>NW_027256881.1:325275554-325875554 GCF_029215685.1 Pituophis catenifer annectens
AGACAAAGAAAAAGATGGAAAGAGAGCAAGGAAGGAAAAATAAGAAAGGAGAGGAAGGAAGGAAGGAAGGAAGGAAGGAAGGAAGGAAGGAAGGAAGGAAGGAAGGAAGATTATAATGAGAGGGAGGGAGTGTCTCAGGGAAGTCCTGCCTTAGCAATTGGCCACCACAGGCGCCTCCAACAAGAGTGACATCAAGCTGGCCACGCCCAGCATGGCCATGGCCATGCCCGATGTCAGCGTCTCACCGCTGACATAGAAAGGAAGACTGTACAATTGCAATTTCAAGATAAGCCCTGGACTTTTGCCTGCTAAATCCCTTTGAAGCTCGGTCACCGTGGAAATGAAGGGAGGGGGGACATTCCTGTGAAATGACAAGACAAGAAGTCAGGAGAGTGACTTGGAAGATAGCCAATGAGAAGCAGATAATTGGGGATCGGAAAGGGAGGGATTGGGGGCAAAAGGTCAGTCTTGTCTGCATCAAGTCATGATTCGGTTGCTGTGCTCGAATAAAGAAAAGATTTCCTTAAAGATTGGCAGTTTGGAAATTCATTTATTTTGAGATAGCATCGCAGTCTGACAGACGGACAAGACTCACAACTTTCCAAGCCAAACTGGCAAACCTCCAGCCCTCCAGCTCCCTACCAAATGTTTGGACGGATTGGAGGCAAGGTTCTGAAGCCATGGCAGCAAGCCAGCTCTCTACTGAAAGTCTACTCCAAATGGCTGTGAACCAGCCACCCCTCCCTACTCCAGCCAGCTTGGATGCAACGGGGCCACCCCCTCCCCCAGCAAAGCTGCAACCCCCCCTTCCCCCCCGATGAGATAGCATCGAAGTCTGACACCCGCCCTGCCCTCCGTTGTCAAACACAACCCTGATGTGGCCCTCAATGAAATCAAGTTTGACACCCCTGATCTAGGGGAAAAGTGCCCCAACTATCAGGAAGTAAAGGGAGCTGAAGTAAAAGGAGGTGTTGTTTTTTAGTGGTAATGCCAAACTTCTGAAAGAGTTCCCCAACAGTGATCTGTCTGGCACCAGAAATGAATACAGGTAGTCCTTGACCTACAACAGTTCATTTCGTGACCATTCAAAGTTGCAACGGCACTGAAAAATGTGTCTTATGACCATTTTTCACACTTATGACTGTGGCAGCTTCCCCACAGTCACGTGATCAAAATTCAGATGCTTGGCAACTAAGCACCTGAGGGCAGGACAAGAAGCAACGGGTGGAAACTAATCAAGGAGAGAAGCAACCTAGAACTAAGGGGAAATTTCCTGACAGTTAGAACAATTAATCAGTGGAATGACTTGCCTCCAGAAGTTGTGAATGCTCCAACACTGGAAGTTTTTAAGAAGAGATTGGATAACCATTTGTCTGAAATGGTATAGAGTTTCCTACCTGAGCAGGGGGTTGGACTAGAAGACCTCCAAGGTCCCTTCCAACCGTTATTCTGTAAACTCGTATTTATGACAGTTGCAGCATCCCAGGCAGGGGTGAAACGTTACACCGGTAGTAAAAATTCCACTGGTTCACCAAACCGGTAGTAAAAAATGTAAAAAAAAAAAAAAAAAAAATTCCGACATCGCTCAGCTGATTGTCGGAATTTTTTTAAAAACTTTTTTAAAGCATTTTTTTAATACCTATTCGCCAGAACCAGTAGTAAAAAAAATGCTTTTAAAAGTTAAAAAAAAAGGTTCCGATGATCGCGCAGCACAGCTTTGATTGTCGGAGCCTTTTTCTTACCTTTTAAAAGCATTTTTTTACTACCGGCTCCGGCAAATAGATAGTAAAAAAATGCTTTAAAAAAGTGAAAAAAAAGGCTCCGATGATCACAGCTGTGCAGCGCAATCATTGGAACCTTTTTTTTACTTTTTTAAAACATTTTTTACTACCTATTTGCCCGAGCCGGTAGTAAAAAATGTTTTTAAAAAGTTTTTAAAAAGTTTCCCATGCGTGCCACAGCTGATCACACACACCCCTGCGCATGCTTACCTTCGCAAGCCTTCCTTTGGTGTGCACTGCACACACGCGTGCACAGCTTGCATTTGGTGTGCAATGTGCATGAGCACATGCAGCACACTTTGGCGCATGCGTGGCTAGCGAACCGGTAGTAAACTGGTTCAGATTTCACCACTGGTCCCGGGATCATGTGATCCCTTTTGCAACTTTCTGACAAGGAAATCAATGGGGAAGTCAGATTCACTGAACGATCATGTTACTAACTTAACAACTGCAGTGATTCACTTATCAACTGTGGCACAAAAGGTCGTAATATGAGGCAAAATTCACTTAACAAATGTTTCACTTAGCAACAGAAACGTTGGCCTCAATTGTGGTCATGAAGTCAAGACCTACCTGTACATTGGGAAGGATACTGAAATCAAAGCTATTATGCTGTTCAGAGCCTTCTCTTTTGTTTTCCATATTTTTGTTTTGTTCTTCCACTTATGAATTTTTGTTTTATGTATTTAAACATGTAGCAGATGCTTTGAAATCACTTTCACTTCCTATTATATCAGCTGCCAAGAGTTGAATTGTGATGAGGTCACAAAATATAAGAGGTAAATAAATAAACGAAGCTCAGTAAGAGGGTAGAGATCATAGCAGTAAGGATGCTACTGCTAATGAAGATGAGGACCAATTATTCATGGATTAGGGCCATTGGCTTTGCAAGCTCCTTTGTTTACTAGTTAATTCTGCAGTTAATTACTCCTTCAGCTGTGCATGTTTTTACTCACTAGAGGGATTAAATCACTTTAATACAAGCTGCACAGAACAGAAAAAAAAACCCTCTTTTTCAAAGACTTTATTTCAAAATAAGGAGAAATTGTACTGCCAATTTGTAATAAATAAAATGCCCTCCAAAATGATGGCAGCTGATGTCTAAGTAAACAAAGAAGAAACAGTTATTGCCACTGATGCAGAGAGGAACAATATGCCATATATATATATATATGGCACATTGCTCCTCTCTGCATCAGTGGCACTGGACGAAATTGAAATGTTAATTGGAGTCATTCCCCAGCAGTGCTCCAGTCACTAGCCCAGGAACTAGCAAATCTACTAGGGCTGGGAGAGTCCCTATGGTTCCCACATGCTGACATGTAGCACGAGCTGCAGCCTCCTTCTAAGGGTGTCAAACTCAGTGCTCGCAGACCAGATCTGGCCTGTGGGATACTTAGATCTGGCCTGCAGAGCCACCCTGGAAACAGCAAAGGACTGGCCCACGGTGCTTCTGCAAGTGAAAATGCAGCTCAGGAGGGCCACCTGCTCTGTTTTTTGTTTTTTTTTTAATTTGATTTATATGCCGCCCTTCTCCGGAGACTCAGGGCGGCTTACAGTGCGTTAAGCAATAGCCTTCATACTTCTGTATATTTTATACAAAGTCATCTTATTGCCCCCACAAACTGGGTCCTCAATTTACCTACCTTAGAAAGGATGGAAGGCTGAGTCAACCTTGAGCCTGGTGAGATTCGAACTTACTTTAATTGCAGACAGCTGGTGTTAAATTACAGTGCCTTTGTGTGCAGAGCTATCCAGGCTCTTTCACTGGCAGAAGGTTGCAGGAAGCCATTGCAGCCGAAAACGAAGCTTGGGAGCGCCCAGGCCACCACAGGCGCCCCCAACACAGGAGCGGAGCTTTTTAGGCATTACAAAAAGAGTTAAATTTACTTATCACTTACAACTACCGTTCTCTCCAGACTTTTCTTCTGCTTCCATTCTATCTATTTAAGACAATGTTTCTCAGTCTCAGAAACCTTTAAGATATATGGAGTTCAACTCCCAGAATTTCCTAACCAGCATGGGAGTTATGGTAATTGAAGCCCATAGATCATGGGTGTCAAACTTGTGGCGTCGTGATGCCATCACATGACATTTTGCAATGTTTTTCCCATTCGCGGAGCTGGGTTGGGCCTGGCCAGTGCATGATGCAGCCGGCCCATGGGCTGCCAGTTTGACACCCCTGCTATAGATCTTAAAGTTGCTGAGACTGATTTAGGATATTCCTCCCTGGAATATGTGGGTAATTATTATTCCAAACAAACATTTCCCATGTAGGTGCCTTTGAGTCATACAGGCAGTCCTCAACTTATGAGCACAATTGGGACTGGAATGTGGTTATTAAAGTCATCACATGACCAGATCTGATTTTATGACCATTTTTACCATGGTTGTTAAGCAAATCAGGCTTCATCCATTGACTTTGCTTGTGAGAACCCAGCGGGGAAGACTGCAAATCACAACCACATGACCAGAGAACGCTGCAACCATCATAAATGTGAGCTGTTGCCTAGGGCCCAAATTGCAATCCATGGAGGTGGTAACTTTGAACGCAGGTCGTAAATTATGGTTTTTCAGCACCATCATAGTTCTGAACTATTAAATGAATGGCTGTAAGTTGACCTATCTCCACTTGTATTGAAATCTCTAGAGGTTTCTGAGAAGAGCTTGGACAGCCATTTGTCTGGAATGGTAGAGTCTCTTACTTGAGCAAAGGGTTGCAGTAGAAGACCTCTTAAGATTCCTTCCAACTCAGTTATTCTGAAATACAAACCCATTCCCCTAGAGCAGGGGTGTCAAACTTGATTTCATTGAGGGCCGCATCAGGGTTGTGTTGTACCAAAGCATAAATATGCAAGTAGATAAATAGGTACCACTTCAGTGGGAAATAGTGCTTCATGATGTCATGCTGATCACATGACCACAGAAACATCTTCTGATAACCCTGGTACAATGGCCTTGAAACAGATGAGCACTGCCCCCTAAAGTCAGCAACGACTAGCAGAATAAAATCCTCAGGAACTCCTTTACCTCTTTTTCTTTCCTTCCTCTTCCAGTACAGCTGCCTTTCCTCTCTTTTCATTTCCATCTTGCGTTTCTTTTCTTTTGTTTGTAGGAAGTTAGCACCCACCCCCTCTCCTAGAAAAATTAAATATTCTAGGAAATATTTAAAAAGCTATTAGCAATTGTGGCTTGCCACTAGGACAGAACCCTTTCCATATTGTGAGACCTGTGATGGCGAACCTAGGGCACGCATGCCAGAAGTGACACGCAGCGCCCTCTCTGATGGCACGCAAGCCCCAGTTCAGCTCTGCTGGCATGTGCGTGTGCCTCCCGCCGGCCAGCTAGTCTTTGGGTCTGCACAGGGGGCGGTGCACATGTGCAGGGGCCATGCACGCATTGCATTTGGGGCAGTGATGGGTTTCAAAATTTTTTACTACTGGTTCTGTGGATGTGGCTTGGTGGGCGTAGCATGGCTTGGTGGGCGTGGCAGGGGAAGGATACTGTAAAATCTCCATTCCCTCCCCAATCCAGGGGAAGGATACTGCAAAATCCCCATTTCCTCCCGATCAGCTGGGACGTGGGAGGCAGAGAATAGATGGGGGCGGGGCCAGTCAGAATTTTTACTACTGTTTCTCTGAACTACTCAAAATATCCGCTACCGGTTCTCCAGAATTGGTCAGAACCTGCTGAAACCCACTTCTGATTTGGGGGGTTTGGGCACACACGTGCGCATTCTCGTTTGCACATGGCACCTTGGGCACTCGGTCCGGAAAAGGTTAGCCATCACTGGCCTATACCATTCCAGACAAGTGGCCGTCCAGTGTCTTTTTAAATGCCTCCAGTGATTTTATTTATTTATTCACCCATTTGTTTTTCTGACTTCAAGTCAGTGTTGCCTCTTGGCAAACCCTTGGATTAGTCCTTGCACTTTTTTTGTTTTTTGGAACTGGCTTGCCCTTGGCTTCTTTTTCCTAAGGCTGAAAGAGAGTGACAAACCCAAAATAATCCTGAGGCTACCTTCCTAAACTCTTATGAACAGCTGAACTCTCTCAGCCTTAGGAAGAAGGTAATGGCAAGCCACTTCTGAAACCTTACCAAGAAAACTGCAGGGACTTATCCACATAGTTGCCAGGAGTCAACAATAACACACGCGCAGCCCCTCAAAGACTGACTTCATCCTGTGGTGGCATCTGTTGAAGGTAACTGCTAGTATTATGACCTTAAATCAGCTTCCCTCTTCACCCGTTGAAAATCAGTGTTCAAACAGTGGGGCCAGCAGGAGAGTTTACGTATCCCTTTATTTGGGATTCTGCATTCACCCGGTTACCCATTTTACCAGCTGTGCTGAGAATGGACCGTGTTCAACAAGATATTGTCGAACCATCACTTTAAGCATTCCTAGACTTGTTGATGTTGGTCAATGTCTCACATTCCACACTGTTCTCTAAATAGACTCTTCTCTACAGGAGACATTCCTGGTTAGTTGGGCTCTTCCCAATTCAGCAGAAGGTAGCAGCTCCTGACGCCAAGGAATAGGGGCAGAGAGTGGTGGGGAGCAAATGGAATGAATGTATTCACCTCCTCGTTCAGCCCCTTTCCTAGGTCTTCACTGATGCTTCACGTCATCCTGGATCTTTCTGACATACGGTTCCTGCAGGTTGCTCTGCTGTCTTTATTTTCCATTACCAACACCACAGGCACAGAAATGTGCCTCTGTGCATTTTCTCTTCTCATCTGCCCATGTTTAGTAAGCGTAATGAGCATCCCCCAGAGCTGAAAAACCAGAGTATCAGGTGCCTCTTGGGATCATAGTGTGTTCAGCAAAACACACAGCTGCTGGCTCTAAAAACACAGAACATAATGTGAGGTGTGATATAACAATGGGCTTAAGACTAATAAAAAAGTTATCTAGGCTATTAGCAATTGTGACTTGCCACTAGGACAGAACCCTTCCATATTGTGAGCCACCTCACCTCGCCTCAGCAATGAGAATGGTCCAAAATTCAATAAAAAATTGAAGATCTTTGGAAGATTCATGCAAAGCCTCCCCCCACCCCGAAGATGAGTAGCAAAACAATGCAACTCTTTACTTCTGAGACAAATCGCAATCTTTATTTTGATGAAAAGAATCATAGCACCACTACAAGCGCTAAGCTCTTCAACAAGTTGAAGCCAAAGTGCCTTACCCAGGTGCAAAACATAATATTTACTCAATAGACACGCGTAAGGAATGCAGTTCGCAACAATGGGAAGGAAGAGGTATCAAAAATTACTTGGCTTCTGGACAACCTACTGAAGTGCAAGTGCAGATTCTGTATATTGCTAGGCAGGGGTGTCTGTGGGGCATGGACAAAAGAATCAAGGTGATGGCCATGATGGTACGATCAGTTTCTCCTCCTTTTGATATGTTGTTAGGTATTTTGGAGACAAGTTATGTCCAGTGGTGGGATTCAAATAATTTAACAATCAGTTCTCTGCCCTCCATTGACTGGCTGGATGGGCAATGAGGACAATCTTACTCATTTTACTGACCATAGAAGGATGGAAAGCTCAGTCAACCTTGTAGGCGTGGCCAGGGTGTGTGACAAGCTGCACTCGGCCTCCTGTACCCCCCTGGGAGCAAAAATGGGCTGCGGGGGGGACACACTGCCCCCCACACCCTGTTTTGGGCCTAGGATGCCTCCCTGAAGCCTCCTGGGAGCAAAAATGGGCCACAGGGGGTGCACTGCACCACCCTTGCTCCATTTTGGGCCTAGGAGGCCTCCCTGCACTTACCTGGAAGCCAAAATGGGGCACATGGGTAGTCCTGGAAGGGGTGGGGTGGAGCCAGCCAGCAATTTAACTCCTGGCTTGCCCAAACCGGCTGAATCCCACCACTGGTTATGTCAGGCCCAAGCCCATAGACGGGACAGTGAAATCAAATCAAGTCCAATCCTTTATTTGTTTACACCTAATGGACAGAATCTTCCTAAACTAAAGCTGTAACCATCTAACATACTAGGTATATCCTGAGAGGTTCTAGTCGGGGATACATTGAACTCTTCCCTCCTTCCCCATCCAGCTCGGAACTACAAAGTCACTTAACCCAGACCTCTCTCTGGGAAAGCTCTGGGTTGCCAGAAGACCCTTCCCCCACTCCTCTAGATGCACATTCCATCACAGGTCAGGATGTCTTATCTATCTGCTAATACTGGCAGCTGCAAAACATTTCCCTTTGTTTTGGGACATTTATTAAACCCCTTCTTGCCCACAGTCCCTTGGGTGAAAGAGAATTTAATAGCGATAGCATTTAGATTTATATACTGCTTCACAGTGCTTTACAGCCTTCACTAAGCGGTTTACAGAGTCAGCATATATTGCCCCAAACAATCTGGGCCCTCATTTTACCAGCCTCGGAAGGATGGAAGGCTCAGTCAACCTTGAGCCGGTCAGGATTGAACTCCTGGCTGTGGGTAGAGTTAGCCTGCAATACTGCATTCTAACCAATGCATCACCACGGCTCTTAATGCCTAATTATTTGTGTCCCCACCCCCACCCCAGTTGCTGCATTCCTAACTCTCTTGTCAATTTCCAGGGTGATCTTATGGGAGGATTCTACTTTAATTCTTTCTAGTCAGTTCTACAAAGCCCATAAGAAGCTCCTCATAGGGGGGCTCCACATAATTTAACAACCGGTTTGCCTAGTGCAGAACTGAAAATGTGAGCGCGTGGCTTCAAACACACAGCGATTTAATTCGTGTGGCTTCCAACACACCTTCTCAGTGAGTAGAGCGGGCAACGTGTGACAATCAGTTGGGCTGCATGGGCGGGGTGAGCGTGCCAGAGTGAGATATATAGGACGGGATAGCTCTGGGGTAGGTGGGCGGGCCCAGCCGGTGGTCGGAATTACCGCTTCGCCCGAACCGGTCTGAGCCAGTAGCAGCCCACCTCTGAAGCACCTGGCCTGATGCTCCCTGCTACGATAAGTAAGGCACTCTTTCCTCCGACACTGCTCCACCGAACCAAGTCTGCAGTATGAAAATTATCTCACTTCCACCCCACTCAAGAAAAAAACAAACAAACCCCACTAAATCTAACAGTGTGCTGAAAGGGGAAGCTGGCAAAAAAGCTGGCAATGACAACCCTCTCCTCCTTTCTGTTTGGGCTACAAAAACCCAAACCACTAGGTGGCAAAGGAAAAATCCTTTACTGCCATCTAGTGGTCATTTGTATCTTTGCAGCCCAGATACAGCAGCTTGGGGGCAGCTGCAAAGAGGTGAGTTACATTAGCATTTCACTTATAGGTCCTTAAGTACAGAAGCTAGGAAAAAAGGCAAGAGTTCCCACCAATGAAGAAATGAAAAGGCTGCATTTTAAGAAATATTCTATCTTTGCAGCAATATGTTGCCTGCATTTTAGTCAGAAATAATCAGCTCTCTCTCCAATCTGGGAACATAGCAATCTGGGGTTGTTTTCAAACTGATGTAGAAGCCTCCAATGGTAGGATAGAGATATTCATGAGCTATGTTAGAGTTTGGCTTATATAAAGTAACACTCTGATAACCACACAATATGTGAGTCCAAACAGCTCTACACTCCTCTGAGATCATCAGTGAGAAGGAGTTGCTTTATGAAAGAATGCGAACTGCCATCTGGCAGGAAGCCCACAAAAGTTTCTATCACAGCTTGGAATCTCATGGGAGGCTGAGAGCTTTTCATTAAAACGTCTTAAAATTTGAGAGGGGGGGGGAAAGGGACTTCTGTTTCTTTAAATGGGGATTACAGAATTCTCTCTTCATATAGGCACTTTGAAAAGCACTGCTGTCATACAAACCTACCTCCAATCAGAATCTTCCCTTTACTTTCAAAAAACAACACCACTAATCAGCAGCGGTCACTGTAAGCGCACATCCTGCTCTTGAAGTTGGCGCCATATCAAAAATGTCAAGACGCTGCAGCTGTGTGGAGATGAAATTGGCCTTGTGTACAGAACAATCACATTAGAGCATTGCAGACTCTGAATTAGCTTTTTTAAAAAGCAGAAATGTAAAGAAATGTTAATTATCTAAGATTACCATATCTAGTTTACAGAATTTCAGGAAATCACTAGATGGCAGCAAACATTTTTAAAAAACAATTTGTTGCCATCTAATGCAGGCATCACCAACCTTTTAGACTTCAGGTACCACTAAATTCATAATTTTAAATCCCGCGGACCACTAATATGTGCTGCCTAATGACTGGCTGGGTGGGCGTGGCTAGGTGGTCATGTGACTGGGTGGTCATGGCCAACTCAATGTTACTCGCGCTGAGGGGCGCCTTGCCGGCCTCTACTCACCCCTCCCCTCCCAGCCACTCCTCACCTGCCCGCCCGCCTGGGCTCCTTAGGGCCCCAACAGGAAGCAGTTGTTGGAGCTAAGCAGACACCACAAGAAAGAGTTGGCAAAACAGCTGGCTCAGTTCAAATTGGATCTGGCCGAGAAGGAGACTCAGCAGAAGCACCTCACTGAGGACTACGAGCATAGGCTTTCCAAGCAGAGGGAAGAACTGCAGGAGTGCAAGACCAGGTACCCGCGCCTAGAGGCTCAGTGGGCTGAGATGGTCAGCCAGTTCCAGGCCATGATACAGTCCCACCTTCGCCACCAGCGGCGCTTCCCTCCAGCCTTCGCCCAAAGCCCCACACCAGGAGGCTGAAGCAGACCCTGAGTCGGAATTTCTGCCCCCCTCCAACCCACACAAAAAGACCCCGAAGGGGGAGACTCTCTGCAGCAACGCAAATGTTCATTGCACGTATCCGGTCCAGGGGCCATAGTTTGAGGAAGCCACTCAAAGGCAAATCAAAGTCACATTGAAAAATGGGTCAATGTTGCATAGATGAAATCTGGCAATTTTGCCATTTAAGGTATCTTATAATAATACACTATGCTACGGAAATCTGAAATTGCAGAAAAGGGGGAAGGGAAGGGTTTGTAATGCTCTTACAACAGGCTCAGAATCCTTCCTGTTGCATACATAATCCATCTGCCAAATTATGCCCTCCATGCAGAATTGAAGACTCCCCTAGTGTCCTATTTCCTGTCTTTTTTCCACTATTCTTAGTACATAGAAGTGTAAAGGTTTGAACAAGAAAATGCCATGCCCTTTGGGACTATTCTTGCTCATTAACCAGACTTCTTATGAGCGGTTTTAGAGTTTTGTACCGTTTAATATAGGCATTTACATTATAGATCATGTAAATTGGTCACCTGTTATTCTTCCTGCCTTTGCCTTTTTGAAAAGGAATCAATATCAAAAGCCATCACTCTGCTAAATAATTCCCTCAACACTGTCAAACTAGTTACTAAGTTTGCATTACTATTAATCTTCTCATTGTTCCTATCACCCATCTCCTCCCACAAGGTATGACTGTAACCTTATTGCTGGTATCCTTACAATTTATATAGACTGTTTCCTAATATGATTTGATTGCTTATTTGTTCCCTATAACTATCATTAAGTGTTGTACCTTATGATTTTTTTTTTAATTTGATTTATATGCTGCCCTTCTCTGGAGACTCAGGGCGGCTTACAATGCGTTAAGCAATAGCCTTCATACTTTTATATATTTATACAAAGTCAGCTTATTGCCGCCACAAACTGGGTCCTCATTTAACCTACCTTAGAAAGGATGGAAGGCTGAGTCAACCTTGAGCCTGGTAAGATTCGAACCTGCAGTAATTGCAGGCAGCTGTGTTAATAACAGGGTGCTTTAGACCACTGTACTACCAAGGCTCAAGATTCTTGACGAATGTCTTTCTTTTATGTACACTGAGAGCGTATGCACCAAAGACAAATTCCTTGTGTGTCCAATCACACTTGGCCAATAAAGAATTCTATCTATCTATCTATCTATCTATCTATCTATCTCAAGCAATATTTTTGGCCAGGTGTATCGAGTGGTATATGTGCTTGCTCAGATGTGTTGAATGGGAATGCACACTAAATTGGAAATTATTCACAATTCTTGCCTTAGTTTTGATCTAGGGGCTTTGAAGAATGAAGAGAATCTTTCATCCAGTGTTGTAAAATTGGTTTTCAAGAATATCCATACTTGTTTGTTTGTTTCTATTTGGGAAGGTGGTGAATCTGAGCATCCATAACTGGCAAATCTCAAACAAATCACACTAACCTTTTTTAAACATTCACAAATGAAGAATAATATTCAGCAAAGGCTGGACATTTGCTGTGAATGTCAATCTACTGAAACAGCAGGTGCTTTTCTTATTTCCTTATGTTCTTTTAATGTCAAATACAGCTTACCTGCTTTGACCTCATATCTTGTGTTTGCTTTACTATCTCACCTCTCCTCTTGCTGAGCTGCTAGAAGATGCTGAACAAGAAGGAAGAAATGAATGTAAAATGTCATGAATTTAAGACAGGGAAATGAAGTCTTTCATGTCATGGAATGAATGAATGAGATATGCAAATGAAAGCACATGGCAGCAGCTGTATTAATTTCACATATGGAGCCCTCCTTTGTATCAGAAGCATTAATTAAATAAATAAGAATGTATTAAATAAATTAACTGGATTCACAATGCCCCCAACAAAAATTGATGCCTCTAATCACACAGTTCAACATGCCAAGTAGAGGCATGGGGGATATAAAAACAAAATCATGTAAAGTCACATCTGCAGCTAAAAAAAAGGAGCAGTTGCAACCATCATCTTAATTTTTTTATACCCTCTACCCCATATATGCATCTGCTTAGAGTGTTGCCAAAATGATGCTTTAGCTGACAACTGGTGTTAACCTTGGTGATTTTTTTGTGATTCAGTAGGTTTTGTGAACTACCTATACTGCAAGCCCAGAGTACACAATGAGCCTAGAAAATGAGTTAGTGTCCAAGTGAAGCATTGTTGCATGAGTTTTCCTGCTGTTTTACAAATCACAGCACACTATACCTTCATGTATTCAATCATCCTTGTCACAGTTGTCCCTACGTTCCCATTTAATCAACAAAGGAGAATATTTGTAGCTTAGGGTTGAAAGGATGAGTCCTTGGTGCTCTCTGAGCTTGCTTGTTTTCTTGCAGATGTTTCAAACTAGGTAACCTCATCAGTGCTAGTTTGGGTAATGAAACATTTGCAAGAAAATCATAAAGCTCAGAGAGCACCAAGGACCCCTCATTCCCATTTCATGCCTACCATTTGCCAGCCTGAACTCTGGGCCACTCAGCCTCCATCGTGACTGAGATTTGTTTGTGGGCTGCCTAGCAGGAATCTGGCTAGTAAATTTAACAGTCTGGCATATAAATTGGATGGGCAGATGGATGGATAGATGGATGGATAGATGGATGGATGGATGGATGGATGGATAGATGGATATAGGTATAGGTAAATAGAGAGAGAGACAGAGGTAGGTAGGTACTGTAGATAGGTAGAGACAGACAGACAGACAGACAGACATATGCTGGACTAAATGGAACTTTGCTCAGACTAAGTAGGGCAGCCCTCATGTTCATCCTGAACCCTCTGGAAGAGCTCTATCCAGATTTATGTTGCTCTGTGTCAAACATCATGCAACAATGAATCTTCCCATCTATATTAATCTTTATTTAAAACCATCCATTAGCTGTATGCCTTCTTTTAATGATCTACAATAAAACCCACTAAAAATGCCATCTAAATAAAAACATATAGTGTACGATTAAATCAAATTCAAAATAAATGCTCCATATAAACTAGGAAACAGCCAGGCACTCATTCAAAAGCTAAGAACTACAATATAATTCAAATGCCAGTTCAAAATCCTTGGATTTTTCCCCCCCCCAAGTCTTCACCTAACACTGACATGATGCTAATAGGGACCCTCCCCACTGGGGAGGGAATTAAAAAAAAATTCTATGGGGGCAACACAGAAAGTGTTATCCTGGCCAGTAGATAGTCCTCGACTTACGACCACAAATTTTCTGTTGCTAAGTGAGACATTTGTTAAGTGAGTTTCGCCCAGTTTTACAACCTTTCTTGCCACAGTTGTTAAGCGAACCACTGCGGTTGTTAAGTTAGTAACCTGGTTAAGTAAATCTGGTTTTCCCCTTCATGTTGTTTGTCGGAAGGTCGCAAAAGGGGATCATGTGACCGCAGGGCACTGCAATGGTCATAAATATGAGTCAGTTGCCAAGCATCTGAATTCTGATCAGATGACCACAGGGAGGCTGCAATGAGATAAGTATGAAAAGTGGTTCCAAGTCATTTTGTTCAGTGCCGTTGTAACTTTGAATGGTCACTAAACGAATTGCTGTAAGTCAAGGACTGCACCTGCTCTTTTTTAAAAACTGAAAGCCATCCTCCCACTGACATGGAACGGGAAAGGCGGGAGAAGGATTGATGGAGGAAGCATTGATGGCGGAGCGATGGGGGCATTTCCTCCGTGCCCCCATTCCTCATCTTGCTTGCTCGCGCGAAGCTGCGCCTGCGAAGGGAGGTCTCCGGCCCCGGCTCTCCTCCTCCCGGGCGTTCCCAGCGCGCAAGCCCGCCCTCCCCCTCGTCCGTTCTCGGCCTGCTTCTGCTTTCTCCCTTCCCCGTCGCCCAGTTCCGTCTCGATCGTCCAGAGAGCCCCCACCCCGTGAACCGGGGAGCTCCAGGGGGGCAGCGCACGGGCAAGCGATGCCGCCGTGACCGCCGGAGGGAGCGCGGAGCCCTGAGGCTGGTAAGGCCGGCTCCGTTTCCCGCCGCGGTGGTTTGCGTAATTGCGCGCGGTTGCCTCTCGCCGCCTGGGAAACGTTAGCCGAGGGCGAGGTACGAAGCGACCCCTACAGGGGGGTCGGGGGTACTGTGGGAGGGAAAAAGCGAAGAGGGAGCCCCGAGGGAAGAAGGAGGCGAGAGGAGACATCCGGGCGGAAAGTGGGCAACTGGCCCGTGCCCGCTCCGCAGAGTTCAGGGTACGTGAGTCGTTTGAAGGCAGAGAGGCTGCCCTTTGCTGTGGGGATCGGCGAGGGCTGGGAGGGGGCGGGGAAGAGATGGTGTGAATGCAAAAGTGGCTGCGGGAGAGGGGAAGGAAGCCAGAGAGATTCCGCGCAACGTGTAACGTGTTCACACGGGTGCAATAGGACTGGGTGTTTTGTTGATATGATTTATTGGGTCAGGGATTTTCTGTCTTCACTGTGAGTCGTATTGTGTTGGGGGGGGGAGAGTGCACTGAGGGAGCTCAACCAATCTCATCGACTGTACATACAGTTGTGCACTGACAATAAAAAATTGAAATTTGAGATGCCACCCCCAAGAAGGGGGGGGCTGGAGCCATCAGCCTTTTCCAGCACTGTGGCGTGCTGGCTGGGGAGTATGGGCGGGTGTAGTCCAATATTTATTTATTTTATTTATTTTATTTTATTTCGAATTTATATACCGCACCTTCTCCCGAGGGACTCAGGGCGGTGTACTCGAGAGTAACTGGAAGGGAAAACAGCAACTAGTTGGGCGAAGGGTTGGATGCGTCCGAAAAGTGGGGTGCGTTGCCGAAGGCGAGGAATTAACTAAGGGTGGAGGAAAGCGACCTCGTCAAGGGGGAGACTAAACAGGAGGGCAAGAAAGAGCAAGAACGGGAGGTGAGAGCCGGGCAAACGGTCTACTAGTGAGTAGTAGACGACTTTGGGGAGTGGGGTGTGTGTGTGTGACGCAGGCTGAGGAACTGGGCCGTTCTCTGGAGCGGCCGGAGCGGCTGAGAGAGAGAGAAAAAGATTCGAGGTACGTGGGGGGGGGGGGGAGAAGCTTCTCCCTGCTAACGGAGGGTGGCTGGCGGGTCTCGAGCGAAGGAGCCGCGATTGTGCGCCCGGCGAGGATTTGTCAGGTGGATGTAAAGGCGGCGTTCACGTGGGGGGTTGGGGAGGAAGAGGGGGGCTGACTACCCGAGGGAGGGATCCAGACGGAGGAGAGGAAAATCGGAGGCGGCTCACCTCTGCCCCCTCTGGGGCCGCCCCTTAGAGATGCTAATATCGTTCCAGGCTTCTCCCCCCTCACTCCGCTCAAGACCCCGGCCCCGAGACGGAGGGCTACAACAAAAGCCTCGTCTTTGGGGCCCTGGCAGGAGTGCTGAAAGCAGCAGCGGCGGCGGCGGCGGCGACAGGAGAAGCAGCCAGAAGCGGGAAGGGTGACGTGTAGTTCCCCGAGGCAGGTGAGATTTCGGGGTTGGGGCAGGAAAGTAGAGGTGTCCGGGACGCAGCTTTGGAGGATCCGGCGCCTCGTTCTCACGGCACTTAGAATAAAACTCCCGCTGAAAGGGAGCCCCGTCTCCCTAACCTCGTCTCCGGAAGCTTTCGGTAGATCCCTGGCCGTCTTTCCCACTTTTAAGGTGCTGCGTTTGTCTTTCTCCGGCACTCAGCCTCACTTCCTCTTGGAAGCCCACCTGTCTCTTGGAAAAGAAACGCTCTCCCCCCCCCCCACCCCTTCGTTTTCGTTTTGACTTGGACAATGGAGACAAGCGGGGAGGAGGACTAGTCAGTTTCATTGTTTTGTCAATTGCGCGCGGCTCTAATCTTCTCTGGTAGCTATAAAGTAGTAACGTTATTGGGAGGGGAGACAGTAGGAAGGGGATTGTTTTAGCAAAAGCTTTGGGGTTTGTTTTCCTTCAAATGGGGCTCTTCCTTAGAAAAAGTTGAATGCCTCTTTGTGTTTGTGCCTCTGTGGGAAAGAGAGGCAACTTAAAACGCAGGGGTGCTTAACTAATGCAGGGCTTTAGAATTACAACTGATCAGTCCCGTTCGAAGCTTGAGCAAACTTGCTCTGAGTAGCTTCAGAGGAAGCATTTGTGGTTGGGCAGGTGGGGCAGATGGAGAAAGCAGATCTTCCAAGCTTTAGAAGGTAGCAAAGTTTCTGTCTTCAAGGAAAAAGAGGAGGATCAAATCAACTACGAAAGAATAGAATTGCTATTCTCATGGCTTAGTAGTATCTCTTCTTTCATTCCCAATATTATGGGTTCCCCCCCCCCTTTGGAGTAAAGTAAGGCATGAGCAGCATCTTTCTCAGAACAGCTAAAGAGGAGAAAAAAGTTTATAAGGTAATATGTTCCTACAAGTCATTTACTAGTGAACTAATAATCATGGGTTACTCAGCTAATGTAAATTTGGGGGGATTGCCATACATTAAGAAACTAACGGGCTGCGTTCACACAATATATTGGGCTAAAAATATGCCTGGCTACTTTGTGTTTCAATGATTGAGTTCTTCTAATATAGTAGATTGGATAAAAATGAAAATGGATCATTCGGGATCCAGCTGTTGTTTTAGTACTTTGTGTAAATGAAGCCCTCAGATTAGGTCAAGGTTTGTGGGTGCATAGCACGGAACAAATAATTCATACACTTTTAATACGGTGTATGCATGACCTGAGTGCATCCTTTGTTTGTGTGAATGTGTTTTATTGACTACATGAAGCTTGTTCCTTGGCATCTTTAAACATTTATGTCATCTTTGCCAAATCCTGTTAAGGAAAATATTGCAACTATAATGTTTCCAAGTTCTCAGAAGCTCAGTGTTTGAAGCAAACTCTCTGATAGGCTGAAGAACAAAAGATTATTCAGAATTACAGTATGGAAACTCTGCTAATCATGTAATTGTTATTCCTGGACACAAATGGGAGAGGGTCCCCGCATTGCACCTTTCTCTCCCCCTCTTCAGATCACCTTTTGAAAGTAGAGGAGTGGGGTTTTTGTTTGTTTTTGAGGTTTTTCTCATGAGGGTTGGGTGAGTTAATTGCTCCATAGTACCCTTCTCTAATTTCCATTCACATTTCACGGAATAAAAACTGCTGGGTATGTGGGTTCCCCCCTTCCCCTTATTAGTGGAAAGGTTTGTTATGGAAAGACCCCATTACAAATGAAAACATTTAAATATTCACAGTGTTCAAGTCTACTTCAGGGCTATTATCATAAATTTCTAGGGCTTTCCAGGCAACTGTATCTTTGGCTGAGCTTTCCTGGAACTCAGCCTGGTTAATCAACCCTTTTTCTTTGCAAATGCAAAAGAGGGTTTTAAAATTATTGGAAGTATTGCCTGACCTGAATTGGTATTAGTGGGACCATGGGGAGATGGCAGTGATAAATGTTCAACTGCCTGGCACTGGGTGGTGCGAATGATTGCTCAGCAAATGAGGACAGTTATCAGCTGTAAAACTGACTTTCTTGGTGACCCTTGAAGTGGCTTGTGACATGATTGACTGCCACCATGGGTGCTGCCTGCTCCTTTGTGTTCTGAGCTTCCCCTTAGAGATTTTCTTCCTGTGTTGCTCTGCTGAAGCTTCTTCGGGCAATTTGTGTTCGATTTATGAGACCAGAGACATTGTAAAACAGCTGATAAGTTGAAAATGGTTAGGAAACAAAATTACATTTTGTCTGAATTATTCTCCTGTGCTCATTTTTTTATTATCTACTTGATGGATATTTAGAAGCAACTTTTCTTTACGATACAGATTGAATTGTTTCATGCATCATGCTAAAGTATGGTTGGTATCATCATGATTTACTGAATAAACAACAGTGTGTCCTTAGTGAGATACATAAACCCAGCCATTGCTTCTGTAAGAGACTGTAATTTGTGACCTAAAAGACTCATATTTGCTCAACTTGTACATCATTAGATCAGGATTGAAATGCTAGTAATAAGATTTAAAGCTAGACAACCATATTTTAGCTCAGGATTAGTAGTTAGCCTTGGGTGCACATATTGTGTGCAGCCAGATCAGTACAGGTGAGAATTATTTAGTTCAAAACAGAACAAGTTCTACCTTTCCTTTTTTTTCCAGATATTGCAAGATCATTTCATTTCCCTTCTGCTGACTTTTCTCCTATGAATGGGTCACCTTCTTGTATCTGAGAAGCTGCAAAAAGTCTACCACAGTTAGTCTTTACTTCCACTGAATAGAAAAGGTTTCCAGATGACCAAACCACAGAATAATATAGAACTGAGTCAAAGAAGCTTGGATTGCAGCAATTGTAGTTTTCTATAACAGATAGAAATTAATAGGATCAAGCTACTTTTAGAAACCGAGGAATCTGAAGTGATAAAACGGGGAAAACCGCTATGTTGGCAAGGAAAGGAGATAAGAGTTATCTGTATTTTTCTGGTTTACTTGAGATCATCTTGCTTTGGGTCCTGTATTAAAAGGTATGGAATGATTCATTCATAAGCCAGATTGCTTAACCATAGTTTATTGAAGAAACTGATGGCTGGATAATCCAAATACGTGAAGCCAAAGCCCATATGCCAATTATAATTTATCATACACGAAGAGTGCAACTGAAAATTAACAATATTCCATCATTTTCAGGAATGATGGAAATGGGCATAGGCAGGAATGTCTGAAATAGACATAAAACAAAACAACTATATCCCTTCTAAAAGTGGAACCCCTTTCCCAATGTCTGCTACATGCATTATTATATCTATACCTTCTGTGGTCCATAAATCCTCAATGATGGTTCTTGGTCACCAAAATACATTCTCTTGTGCTTAGCATTTTATGCAAACCCAGTTAAGTAACCTAAATATAGTATGCTGCATGAACTCATCCTACAGTTGGGTTCACATAATGCCAAATGCCATAATTTCAGATGCAAATGGCACATTTTATGCAATATGCTGAGAGCATATGCACCAAGACAAATTCCTTGTGTGTCCAATCACACTTGGCCAATAAAAATTCTATTCTATTCTATTCTATTCTATTCTATTCTATTCTATTCTATTCTATTCTATTCTATTCTATTCTATTCTATTCTATTCTATTCTATTCTATTCTATTCTATTCTATTCTATTCTATTCTATTCTATTCTATTCTATTCCGAACCAGCCGTGTGTTGGCCCACTTCAATGTATGAACCCAGTTAGAATCTGACTTTCTAATCAAGGAGATAAAAGCCTAGTTTCCTATGGTGAATATAAATGTCTTCCTGGTAACCACCCTGAAGTGGTCTTTGTTCTCTCTTTAATCCAGCCCGTTAGGACTGTGCAACTCTTCAGATTCAAAGACCCAAAAGTGCTTTGAAAGGTAAAGGATGCTAATATAAATCCATCTGCCATTTGTTAAACTAAGTGCTTCTTTTTCTGAGATTAAGGGGACATGTTTCCTTTAAAGAGTTGAGGAGAGGTTACAGCGATTGTACAGCCTGGTATCCTGAAACATTTTTTTTTTTTTTTTGCTTTTGAATTTAAAGTTTAAAGGGCCTGGTAGCTCAGCAGACTAAAAGCATTGTGATTAACACCAGCTGTCTGCAATTACTGTAAATTGAATCTCACCAGTCTCAAGGTTGACTCAGCCTTCCATCCTTTCAAAGGTAGGTGAAATGAGGACCCAGATTGTGGGGGCAATAAGCTGACTTTGTATAAATATACAAGTATGAAGGCTATTGCTTAACGCATTGTAAGCCACCCTGAGTCTCCGGAGAAGGGCGGCATATAAATCAAATTTTTTTTTAAAAAAAGTGCTACTGGGCCGGCCGGCCAGCCTGCTGCAAATTACTAATATGCAAACATATGACAAGAAAGGTTGATAGAAACGGGACTCACCATAGACCATCTGTTCCTTACTGAGTGCCTTCCACATGTATGGCTGGAGCAGCAGGAAGTGATGGAACTTCAAATCTAAGTTATTGGGGTAGAGCAGGGGCCTTCAAATTTGGCAACTTTGACTTATGGACAACTCCCAGAATTCCTCAGTCAACATGTAGCAACTTGGCAACTTTACAACTTGTGGAGTTTGGAGACCCCTGGGGTAGAGGGACCAACACATTACAGGAGGCTGCCTGCACCAGAAGGATCCTTGTGGCTCTGCCCTCTTTCACAAACTAGTGTCTGAACTGCTGGAAACAACTAGTACGAAGTTCTGCTGGTGAAAATCAAATACCTGATGGTTGGGAATTGCCTGACTTCCTGACAATTAATCACACCTGCAGCCAGCAACATAATAACTGAGAGCAGTGGGAAATCACAGAAGGATTTTCCTGTCTTGGAAGAGCCAACTAGGTTTGTTTTAGAGAGCAGCATTCTCATCAGCACTTCATGGAAATTGGTTTGCTTAAAAAGGGTTGAGTTTTGGCAAAGCAAGCCCAGTTTCATGGATGGAGAGTGGCAGGAGAGCTAGTTCAGCAGCACCACAGTGATTCTATGGGTAAGATATCTGGGGTAACCTTTTTTTCAGGTTTTAATGGGGGACTGGAGCCAGGAGGCCAAACCTTCCCAGCTTTAAAGGGCCAGGACTTCCTCTTTTATGATACTTTGGGGAGGGCCTCAAGGACTGAAATGGGAGGAACTGACTTCCAAAATCTTCTGAATATGATCCTCTCTCCAAAATGACAAAGCAGCTAAAATGGAAAAAATTAATTAGCCTTAGCATGGGAGATGGGATGTTAAAAAGGGAGTATGAAAAGTCATGCTGCTGAAATGTCTTTATTGTAACACTGAATTTCAATTCAGGGGGTTCTGGAGCTCCCCCCGCAAAAAAGGGTGCTGCTGGGTGGATTTCATGTAAGCTATTGTCCCTTGCTTTATCCAAATCTGAAGTGAAGGCTTAAGCCTGGAGAAATCAGCTTAATGCCCTTCCAGTTAATTTGCTAGCTTTTCATAGACAAGATTTTGATGTCTTTGAGGGAGAAGCATTTTCAAACTATGATTTTGTTTTCACATGCACACTCCTGATTGAGTGAATATGTACAAAGTTCCCAGTTTATTGCCCCCCAAATAGGTGGCTTTTTAATTGAAGCTACAAGCTTACAATATAGTGGCAACCTGAAATGGTTGCCATGTTGGATTGTTTATCAAGCAGATGTTGCAACAAAGAATAATCCTCAGATCTAGCAACCAATTAAGTTCTTTTGGACATGGGCAGCATATAAATTTAATAAATAGAATGATCCAGAAGGCAATTTGGGGTTCAAATGTCATAAAAAGTCTAGCTTGTTGAAAAGTTTTATGAAATGGGTTCATCTGTGTAAAAGAGATCCATATATCCTGTTTCCCCCAAAATAAGACATCCCCTGATAATAAGCCCAATCGGGCTTTTGAGCACATGGTAATAAGGCCAAGCGCTTATTTCAGGGTTCAAAAAATATAAGACAGGGTCTTATTTTCAGGGAAACACAGTATGTGCTGGCTAATTGAGTTAGGTGGCTATAATAAATTTAAATGCACAGAATAATTGAGGTGGGGAGTTGAGCATATTTTGTAAACAAAATTAATATTTCACACACCTGGAAGATCTCCAAATAGGGGGGAAAATATTTTGAAGGATAAAAGTAGCAACAAAGCTTGGCAACGTACCAGAAGCTGGTGCAAAATCTGTTGGGAGAATCTGCGTCGCTCCACATCTGTTGGGAAAATATGCAGCCTTGGATGTCAGGAGCTTTCTGGGAAGGTGAAGTTTCTACTAGAGCTGGAATGATATTGCAAAGTGTTAGGATGATGGATGGGGCTTCATCTTTCAGGGTGGGATTTTAAGAGAACCCTTAAGATTCTTAGTTTTAATCCTAAAATAGGCTTAATTAGCATTTACACTGTTGTTTCCTACCTCAAAATGACAGGAATCTGCTGCTGATCATAAATATAGGAAGATATAGAAACAGGGTCTTGGGTTGTTTACTTACTTAGGTACTGGGAGACTGTTTAATGTGTGATTTATTTTCAAATAATCATGCCCAGATTGGGTGAAGATGTTTTTTTTTCCCCTTTTAAGTAGTTCAGAGATATTTTCATTCATATATATGTAGTTCTCCATCACTTCTGCTCAGTTCTGTTGCTGGTCCAGCTGTCTGCCCCTGAGGTGTGTTCAGTGGTGAAATCCAAATTTTTTTACTATCGGTTCTGTGGGCGTGGCTTGGGCGTGGTGTGGCTTGGTGGGCGTGGCTTGGCGAGTGTGACAGGGGAAGGATACTGCAAAATCTCCATTCCCTCCTCACTCCTGGGGGAAGGCTATTGCAAAATCTCCATTCCCACCCCACTCTGGACCCAGCCAGAGGTGGTATTTCCCAGTTCTCCAAACTACTAAAAATTTTCACAACCAGTTCTCCGAACTGCTCAAAATTTCTGCTACCGGTTCTCCAGAACCTGTCAGAACCTGCTAGATTTCACCCCTGGGTGTGTTCCAAGTATTTAGAAGGCTTTTGTGTTCCTTTGAATGGAAGCAGAATTCTCTGCATCTCTTCCTCCCTTTTGCAGACTTATAAGTAAATGTTGATTTAAAATAAGCCAATTCTATTTTTAGTAGTTTCTGAAATTATCACCTACCTCTTTGTGAGCTTTCGCTGGAACCTTTAAGTTTGCAGTGGATTTGATCTTTACACTTTACATTTCTCACAATCCTGACGGTTGATAATTTCTTTTGTCTTCTCTTTCCTTGCTGAATTAAGACTGGAAAGAAATCTTCCACACCTAGAAGCTCCTTTCATAATCCTTCAGATGAGTTAGTGAGTGTTTCCATCATTACCCAGCCTTTTGGCTATTGATGGAAATGTAGACCAACCATCTGAAGGACACTGAGTTAGCGAAGACTATTCTGACTGTATAATTTTTGGCTTCGCTCTTAACTCAGGAATGAGAAAGAGAAAATAAAAAGTATTTTAGAATAATAGAGGAGTGATTTGATGGCTAAACATGACTCCAGTTTTATATGTGTTTAGCTGAATGGGTAAGCTTGGCTAACGAATGAATGCCCAGATGTGTATATACCCTCACTAAACTAGTGTGTATACAAAATATTTTCACCTAGGTTCTTCACAGTATCTGAGTCCAGTGCTTTAAACTGGGACTAGCAGTAGCTGTGGCAGTGAATTTTCCCTCCATTTCTCTGCTATCTAGAATCATTTTAAAGTTAGAACTTTGCAAATGCCAGAAATTGTTTCACTATATCTAAGCTTGATGTACTGCATGCTGTTTCTCTGTTTTCCTAGAAAATCTCTGCAAGATTTCCCAGTAATCTAGTAGGGAGAGAAACAGATCAAGAGATTTGCCCAGTTTGCAAACATTGCAAGTCCCAACTCTGTGCTACTTCAAGTGATTTGAGACTGGTTAGTCTCAAAACAAAATATTGCTATATTTTGTGGAATGGCCTTTTAGAGTTGGGAGGACTTTATTCTTTTGTGAAGAAATGTATCACTTCTTATTCTCTGTTCGGGAAACCTGATGTCTTTCGCTAAAATCTACATGGAACCCAAGTCAGGGTGCATATGATTTCTCTCGGCCAAGGTGCCAGGAGGCTGTACTCCAGACAGATATTCAAAGTCAAGGCAAAACACACGTGTGTGTGTGTGTGTGTGTGTGTGTGTGTGAATATATACCAATATGTAATTGAATGCCTTGTGTCTACTTTTTTTCACCTTCTGTCATATTAGAAAGATTATAGTTTCATTATACTTCCCAAGGATTTTGAAAGCGACGTCTAAATCTTCCAAAGACCCATGTGTAATCCCAATGCCTGATTTAAGGGTAAGAGGAGTTTTCAGGACAGTGATAAAGGAACTTGTTTGGCAAGCTTATCTAGCTAAGCACTTTGTTCCAAGTTCTCCTATGTTCTGAGATGCTTGTAAGCTTTTGTTTTGCTTTGTTTGAATTTTGAGCTTGGGCATCCAAGTTATGCAAGGATGGATGACTGAATGGAGTATGTGAGGCTTACTTTGGTGGCAATGAGGGGGAAGGGGGCTCTGTTGACATAAACCAGGGGTCTTCAAACTTGGAACTTTAAGACTTGTGAACTTCAATCCCAGAATTCTTTAGCCAACCATGCTGGCTGAGGAATTCTGGGAGTTGAAGTCCACAAGTCTTAAAGTTGCTAAGTTTGGAGACCCCTGACATAAACTATTGGGAAGGTTTCTTGAGCAAATTTTGGGCCCAGGAGAAAACCTGGGCAAAAGTGTTTGCCATTGCTCTGTCCCTGCAGTTGTCCCCTGGACCAGCTTTGCCTGGCACCTGATCACACTGCATCTATTTGTGCATTTCTGGATAGGTTGTTATTGAGAGTTGACCCTGTCCAAATTCTCCAGCCATGTTCTCAGCCACTGGGCCATCTGGAAGAAAGATAAAAGTCTTCCTATAAATACTGACAAAGGCTTCTGGGAGGTGGAATGAAGCAATCTTCCCTTTGGTTATTTCCTCATATAATATAATTAATTTTGCAGCTTACACTTGAAATACCTGGGAGATTATTTTGGTAACCTCTCTAATGTTAGGGATCCTACTTTTTTTTTTTTGTCCTGCTTTTATTTCTTTAAAAGTAATTCAAGAAGGCGAACATAAATAATACAAATTCCTCCCCCCCCCACCCAATAATATGGATTGGGCTGAAAGAGAGTAACCCGATGTCACCCAGTTGGCTTTCATGCCTAAGGCAGAACTAGAACTCACAATCTTCTGGTTTCTACCAGGGTGGATTTGATTTAAATCGAGTTGATTTAAATCATGATTTAAATCACTAGTAAAAAGGCTTGATTTAAATCAACTCGATTTAAATCATAATTTTTAAAGAGCAACTGTCATCTCTGCTACTCCTTTGACCCACTGTTGACTCACCGATAGTCCCAGTGTTGCAGAATATACAGCCTCATGCTACATAACTAAGCTCCATTTCATGCTGAAGAAACTAAATTATTTATGTATCTTAAATAGAAAACTATCTTACGATAGATTTTTACCTCAAAAGTTTTTTATTAAAATAAATTCGATAAAAATCAAAAAAATCTGATTTTTTTTTATTTTTAAAAAAAAATCATTGATTTTTATCCACCCTGGTTTCTACCAACACCTTCATCACTGGCTCTTGCATGTACCCTCTTTGCATATCCCACCCGCCCCCAAACTTGGGTTGTTAATGTTGAGTTGCAAAAGATTGTTGAGTAATGAATATCCTGAACCACAGAGGTGCGTAATGAACATCCTGAGCCATAGAGAGGAGGGACAGTGTTTCTCAAACTTGGCCACTTTAAGATGTATGTCTGGCTCTGGGAGTTGAAATCCCCATATCTTAAAATTGCCAAATTTGAAAAAATAGTGATCTATAATCTGAACTGTTTTTCTTCTTTTTAGGAGCATTGTTTTTCCAATGGACTCTTAAACTTTCTGGATTTACAATACACATATTGTGAATTCTGAGTACCTATTGTGAGTCTCCTCATAGGGGCCATGACTGGTCACAAACCAACATCCATTATCACAAGGAATATTGGTGATGTTGTATCTACCTACGCAGGGGTGAAATCTAAAATTTATTACTACCAGTTCTGTGGGCGTGGCTTGGTGGGGGAGGGTAATGTGATGGTGGGCGTGGCCATTTAAAAAAAAACTTTTAAAACCATTTTTTCTACAACCTCTTCAGCAAAGAGGTTGTAAAAAATGCTTTCAAAAGGCTCTGAAGATCCCAGCTGAGTTGCCTGATCGGCAGAGACTTTTTCTTTTAAATGCCTCTGAAGATCAGGCAACTCAGCTTGAGGTTTTTTCTTTTAAAAGCCTTTGATGATCCCAGCTGAGCCGCATGATCATCAGAGGCTTTTTTTTTTTTTACTTTTAAAAGCATTTTTTTGGCCGAAGAAGTTGTAGAAAAAATGCTTTTAAAAGTTTTTAAAAAGCCTCTGATGATTGTGCGGCTCAGCTGGGCATGGGGGGTGGGCAGGGATTTTTGTTACCGGTTCTCCGAACCACCCACCTCCATCACTACCAGATCGGGCGATCCGGTACGAACCGGGAGCATTTCACCCCTGCACCTATGTATCTCTACATCCAGGTTTCCTTTTTTTTTTTTTTGCCTTGGGCACATGGGCACACTTCCAAGAAGGTTGTAGTCAGTTTGCCCTCTGTCCCCCTTGGAATATCTTTGAGTTTCTTGTAGGGCCCAGGAGGTTTCTTAGAGATAAGATGAGAGAGGAAGGTGCCACTTTGTATCACATTATACAAGCTTCTCATTTATTACTTTTATGTAAAAAAAACATACTGTCAAAAAGTTGTGTGAGATTAGGATCATGCCAGTATCAAAAAAGATGTGTAGTTTGCTGTAGACTTCTGGTTTAGATGGCTAAAAGAGTGGGACAAAGAGTTAGGAATAGAGGTTGTGTCAGTGGTGAAATCCTCCGCTGTTTGCCACTGGTTCGCTGCCCACGCATGTGCGGTGTGTGCCAAATGCACGCTGCATGTGCGCGTGCACAGTGCACACCAAACGCACACCGTGTGTGTGCACAAGTGCAGTGTGTGCCAAACACACGCTGTGTGCGCATGCACAGTTCACGCCAAACGCGTGCTTCGCGTGGAAAAAGGACACTTAACAAGGTAAGTAGAACGAGGGGGGAACAGCTGTACCGCGCTATTTAGAATTGCTAGAAAGCAGGATTTCCTGCTTTCTAGCGAATATAAATCGTGCGGCACAGCTGATTGTTGGAAATACTGGTTCGGACCAACCAGTAGCTTTATTTACTTCGTCAAACTGGTAGATTTTATCACTACTGGTTTGCCTGAGTCGGTGTGAACCGGTAGGATTTCACCACTGGGTTGTGTTCAGATTTTGACTGTGGTTTGGTATGGCTATAGGCATAAATAACTTGGCACATAAAATAGAAGTAAGAGTCCGCTTCATATAAACTGTGGATCTCTTTGTTAAAAGTCAAGTTTCATAGGGGAAGTTCAGGTGTGTTATTATCAAAAAATGAATGCCTGCTTTATTGTGTGTGGGAGGGAGTTGTGCTATGATCTGCAACTAGAACATTGAATAAATTGGCAATTCCCTGGACAACCTCTCCAAGGAAGAATAAGCAGTTGCTAGGAGACAGACCAATCTTTGCATGTCACCAGGACACTCACATGGCTTTATGCTGTTGTTCAGTGTACATTATAAACTTGAGGCAGGCCTTTCCAACTATCAGAATTTAGACTGCTTTCTTAATCTGGGAGTTTGGTCTTGCCTCAGTTTCCCTTAAAACATTTCGCCCCTTGCTGTTTATTTATTGGGTGTAAATGACTGTTCTTCAATGATCTTAGGTGGCCTTGCATAAGATGATTATTCCTCTCAACTTTATTTACTAGAAAAAGAAAATCTCTAGCAGAGTTTTGTGGGTATTGCCCATATCTGCTCTGTTGGGTTCTAAAATCCCTGATTTCTGGTGTAACATACAGAGCTCTTTGTCTAAATAAACTCTAAAAGAAATTCTACAAGAAATGCTGTTGGAATAGTTCATTAGAAATCTGAGTAATGGATGTGCACTACAAGAGCAGGATGTAAATCTTTATATAAAGCAAGGATAATTTTTGTTGTCTGGAAAGGGAACAGATCTGATCAAGCCTGAATTAGTCCCTTCCTTCCATCAGTTAACTTCTATGCTGTCTCAAACTTCAAGCCTTACATCGTTTGGGGACAGGTTATTTGAAGGACTGCCTCTCCCATGTTACATCACCCAGCCCACCAGGACGGGAAGGCAGGGCATTTACGGATTCTATTGATTAGGAATGGTCATCTGGTGGGACCTCAAAAAAGGGGCCTCCTTGGTGGTGGCTCCTTTATGGAACATCATTCCTCCTGAAGTATGGTGGTTTCCACCCTGTTGCTTTTCTGAAACATGGTTTTGTCAGGAGTCCTGGGGACCATGAACAGAGACAGATCAAGTGGCTGATTTGATTGTATTGTTGCTGCCATGGAGAAGTGCGGGAGGCAGGGGAATGGGTTTTACTATACGGCGGGTTTTTAAATTTTATAGACTGCCTGGTGTCACCTACATGTGAGTTGGCAGTTATATAATTTTGTTTAATAAACAAAAATAATAAATGATTAAATTCCTTGCTTATAGGAGAGGCCTAAAAAGATTTAATATGAGTAAACTTTCTGAATGTAATTTCCCCATGACTAAAGTGCTCATGAAACTATGTAAGCTGACTTTGCACATTGCACTTATTAACAGAATAACAAAATAACAGAGTTGGAAGGAACTTTGGAGGTCTTCCAGTCCAACCCCCTGCTCAGGCAGGAAACCCTAAACCATGTCAGACAAACGGTTCTTCAATCACTTCCTAAAAACCTCCAGTGTTGGAGCATCTACAACTTCTGGAGGCCTCTCTAGGAGTCTCTGGAAGCTGGGGATAGCAAAAAAGTCACTGCCTGTCTAACCAGGAGTTGGGAAATGGACCGTTTCAGGCCTCTGGAGGACCTCCGAGGGGGTGGGGAAGGCTGTTTTTGCCCTCCCCAGATGCATAGAGAGGATCTGGAGCCAGGTGAGAAAGAAAAACGGGCCTTTCCCCCCCCCCCCCAGGCCCTCCGGAGGCAGGAAACAGCCAGTTTCCCTACTTCTGGTGGACCCAGAAGGCCCGAAAATCAGCTGGCCGGCACGCACATGTGCGCCAGAGCTGAGCTGGCGTGCCCACTGATATGGCTACGCATGCCACCTGTGGCATGTGTGTCATAGGTTTGCCATCATGGCACTAGGGATTCGAACTGCTGAACTGCCGAACTTTTGATCGACAAGCTCAGCCACTTAGCCACCGTGTCCCTTTCATTAAACTAGACATTCCCAATTCCAGCTAAAACATTTAGCCTCCAGTCCCCTAATCATCTTTGTTGCTCTTTGTACTCTTTCTAGAGTCTTTTTTACATCGTGGCGACCAAAACTGTATGCAATATTCCAAGCACGGTCTTACCAAGGCATTATAGAGTGGTATTAACACCTCACGTGATCTTGATTTTATCCCTCTGTTAATGCAGCTTAGAACTGTGTTGGCTTTTTTGGTAGCTGTAGCACATTGCTGGCTCATATTTAAGTGATTGTCCATTAGGACTCCAAGATCCCGCTCACAATTACTACTATTGAGCCAGGTACTACCTATATTATACCTGTGCATTTGGTTTTTCTTGCCTAAATGTATAACATTACTTATTAAGTGTTAAATTTATGTTTTACTGACAAAGAAATAAAGGGAGACTAGTATAGATCTATTTCAAGCTATTTAGCTCTCATCAGATAGCCATACCCTTCAAACCTGGGCTACTTGCATATTAGGTAGATGTATTAACTTCTAAGCCACAGGCTCTCCTCGCTTTGTCAGCTATACCAGGGGAAAGATTGTTTTTTATCAGGACAACCCAGGCTACCCAATTATGGGATGGAGCATATTGCTTCCGCTTTCGCCTTTCAGCCCCAATGGAATTAAATACTAAGGGGCTGAAAGGCGAATGCAATATGATCCATTCCATAATTGGGTAGACCAGGTTGCCCTGATAAAAAACACTTAATCTTTCCCCTGGTATAGCTGACAAAGTGAGGAGAGCCCGTGGCTTAGAGGTTAATACATCTACCTAGTATGCAAGTAGCCCGGGTTCGAATACCAGAAGGGAATGGCTCACTGATGGGAGCTAAATAGATCTTTACTAGTCTCCCTTTATTTCTTTGTCAGTAAAACATAAATTTAACACAAAAACACCGTATTTTTCAGAGTATCAGATGCACCTTTTTCCCCAAAAAGAGGGTGAAAATCTGTGTGCGTCTTATACTCCGAATGTATACTCCGAAAAAAGCCTCAGAAACGAAGCTTCAGAAAAAAAGCCTCCAAACAGAGTTTCAGAAAAAAAGCCTCCAACAGAGCTTCAGAAAAAAAGCCTCCAACAGAGCTTCAGAAAAAAAGTTTCCAACAGACCTTCAGAAAAAAAGCCTCCAAACGGAGCTTCAGAAAAAATGCCTCCAAATAACTTCAGAAAAAAAGGCCCCAACAGAGCTCAGAAAAAAAGCCTCCAAACAGAGCTTCAGAAAAAAAGCCCCAGAGCTTCAGAAAAACAGCTTCAGAAAAAAAAGATGCTTTTTTTCTGAAGCTATGTTTCGGAGGCTTTCAGAGGCAGAAAAAAAAGCAAAAAAAAAAAAAAAGCAAGGCACAGAGCTCACAACCAACAAATCTGTTGCTAAAATTCACCTCTGGGAACAGCTGATTGCGGTTATTCCGGGAGGCCAATCCACCCGCCAATCAGCTTTTTTCTTATTTTTGTCCCCAAAAACTACAGTGCATCTTATACTCCGGTGTGTCTTATACTCTGAAAAATATGGTAGTTTGTCGTGAAAGGGATTGTGAAAGCCTCTGGATTGAGGCTGAAAGGCGAAAGTGGAAGCAGTATGCTCCATCCATAATTTGATAGACCAGGCTGCCCTGATAAAAAATATTTAATTACTTATTAAGCCACAGCCATAAAGACCCGGTACAAAGATCTGTGAATTTTCTGGTATACAGTTGCCAGGAGGGAACTATCTCCAAAGCATTTACTTTGAATTGGGTCTTTCTCTTCCTGTAAATTTGTTTTTCTTTTTTCTGCTTTGACAAAGCATTACTTCAAACACCTAGGGAATCCATGAGATGCAAGGGGACGGTTGCTCCCTGCTTACCTCAGCTAATGCTCTTTAGAGGAACTAAAGAGATCACTTGCTGGATGAATGGCTGGAGCTCCTGTTTAGGGAAGGAGATTGTTTACACAGAGATGTTCCCAAGTGCACCGTGTGTGTGCTTGAAGAAACTAATAGGAGCATTCTACACTACTCTAGTAATGGGAATTCAAAGAGCATATTACCATATGGCCTTGAATACAGGTGGAATATTCATATGTAGCAATTAAGCTTGCATGCGGCCTCCTCCTATGCATTGATCCCGAGATGCACCTTGATTTACTGTGGGGCTCTGGGAGATGGGAGATGAAGTGCCAAAAGAGATGCCTGGGGTACTATTGGATGAAGAAGTGTTTTTCGGTGAGACCGGTCTATCGTGGCAACCTGGTGTACCCAAATATGGTACGAAGCATACTGCTTTCCGCTTTCACCTTTCAGCCCCAATCCAGGAGCCTTCACAGGCAGTTGCTTACATGACAAACTATTTTTGTGTTAAATTTAAATTTACCAACGAAGAAATAAAGGGAGGCTAGTATAGCCGTTTCAAGCTGTTTAGCTCTCATCAGCTAGCCATATCCTTCTGGGATTCGAACCTGGGCTGCTTGCATATTAGGCAGATGTATTGGATGAAGAGTTGGAGTGACTCTAACTGGGCATGGGTAAAAGCCCATATTAAGGATTACCTTGTGGCAATAAGGGTTGCAAAATGTCAATAGTTCACCACCCTTATTGCATCCACTGATAGCCATCCAGCAGCTCTTGTTTTGGATAACATGCTTCCTGTAGAGCAGGGGTGTCAAGCTCGATTTCATTGAGGGCCGCATCAGGGTTGAGTTTGACCCTGGAAGGCTGGGTAGGCAAAGCCAGGGTGGGCGTGGCCAGCTCAGTGTCACCCGTGTCAGGGGCCTTTGTGGTGCCTTGAGCGCTTGCGGCCCTCCCAAGCTCTGTTTTTGCTGGCAGAGGGGTTGCAGGAGGCCATCACAACCGAAAACGGACCTTGGGAGGGCTGTGCGTGGCCTTCTCAAGCTCCGTTTTTGCTGGGAGAGGCACTGCAGACCAGTCCTTTGTTGTTTCCAGGGCAGCCCCGCGGATGAGATCTAAGCACCCTGCGGGCCGGATCCTGCCCCTGGGCCTTGAGTTTGACACCCCTGCTGTAAAGGCCCCCTTGGAAGATCTATTGGGCTTCTGTGAAGATTATTCAGGTTATCTGATGGATAATGTTGCTCAGATTCACTCTGACATGGACTCTGGCTGAGCAGAACAGGCTGAGGTGCCTAGGACATGGTCTGGAGGTACAATCTGGAATAAGTTTGAGCTGGTGACTCCCAAGAAAGTGCAAATACTGATATTTTGTACTTTTTTTTCCTAATTGTTTTTCCTCAATTGTAGCATCACCTGGAATAGCAGCACCAATGTACTAGATTTTCTTCTTTTCAGTTAATGTTATCTTAGGCGTGTTATGAACAAAAGGCTTGTGTATTTGGATCTTAAAAGTTGTACAAGTTCTTAATTTGCTAGTTTTCTAAAACATTCTCAACTTAATAGGGTCAGTAGTTTTTTTAACCAATTCAGATTCAAAATTCTGGTAAAATTTCCATTGAATAATTCTGGTAATTTGTTCGTGACACTGCTTGTGGTCAATGTGTGAAATTTTGCTAATCAAATGGTCAATTATTTGATTCTTTTTACTACAAAACCACCGAATTTGCTGTTGTTACATTTTAACTGTTGCCTTCATGCAATTAATTGGCAAAGCTTGTTTTTAAGCCACTAAAATAAAGCCTATTTTAATCAACACCATGTGGGGTTTTTTATCAGCTTTTTTCCCCTACATCTTTCAGGTATTGACCGCATATTAGCTTGTTCTTCCAAATAACAAATCAGTTTTAAATTGTTTCTTTTCTATATTCAACCTTCCATCTTTGTTACTTTCAAGATTGACAGATGTCAGCAAGGGTTCTTGGCTTTTCTTAAAGGCCATACTTTTCTTCTTCCAGTTTGTTTCAGCTGTAGACTCCTATATTATGTAATTTTGGATCTTTATGATTAGAGTTAAAGTAAGGTAAATAAGTAAAGTATAAATCACATGTAAACCTTACATGTGAGGTTCATGATTTAGGGCAGCCAGTTGTCTCTCTGCCTCACCTATCTCACAGAGTGTTTTGTGGATTGGGAACTGGAGCAGGGGGAATTCTACATGCTACCTTGAGCTCCTGAAGACAGGCAAGATACAGATTTCATAAATGATAGCAGCGATATGCCACCTAAACTTATATTATGGGCAACAGATGGATTGCCCACTCTTACCCAGCTGGTGTTCTCCTGTGAACCTAATCTTGCTCACTTGGTGTTCTCCAAAGGTTCTGGATTTCAGTTTCCAGAATCCCAAGATAATTTGGTCGGGTAAGAGATTCTGGGAATGGTAGTCTAAAACATCCGGGTGGCGGCAGATATCCTAGCTCTGTTTCTGGATAAGAAGACCTTGCTCTCAGGCAAAAGGGGAAAAAAATAGCTCTGATGAAGACTCAAAATGGAAACTTTGTACTTTTCTGTCCATGTGTTACCTATGAATATTTAATGAAATCACTTGTAAATAAAACGGGTGGAGAAAGATGAGAAGCCTAGGAGAAGAAAGTAAGAGGAACTCCATACTCTTGAAACTGCCTTTCAGGAGGGAAGTAGATTCTAGTTATAGACATTTCTGATAGGATGCCTGAATGGGGCACTTGTCTAGCTTTTAATAAACAAACAAACAAATAAACAATCTAGCACACAATTCAGATAAGGCAAATAGTGTTCAAGACATTATAGAGATATACCCAGGGACAAAGATCCCCATGAATATTGTATTGCCTACTCTGTCTTTAATTAGTGGCGTCTGTACATTTTGGATAAATTTCTCTATGTGTAATCGATGCTAATGTTTTTACCAGGAATGGTCAGCATGAAATATTGTTTTCCAAGATTTCATTACTAACCAGTTTTTTTTTCTTCATCTGGCTTGTTTACAGCAGCCACATTGGTAGGAGACAAACATTCTCGTATATCTAGAGACTTCACATTGTTGGTTATCCTTTGTGAAAGTCCAGTCATTTTAATTTGTTGCAGTAAACACTGAGAATAATTAACAACTTTCCTTGTACTGTCTATCTCTTAAGTCGAGATGCAGATAATGCACTGATTTATTGTATCAAGTGTCTATTCTCTTTCTATTGTGTCATACTTCCATTACATAGACTTGGCCTTTATTTATTCTTCATTTTACAATATTGTGGTCTCTAAGCCATGATGTATACTTAGTTACTGGACTGTGTCAAATCCACTTGTGGAGTAGCAAATCAGAAGGCAATCACAAACTATTTCTGTTCTGTTGCTAAGATAACATCCTGGTTGTGTCCTTGAAACCATCAGCAGCTGAGCTCAATTCAGAGGTGACTTGCCTGGAACTAAATAATAGCAAACAGATACTTTTAGGAAGTCTGTTAGCAGATTGTCAAGGCAGCCTACGGACCACTTTTTTGTTCCTAGCATTAAATTACATCTGTCTTGAATATACAGTATGGAAATCCACCACTTTCACCCCTGCCCAGTCTTACTATGTAAGACTATCACTTCATTGGTATACTCTGCACAAGGCCGCCTCCTATAAACAGAGTACTGTATGTAGCTAATAATCTGACTTCTTAGCTGTTACACCTAATAGGCAGGTAAACGTCTTGTATTCCATGGATTTTACAAAAGCCAGCTTTCTCACAGATTATGTTTTCTGTATAAATTGAGTTTTAACTTCCATTATTACTAACACATATAGCCAACCGAGATGGGTATGGCCAATCTGATAACTTTCCAAGCTAGCTGCACATTATTGCGTCAAGTGTCATTATGAAGACCAAACTTTGACCGGATTTTTTATTATTATTATTTACATTAATTGGCTGCCCAACTCCAGTGGGCTCTGTAGAGTTCATAGGACAACCTGAGCCACAAACCAGCCGACTATGTTATCTCACAAAGTGTTGTGCAAATTTAGGAAACTGAGCCTGATTCAGTTAATCCTAAATAAGCATATCATACATACATTAGACATCAGTTCTGCATCTGTGCAAACATTGCTGCTTGCGTCTGTTTGGAATGGGGTACCAGCCCATTTGATTGCATGCCTGGAGATCTGTAATTATGAAAAAAAGGAAAGCGTCCCATCCCCCCTTTCCATGCCTATCATAATTTTTATAAAGCTGTCTAATACCCTCTTTGTCTTTCCCCAGAATCTTTTTGTTTGCTTTTCCCAAAGCAGAGGTAGAAAATCTGGAGTCAGAGTGTCATTGGCTCTTCCTTAACGTTCCCTGCCTGTAACGCAGCCAAGCATGCATCTGTGTATTGGCACTTGTTCACATACAGCCCTATCTAACCAGCTCTTTCTTATTCTAAGGCCATCGGAGCTGATTTCCAATAGATTAAAGCAGGGGTGTCAAACTCAATTTAATTGAGGGCCACATCAGGGTTGTGTTTGACCTGGGGGTGGCAGGGGAGCATGGCCAGGGGGCACGGCCAGCATGACATCATTCATGTTGGGGGGCGCATCTGGTGGCCCGAGTGCTCTGCCAGCGAAAAAGGGTTCTCGAGCTCCATTTTTGGTGGCGACAGCATCCTGCAACCCTCTGTCAGTGAAAGCAGCTCAGGAGGGCTGCGCATGACCCTTGCAAGTTCCATTTTTGCTGGCAGAGGCACCATGGGCCAGTCCTTTGCTGTTTCCAAGGTGGCTCTGTGGGCCAGATCTAAGCACCTCGCAGGCCAGATTTGGCCCCCGGGCCTTGACACGCCTGGATTAGAGTATCCCACCCCCATTGTCCTTTCTGACCAGTACTGGCCCCCCAACCTTGTTTCCATGCCTCTGTCTCTTAGTATTTTTTTTTTATTAGTATCTCAAAATATAAAATACAAAGAGAAATAAATGTAAAGGGGAAAGTAAGGGAGGAAAAAAAGGAGGAAAGTGTAGGGTAAAAGGGAAAAAAGAAAGAAAAGCATTGACTTCTGGCTCTTTATAACACAATAGAATAAAGTAATAACCATTTCTGTAACAATAAATCTACAGAATCAACAAGTCAAAGTTTTATGTGTGTTTGTCCTTTTTTAATTCACTTTTTTAATATTTTTGTCTAGTAATAACTTTTCTATCCTAGCAAGCTTTTGACAGCTCAAAACACTGATCAGACTGTTCATATTTGACAGGAGTTCAGTTGTGGTATTAGGCCAGAATACCACAACTGAACAACTGAATACCAACCCTTTATTACATGGTGTTAAAGTCCCCCCAAGAATCCATATCCAAAATTCAGCAACAAACCTCAAATTACAGTAATATATTTTCCTTCTTTTAATTTTTTTAAAAAGTGTCACATTTTTGAGTGGCTCCATGTCCGTGTTTTATTTTTTTTTTAATTAAAAAAGTGGTCTAACCCCTCTAAATTTCACCGATTTATGTGCAGTGCAAAGACAGACATGAGGAAAAGGATTGTCTTTCTTCAATTCTCATTCTTCTCCTAGAACACAGAACATGGAATAATAGAGTAGGAAGGGACCTTAGTCCAACCCCCTGCTCAAACAGGAGACTGTATACCTTTTCAGACAAAAGATTGTCCAGTCTCTTTTTGAAGACCTCCAGTGATGGAGCATCCACAACTTCTGAAAGCAAACTATCACTGTCAGGAAATTTCTCCTTAGTTCTAGGATGTTTCTCACCTTGGTTAGTTTCCAACCATTTTTTCTTGTCTTGCTTTTTAGTGCTTTGGAAAATAGTTTGACTCCCTCATCTTTATAGGACCGCTCAAATATTGGAACAGTGCTATGTCCCCTCTAGTCCTTCTTTTCATTAGACTAGACATACCCAATTCCTGTAATGGCGCTTCGTATGTTTTAGCCTCCAGCCCCCTGATCATTTTTGGTGTTCTTCTCTGCACTCTTTCCAGAGTCTCAACATCTTTTTTGTATTGTGGTGACTAGAGCGGGATGCAGTATTCCTAGTGTGATCCTCCGAGACCAGTATCATGAGAGTGATCATTCACTCCTTCCAGAGACTGCTATAAAGAATGCAATTTGTTTTAAAAAGGAAAACTGGAAGAGATAAGAGATTTCTTATCATTCTTAAGCATGCTTTTTTGCTCCAAAGTATATGTGGGAGGTGTTGGTGGGTGGGTGGGCGAATTATGGAGGCATTTCACATTTTGCTGTTGGCAGTTAAGATAAAGTTTGCAGGAGATGAACTGAATTATAAAATTGACCTCTGAAGAGGTTGGCTTCTCTGCAATTTAGATAAGACTGGCAGTGGAGAAAGGCAGAGCCAGCAGAAAGGCAATTAACTGCCGAATGTTGTTCAACAGTAATGATCTTGATTAGGTGTTTGCTTTTGCTGTCTGGCTGGAAATGTCTAAAATAATACTTGGCATGGAATGGATGGGAAGGGATAATTCAAACATTGCCAAGAAATATGAGAAAGAAACCATGAAACAAGGGAGGAATCATTAAGAAATCGACCTGGCTCACAATTGCTAAGCTGTATTTCATTCTCAAAACCATCCATGTTGGATACAGCCCAAATATACTTCTGCTGATGACTGAAGAATATATACAATGTGATCTACCTTCGTATTTTAGTGATGATACTAGCCTTTACAAAACCTTTGGTCAGAGATACCCATCCTGAAGTCAATACAGTTTATCATGTTTATCATGTCTCTGTACCACTGGTGACTTTATTAAATCTGGTAATAGCACTGATGTTGTGTGCTGTATAATATCATGAGTTACAGCTATAGATTTTGTTGCTTTGAATATATAGAGCAATTAATTTAACTTGTCATGCAACTTTTAGTTTAAAGCTCTGTATTTTATGGTTTTATGTTAATAATAATTATGTAATTACATCAGTTGTTTTATTCTATGTTTGTACTATTTTTATTTATAAGTGCTCCTACTACTGCTGTCAGGGGTGATATGGCAAAAGAGTTTAACTTTTATTACTATCTTTGAGATATGCTCAGCAGAGGTGGGTTTCAGCAGGTTCTGACCAGTTCTGGAGAACCGGTAGTGGAAATTTTGAGTAGTTCGGAGAACTGGTAGTAAAAATTCTGACTGGCCCTGCTCCCATCTATTCTCTGCCTCCCAAGTCCCAGCTGATTGGGAGGAAATGGAGATTTTGCAGTATCTTTCCCCTGGAGTGGGATGGGAATGGAGATTTTACAGTATCCTTGCCCTGCCACACCCACCAAGCCATGCCATGCCCACCAAGTCACCCACAGAACCAGTAGTAAAAAATTTTGAAACCCACCACTGATGTTCAGTGAATACAAACCACCTTGAAAGTGGATTTAGAAATGACAGGCTACAAGATAAAGATGCTACATGGATAAAGCTACTACACTGGACATACAAAAGAAATCAGCTGATAATTTAATAATTAAAAACAATATGCAAATAGCAAACCAAGAGAGTAACCTGGATGATTTTCCTATGTTATATTTATAAAAGTGGCTTGTAAGATTCTTCAAAACTTTAACAAACTATTTTTAAAATTTGATTATAAGGGCATTTTAAGCGTTTCATATGTATCAGGGAGGAGGTATCTTATATGTTTGGTGGTAAATACAGCTCACAGGTGTGGAGGAAAGCATATGAACATGTGTTCACTGTGGGGCAGTGAATTTAGTTAATCTGAAAGTCTGGATTACTTAGGTAGATGTTAGATCATTTGCAGGCTGATCATCCAATAAAGGGGTTTTGTCCAGGATGGATATAGGTCACAGAATGATTTTAGCTGTGACCCATTGGTTATAATAGCATTTCATAACAGTTTATCACTGGGTACTAATTTGGTCTTACTTCGTGTTTTATATCTGTGAGCAGGTATTGTTAAAAATATTTGATTCATATCTGTTACAGATATATCTTTTAACTTAGGGGTCTTTTGGTTTACATATCACACTAAGACACGGTGTGCTTATTCATGGAATACTGCATAAATTAAACTTGGCAGGGTTTATCAAGCAGGATAAGTCATGGTTGAAGTCCTACAATGGCTAAATTCACAAAGCACGCTAAACCGAAACCCATCTAGCTAAGCCCACTGCATCCTAGAACTTCATTGCAGGTAGTAAATTTTATATATTCTAAATGATGGCTGAAAATGTGCACATTTGTTTAAAACTTTAAATCCAAGAAAATGCCTGTATTGTAGATATATTGCTTCCATACACTCCTCAATGTAAAGTTGAGATAGTTATTTATTTCTATGGATTCCAACATCTGGAGAAAGAGAGCAAGCAAAAGAAAACAAATTTCTACTGCAAATAAAGAGTTCACACATCTGGGTCATAAGAAGTTATACTACTGTGATAAGTCTATTAAGACCTTAAATTACTATTTTAAAAATGTGGAATAGCACAAAGTTGCAGTTTTCCACAATTTATAATTTGTTAAAATATCTGATTTAATACGTAGTTTGGAAAGGGTAGCCCTAGTTAAGCCAGGGTCAGGAGAGGCAGTCAAATCAAGATTTATTATCACCACTTAAAGCTAGTTTTGCAAGCTATAGCTTTGTCAGTTTGTGACTTAATATATCTAAAGTCATATTTGCCTGTGGAAGAGTCCATTGCTTAGGAGAATATGAATATGCCAGGTTTCTCAAAGAAAATAGAGAATGAGAACTGCATAAAATACAATTTACTTATGGTTGAGAGTGTAAGTCTTGATAATGATGATAACAACAACTACTACTACTACTACTACTACTACTACTACTACTTTATTGTCACTGTACGTGTATACACAGTATACCCATACAACAAAATTCACTTAACGCCCAAAGACCAGGTCCAACACACATAACAATCCCCAAACACACCTCCACCCAGCACAAATTCCCCACCCCTAAACCACCCAAACATCCATACAACAGACCAAGTAATACTGTCCAACAGCTCACTCTTTAGTTCATTGTTGAGTGCAATTATAGCTCTGGGATAAAAACTATTCAGGAAACGTGTGGTCCGAGTTTTAATTGTTCTGTATCTTCTGCCAGAAGGCAACAGTCCAAAAAGATTGTAAGCAGGATGGGAAGAGTCTCTGAGAATGTTATGCAACTTCCTCAAACAGCAAGATTCGAAGATGTCGTCCAGGGCTGGTAGCTGGAGCCCAATGATATTCTGGGCAGTTTTAATGATTCTCTGTAGAGCATTTTTGTCTGCTGCAGAGCTGCTCCCATACTATGCAAGAACGCCATATGTCAGGACACTCTCAATAGTGCTGCGATAGTAGGACAGAAGTAGATGCTGAGATAGATTTATGTTCCTGAGCATTCTCAGGAAGTACAGCCTCTTCTATGCCTTCTTCACAAGCATGTTAACATTTATAATCCATGATTAGTATTATGCCTGAAATATATTCTGTAGGGTTGGTCTTCGGTTGTAGTCGAGAACTGCAACTGTTTGTTCTCTAGGATTCACACAGGAATGTTGCTATTTCTCTTTGTGACTTTCTTCTCTTTTCTTCCCTCCTCCTCCCCCCCCCTCCAAAACAGTGAAGCTTGGTGGGCTATGGGATGGATGAAGCTGAGCAGGACCAGTACGAAGCCCATCTCAAAGAGCTCTTTGACAGCTTCGATGTCACCGGCACTGGCTGTCTGGGGCAGGACGAACTGACCGAACTTTGCCACGTGTTGCATCTTGAAGAAGTAGCTCCAGGAGCATTGCAGGAGACCCTTCTACAGGATGGTCTCCCTAGGCGGGTAAGATCATACACTCTGTAGATGGGCACAGCTGTCATTCCCAGCCTTGGAAAATCTGCACTGATGGATCAGTGCAGGGTGTTCTTGCATCCAGAGGGAAAGTGGAGATTGGAATGGAAGGAAAGAACAAAGTAGAAATAATAGAAGGAAAAGTTCAGAGATGAAAAGATAGCATGCCACATCAAACCATAACGTCACCATACATGTACCAGTGTGACTGAATTCATATATGATAGTAATAAATAATGGCTTACAAACACACTGGACTATAGTTGAATAGATTCACATAGCACACAAAATTAAAACCCAATAAATATCATTACAGATAGTCTTTACTTACAAGCACACTTAATTCCATTTTAAATTGTTTTTATCAGATTTCAGTAAAAATTTGTATCTGGAACTCTGCACTTTGATATGGCCCAAGGGCTAATCAATAAAATAAACTAACTACAACCACAATTGGGACTGGGATTTCCATCATAAGTTGTTGTAGTTGTAAGTCAAGTCAAACCTAAGAGCCTGAGTGGCGTAGGAGGCTAATGCCTCCTAAGGCAGCATTTAACATCCAGCTGCCTGCAATTACTGCGAGTTCAATTCTTACTAGGCTCAAGGTTGACTCAGCCTTCCATCCTTTCTAAGGTGGGTAAATTGAGGGCCCAGTTTGTGGGGAAAATAAGCTGACTTTGTATAAATATACAAAAAGTATGAAGTCTATTGCTTAACGCATTGTAAGCCGCCCTGAGTCTCCGGAGAAGGGCGGCATATAAATAAAAAAAACAAAAACAAAAAAACACCAATTTCACAACAATTTTTGCAGTGGTCATTAAGCAATTCCAGCTTCCCCAATGGACATTTCTTGCTAGAAAGCCCCAAAAAAGGTTACAAATTGCAGGATGCCACAACTGGTTGTAAATATGAACTGGTTGCCAAGTGCCCAGATTGTGATTATATGACCACTGAAGTGGTGCAACCATGATGTCATAAGTCACTTTTTCTAAGGCCGTTGTGACTTTGAGTCATTCTTAAATGGCATTTAAGTTCAGGACTACCTGTATGGTCTAGTCAAGGTACTGCACATAAAACAGGGTGGAGTTTGATTTCATCATTATGACTGCCATCTTGAATTTTTTGATCTTATCCTTATCCCTGACTGTACTGTAATGTGCAAATGATGCTAATGTGCTTTGCTAATTTCTATTGAGGATGGTATGTTAATCCAGCAGCCCCCAACCTTTTGGGCACCAGGGACTGATTCTGTGGAGAGAGGTTTTTCCACAGACCAGAAGAGGTGTGATTTCATGTGCTGCCTGCATCTCATGAATGGGGCTTCACTTGTTTGCATGGCCCAGTTTCCGGCATGCTGCGGACTGGTGTCAGTCCATGGACCAGAGGTTGGGGACCACTATGTTAGTCCATTACATTGGAGGTTGTCTAATCCAGCAGACCCAATATCATTTCAGACAAGTGGCTGTCCAATCTCTTTTTTAAAAAAAATGTAATACAATAATTCCACCTTCAATTAAACAGTGTGTTGTCTGGATACAAATATCTTTATAAAATGATAATCAAAATTTTAGAATATTCATTACAATATTATAATTATAATATAATTATACAATATTATAATTATAATATTCATTACAATATTCTTTTCTTTTGGATCTTCAGGGCTTCCCACTTAGTCTGTAGGAAACGGAGAGAGGGGTTTGCATGGAGTTGGTAGATAACAACATTCTTTTCTCTGGGAGTCAAGGATGTTCAGCCTGTACCTGGAGTGGTGTGACTGGGAGGCATCTCCAGTTGGGGCGGACCATATGATGGACATGTGGGTGCAGGAGAAGGGACTTTGACTTTCCTTTGAGTGGGGAAAACCTGGGAGCTTTCAGATTTGGGTTTTCCTCAGATGTGCCAATATGACATCTCTAATTCTACTAGTTAATTGTTCCCACTGTTAGGAAGTTTCTCTATTAGGAAGCTTCATGCTACCCATGAAATGGCTTTGGCCATTATTGCTTTTTCGACTCTCTTGAAACCTCCGGACGTTATTTGTGAATGCAATCACATTGAAGCACAACCCACAAAATAGATCTTCCTCTCCCAACCCAGCGTCTTTCCTGGACTACAGTTTCCTTGCACCTAACAAGTATAATCATACTGACAGGGAATTCTGGGAGGAGTTCTACAACTCATGGGGATTATGCCAAGTTGGGGGAAGGCTGAAATAACAGATTTCTTATCTCCCTGAGTGTATTCTTTTTCTCTCTCTTGTATTTTTACATCTACATTTTCTCATTTTCTTTCCCCATCTCTCGTAATAGGTGTTTAGAAGAAAGGCAGCTCCTTCCACTTAATGTATAATTTTATGGCCATTGCATTATGGGTCCCTAATTTATTACATGATTGGTCCTTTGTGCAAATGTTCCTGAACCTTTGTATTCTTAAACCAATCTCCCTTAGGAAAACAAAGCCCACCCTTGCTCCACTCAAAAGAGCCCTTTTCTGTCTCTTCCTTTGGAATTAATCTCACTCTCGCTTTGGTCTGTGATGTTAAGAAGTGAATCTCTGGGAATGGCAGGGAAGAAGCAAGAAAAGAGCTTTCTGGCTCAGACTGGGCAAATCCTTTCTTTCTGAAGAGAGGGGGGAGGCTTGGAGGGCTCCAGTCTCCCTGAGGGAAGAGTCTGGGTATCTCGAAGGGCACCTGGGAATTTGCACTGTGCAGAAAAGGAGGGGGTTGGATAATGAGCAGCTCACAGTGCCTTTATTGTGTTAATAAGGGCACTGGCTCTGAGTTACCCTCCTTCTCAAATGGAATCTCCAATATTATTTCCTTTTTCTGCCTGGCACTCAGAAAACTCATCACTCAGATGAGAACCAGAGCACAAAATACAAGCTGAGTGGACACGACCTTGTAGATGACCCTCACTCTGCCAAGGTCCTTGGACTACTCATATTTAATGATCTAAGTGCCAAAGCCCACTGTAACAACATTACCAAAAAGGCATTAAGAGTTGTAAAGCTAATCTTGCGTAGCTTCTTCGGTAATATCACACTACTAACCAGAGCATACAAAACATTTGCTAGACCAATTCTCAAATACAGCTCATCTGTCTGGAACCCACATTGCATATTGGACATTAACACAATTGAACATGTCCAGAAATATTTCACAAGAAGAGTCCTCCACTCCTCTGCTTGCAACAAAATACCTTATGCCACCAGACCTGAAATTCTGGGTTTAGAAAACTTAAAACTACGTTGCCTTCGGTCTGATCTAAGCATAGTACATAACATTATCTGCTACAGTGTCCTGCCTGTCAATGATTACTTCAGCTTCAACCACAACAATACACGAGCACACAATAGATACAAACTTAAAGTGAACCGCTCCAAACTCGATTGCAGAAAATATGACTTCAGCAACAGAGTAATCAATGCCTGGAATGCACTACCTGACTCTGTGGTTTCTTCCCCAAACCCCCAAAACTTTAATCTTAGACTGTCTACTGTTAACCTCACCCCATTCTTAAGAACTCTGTAAGGGGCATGCATAAGAGCATTAGCGTGCCTACTGTCCCTGTCCTAATGTTTCCTTTATTTGTATCTATTTTATGTATCCAATCCATGTTTATACTTATTACCTAATACGTTCTTGACAAATAAATAAAGTTCAATGAAGCACTAACTAGCATTGGGAAAACAAGCTGAACTCTCGGTATATAGGACACCCTGCTAATACTATCATCTTTACAATTTTCTTTGGCTTTACCATCCTAAATGCTCTTTAATGGAAAAGATGAATCTAAACTAGGTACATAAAAATATCCATCTCTTTTGACTTTTGATGTGGGTGAGATACATGGGTTTCCAGGGCTGCATTTTTTTTTTTTTTGCACTTGCGTTTAAATGAGGCTTGTGTTATCATCTGATAACTCTTTCCAAAGACATTACCTTCTCCTATGCCAGCGGCATAAATTATTTTAAGTGATTGCATTGATTTAGCTTCAGAGCAGTAGTTCTCAACCTGTGGGTCGGGACCCCTTTGGGGGTCGAACGACCCTTTCACAGGGGTTGCCTAAGACCATCCGAAAACACATATTTTCATTGGTTTTAGGAATAATTTTATGGTTGGGGGTCACCACAACATGAGGAACTGTATTAAAGGGTCGCAGCATTAGGAAGGTTGAGACCCACTGCTTTAGAGAAAAGTTTTTCTGGGATCTAGTTTTCCAGTCTTGAATTGATTTTTGGTCATTTTGGATTTCCTCCACACTGCCATTCAATTCAAGGTTTCGCATGATTTCTGCTCCCTCTGAATGGTAGGTTTTAACTCCTGTCAGTTATGTGATTTAGCCTCTCCTAATCATTCTTCCTTTGACCAATCAGTTTTCCCAAGTAAAAATCACATGCCCTAGAGAAGCAGAACTGAGGACATAATGCATCCATTGCATCTAGTAGAGCCTATATGCTCTAGAATGAGGTTTCTAGCCTGGGTTCAGGGGGACCTTAGAACCTGGATGGGTTCCACAAGGGGCCTGGCAGAGAGGACCCTCAAATGTAGTAATCTTGAATGCACAGACAGCCATCCCCTCTGTTTTTACCTCAATTCTACTTTTGCCGTTACACTGCACCGGTGTTTGTATCCAGGCCACATGTAGGGATTCGCTGCTTTTCCTTTCCACCACTGAAATCTTCCCACAAAATGACTTCCTAGTTGTCTCCAAACTCCAACAAATATTTTCCTCAATGGCCCAGGTTTTCTAAAGAGTGGCAGAGGAAGGTGAAAGAAGAGGTGGGAGCATCTAACTTAGCAGCCCAAAAACAATTATGGTGAGTTCCTCACTCCCATGTTAATGTTGAATTTGCACTAAACAGTTTACTTTGTTATTTTATTATCAGTTTTTTATCACTAGAATGTTGCCTCTTGATCGGGATTTCAGAGGTGGTGGGTTTTTCTAACAAACAGGTTCCGTGACCTGAAAAAATGTGAAAATCCCTGTTCTAAAACAGTGTTTCTCAATCTTGGTGACTTTAAGATGCATGGACTTCAACTCCCAAAATTCCTCAGGCAGCATGGGAATTCTGGGAGCTGAAGTCCACACATCTTAAAATCACCAAGGTTGAGAAACACCATTCTAGAACTATTGGAATGTGTTAAAGGAGGACATTCAGTATTGCCTTGTCTGTCTGAATGCAGCAATTCAGACAGCTCTACTCAAATATAGTAGCTATTGGGTTCAACAACAATGTAAATACTGCAGTAGCCTTCTGTAATTTAGTTACAGAAGTTACTTTAGTTACTTTCTGTAATTTAGTTCCTCCAAATATGATGGGTCTAGTACTCTGTAATTTTGTCGTGCCTAGTGAGAGTCCTGGATATTTTACTCCCAACATACCTGAGGAATGGAGAGATTTTATTTATTTATTTATTTATTTATTTATTTATTTATTTATTTGCCATATTTGATTTCGATGATGCCAGCTCCAGAAGGATAGGTTTACAGCTCAAAGTTAGGTCTCATGAAAACATTACTTGTACCTCTTTTTTTTTTTTTTTTACTTTTCCCTACTTTATAAGCTCAACACCACCTTGTGTAAATTTTGATTCATACATTTTTAAAAATGAGCCTCTCAAAGTAGAAGCTGCGCTTTTTTTTTTTTTTTGACTCCAGAAAACCCAAGAGGGACTGACATCACAAACACTTTGAAGGGAACATTAAAAATGTAGTATTTTAAGTTTCTTCGGACTGTCTTTGCTTTCCACCCTACAGTGCTTGAAATTTTAACTTGCTGTGGTCTGGAACTGGCAATGTTTTTGCACTGAACAGGCAAGTGTACTCAGTGATCATATCTGATGTGGTGTCTTTTGATGAAGTTGGACTAGCAAAATTTTAGCCTTAAGAGAACTGGAAGGCACCAAATTAGCAAAAACCTGATGCATACCCTGTTTCGCCCAAAATAAGACATCCCCTGATAATAAACCCAAATGGGCTTTTGAGTGCATGGCAATAAGGCCAAGCGATCATTTCAGGGTTCTAAAAAATATAAGACAGGGTCTTATTTTTGGGGAAACACGGTAGTTATTTGGGCCAGGCTGCATTCCAGGAACAGAAGGATATTTCAGAAAAGGATTGATACAAAAATCCAGTGTTAAAAATAACAATTGCTAGAGTCTTGATTAGAAGCAACAAAACCTATATGGGGCACCCTGTCAAATTGTGATATTGTTTCCCTCTCCACACCCCCACCCCTTCTGAACTTGGTTTAAATTCACTCTTCTTAATCTTCCCTTTGAGCTTCAGTCACGGTAAAATTGCTTCATGTGATCCAAACCCTGGCCATCTGTTCTGCTTGCAGCTGCAATTTCAAGGAAGGAATTTCAACCCCAACAGAGAAACATTCACTTCTATTCCCTCAAACGAAATACCTTTCCGCCGTCTCAATCCTTTCCTTTTTCCTTTTTAACATTACCTTAAAATTTAGTCCAATTGCATAATAAATAGTGGAGTCCTTGATGCTCTCTAGGTTTGGTTGTTTGCTTATAGACATTTCATTACCCAACTAGGTAACATCATCAATGTGAAGAAAGTGGGGTTTGCTCCTTGTTTATATACAGAAATATGTCCTGCCAATGTGATTGGAGTTTTGTTTTCTCCTTGGTAGTTTCTTGATTAGAGTATTGCTTTAGACAATGAATCGTCTGCAAGAAAACAAGCGAGCTCAGAGAGCACCAAGGACCCCTCATTTCAACCCTGAGCTACAAATATTTTTTATTGGTAATATTGCTTCCTTCTTGATTGTTTGTCTAGCGTTACTCCTTATCTAGGTGTCAGTTGCTGAATGTGCCTGGTCTTTTTTTCCTTCTTACCAGTAGCTTTTTTATTGTCTCATTTTAATGATGCGTAAATGTGGTTTATTTCAGTGTGTCTATTGATGGCTGCTTTGTCTGAATGTCAAGCCTCCAGGACAGTGGTGGAATTCATTTTTTTTTTAACTACCGGTTCTGTAGGTGTGGCTTGGTGGGCGTGGCAGGGGAAGGATACTGCAAAATCGCCATTCCCACCGCACTCCAGGGGAAGGATACTGCAAAATCTCCAATCACATCAATATTATTTCTGGCAATTTTACACAATATCTGAGCTAAAGGGTGCCCTCAGCGTCAAAGTTAGGGTTGTCCACAGGAAGAATTTTTTAAAAAAGAATCCACTAACTTCACTAACATATAAAGTTGGGTACACGTATCATGCTAAACCAAAATGTAGCTTGATTTTGGTTTAGTATGAACCCAGTATTGTGGTTTGTAAACCATAGTTTATAGCTTACTATTTTAGGTGAACAGATCTGTAACATATTGGACTGCAGTTAAAACAAATTAAGGCCTGGCAATGAAGCTATTGTTTCATCACAATTTATTGAATAAATCACATTTGTCTAGGTTCACTGATATGCTAAGACATATTGTGACTTGTTTTATTTAGATGTATGTGTAGACTCATCCAGTAATCTTTAGTCCATGACTTCATTCTCTACTTCATCTGACTAAAAGCAGCTAAGGTCATTCTCATCTAATTTTAATTTTCAAAAAACAAAGTGGCAGAAAATAAGTGATGGGATGCCATGATGAAAACCAAGAATTCTGTTACTGAACATTTTCATTTGCTGAAATATCTAATCAATAAAGAGCAATTATTTCATTAATTGCAGAAGCCAGGAATCAATGAAAACTCCATATGATGTCTCCATAAACAAACAGGAGATTTAACATTGATGGTAAAGTTCAGTCCAGTCAATCACAGAGAAAGAACAAATTGAAGTATATTATTTCCTTTATCAACAAAACATTCATGCCTTAAAAGGAGACAGTTGAAATACAACTAGGTAAAACCTTAGAACCTTAGAATCTCTCCTACCTCTTTTCTAAAACACTATTATTTCAATATAAGGGAATATATGTAGCTTAGGGTTGCCTGACCAATTAACCCACTATAACACAACCACCACAAGCTATGAAAAGGACAGCTCTGTCATATATCAAAAGCATCTTAAAAACAACCAACAGACTATAACAACCATAGAGAATCACTGTAGATACCAACTAAAGTCATCCAAAATACCTTAAATAAACCAAAGACCCAGTACAATAGCCCAAAAGCAAAAAGAGCAATCATCTAACATACACTGTAATAGTCACTATGTAGGACAGACAAGCAGAAGGCTAATGCAGCATATCCATGAACACCAACTTGTAGTCAGAAGACATGATGAAAACTTCTTAACCTTACAACATGTGGGCAGACTCAACCATATTTTCAACTGGGAAACTGTGAGCATCCTAGACCAAGCTTAATTCAGGAATTCCTGGAGCAGGCATGCTATTCAGCAGGTTCTGGAGAACCGGTAGCAGAAATTTTGAGTAGTTCAGAGAACCAGCAAATACCACCTCTGGCTGGCCCCAGAGAATGGAGATTTTGCAATATCCTTCCCCCAGGAGTGAGGTGGGAATGGAGATTTTGCAGTATCCTTTCCCCAGGAGTGGGGAGGGAAAATAATATTCACCTACTTGACCAAGTAGTTAGTGAGATTAACATGTTCAAAATTTTGTGAACAAAAGCATCTGGGCGCAAATTTATGCACTGCCCTTTGAAATATTTAACATTTCCCTAACTATGACCCTTGGTTTAATTGTTAATTGGAATTCTGAAAAGTTGCCAGAGCTTTCAATATTTGGATTTTTGTAGTTTGGTAGCACCTAAGTTTGAGAGTAAGTAAATAGCATCTTAAACCCAATGGACCTGATTACTTCTGTTATAAATGTTGGCAAGTGTAGTGTTATATTTCTTAGTTAGTGCAAGTGTGCTGTGGATGAGTATAGATGACTAGGTCTTACAAGTTCCCCACCCCCCATGATTAATTGTAATGCACAGTGTGCTGTGCACAGAGCCCTGCATAATCTAACGCTCCCTCCTCTTATAGTCAAGCTCATTTATTTTAAATGTCAAGGTATTTTTTTTTAATCAGGAAAATCTTCCTCTCTGCAAACTGCTTTCTTTTAAATACACCAGCATTTTGAAATATTGGTAGGATGAATGGCAGCTCTTAATGTATAAATGAGCCACTGCTATGAAGTTTAATTGAGCTGATTCCCAAGATGCTTTTAATTACTTCTTTGTGATATGCACCAAGATCTCTACAGCTAGATTGTATGTTCAGTTCTGAAGTATTTATTGAGATGGCAATGTTCTATGGCATTCATAGAATGGCTCCATCATACAGCTTTAGCTTATGCTAAGCTAAAAAGGGGCTTGGTGTTGTGTCAGCCATTGCCTTAGTAAATTGAGTGAAACAGGTTGTTGCTTTAAGCCACAATATGATTGTAGGGGATGCGGGGAAAGAGGAAGCAGAGAATGCTTCATGTGTTTTGTTAATTCAGGTTTGGTGATAAAATGTTGTATGAACTCAACTTTAGGGCTGATATATTGGTTGAAATACTATCTCCAGAAGCAGAGAAGGGATCATTCCGTTTTAGAGAGAGAGTCAATTGAATTGGCAAGCAATGTTTCCACAAAACTCTTAATTAAGTTACTACCGGTGTGTAAGGTGAAGCCCTACACCTTGCCAGCTTAAGCCCAGGGAAGGACACTTCAGATCAGAATAAACCACAGGGCTCTTCCATAGTCAGCTGTTGTGTGAATATCACAGGACAGTAAAAAGTGAAGACTGCCGTGACTGTGCAATACTGTACCCCCCAAAAAACTGGAGCTGTAGAGTTGCTGGAAAAGCCAGTGGGAGAATGTGGGAGAGTGGATTGCAAGTGGGGGGTGGGGTCCCAATGTTTGTGAGACTTGGAGAAGACACTTCCAGAACTGTTTGCATGATGGAATAAGCCAAATTTGGCACCAAATAGGGGTAAGGCACATTGTACTACAGTATACCAGATGTACTAATAATTCCTTCTTCTTTTTTTAAAGGTCCACTTCGATCAGTTTAAAGATGCACTAATCCTCATCTTGTCTAGCACATTAACAAATGAAGAGTCCTTTCAGCAACCAGGTAAGACCGGTTTTGGAAATGTTGAGATTCTGGCAACCACCAGGAAAGGAGAAGTACATAGTGCAACTATAATCCATTTAGAAAAGTTTCCGTGTTTATAATGAAGTGTGAAGCAACATTTGGGCCAAGTGGCTTTGATTTCCTACACTAAGTTCTCCTCCAAACAGGAACTGGTGGCTTCATTATATAAATATTCTGCTTAGTTTATATGCAATTTAGAAGAAGTAGCTGCAAGCAGAAGGCGGGATATGTCACCTCATCAAAAGGTTAACAGGTTTTGATTGGTTGGCAAATGGAAATTAGAAATATCGGTATGAAACAAATTCAGGTATTCACAGCATACTTTGATTTAGTTTTTAAAACTGTTTTGGAGGAAGTTGCATGCAACATGCAACTTCCTAATCCAGTGTTTCTCAAATTTGACCGTTTGGAGGTGTATGAACTTCAAGTTGAAGATATGCTGGTCTCCAAAGAAGCAATGGCATGTATATACTGCTTCATAGTGCTTTACAGCCCTCTCTAACCAGTTTACATTATCTGCATATTTCCCCCAACAATCTGGGTCTTCGTTTTACTGATCTCCAAAGGATGGAAGGATAAGTCAACCTTGATCTGTTCAGGATCAAACTGCTGGCAGTCAGCAGAGTTAGTCTGCAATAGTGCATTCTAACCACTGCGCCACCATGGAGCAGGTAGCTGAAGTCCGCATATCTTCAATAATAGATTTTTCAAAGACCTGTAAAGTATTTGTTTCCCCAGATTCTGTCTCTGAGACCTAGATCACAAAATGTATTAAACTTTTGCATGGCTTTGATGTAGTCTGTTAGGTAAAAATACTGTAAGCATTAGAGAGTTAGTCAACAAACTGTAAGTACAGTAAACAAACCATGGCTTAGTGGAATGTATGAAAACAGTTTTTATGTGATCACAGTTGTTTTCTTTCAGGGTGTAACATATGACTCTTTTCCTTTGCATTCTGGTATTCACCTTTATGATCTCAGAGACAGGCTATGTGAGACTTCTTGGCTGATATTCCAGGCTTGCCAGAATAAAGCTATTTTTCACCATCCATCAGAGTTTTTAAAATGTATTTATTCAATTTGTATGACTGCCCATCTCAGACATGACTCGGGGTGGGAAGCAACCATAAAATCAATTAAAAACTGAAATCACAATACTAAAATATTGTGAACTGCAATCACAATACTAAAAATTAAATACATACACAGCTGCCAAGAAAAACATTATAGTCTATATAGTAGTTAAGGAAGTGCTTCTTTTTCACAAAATGACTGAAGTAAAAATGCTTAGCATTAATGAGTCTGTAAATCAAAAGACAGTTTAGAGAAGTGCTTCTCAATCCCAGCAAATTTAAAATAAATGGACTTCAATTCCCAGAATTCCTGAGCCCCAACCTAGGTGACTGAAGAATTATGGGAATTTAAATCCACTCATCCTAAAATTGCTGAGATTGAGAAAGACTGGTTTAGAATAAGGAAGAAGAGAGAGACAATTGATAGTAAATTAAATGGAGGTTAGCCTCTTGGGCATAAACTATAGAATTAAAGGTACTCTCTTCTTTCCTGGGAAAAGGGCTTCTCTGAGTAAGTGTGTAAAATGAGAGCTAGCTTAATGTAATGCAGTTAAACTTTTTACACTTTAAAATATGTTCTAAAATTAAAACTATTGCAAAGCTAAGGAAATATTTTGGATGTCTTTAGTAACTGAAGGGACAGCCAAGCTGACTTTGTTTTAAAGAAATAAGTTTTAAAATATAGTATAACAATAAGGGTTGCAGCAAAGTTACTAATTGCTTACAAAAATAGCTACTCAGGTTGATTAAACCTGACAGTAGTTAGCAAAGGAAAGAATGTGTGTTGGGACATTTCTTCTGCCCAGTCCTTGGGGCTAAAACTATATGTTTGTGCTTGCACAGAAAATATTTTTAAATTGACTGGATTCATCTTGCTGAGTAGATACTTTACCAGAAGGCAAATAAAGAAGATTCATCTGGGGCTTCAAAAACCCTAAGGTTTCTTTCCTTTATATTTTCTGACTGCCACTTGGAGAGTCTCAGTTTGAGTTTTTTAAGTTGAAGGTTCTGAAGTGCTAATAATATGTGTGGTCTAATCAAAGAAGTAAGAGTTCTTAATTCTAACTCATTTAGTCAATCAATTGGTTACTCATGTTCATATCCTTGCATTTAGAAAGTCAGCCTAAAATGAGTGAGAGGGGGAAAAGGAGAAAATAATTGTCCCATGGCTGTAGATTATGGACCCATGATGGCGAACCTTTGGTACACCTGCCCAAAGTGGCACACAAAGCCATGTCACCTGGCATGCGCGCCCTTGCCTGTTTCTCTTCCGGGTTTCTGGCTCACCCACACGCACGATGATCAGCTGTCTACGCGCGGCAGTGTCGAAAACCGGTGTGCACATGCGCGCCGGCCAGCTGATTGTCGGGTGCACATACGCACTAGAACCCAGAAGTTCGGTTTTTCCAGAGTGCAATCCCTTCGTGCGCATGGCAGTGCCAAAAACCGGCCTGCGCATGCACACTGGACAGCTGATCATCAGGTGCGCATGCATGCTAGAACCAGAAGTTTGGCTTTTCCGGAGCATGGCCCCAATGAGCATATGTGCGCATGTGCAACGTTTCCGCGCGAGTGCCGAAAAGATTCGCCATCACTGCTATAGACTATACTCTCTCTCACACACACACACTCAAGCTAAATCTTTTATAAGAATAATTTTCTCAAAGGAACCACCATCTTTGGTAGCATAATGTTCAAACTTTGCTCATGGAAGTTTTGATTTTTTCATTATTTCTAACATTGCTTGTCCATGATTTGACCAGCAAATCTACAAGAAGCCAATGTGGAATGACTTCCAGCTCACATGGAAGCATTGTGGTCAGTGGTGGGATTCAGCCAGTTCGCACCACTTTGGGAGAACCGGTTGTTAACTTTCTGAGCAGTTTGGTGAACTGGTTGATTGTGGTGCATATTCAGATGTTAAATATTGTAGGCAACCATTCTGTAAACAGGAAGACAGTCTTGTCTCTGGAGATTCTTAATCATCCAGCTCATGGTTGTCCCAGAGGTGCTTTTCCAAAAGGCAACTGGACTTTCCTGGTTTTTTTCCTTGAAAACATTTTGCTTCTCATCCAAGAAGCAGCATCGGTTCCAATGAAGTGAAACGTTTTCAAGGAAAATGTCTATGGAGATTCTCAATCATCCAGGTTACGGTTGTCCCAAAGGTGCTTTTCCAAAAGGCAACTGGACTTTGTTTTTCCTTGAAGACATTTCACTTCTCATCCAAGAAGCTTTCTCAGTTCTGATTCCATTCCCCAGCATTCAGTCAGAACTGAGGATGCTTCTTGGATGAGAAGTGAAACCTCTTCAAGAAAAAACAAAGTACAACTGTACCTTTGGGTTTTCAAGGAAAAAGAGCAAGAAAGTCCAGCTGCCTTTTGGGAAAGCACCTTTGTGATGAAAACGCTCTTCTTCAATATAAGAGAATAGACATGGTTAAAGTTGAACTGTGGAATCCTTGGCGCTCTCTGGAATTGTTTGTTTGTTTACAGACTTTTTGTTATAACATGAAACTAACTAGCCTCTCCAGAGGCTACTGACCTTGATGGTCATCTTGTTCTGTTTCTTTGATGCCTATGGTCTGTCTCAGACTTGCTCTTGTTTTTACTGTCCTTTGTGTGCTGTGTTTTTTTCCTGACCTTTGAAAACTTTCCATGTATCCATCAGTCCTAACAATAAATTGACTACATACAAAGCGGTGCTTTTTTGTAAGGGCTACGTGTGTATTGCTTCAGAGGTGTGGGTGTTTTGTTCTTTCCAACCCAACAAAATCTTGGAACGAAATTATGAAAAGGGTCTTGGGACCCATTCCATCAGCCAAGGATAACTCTTTGAAACAAAACAGAATTGGGACAAATTTGGTATAGGGTGAGAAGGTGGCCAACCAGAAAAAAGACTGAGTTCTTAAAAAATGGCCAGAAGCTGAAGGGAGAAAAAATGCAAGAAAAAAAAAATCCCAATGCATCCCTAGGGAAGAGGGAGATGCCCCTCTTCATCTTTCCCATTCACATGTCCCAGGGTGGAGCATATGCAGTCTTTCCAGTGGTAGGTTTCAAAAATTTTTACTACCGGTTCTGTGGGCGTGGCTTGGCTTGGTGGGCATGGCTTGGTGGGTGTGGCAAGGGAAGGATACTGTAAAATCTCCATTCCCACCCCACTCCGGGGGATTGTTACTGCAAAATGCCCATTTCCTCCTGATCAGCTGGGATTCGGGAGGCAGAGAATAGATGGGGGCGGGGCCAGTCAGAATTTTTACTACCAGTTCTCCGAACTACTCAAAATTTTCGCTACCGGTTCTCCAGAACTGGTCAGAACCTGCTGAAACCCACCTCTGAGTCTTTCCTGTATACACTGTACATGCATACAGATATAAATCAAACAATGTGAGGGAAGAGCAAAAACATATCCATGTGCAAAAAGGCCACATTGTTTTGTTACATAGGAAAAAATATAAATGCCTCCTATGGCTACTGCTAGTAAAAGAGTTGGAAAGAATTCCCAAGGCTTGCTGCATGTGCTTTCCTTCCTTTGTTTTGATATGGCTGCAGAGGGGGTGCCCCTCCTGTGTAGCAAGAACTAAACCAACATTATCTGAGCTGTGGCATCCTCCAGAGCAGGATTTCTCTATCTCAGCAACTCTAAGATGTGTGGACTTCAACTCCCAGAAATTCCCCCCAAGCATGCTGCCTCCTCCCTACCCCAATGCTTCAGTAATGATAGTCATGGCTTCTAGGCTGTGCTGTACTTTCAAGGCGCAATGCTAGTAGTTGCACCTGTGGAATTCTTCTAAAGAAAAGTAATGTTGCTTTATGTAAGAAAAAATAATAATTAAGCAATGGGGTTCCTGTGAGCATTGTGAAAGCAGCTAAAGGTTTATGAAAGTTATTCTTTTAAGAGACCCAGTTAGGACATTTATTAGAAAAGGAAAAGAGCATCAAGAGGAGAATGTCAATACAGGTCATCTATAATAAATAACTACTTACTCAAACAATTGGTGAGAAGAAGACTGAATATAAACAAACTTATACACATATGTGCAGGTGCATACATAAAGCAATGATACCTTTGCAAAAATGCAAAAAAGAACATTGCACTAGAAGTCTGTAAATGCGATGCTATTAATCAGAAACCTTCCAACGTCCTACTTTTTTCTGCATGCAAGGTGTGAAAACTATGATTATATATATATATATATATTTTAATTTGATTTATATGCCGCCCTTTTCCGGAGACTCAGGGCGGCTTACAATGCGTTAAGCAATAGCCTTCATACTTTTGTATATTTATACAAAGTCAGCTTATTGCTCCCACAAACTGGGTCCTCATTTCACCTACCTTAGAAAGGATGGAAGGCTGAGCCTGGTAAGATTCGAACCTGCAGAAATTGCAGGCAGCTGTGTTAATTACAGGGTGCATTAAACCACTGTACTACCAAGGCTCCTTATTGTAGGAGAAGGGCAGGAAGAGCTGGAAGGTGGAGTTAAATGCATCATCAGTTTAGAGTCCTTGCATTGCCATAAGAGATCCAAGTCCAGCCCCCTCCCCTTAAATTCTGTTGGCCCTTATCTAGCATCAATTCAGTGATGACCATTAGTTGATCAGATTCTTGTCAACTTTCTTCTCAGCAATATTTCTGAGCGTGCCCTGTCAGTGTTGGGCAAACCACTAGTTCAAACCCCATTCCCTACTAGCACTGATGATGTTACCTAGCTTGGTAATGAAACGTCTGTAAGAAACAGTCAAGCTCAGAGAGCACCAAGGACCCCATAGTTCAACCATGAGCTACAAATATTCTTTTCTAATGGGGCCAATACATATGTCTATTTGCAAATTCTCTTTTAGGAAACCATCACTAAAATTTGCTTATCTAGAGGGCTCTCCAGTGTATATTCTGCTTGAGAAGAGGAACTAGATTGGTTTTTTATCTGATTCAGTAGGTTGCCTTGGTGTTTATGTGCTCCTATGAATGGGCACCACCCAGCAAGATCTGGAGATCTCTAGTATTAGGTATTTTAATGGCTTTATCACTATCATGGGTATGGTAATATGACATACAATTGCTCTTCTGAAATATAATATCTGCTTGTTCTGAGCTATGTATCTATTTAGTAAGATAAAATCTTCTTTGAATCAAGGTCAGCTCCAGGGGATTTCATGGACAAATCTATGTAATATTGTTAGCAACCATAGAAAATTGTTGTTTCACTGTTATCTTCAGCAATGTTTTTTTTAACTTCCCGATTTATCCTAAAGCCATGGTTTTTCATCCAGATGCTGAGCACATTCAACCCTCCTCAGTTTTTCAATATTACCCAAATATGTCTATGCCCTGTTTAATGCCTGTTAACCACTTGCCAAATGGTGATCAAACTTCAGATGCTTGGCAATTGGCATGCATATATGACAGTTGCAGTGTCCTTTGGTGACCTTCTGATAAGCAAAGTCAATGGGGAAACCAGATTCATTTAACAACCATGTTACTAACTTAACAACAGCAGTGATTCACTTAACAATTGTGGCAAGGTCATAAAAAAGAGCCTTGGTAGTACAGTGGTCTAAGGCACCCTGTTATTAAGCTGGTTATTAAGACCAGCTGCCTGCAATTACTGCAGGTTCGAATCTCGCCAAAGCTCAAGGTTGACTCAGCCTTCCATCCTTTCTAAGGTAGGTAAATTGAGGACCCAGTTGTGGGGGCAATAAGCTGACTTTGTATAAATATACAAAAGAATGAAGGCTATTGCTTAGCGCATTGTAAGCCGCCCTGAGTCTCCGGAGAAGGGCGGCATATAAATCAAATTAAAAAAAAAATGGGGCCAACCTCACTTAACAGCTGTCTTGCTTAGCAGTTGGGTTCAATTGTGGTTGTAAATCAACCTTACTTCCATTTGTCCTGTTAATTGCTATGAAGAGTAATGTTTCAGCAGCTTGTTGTGGCTCCGTTACCTGAGCCTGTGTCATCGGCAGGAGAGGACTCCAAGAGTGAAGGAGAGGAGTTAGTAAGGCCTCCCTCTCCAGGACCCTCCTCTCTGGCAATGCCTTCGGTGTCCGCCGAAGGGCAAGAGATAGGGCCGGGGCCAAGCACGTCCACGCAGACACAGATGGACAGTGATGAGGGTAATGAGTCTTGGCTGGATTCATGCCAGCGTCGCAGAGATAAGCGCGCGCAACAGAAGAAAAGACGTGCCCGAGATTAGGCTGAGTCACTGGACCACATCCCACAGGATATAAAAGGGAGTGCGGTGGCCAGTCAAACCTTGTGATGAACAAAGCTGAAAGCTTCCACGCCATTCTGCATTGCCTGACTTTTTGCTATAGACTTTGCTGGATTATCTCTGGACTTGATTGACTCCGTAATTATTGAGCTGTTTCTTTTAATGTACCAGGAGTGGGGAGAAGTTATCTCTCCTCTTCGTAAATAATAAACTCTTGGCAGGCAGCCACTAGGTTGTTGCCAAGTTCCGTTATCATAAGGAAAAGGATTTTGCCGGCTGGTTTGGTCTTTAACTCTTGAACATCTGTTGGTGTGTGTGCGTGTGGTTGGAGACAGAACACAGCTTCCAGGAGAATCTCTATTGGTTTTAGGCAGTCTTACCCATCCTGCCTCTCTTCCAGGTGTGTTGACAATACAGCTGCTAGGATTCCCAGCCAGCGTAGAGAAAAGCCATGCTGGTTCTCCTGGGGCCCACAATGCGGCTGAGTGCCAGGTTTGGAAAAGCTGCATTATCCCCGAAAAGCCATTCTGGGAAAAACCTGGCAAGTAAACCAACCAACAGAGCCTTGGTACTACAGTGGTTTAAAGCACCCTGTTATTAACACAGCTGCCTGCAATTTACTGCTGGTTCGAATCTCTCCAAGGCTCAAGGTTGACTCAGCCTTCCATCCTTTCTAAGGTAGGTTAAATGAGGACCCAGTTTGTGGGGGCAATAAGCTGACTTTGTATAAATATAAAGTATGAAGGCTATTGCTTAACGCACTGTAAGCCGCCCTGAGTCTCCGGAGAAGGGCGGCATATAAATCAAATTAAAAAAAAAAAAAAAAACCAAAGCTATGAATAAATAAAATACCTTTTAAACGTATGACTGTTTTATAATCTCTGGCACTGCAGTCTGAGGGATTTTTTAAAAGATAAAAGAAAAATAAAAGCAATGTGAAGCTCATCATTGCTCGGCGGGATGGGCATAAATATTTCATGGCCAGACCCTTGCTAGCTCAGAAATCAAGAGCTTTTTTTTTTCCCCACAGCTGCTCGGCCTCCATCCACCCCCCCCACCCCCCTAAGCTGAGTGTGTGGAGGAAGTTAATACCGGAGGGTGGGGGTTGTCCTGATGGAAAAGCCTTGGCATCGAATGCTGATACATAACAAAGCATAGCCTCCAGCAATGGCTGATTGAGGGTGTAGTCAATCAGCTGGGTGGAAGCCCACAAAAATTCCCCAACTGAGATCTGTTTTCATGCACTTGAGCCCACAAGCCCCCCCACCTCGCCCCCCACCGCAATTGCCTCTGATCTCAGTTAGATTCCAGCTGCAATGCTGGCAGGAGCCCAAGGCCTCTGACATCAAGGAGGGGTTTTTTCCCTGTCCATTGAATGATCTTTGGGATCCCTCATTTCAGTTTAAGACAGAAAATCTATATTTAACAAAAGCCACAAGGAAGGGAGAGTGGTTGGCTTTCCTGTCTGTGCCAGCCTCCCTCTCAGTCTTGGTCAGGAGGAAAAAGGGGCCTAGAAAAATAATCCTTTCCTTCCTTTCACTCTTTCAATATTCTCTCTTACCTTTTCAAAACATCTAGTACTCTTCTGTGATACCCAAATAATTAATTTTATTACAATTGTAATACTAGCTATATGTAAGGTTAAAAATAAATAAACACTTCATTATACACGAAGGCCTAGAAAAAAGAAGGTTGAAAAAAAGCAAGCGCAGTATTAGAAATATTCCTATTTTACTAGTCTATTAATATTAGTCTAGTGGAAAGAAGGACCAGGGGAGACATGATAGCAGTATTCCAGTATTTGAGGGGCTGTCACAAAGAAGAGGAAGTCAACCAATTCTCCAAAGCATCTGAAGGCAAGACAAGAAACAATAGATGGAAACTAATCAAGAAGAGATGCAACCTAGAACTAAGACATTTCCTGTCAGTGAGAACAATTAATCAGTGGAACAGCTTGCCTTCAGAAGTTATGGGTGATCCATCACTGGAGGCTTTTAAGAAGAGACTGGACAGCCACCTGTCTGAAATGTATAGGGTCTCCTACTTGAGAAGAGAGCTGGACTAGAAGATTTCCAAGGTCCCTTCCAACTCTGATATTCTATGGTCTGTGTTCCTGCTTGCAGACACATAACTCCAACTATATTATGGGACAGGGTAGACACAGACAGAAAAAGGAACCTAGATGTAGGAAAAGGAAATTGTGGTTTGAGAACTTATTTTCATACACAATGTATGAATGTATGGGAAAGGTTTGCTTGAATTGCTGGACAAAGCCCCTTATAAAATGGCTGATTAATGTAACTAAATTGCTAAATGAGGCGACAACAACCCCTTATAGCAGTGTTTCTCAACCTTGGAAGCTTGAAGATGGGTGGACTTCAACTCCCAGAATCCCCCAGCCATTACTGCTGGCTGGGGGATTCTGGGAGTTGAAGTCCACCCATCTTCAAGCTACCAAGGTTGAGAAACACTGCCTTATAGGATAGTAACACAAAGCGTGACTCAATGCTTCTTGTCCATTATAAAAATTGTGGGCAGAAAGGTGAGAGGCACACAAATTTTGGGAGAGATCTCCTTGAGTCCTTTTTTCTGTGCAGAATAAAAGTTTTTCTAGTCTCCACCCTGGTGTGTTCTTCATTGGGCTTTCATATACTGGGCACTAATCCAGAGTTTCTGGGATAACCTCTGCATCAGTGTATTTATTAATGACATCTATATGGCCACCCAACTCAAAGCAACGAGACTCTGGGCAGTGTAGAATTTCTTTAAAATGCCAGCTAAGCCATAATAGGTGGGGTTCATCTGTTCCAGAGGTCTTCAAACTTGGCAGCTTTAAGACTTTAAACTATGCTGGCTGGAGAATTCTGGGAGTTGAAGTCCACAGGTCTTAAATCTGCCAAGTTTGAAGACCTCTGATCTATTCCATCAAACCAATATTGTGGCTTCATGCAAAGACTGAAACCAGTCACACGTAACCCACTGCCCAGTAGCTGTTGTTGTTGTTATTATTATTATTATTATTAATTTATTTTATTTATAAAATAATAATTATTTTTATTTATTAAATTGGTTTGTCACCCAGGTGACTTTATGCAGCTTACAAATTATGTGAAAGATACCTGTCTATTGATGTGGGTTATGTTATGACTTATTTCAATTTTTGCATGAAGCCACAATATTGGCTTGATTTTGGCTTGGCAGCTTGGCTTTAATTCCGAACGAGATCTTGATGACTTTTTCAACAACTCATAGCTTAAAAAAATATTGACTTAATTTGATACATAAATCTAGATGATGTGTCCAAGTGTGATCATCATTAAGGGCATGTTGGCATCATTTACTGTAAGTTTTTGCGTACTGTACATTCACTGAATAAAACCTAGAATGCTTTGAAGCAGATCTAATTCCGTAGTGCCCTTACATATCTATTGAATCCCTTCTACCATCCTAATAAGTTTCTCTCTAAAGCAAGGTGGGGAAAAAAGGAATGGGACACAGAGAAAACCTGCCATTGCTAACATGCCAGAGATGATAGTGGTAGGGAAGCAGTTGCCAGCAGCCCAGCTTTAATGGTAATGATAAGGTTTGCTTTTGTTCTTTTGGGTCTTATTTAATCAGCTCGACTCGTTTCTGATTTTTCCTATCTGTGTGTTTCATCCTATGGCTTTTATGCCCAGGCTCCCAGCTGCAGGAAACCTTGTTAAAATTGCCTTCTTCAAACACAAGCGCCCGCTTGCATTCCCTAGGGTTTGTAATATGTATGGATGGGGTAGAAATCCAGGGGAAATGAGAAAGGGGTTATCAAAGGATTTCTGTTCCTGTGTATTTTATAATTCATTGCATAGCTAAGCTAAAGAATACATTTTCACTAACAAGGTCTTGAGCAGAATCTATATAGAAAGGGTATTCAAGATGACATGAAGAGGTTGGATCTGAGCCCCTCGTATGTTCCTCGGCGTGTTTGAACATGCTTCTTGCTACTTAGCTTTAAATCCCGACAGCCTTCATCAGGATTCTCTTAAAATCAAATGTCATCTAATTTTGAATCACATCTTAATCATCAGCACAACCACAGTACATGGCATAAAATCACTGGTATATGTGTAAATATGGATGTGTATTCAGTGTACTTCAAAATTCATTCTTTTTGGTGAAGTAGCTCATACAGTTTGATATTTTATTCAACCCCTGGAATTGAGAATGCAGCAATTTTAACACCATAGTCAGTTTTCCCTTTGCGTTGTCATGTTTAATAAAACTTGACTATCTCCCCTTTTTTATGGGTCGGAGCTGTCAGTGCCATTTAGAATTTATGCAAATCTCAATTAAAAGCTAAAAATAAGACTAAAACGTTTAGAGCAGATGGGAGATTAAAGGATTCAGTAAATAAAAATGTATTTGCTTAATGCCAAAAAGACAGAAGCTTTCCGGGTTCCTGGATAAGATCTTAATGTCTGATGTTGGATGAAACTGTTGATTAGAAGGAGTCCTACCATTTGTTAAAGAGGGGAACTTCCCTCAGGCAGCAGATTCGGGGAAGTAGTAACGATGAATCATAGGATGCCACTTGCAAGAAGCAAGAGTTGGTTTTGTCTAGTGGTTAAGGCACCAGACTAGAAACCTTGAGGTAGTGAGTTCTAGTCATACCTTCGGCAGAAAAGCCAGCTGGACAACTTTAGGGCAGTCAATCTCCCTCAGCCCAGCTCCCCTTGCAGTGTTGTTGTTTGGGAGAGGAAGAGGAAGGAGTACTAGATGTCTTTTGCCTTGAGTTATCAATAAAGGGAGGGGGAATTGCATACACATACAATGCATACACACGCTGTCCCATCAGCAGCACTGATGAAAGATGTGGTTGCCACATGGACAAAGAGAGTATAATACTGCCTTTTATCTCAGATTTATATGCAGATCTAGTCTATAATAATAATAATAATATATAATGTAGTGTAGCGTAATGTAATGTAACATCATATACCTCTGTCTTTTGCCTTGAGATATGTAATCCTTCCTTCAGAATCAGCAATGATATGCAAAATACAGAAAAAGGGTAAAGAATAGTAAGCCAAAGAAATTAAATGTCTGAAATAAGAAAAAAGCAAAGGAAATAGAACTATACCTATTTTACAGCAATGGTATTCATTATAATTTACCATACTATTCCTAAGTATTCTTGCCAATCTTGCTTGCTTTCCCCCTGTCCATACATCACTTTGTTCTTTCAACTTCTCATTTTTCTTTTTCAGAATCTCATCAACAATTTTCAGTCTTGAATTTTTCAATTGTCCTTCCTCAATCAATCACTTTTCTTTCATATACCTGTTTGATGATTTGATCTTCATTCATTCAACCGTTGTGTACAACCAAGCCACTTCAGTGTATTTCTTTCATACCAGTCACTCATATATTCAATCAGTATTCACATAGTACTAATTCATTTTGTAGTTCAATTTCACACAATTCTATGACACCCTGTAACCTGATTATGTTCATTCTTTTCCAAGCAGCTTCCACCTCTTTTTTTTGTATCCACTTTCCATTCATTTTGTTGGGAGATTTATCTTCTGACTTTTTTCAAACCAGGAAAAAATTATCTTCCTGAAATTGCTCTACATTCATTTTTGTTTATTTCACTTCTTTCTCTTTCTTCCCTGTCTTTTTTCCCCAAAAATCCTTTTCCCCCCCCACCTTCAGTTTTGAATTTCAGAGCAGCTATTGTGTAATATCGGCAGGTCCTTTTGCAACACAGAATGAGCTATAAGCACTAAAATAGTATCTTTACAGAATATATATTTCACAATGTAAACCGGTGTAGTATGAAATGATTTCCTGGTATCTCTCATTATGAAAGACTTAAATGCCCAGAATCAATGAGTTTCCCCTACACTCACCATCTGATCCTTTTGTAGAAAGGGGAGGTGATACATTTTGACTGGCAGATGACAGAAAGAGACATCCAATTAAATAAAGCTGTGAGGAAGGGAGATTCCCTCAGAAAGTACCCTGCAATGCAGTTGTTGTGAAGAAGTGTCAGTTCATGAATTAGTTGCAAGAATGCATAAAAAAAAGAAGCGCCAAAAGAAAATAAATCTTCGCATTAGCATTTTTCCTGCTTATTTGATAGTGTAGGTGTTGAAGAACTCATTAGATGTGTCTGGGATTGTGATTTTCCAGAAGTTAACTTTTGTGCGAGATTTACTACAGCAGCAAAAGCAATATTTTTTTTCAGTGCTCTTCTGTATAGCAATAGACTTATACTTATATACTGCTTCATAGTGCTTTTACAGCCCTCTCTAAGAGGTTTACAGAGTCAGCATATTGCCCTCAACATTCTGGGTCCTCATTTTACTCACCTCAGAAAGATGGAAGGCTGAGTCAACCTTGAGTTGGTGAGATTCGATCTGCTGAACTGCAGCTAGCAGTCAGCTGAAGTAGCCTGCAGTACTGCACTCTAACCACTGCGCCACCTCGGCTTTTGTATGATATGCTCCCTCAAATTAAAAAAAATTATTGGCACAGTAGAAGGAGAAACCATCCTTCATCGTTTGAAGAGATTTGACTTACTTTTACCATGCCAAAGCTCTGCCCCAGTTTGTAATGTTGTAGGAGTGCATTTCACTATAAAGCAATGATATTCACAGAGGGATGCCGAAAAAATCAATACCATGCAGCGTGAACACCCTTGTGAAAATGGGACCAAAATTGCTACCTTGGAATAACTTTCTCTAATGTGGTATTTTCCAAATGACAATACTGACTATGGATGAGAGGTGTTGCAGTTCAGCCCAATTACAAGCTGCCAAGTGAACAAAAAGCATGCATTGATCTATTTATATTCAATAAATAAATTGTATAGGGCCATCTAGTTGATTGGCAATTCAAAGCAGTTTCTGGCAATCTAACCCAGTCTTTCTCAACCTTGACCTCTTGAAGATGTGTGGACTTCAACTCTCAAAATTCTGGCGGTTGAAGTCCACACATCTTCAAGGGGCCAAGGTTGAGAAACACTAATTTAACCTTTTTGCTGTTGCAAACAGGCTACAGTCTATTCTGTTCTTAACATCATGGATTCCATCTCATCTCTAGATTCTTCACCTGAAGCCCAGCCCAAATACATCAAGGATGGAAAGCGCTATGGGAGGCGATCCTTGCCAGAGTTTCAGCAATCCGTGGAAGAATTTGCAGAGGTGACAGTGATTGAACCTTTGAACAAGGATGCCCTCTCCTCCTGCCTCTCCAATAATGACTGTGATGAGGTAAGGATTTAAAAGCAAGCCAAGTGGATGAGGAGAAGGGAGTCTGGATCTGAGATTGAAAATCCCTCTGTGTGCATGTGTGGAAAGCATTTTAATGTTTCTTTCAAGAATAATGGCATTTTAAAATATGTGGACTTCAGCTCCCAGAATTCACTAGCCAGCATGCATAAATTCAAAGTTGCTGAAGTTGAGAAACACTGCTGTGGACAATGGGACAAAGGTTTTGCTTTCTAAAGTCCATCTCTTCATATGGCAGTTTATTATAGTTTCTGGCTTTATAAGCACTATGGAGAAGCACATTGAAAAAAATAAACTTTTTTAAAAGGAATTAAAAATGAAGCAGAAAATGCAAAATGTAGAGAAACTTAAGTTGAACTAAAACAACATAATTATGTTGCATCTTAAAATTAACAGGTTACAGTGGCATCGGTCTGCATGGATCCTGATCCACTTCATAAGAGAGGCACAGTTATACTCTTGAGAAATGAATATTATATTAGGACTGTGCAAATCTGGGAGGGTTGCTTTGATTCATAGTCATAGACTTGCAGGTGACCTAAGAGATCCTCAAGTACAACTTCCTGCATACTGTAGGACTCATTACATTATTGCTGATAAATGGCTATCTACCCTGTTTAAAACCCCTAGTGAAGGAAAGAAACCATTTCCTACAATAACCTATTCTACTGATTGACTGTTCTTAGTGTCAAGACGTTCATCCTTGAATCTAATCTGCATCTACATCCTAGAAATTTCATCCCATTAGTTCTACTCTTGCCTTCTGGAGCAAATAAGAATATTCAAAATAATATAATATTCCCTTGGATATTTGAAGACTGGCGGCATATTCCTTTCAATGTTCTCATCTCAAAATAAACAAGCCTAGATCTTTTAACATACCTACATTCCTCCTAGGACTTAGTTTCCAGTCCTTTCATCATTGTGGTAGCTTTCAATGGACTTGCTCAAGTTTATCTGCTTTTTTTAAAAAAAAGAATGTGCAGAATTGAATGCACTGCTCCAAGTAAGGCTTGTTTAAGCAGAATTGGGTGGGATAATTACTTCCTATGACTGGATACTATGCTTCTCTTGATGTTCTTCAACATGTCATTGACCTTCTTTGCAATTGCATTATATTGTTGGGACATGTTGAGCTTGTAACCTGTTAGTACATCCACATCCTTCTCATGTGTGCTACTCTTGAGCCACCTTTTCCCCATCCTGTACAAGTTTCTTTCATTTTTCCAAGCTTGCCTAAATGCATAAATTTTCATATCTCCCTGCTAAATTTCATTTGATTTGTTTCTATTCATTGTTCTAGCTTAAGACTTGAATTTTTCCCCTCTCCTCCCTAAACTCCTTCTGTGGAGTTTTGAGCAAAGAACCCTACAAACACACATGTTCACACACTTTTCAATACCAAATTTAAAGTTAAGCAAGCTGTCACTAGATCTTAATCTGGTTAAGCAATTAAGTTAAGAACCAACTATTTTTTTTAAATTAAATTTTATTAACATAAACAAATGTAAAACACAAATACATGTAAACACTTATACATTAACAAAGAGTCAATCGACTGACTTCTAGAAAACCTTCGCATCGGTGGTTAATGTCCATTTAACCAATTTTCCTTAATCATACTATTTACAAATTTACTTGTTTATACCTTAATATATTCATTGAAGTTCAGCAGTATCTTTCTACAAACATATTAACCATTTATTTATACAATCCTACGGCTCATCTCATGTATCTATTTCTACAATTCTTGAGTTATGTTCTCCTAATGTCCTATGTTGTTGGCCCTATCCTTCTTTCTAACCATGTGTACCATTTTTGCCAAACTAAATAAAAGTCAGTGTTCTCTTTATCTTTTAGTTCTTTTGTGAGCCTATCCATCTCTGCGCATTCATTTATTTTTGTTATTATTTTTTCTTCTGTTGGTATTATCTCGGATTTCCAATTCTGAGCGTACACTATACGTGCCGCTGTCAATATGTGGATGGTAAGATATTTTATCTCCTTGGTACACTGTGGTGTAGTCATTCCAAATAGAAAGAATTCTGGTTTCAAAAAGTTAAGAACCAACTATTGCTTCACTTACCACATTTCTGGCCCCAGGTGGCTCCCTAAACCTCTGTTGCCCCCCAATGCATGACTTTCTTAATGAAGAGACTCCTGCAGGAAGAATCCAGAAGCATTTGCTTCATCTCTGGTCTTCAAGAAGCCTATTTCATTTCTCCTCAATGTTGTTACAAAATTGTTTGTTTACCAGTAGGCTCTTTGAAAATTAACAAGCCAACTATTCTCTTGAGATTTTTTTTTTCTTCCCAATCCACAGTATGTTCATCGTATTGCTTCCATCCTAAATTTGATGAGTCCACTCCATCCCATCCCATCACTCTGTGTCCTGGATCTCTGCATTTGATTAACATCTGTTGGCAGAATTTGTTCAGCTTTTTTGTGGTTCTGTATTTCAAGTGTCGCTTTTTTTGACAGATGCTCTGAAGCAAGAGACAAGAGCAGTGGCCATGTCATTTTACTCTTCACAAATATCTATGTGACCTGCAGAATTACCATTTTCTAATGGGGTTCTCTCCTCTTGCTATTTATACCCATATTCTTTGGGTATAAATAGACCAAATGCCTGAAATGCAAACGTATTCAGTGTGAAAAGTTTAAAATTAGAATTGCTCATGTAGAAAATACATTACAAATGCAGTCTAATTGCTATCCAACTTTCTTTCTAGTTTTAAAATGCCAGAGTATCATTCAATTTAGCAAATGTCAAGATCTTATTGAAAGATTGTCAAGATTCTAAAGCAAATAGTTTAAAGGTTGGAGCAGATGAGGAAGATCTTAGCTTTCTCTGGCCTGTTTTTTTTATGCCCCAGGTCAGGTATTTATAAACTTTTCCTGATAACCCAGCACTTGTCAGGGACACTGGAAGAATGGCTGGAGGGAAAAACCAAGCCTTCAATGCAAATGCAGATTGCCCAAGGATGTCATCCACTCTAAGTGATATGGGGAGAATTGATCCCTTGAGCTGTACTTCCATTCCCACTTGAGGGTCATGTGCAATGGGAATGTGATACCCATTAATGAAAAGAGATCAAGGAAGTATCTTGTTGAATTGGAAGTTACATTACTGATTCTAGCAGTTCTCTCTGTAAGTAGAGAGACATTCTCATCTATATTTTAACCCATCTGTGTGTAGAAGCATATATACACAATCCTTCTGATAAAGATGATGCAGTCAAACTACCTGAGACTTCATAATAGCACCCAAGATTCATTTTGGAGTATATTCAGTCATAGAACACCTCCGAATAGTCCCTGTGATGGCTTTCTCTTCTACTATCTCTTTGCAATAATAGACAGAAGAATCATAAGTAAATTATGACCCCCTTGCTTGTGGAAATTGTATAGAATTGATAAGGAAAATGTGTTCATTCACTAAGTCATGTCTGACTTTTCACAACCCTTTGAACCATAGCATGCCAGCACCACCACCCCCACTGTCTCCCAGAGTTTGCTCAAATTCATGTTCATTGCATCTCATCCTCTGCTGTCCCCTTTTGCTGATGAGAAAAGGGTAAACAGGTAAATGCTTCAGCAGGCAATCAACAGTTAGAAAAAAAAAAAACTACGAGTTATCCTGGTCAGTCACTAGTACCAGAATTGCCACCATAAGCCTTGTTCTATTCCTAGATACGTCCAAAATTCAAGGAGGATGAGCACTCACAAAATGGTGGCAAGTATGAATGGAGCTGTGGCCCAGGACAATTACTAGTGACTTTTAAACATATGGTAAATGTCTTCTTGCCTTATTTGTGCTTATCCCTTGCCTCAAAATGGAATGCAGTTCCAGTCTTACTTTGCAAAGAACATCCAGAGGGGACAGAAGCAAACTAAGGATTCTTAGTGCATTCAGAGAGTACTTTATTAGCTGCCAAGAGTGAACTGTTGAAACTGCTGCACATGGACCAGGAGCTACAGTTAGTGATCTCTTTGATAGCTATCGGAAAGATTATCTTTGGATAAAGGCCAGAGTTGTAACCACTGAGCATAGTCCTCATGCAACTTTAGGAAAGACAAAGTTGAGCCAAAAGAATATTCCATAAATACTTTTCAGCCCAAGCACTAAGTTGCTGCAATTGAATCATAAGTAAGTCCGATGTCCCAGTGAAGATACTGAACTATGTTTGAGGAGATCCATGGTCTCCTCATAGTAATGGAAGGTTACAATATGATTTAGGACTAGACACTCTTTCTCAGCCAACCTACCTGAAAGGATTGTTCTGCAAAAAAAAACTAGAGGACAGAATGCACTATATGTTTTGAGTTGCTGGAAGAAAATAGGCTACACATCAAGCAAATAATAAATCTAACAAATAGAAGAGTAAGAGAAGGAAATAAATGATGGAATGTTCTTTTTACGACCCCATCCATCTATCCATCCATCCATCCATCCATCCATCCATCGTGGAGTTGGAAAAGGCCATTAGAGCATTGAGAAACCCTTGCTCAGTGCAGGAATCTACATTAAAGCACTCTTAACAGATGTGTGCCTGGTTTCCACTTGAACAGACTCATCATCTTCCTGGATAATTGGGTCCATTGTCAAACTGTTCTTATCATTAGGATTTTTTCCCCTAAATGTTTGCAAATCTCTCTCCCTCTCCCTCTCTCTCTCTCTTTCTCTCTCTCTTCCTTTCATTTCCATCTCAACTGTCAACTGGTGAAACATAAGGTCTTTTAGAATTAGCACAAGGTCTAGCTGTCCTATCACTGCAGTGGTCAAATAGAAGTCACCAAGAAAGCTCACAAGATGATTCAGTGCACAAAACCATGCCTCTGCTTGTTTGCTCTAGGATCCAGCAATCTAAAATATACAATCTCTAATTATAAGATTTGGCATAGCAATTAGACTATTTGAATGAATTTGCACAACATGTTTAATTGGTTGTTGGTCTGATCTATTGTATGAGTTGGCACAATACTTTCCCCAGGCTCATATGCTAACCAAATGGGCTGAGTATGCACAACATGCAAAACCATGCCAAAAACTAATCTTCTTTAAAGATAATTTGATGTAGTATGTTGGGCAAATGCAGTTGTTATTTATTTATTTATTTATTTATTTACAATCATACAAGCATGTATGAGAAAACAAGTATAACTAAGAACATAACATGTAAACATGTAAGTATGAACAGGTATAAGTGTATACATAATAAATGAGTAAGAATAAATGGGAACAGTAGGACAGGGACGGTAGGCACGCTGGTGCGCTTATGCACGCCCCCTTACAGACCTCTTAGGAATGGAGTGAGGTCCACGGTAGACAGTTTAAGGTTAAAGTTTTGGGGGTTTGAGGATGTAACAATAGAGTCGGGTAGTGAGTTCCAGGCATTAACCACTCTGTTGCTGAGGTCGTATTTTCTGCAATCGAATTTGGAGCGGTTTACTTTGAGTTTGTATCTATTGTTTGCCTGTATATTATTGTGGTTGAAGCTAAAGTAGTCATTGACAGATAGGACGTTGTAGCAGACAATTTTGTGTACTACGCTTAGGTCAGACGGTAGGCGGCGTAGTTCTAGGTTGTCCAGGTCCAAAATATCAAGCCTGGTGGCATAAGGTATTCTATTGCGAGCAGAGGAATGGAGTACTCTTCTCGTGAAATACCTCTGGACTCACTTAATTGTATTCATGTCCGTTATACAGTGTGGATTCCAGGCAGATGAGCTATATTCAAGAATTGGTCTGGCGAAGATTTTGTATGCCCTGGTTTGCAGTACCATGTTACCGGAGAAGAAGCTTCGCAAAATTAGGTTTTGTTAAACTGTTAGTCTTGCTGAATGTGGGGGTAGTAAATATTTTACTTGATTTAAGACATTGGGAGGGAGATTGGTGTCCTATGATTATAAAACAGGAGTACAAGACAGCTGGATATCTTTGTCTAGATTCAGAAATTAAGCAAGATCAGCCTGGTTAATACTTGGATGAAAGATCAATAGAGAAGCCCAGGGCTATTTTTTTTAATGCAATAGGAGCTGAGCTTCATTTAAAGGCACTTTGCCTTTTTATTATTGTAAAAAGCTGCACACATTTCACATTATTGTGATTGCTTAGGGCATCTGGAATATAACTCCATAACAGGTTCATTACAAAATGAATAATCCAAGTTAAGCGTAGGCTTTTTGACCCTGTAGCTAAGCATAGACCTTTTGACTACAAGGACTTAAAGAACTCCTGTTTTTGCGGAGGATCTGAGATGGGGAGTGGGATAACTTTGCTTTTTTTTTTCTTTTTCTTTGGAGACAGCCATAAACAATGGCTTCATTTAGCTAGGGATTAACAACCCCTCTGAAAAGAAGATGTGACTCAAGGTCAGCATGCATCAAGAATGGCTCACTCAATGTATCAAAATGCAAAATTCGTCCGTATGTCTGAGGAATTTTTGGAATCGCCAAGAGTTCTATTTTGCTAAAGGGCAGTGCAACTAAGAGACGTTGATGCGTTTTACATCAAGTGGGCATGATTTTAGATTTGTGTCACAAGAGTCTGAGTGCCTGGACATCACGAAATAGCAGCGTGGTATCTCTGCATTTGATGGTTTTAATTAATGATATATTCTGGGGGGAGAAGAAAAGGCTGTCATGCAGCGGCAGATGGTCGGGTGGAAGAGGGAACTCTGAAAGAAGGGAGGAAAGATTGCATTAAGGAATTCTCAACCACAGATGCTTCTGTAGGTTTTGAGTTTGGTTATTGTGAAACTTTCAGCCATCTGTTCTTTGGGCTAGCAAAGGCTTGGGTCTACCAAAGTAATATATTCCTGGAATCTCGCATGGGCAAGGACTCCTCCCCCCTCCTCCATAATGCGTGTGACCCTCATCCAGCTGCAGAACAATAGCTGTCTGTATGAGAGTACCTGCCATGGCTGGCGGAGGGAGGGAGGGAGTTTATGGTCCACAGAATCCATAGAGAGTGTCCCCCTTTTGTCTTAGCTGCAATCTGTTGGCTTGCCTTTGGGGGCAGCCATTTTGGGTTTAGTGACCTCTGACCTCATTTGCCTTCCCTTCACAATGAAGCTCTTGTTGAGCATTGGGTATGGTAATGAGGAAGCGTGTGGTGCAAAGGAGATCTGCCAGCTGAGACTGGTGTGGCAGCATCCAGATACAATGGGGGGCCCTTAATACAATGGGGGGGGGCAAGTGGAGATGCTTGTAAAAAAGCAGACTTGCCAGAGCTTTGCCCTTTGTGTAGATTGGTCATCAAAATTAAGTTGAGGTTGACAGGTGTGTGGATCGTCCTACTGTTGATATGGATTTTCAGAATATCATAGGAAGGGTGGGTGTTCCTTGATGAAATCCATTTCATAGAAAGATGGCCAGAGCATCATTGTCCGAAAGGCCCCCCCGGTTCATTTCTTCTTTTTCAATTATCCTCAACACTTTTCTGGAATTTCACACATTTTTTTCTTCTTCTTGCAATGTTCTGCTCTGCAAGTTGCAAATATCTAAACACCTTTGGGCCTAATTTGAGGCTTTGCATCTCCTGTTACAAACCTCTCCGGTTGTTAAGATCTGCAAAATAATTTATCTCAAAGATCTCCTCTTCGCAGCCCTACTCCATAGGGGGCTTTGACAGCTGATGTTGCCCAGGTGAATTAATGCCATCACGTTGTTTTACTTTCCTGTGGTGTGATGTGATAGGATGTGATGATTTTAAGAGCTAATTTGTTGCAGTAGTTAAGGAACCAGGGTAGAAAACTAGAGACTGTGAGAGCTCTAATCCCTCCTTAGGCAAGAAGCCAGCTGGGTGACCTTGGGCCAGTGACACCTTCTCGGCCCTAGGAAGGATGGCAAACCACTTCCAAAATCTTGCCAAGAGAACTGCAGGGATTTGTCCAGGCAGTTGCCAGGAGTCAACAATGACCCAGGCACCAATTTTTTAAATGATTTTACTATATTAATTTATGGTTTTAAATTACGTTTACAATTAAGAATGTTCAAAAACTATGGTGAGTCAATTGATTTTAGTTGTATATAAAACTAACAAATATTTTGGACATGCGGGGGAGAACCTGCTCTTGCATTGCTCCAGGCGATGAGTGCACTCCTTTGGGAACTGTACAAGTAGTCCCCGGCTTATGACCACAATTGAGCCCAACATTTCTGTTGCTAAGTGAAACATTTGTTCAGTGAGTTTGCCCCATTTTACGACTTTCCTTGCCACAGTTGTTAAGTGAATCACTGTCATCGTTAGCATAGGCAAACTGTTATTAAATGAATCTGGCTTCCCCATTGAATTTGCTGGTCAGGAGGTGGCAACATGACCTTGGGACACTGCAACCGTCATAAATATGAACCAGTTGCCAAGCATCTGAATTTTGTTCATGTGACTATGGGGATGCTTCAATGGTCATAAGTTACTTTTTTCAGTGCTATTGTAACTTTGAACGGTCACTAAATGAACTGTTATAAATTGAGGACTACCTGTATTTGTTCTCCATTTTCTTTCAATAGAGTATTTCTAAAAGATATAATCAGGCTAGTTTGCTAGTTGCCCACATGGATTATTTTCCATGCGTGTTTCTTAAAGTTCTCTTTAGCAAGATTTATTGAGTTGAAAGAGGTAGGGGTAAAAGAATTTCAGGAAGTGAAGTATTTTTAATTTAAAAATAACATATCTCCATGTACTTGCAATTAGAAGTTGTGGGAGCTTTATCACTGGAGGCTTTCAAGAAGAGATTGGATTGCCATTTGTCAGAAATGGTGTAGGGTCTCCTGCTTGGGCGGAGGGTTGGACTAGATGACCTACAAGGTCCCTTCCAACTCTGTTAAACTAATTTTAATTATATATCTATAAAATGGCTCAGTGGCTAAGACGCTGAGCTTGTCGATCAAAAGGTCGGCAGTTCAGCCATTCGAATCCCTAGTGCCATGTAACGGGGTGAGCTCCTGTTACTTGTCCCAGCTTCTGCCAACCTAGCAGTTTGAAAGTAAAAAATGCAAGTAGAAAAATAAGGGACCACCTTTGGTGGGAAGGTAACAGCATTCCGTGTGCCTTTGGCATTTAGTCATGCAGGCTACATGACCATGGAGATGTCTTCGGACAGTGCTGGCTCTTCGGCTTTGAAACAGAGATGAGCACCGCCCTCTAGAGTCAGGAACGACTAGCATATACAGTATATGCGAGGGGAACCTTTACCTTTTATACCTGAGGTGCTGCTTTAAAACTCTGCAACCTAAATATCCTGTTGAATGTATGGGCCATTTTTTTTTTTTTTTTTTTTTGCAGCTGTGGATATAAACAGTGAATTGCTTCATAAACAGCCGCAGAGGCAGATCTCCTAGAGTCACACTGGGAGATATTATATCATTTCGGTTACAACTGTGTTTTGATGCCTGTTTTAAAAATAAACCAACCGTTATTTGTCACATCGGCTGAGTCTTTGCTGCTGTCGGATTCTTACAGCCCAGAGCTCTCCATATGGAATGACAGATGTTGAGCCCGAAGAAGAAAAACAAGCTCCCAAATCCTTGAAGCAATCGTTTGTTCTAGTTCTAGATTTGCAGGGATTAGTTTACGGAGTCCTCTCTTCCTGAGGCAGTTTGGAAGTCGCATGGGTATTTGAAAACTAGAAATGCATTTGTTGGCTCCTCGGCCCTGTCCCTTTGCAAAATAAGATGGGGGTCTAAATCTTGCAGGAAAATCTGAGTAAAAGGGATCTGCTGCTGAGGGTGATGAAGGCTCTCCTGCCCAACTGCTTGGGTTCATCTTTTCAAAGGGTCACAGTGTGATAGAGTGCACTGGTCTCATCCCTTTCCCCACTATGCCTTTTTAATGCAAAAATGGACCTCTTTTCTGCTGTATATATGAATGGAGATAGACATGTTTTTTAAAAAAAAACCATATCACATTTGTCCCTTAATGCTTTTTTGACAGGTCTCATGAAGGAGAAGGACTCAGAGTCCTGATAATGCAGAGATCTTGCCTTGGTATTCAGTCCTGTCCTTAGATGGCTTGTTTGCTAGGTGGTGACAGGAACATCTGGTTGTCTAATGTCTATGGATGTTCTCTATTATTCAAGTCATGGTTGTCTGATCTTTCTTGTGTGTGCAGGAAGCTGAGAGGGGTTTCCTAGCCTTCTGTGAACAGCATTGGTATATATTTCTATACTGTAGATCAGCACACATGTACGGAATCTTTCCTTCTGCTCCTCCCTTTATTTTTGTTGCACTATGACTTTCTTCTCTTGCCTGCTTTTGTCAAGGGAAGAGATGTGATGTTTACCTATCCGCAGGAAGATGTGCTTTTTCCCACAGGACCATGAAACATTTTAATAGGCTAATTGGAAAGAGAGGCTGTCTGTTATTCATGTACTTACATTACATATGAAATACTTCCATATTACATCATTCGTTCATTCTTGGCACAATGCCATTGTTATGTAATCTACAGACATGACATAAAGTGGCACAAAATTACACAATTTGTGTCACATGCATGAAGACACATTAAGCAAAGGATGTAAATTCTCGCCAGAATTGGGCCTGTTGCATGTAGAGTCTATTCTGCTAAGATCTGCTAAATTGAATTTACCTTGCATTTTAAATCCATCCGTGCCATGTGAAGCTGTATAATCCAGGACTCTGTAATAATCCTGTTTGTTTATTGTATATCCTTTGGGGGGAATATCCTTTTACTGCTCATGCTCAGGTTCTGAATAGATTGTATAATCCTGACCAGGCTATGTTGGTTCTGCTCTTTGTACATTTGAATTCCTAGGGCTTTGATTGGGGAGGGGCAAGGAAGAAGTGGCATTAATGTAGTAATTGTTCTTGAAAATTTAAGAATGCTGCTCCCTGGCCAGGTGCCTCCTTGGTTTTCCCCTCTGTCAAATGGAAATGTTGAAACATTCTTGTATGTCTTAAATGCTGTGGTGGTGCAGTGGTTGGAATGCAGTATTGCAAACTAACTCTGCCCACTGCCAGGAGTTCGATTCTAACCGGCTCAAGGTTGTTTCCACCTTCCATCCTTCAGAGGGCAGTAAAGTGAGGACACAGATTGCTGGGAGCAATATGCTATTCCGTAAACCGCTCAAAGAATGCTGTAAAGCACTATGAAGCAGTATATAAGTCTAAGTGCTATTGCCAGTGCTATTGCTGTCAGTAAAAAATGGCATATGGTAGGGAATATGCCCAGCATGATCTTTCTTTCATCTCCTGCCATTTTTTTCTTTTATATCAAGGTTGCCCATCCCTTCTCTCTCAAATCTGAGACACATAATTCCTTGAAAACAAATAACCTAGTCCCCCTATATAGCAAGCATCCACATGTATTAATTGTGTCCACCTATCTGACAGATTATTTTCAAACAGGCCCCTTTTCAGCTCTTTGTATTTCAAGTACTTTTATTGCTTAAAAAACAGCAGCTTGGGAATGGTGAGAGGGAAAGTAACTTGACGTCTACTTTGCAAATAATGTTAAAAGGAGATGTAATATTTTGCATGAGTAGGGTTGCCAGGTGTCCACTATTTGAGCGGACAGTCCACAAAATAGTGGACATTTTTTTTATTCAAAAGCTTTATGATGAAATGGTATGTAATCTAAAGCTGTACAGTCTAAGAGAATAAGGATAGGAGAATCGCGTTTTGTCTTTTTTTTCATAAGTTAGAATGAGACAAAGATCGAATATCCATTGAACTCAATTCTCCAAAAAATTAATGATGAGATTAAAATAAAAATATATTATAAAATTATGTACAGTTCACATTTTTAAAATGTATTGTAGCTTGTGTCGACTGACCTAAAATGGCGTGTTAAAATGTTTGTAAGAAAATATATAATTTAATTGTAAAAAAAAATTTTTTTTTTTACTACTTATTTTTTTACTACTACTACTACTTTACCACCACCACCACCCCGCTTGTCCGCTATTTTTTGGAAGCAGACCTGGCAACCCTATGCATGAGAATCAGGAAGGCTCTGTCAAGAACCTTCATGAAAAGTTCAGGGATAAATGATAGGGTAGCAGAGGGATACAAGTACCGTAGCTGGGACCAGAATTTCCATTGCTAAACAAAGTGGTTGTTAAATGATTTGCAGCTAAATTTACACCAATTTTTTTTTTTTTTTGCCAAAATTATAAAGTAACTCATGCAGTTATTAAGTGAATCCAGGTTTCCCCATTGACAGAAGCTGATTGGGAAGGTTGCAAATGGCAATCACATGATTTCACGATGCTGCAACCATTGGAAGTACCATTGCCAAGCCCCTGGATTTTGATCATGTGACTGTGGGGGTGCTGTGTGAAAACCATTCATAAATCACTTTGTTCAGTGCCATTGGAAGTCGAGGACTCCCTATATTTCTATTATTGGTGGTGTATAATTGATTGTGGAATTGCTTTTTCAAAATACCATGAAATGGACATTTTCATGGGGAAGAATCTAATTTGCTTAGCTAAATGAATTGAAGTGCTCTCATTATTAAATTTATCTACATCTGGGGTAGGAAAATATTGTTCGGTCTTCATCCCAGTTATCTGTTACATTTTTAAGGTGTCTCCAGGTTGGCACTAGTGACCCAACAGATTAATGGGATTGCTTTATTCCTGTTTTGGGTGTACATATTTACTGTATTAAAATAAAATCTTATTTTCTTTCTTAGAATTGGCAGTCACAGGACAGTGAAGAATATGAAGCTGAAGGTAAGAGAAGATGATGCCAGTTTCTTTTGAAATAAATGGAATAGAAAATGGACTGGGAGAAGGATTGTTTGATTTGGGAGCAGGGAGAAGAGGGAGTTTTTATTTATTTTCTACATTTAAATTTTTTTTTATTATTGAAAAAGTTTTCAAATACAAGTTTTTCCCCCTTTTTCCCCCCCTCTTCCCTAACCCCCTCTCACCACCCATCCCCCCCTGTGACTTCTTCACAACATTAAGCTAATTCATAACTAATTACATAATATTTTACCATTCCCTAACTCCCTCCTCAAAATACTGACCCTTAGCATAATATTCTTATAACTCCCATTTTCGCAATAATCTGCCCTTTTTCTCCTCCCCCAAACTTATAGTATATTATTACAACAACATAACATTTAATCTTTTATATATATTAATATAACATTTCAAAGCAGCCTTCTCCCCACATCCAAATTTAACATTTATTCAGTTCTATCCAATTCCTCCACTCCCCTAAATATATGACTTAAAAATCCTTTTTCTTAAACTAATCAATCAGTAAACTAACCTATTTCAACCCAGTTTCCCGCAAAATTACCATGCACTACAATTCTAAATATGAACCACTGCCCACTCTGCTAAAATATACATATATCTATGTATACATTCCATTTTATAAAAAGAAAAAAGACAATGACTTTAAATTTATAATTCATATAATATCTTCTTTGATGTCTTTCCACTGGATTGTACTTGTCTGTAACTTGATAATTCATCACATTGGAATCAGATGACACTGCTCTCATATTTATAGACAGTCCAGCTGGGGTATCCAGGGAGTCCGAAGACAATTTATCTACCACAGCCTCTATAATTTGATATTTTCCCTTTGTTTCCAACTCCTTTTGTTTGTCCTGTATTATGCCTAAAGATGTTAAATTCATTTTTAAGATTTTTTGATAAAATTCTTCCGCTTTTTCAACAGTGTTCAGTTGGTATCTTACTCCTTGGTATCTCAATATTAAACCAACTGGAACATCCCACCTAAATAGGATATTTCTTCTTTTTAACTCAGACACTAGAAAACCAAATTTCTTCCTCTCCATTAACATCTTGGGCGGGAGCTCCTTAAAAATCCAAATCTTTCTTCCACGAAATTGCAAAGTAGAACTAAAAGAGTTCTGCACAATATTATTCCTAATTTCTTTATCTGTAAAATAAATCACCACATCTCTAGGCAATTGCCTTTGTTTTGCCAACCAGGAGTTTATTCTATAAATTCTGTCAATCCTGCAAAACACTTCATCAGGTTGAACCTTTAAAATCCCAGCCAGAATTTCAGAAGATATCTTCCTTAAATCATCTCTGTCATTTTCCTGCAGACCTCTCAGTCTAATTGCATATTCTGTAAAATTGTATTGAATCATTAAAACTTCTCTTTCAATCCTCTGTTGTACATTTTCTTCATTACCAATCTTTTGGTCAACCTCCATTTTAGGTTTGTCTTCTGAACTATTATCCTGAGTGTTTGCCAAATCCTTTTTAATTTTTTGGATCTTGTCGTCCAAATTCTCCTCAGTTTCTTTCATTTTAGACTCTAATAATTTAGTATTTGCATCCAACTGAATCACAAAGTCTGCTAAACCATTAGCTGTTTTTAAAATCTTTCGATCCAAAAAGTCAAACTTAGATTTCACCAATTCACCAATTTCTTTAATTTCCAGCTTAAATTTTTCAAGTTGCTGATTCACAATTTCATCCCTTCTTATAATCTCCTCAAGAAGAAATTCTATTATATTAAAGTCAGGTTTCTGAGACTGGAGAGTTAGAACTTGTTGATGTAATTTGTTAATGGGGGAATCCCCCCCCCACAGCCTGTTTGTCTAACTTTATAAGTCTCAGTGCCATTTTTCCACACAGACAAGATTTACTGGAAAAGAGGAAAAAAAAGCTTTTTTCCAACCAAGATCAATATCAGATCCCCAGGGGGGAAAAAAAAAAAAGGAAAAAACAAGAGTGAGAGTGAGGTTTTGCCTTCAATTACAGCCAGAAGTATTCACTCCGCTACTTTGTAATAGAAAACGGAAGGACTTTCCCCTTCAGCCTCTCTTCAAGCCGCAGCAGTCACAGCAGCAATCGCCATTTTAAAAATCTTTTTTCCTTTCACTTCTTAAACAACTTCAATAACTTTTCTAAAATAAGAGGAATACTTGCGCTTCAGGATCAGAGGTCCAGCTCACATCTTCTTTAATTAATTTAACAGATTTACAGGCTTGCTTTTGCCCCCTAGCTCTGCATGTAGCAGAGATCTCCCAGAGCCCGGAGCATCGGCTGGGGATACGGGGAGTCTCTTCCGCTCCCTCCCAAAAGTAAATAAAAAACTTTTGGGATTAGGCAGAGGACTCTACCCACCCCAGCCGGCTCTATCTCCGTTTCCTAATGGAAACGGAGTTTTTTCGAGCCGCCATTCCGCTGAAAAAGGCGGCTCTTACAGGCAGTGGGTTCGACGATCCCGAAGGAGCGTCCGGCGGGGACAAACAGCAAACCGGAAGTCTATTTTCTACATTTAAAAATTGTTTTAACTTTTCAGAGCTTCAAAATCGCTAACTTACAACCCCATTTAATTAACACATTACAATTCTGCCTTTCACTGTATTTATAATTTTAGAGAGTGTACAATTAATTGTAACAGAGTACAGATGCAACAATAAAAGTATTTTTCTTGGTTCAGTCATTGTCAAGTGCTTTTGAACAACATATTATAAAGATTCTTGTCAGGCCCAAAACCAAATATAATACATGCAGATTCTTCCAAGCTGAATTCTTTATTGTTTCACACAAAATCTTGTAGACAGGGCATTCTAATGTCACATCTGCATCTACAATATACTGCGAACTATTAGGGAGGGGCTGCCTTCACCCTCTCTCACACACACAGAACATCCAGACTGAGTTGCCTCTTACTCCTCTGGAATGCACCCCCTCCCTTCTGGAGATCCACCTCCTGCCTGTATTCCATTACAGATACAGTCTGTCTTCAAAGTATCCATACTGAGCAGAAGCCAGACTAGAAGAGGTACCATACTTTTCAGAGTATAAGTCGCACTTTTCCTCCCTAAAAGAGGGTGGAAATGTTGGTGCGTCTTATACACCAAATACAGCCATTTCTGGCCTCCCGAAACCCCACCCCGCGCATCCCGTTTTTGCCAAAAACAGGCCCATTTTTCGCAAAAATGGAATGCGCAGAGGATTTGGGAGGCCTGCAGAGTGCTCCTGGGGGCTGGGGAGGGCAAAAACTTTTTTTTTTCTTGTTTACCTCTTCAAAATCTTGGTGTGTCTTTTACTCCGGTGCGTCTTATAGTCCGAAAAAAACAGTATATAGTTCTGATCTGCATGTTATTTGGAAGTTTTGGAACTGTCCAAGATGGCCTATAGGACCTGAACAGATCCCAGCACATAATCAACTAAATTTTTAATAGAACATTCTAGATTAGGTTTGCAACCAGCAGTATTGGAAGAAGAGGAATAGAAGAAGAGGAAAATTGGAACAATAGAAAACAATTTTAAACTATCTCAGCCGGAACTAGAAATGAGATTAAGGCAACGTCATAATGAAAAAAATTTGTATGACCCAGTTGTATGATGCTGTTTATGCCACAGTTAGAAGGACATGACAGTTAAATTAGAAGTTAACATAAGGACAGTTAGAAGGACCTATGGTTAATCTACACCAAAAATATTTTCTTTAAACTATACCTTAATTTATTTTAATTGTTCAAGGAGTTTATTAGATATTATAATGTTGACTATGATAAACAATGTAGGATGTGTAAATTATTTAAAATAAGCAGTAAGGAAAAGCAATCATCTTTATAGTAATATAACTAGAAAACATTAGGGAGAACATTGATAAGAATTTACACTTTTTGAAAGATTCACTAATTTTATTTGTGGTTTTTCCTCTGTTTGCTTTTTCAAATGTAGGGGTGTGTTTTTTTTCCCTCTCCCAAATCAAGCTTTGTTGCTTTCTTTTTAGGCCAGTTGAGGTTCTGGAATCCTGATGACTTGAATACATCTTCAAATATCTTCCCCTCTCAGGATTGGATAGAAGAGAAGTTACATGAGGTTTGCAAGGATCTTGGAATTTCCCGAGATGGCCACTTTAACAGAAAGAAGCTTGTCTCCATTTGTGATCAGTTTGGTTTGCAGAATATTGACGCTCAGGTATCTAATGAGGAGTCTGCCCTGCCCTATCCTACCCTATGTCAGTATAACTGCTGGGAACTGTCATTCTTATTTCCTTAACTTTGCAAATTTAAATATATTTTCATGGTTTGGAGAAAATATTCTGAGGTTTATAGGCTGCAGGCAACCCCCTAACAAATTTTATAGTTCGTCAGCACTTTGCTGAAATTTAGTAGCAAAATCACCAGTGGCGTGGGTTCCATTGATTTTTGCAGAACATGAAATAAAGCAAGTCTATTAAGCCTCCAGTAGGCTCGATACAAATTCCCCATAGAAAATAATGAAATGACCATTCTCCCCTCCATCTCTTCAGAAACATCAAAATCTTTCTACCCCACACCTTGCATCCTTCAGTTGACAAAATAATGTTAACATTATGATTTTGTTAGCAAAGTAAACAAAGACAAACAGTATCGCTACTGTCTATTTTATAATTTTATATACTTTTTATAAAATTATTTTATATACTTCTTTTCCAAAACTACAGGATTTGTAACAATCCCATCTTTATATTACTTTGGCATGAAGTTTTTTTTTTTTTTAAATCTGGTCCTTTGGGGTAGGAAGTTTGCCACAAAAGCAGAGGAAAAGCTGCAGAGACTAATGTATGATTATCTTATGCATTTGTGGAAACTTTTATTAAAGTTGAATTCTCATGAAAACAAAGTTATAGAGCCATTCTTTAAATGACACAAGATCCAGGTTCAGCTGTGCAACAATAGCTCTATTCTCGGCTTAAATGTTCAGCATTTAGAACAAGTTTAAGATTGAGTTCAGTAAGCCTAAAAACAGGAAAAATCTTTTTGGCTTCAACTTGACTCCCAATGAAATGATGTGTGTTGTTTCCTTGGCAACAGTATAGGTTTGTCATTGTCTTCTGGGATGCTTTGTGTCTTCCCAGTTGGCCCTACAGCCCTGGGATTCTCAGAGAGTTCCCCGTCTATAGTAAGTATTAACCAAGATCGACCTTACCTAAGCCCAGATGAAGTTAGCCAGATGCTGCCACCTGCTGTTCCCTAGTCTCATTTTTCTGGGTTTCAGACTGCATCAGTGAATTTCAGTTACACTGAATTTTCTTAATTATGCTAGAATATTTTTCCCCCCCATAAGGCACTACACATCTAATTTGAAACATTTGCTCCCTCTTAGATGCTGGAGGAAGTATTTCACAACCTTGACCACAACAATGGTACAATGAGCATTGAAGACTTTTTCTACGGGCTCTTTAAAATTGGGAAGCCTCTCCCACCTTCTGCTTCCACTCCATACAGGCAGTTGAAACGGCATCTTTCTATGCAGGTAAGTGCTTTCAGTGTGCTTCCTCCATGCACGTCACTAAAATGTTCTGCTTTGCTCTCCAACCACGTTTAATTCAATCTAGGTCAAAGGTGTCAAACTGGTGGCTCACAGGCCAGATGCATCATGTGCAGGCCACACCCACCCCGGCTCCACAAAGGCAAAAAAGTTGTGATACGTCATGTGACGTCACGTGATGCGATCAAGTTTGACACCCGTGATCTAGGTCACGTTTTCCTGTGTTTTGCTTTGAAAATAGAACTATATATATATATATATACATACATACATACATACATACATACATACATACATACATATAATATAATAGAGCTAAACTATTAAAGACAGAGAGGAAAATATTCTTGTCAAATAGTTGTATTATCTCATTGCTTTTTGGCATCATGTTTTTTCTCTCGACTGAGTTTTCCTATTCCCAATTTTTCTTTCTTTTATTTGTCCCAGGAGTTTATTGGATATTTATGGATGCTGCTGTTTAATTGACTGCGGTTGGCCTGATCTATATATTCCATCTTCATCAGCAAAATTGTAACGCTCATCTGAAAAATGAAAATTGAAGCTCCTGTTTGGCCTTTATAAAACAAAAGAAAGGAGCAGTGGCTCAATCTTAAATATTATCCTGAGGCCTTGTTGCACACAAATATCATAGAATTATAGGGAAAGACTAGCACATATGTGTGAGGGGAACTTTTACCTTTACCTTTTTAAAGAGCCACAAGGCCCATCTAGTTCATTGTTTTTCAGATTTGGCAACTTTAAAATGTGGGGACTTCAACTGCTGGCTGTGGATTTCTGGGAGTTGAAGTCCACATGTCTTATGGTTGCCAAGTTTGAAAAACACTGATCTAGTCCAACTCTCTGTAATGCACAGGAAGACCAGTTAAACTGTCCATGAGGGATAGAAAGCCTCAAGAGGTGGAAAATCTAGATATGCTCAGGGGTTGCTTATTTGGATTTATTGTGAGAGAGCAAAACCATATCTATAGCTTAAATGTTACTGAGACATGAGACCTTTGGGTTTTACCATTACAAATATGGAGGGTGAGGATGCTCAAATGAAAACACTTGCCTTCTTCTGGAAATCAAGCCCATCAAGAAGAAAGATTCCAAATTAATGTCCTGACATGATTGTTTTTTCCCCAGAGGGCACAATTTACAGGCTAGAGAAAAACATATTTCTCTCTCTCTCTCTCTCTCTCTCTCTCTCTCTTTCTCTCTTCTCCTCCCCCCACCCCATTGCCAGGCCTTTGATGAAAGTGGGAGACGTACCACCCCTCCCTCAGCAATGACAAGTACAATCAGCTTCCGTGTCTTTTCCAGCCTGGATGATGGGATGGGCTACGCTGCAGTGGAACAAATTCTTGATACTTGGCAAGAACAAGGCATAGAGAATAGCCAGGAGATCCTGAAGGTAATGTATTCCATGGTTACCCGGTTACTAATGCAGTTTCAGAAATATATCTGAACCGCAGATTCAAAGTACTATTCAGAATCCACAAAGGATTTTAATGGGATGCCACACATTTCAATCTGGGGAAGGATGCTCAGAGCGCTTTGTCAGGAAGCTTTCATCTTCCCCAACACAATTACACACCCCAGGGCTTCTGGGTGCAGTTAAAATGTGGATTATTCAGGCCTTTGTGAGCAAAGGGAATTCCCCATTGCAGTCTAAGCTGCTCATCTCCTATGCAACTCCCAGCTGTTTCTGAACCTCTTTTAAACATTTCAGCCCAGCATGCAGTTGGATTGAGGTTCAATCAGGGCTGCAAGTACTGCAGGATTTGATTGGCTATTCCCCTGTTTCTTGTTCCTCCCACCTGTGCAGGGAAGGCAACCCTCATTGGCTAGCCCCTGTGCCTGCCTTTTCTTTTTAAAGCAGTGTTCCTCAACCTCAGCCACTTTAAGATGTGTGGACTTCCAAGTCCAGAATTCCTCAGCTGGCCTGCTGTCTAGGAGATTCTGGGAGCTGAAGTCCGCATATCTAAAGCTGAGATTGAGAAGCACTGTTTAGAAATTATTCCTCCCCCATTAGTCTCCATGCCTTTGCTTTGTAGGAGACAGCTTTCACAGATGTTTGCACATGGATGGCTTTCCCTTCCCTTGACACAAACAAAAGTTCTTCTGTTTTCGTCCCCCCCCCCACACACACACACATTGTACCATCAGTGCTCTGAGGATTCAGTAATCAAAGCCAAGGGGAACGGATTGCCTTTTCATTCCTACACACAACTATAAGTCCAAATAAGCTTTATGGCAAGGAAGAACTGCTGATTCAGCATCATACAAGCAAAAATAACATGTTTGAAACATGATAGCTTTATTCCAACATGTGCATTCAGATTTAAGAAAAAAGAGAAATACTCTGAATAGGGGTGGGAAGGCAAAAATAAAATGTTTTGGGCAGCAACTTAAAAGAAGTAAGGTTAGAATGGAGCAATGACCTTCTAGAGCAGGGATCTCCAACCTTGGCAATGTTAAGACTTGTGGACTTCAACTCCCAGAATTCCTCAGCCAGCTTTGGTGGCTGAGGAATTCTGGGAGTTGAAGTCCACAAATCTTAACGTTGCCAATGTTGGAGACCCCTGTTCTAGAGCAATGTTTTTCAAACTTGGCAACTTTAAAACGTATGGACTTCAACACCCAGAAGTCTGGGAATGGAGGTCCACACATCTTAAAAGTTGTCAAGTTTGAAAAAAACATTTGGTTAAAGGGTGGGAAGCAGTGGTGGGTTGCCCCCGGTTCGCACCAGTTCTATAGAACCGGTAGTAAAACCAGCGGGAGCTCCGCCCACCTACCCTGACATCATCAAAATGCTTCTGCGCATGTGCAGAAGTGTGCGGCCCCACTGCGAACCAGTAGTAAAGGTAAGTAGAACCCACCCCTGGTGGGAAGCAACAGGACAACTTAATGGACCATCACTGTATCAAGTGCAAAATATTTTTTAAAAGGCAACTCCTGACCAGCAGAGAGGATTGAAGCCAGGACAAAAGGGCAGCAATCAGCTGCTGGAGTGGAGGAGGTGTGCCAAGTACTGTAGACAATCAGAGTTATTACTATATTGGAATGAAGCACTAAAGACCATCTGCTTGGAAGGGCTTAAGAGGACTTACATAATGCTTTTAAAGTAGAGATCCAAAACCTATGTGATGGGGAGGGGTGCCTTTGTCCAAGAGTAAAGCAGGGAGTGGTAGGTTGTGGCAATGGGGCAAGCAGAAAGTATGGATCTTCCTCATCTGTCCATCTCCAGCAGGTTCTGACAGGTTCTGGAGAACCGGTAGCGGAAATTTTGAGTAGTTCGGAGAACTGGCAAATACCACCTCTGGCTGGCCCCAGAGTGCAGTGAGAATGGAGATTTTGCAATATCCTTCCCCCAGGAGTGGGAAGGGAATGGAAATTTTGCAGTATCCTTCCCTTACTACATCCACCAAGCCACACCACACCCACCAAGCCATGCCCACAGAACCGGTAGTAAAAAAATTTGAATTTCACCACTGCTGTGAAGGCACAACAAGATGAAGCTGTGCTCAGAATCCACTGAGTATATATTTGGCTGCTGAGCTCTGTTTGTTTGTGCAAAGGGAACATCCGATCTGCAGAACAGATGATGTCCATGAAAACAAATTAACCATGGCTTTTTTCATAAGATTTATCCATTTGGCATCCACCCCAAAAGTTTGTCAAACTTTGCTCTCGTTATGTAAAGAATCGTTCTATTGGAACTGCTGAAATATATAGGCTGCACTGAGATCCTGAGCAAAACCCATCTATTATTTGTACTCTATAGTTCCACTCATGTCTTCCTAAATATATTCCACATCATCCGTGGTTTCGGGGTGAGTGTTCATCAGTATGCTGATGATACACAGCTATACATCTCCACCCCAGACCACCACAGTGATGCCCTTGCTGTGATGTCCCGTTGCCTGGAGGCCGTGCAGATCTGGATGGGGAGAAACAAGCTCAGACTCAACCCCTCCAAGACCGAGTGGCTGTGGCTTCCGGCATCCCGGTATAGTCAGCTGGTACCATCACTGACAATAGGGCATGAGATCTTGCTCCCCACAGAGAGGGCCCGCAACTTGGGTGTCCTCCTGGATTCACGGCTATCTTTAGAAGATCATTTGACGGCCGTGGCCAGGGGTGCCTTTTATCAGGTTCGCCTGATCCGCCAGTTGCGTCCCTTTCTGGATCGGGACGCCTTGCGCACGGTCACTCATGCCCTAGTTACCTCTCGTATGGACTACTGTAATGCTCTCTACATGGGGCTCCCCTTGAAAAGCACCCGGAGGCTCCAACTGGTCCAGAACGTAGCCGCGCGGGTGTTTATGGGCGCAGCTCGTTACGCCCATGTAACACCTCTCCTACGCAAGCTGCACTGGCTCCCGGTGGTCTTCCAGGTGCGATTCAAGGTGTTATTTATCACCTTTAAAGCGCTCCATGGCTTAGGACCTGGGTACCTACGAGACCGTCTTTTGCCACCAATAGCCTCCCACCGACCAGTTCGTTCTCACAGGGAGGGACTACTCAGGGTACCGTCAGTCAAATTATGTCGACTGGCGACTCCCAGAGGGAGGGCCTTCTCTGTGAGGGCTCCAACCCTTTGGAATGAACTGCCCCCAGAGATACAGAATATCCCTGATCTCCGTGCTTTCTGCCGTGCCCTCAAGACCCTGATGTTCCAACAGGCGGGGCTAAACATATGAACATGTGAATGATTTTTTAAATGTGATCTAATTCTGGGTTTTATTTAATTGAACAAACTAAGTAATAATTTTAATTAGCAATTTTATGATGTTTGTGTGTCTATATTTTTCTTGACTGTACAGTGCCTTGAGTCCTACAGGAGAAAGGCGGTATAGAAATATAATAAATAAATAAATAAATAAATAAATAAATAAATAAATAAATAAATAAATAAATAAATCAGAAATCAACAAGTCTTGTAATGGCATCCTACATCTTATCCTTTGCTACCATCTTGACTTCTTCTAAAACAGAAGAGACAAAAGGGAAGGGAAGTCATTTTTAAAGGCACAATAGGCTGAAACATTTTTTTCTCCGGCATATGAGGGTTTTGTTTTGCTTTGGGGTTTTTTTGGGGGGGGGGTTGCATGCAAAGGAGAACTAGAAAGAAAGGGAACTTTCCCTTTCATCTGATTCTTCTCCAGATTGGGGGAGAAAGTTGAGCCACATCTCCTACTCGGGTAGAATGAAATGAGAAAAATCAAAACTGACATGTGGGGTACTTGGTGTTCTCTGAGTTTGGTGATTTTCTTGCAGATATTTCCATACCAAACTAGGTAACATAATCAAACTCAGAGGTGGTATTCAACAGGTTCTGACCAGTTCTGGAGAACCGCTAGCGGAAATTTTGAGTAGTTCAGAGAACCGATAAATACCACCTCTGACTGGCCCCGTCCCCATCTATTCTCTGCCTCCCGAGTACCAACTGATCGGGAGGAAATGGAAATTTTGCAGTAACCTTCCCCTGGATTGGGGAGGGAATGGAGATTTTACAGTATCCTTCCCCTGCCAGGCCCATCAAGCCATGCCATGCCCACCAAACCACGCCCACAGAACCAGTAGTAAAAAAATTTGTATCCCACCACTGATCAGACTGTATGGTAATGAAATGTCTACAAGATAACCATCAAGCTCGGAGAGCACCAAATATCCCAGCTACAAATATTCTCTTCTATCAAAGCTGACGCATTTATCCATCCTAACTTTCTTTCAGGCCTTAGATTTCAGTTTGGATGGAAAAATTAACTTGGCTGAACTGACTTTTGCCCTGGAAAATGAGCTTCTCATAGCAAAGAATGGGATATACCAAGCAGCACTGGCTGCTTTCAAAATGGAGATTCGGCATTTGATGTGAGTATCTTAACATAAATAGGTATACAATGAGATGGAGATAGTAAATCAGCTTTAACAAAATCCTGAAATGTAAGGTGGTGGGGATTCTCGAAGGAGGACTTCACTTCGACAAAGCTTCAGTCGAAACACCTCTTCAAGTGCTAGATCAGAGTTGCCTTGCGGCTTTGGTCTGAATGCTAAGCGCAGAGGCCCATTTCCAGCTGGGTGAAGTCTTTAGTTAGAGAGAATCTTTCTGCTTTGATTCAAGGCATAGCAATAGCATTTAGGCTTATATACTGCCCCCTAGTGCTTTACAGCACTCTCTGGGTGGTTCACAATGAAAATGTATTATTTGCATATTGTCCCCAACAATCTGGGTCCTCATTTTATTGACCTCGGAGAGATGGAAGGCTGAGTCAACCTTGAACCCCATCAGGATCAAACTCCTGGCTGTGGGCAGAGTTTGCCTGCAATACGGCACTGAACCACTATGCTACCTTGACTTGTTTGGCACTGCAACAAAGCAACTGATGAAAAGCCAAGAAAACTCTGTATAAGCCAAGGCTGACCAAGGCAGGAAGATAATAAGGAAAGATCCCTTTACTTTCCAAACTGGATTTGATTCCTAAAGACCAGTGAAATCCATAACTCTGTTTCATTGCCTTAAATGATTGTGGCAGGAGAGAATTAGCAGACTGTAGTCCCGGAGCTTCATGTTTTCCACTTTCTTGACACTCATAGACATATATCGGTTAGGGTGGCAGTTTCTTATCCTTACAAAAGCTCTGAACTGGGCTAGCCTGCTGGCTGCAGCATTTTGTTCAGGATCAGAGGAATTTTTGGCAGGGGAAGAGAACTCTTTTAAATAGTAAACCCATTTGTAGCAGAAGCAAGACCTTTTTAACTTACTGCTCTGTTTCTTAGCCATTCTGTTACCCCAGCAAATAAGCATATGTAGACTCATGAATATTCATTTCTCCCATCACTGTCAGTGCCAACCTACTTTGATGCCTGTGATTCTCTAGAGCTGTGATGGCAAACCTGTGGCACGCATGCCCAAAGTGGCACACGAAACCATGTCACCCAATATGTGCAGCCTTGCCTATTTGTCTTCTGGGTTTCTGGTCCACATGTGCATGCGATGATCAGCTGTTCTTTGCATGCATGGCAGTGCTGAAAACAAGCTGATTGTCGGGTACGCATGTGCGCTAGAACCCGGACGTTCGGCTTTTCTGGAGCGCGATCCCTTTGTGTGCGCAGTAGCGCTGAAAACCACCCTGTGCACGCGTACCGCCCAGCTGATCGTTAGGTGCGCATGTGTGCTAGAACCCGGAAGTTCGGCTTTTCCGGAGTGCAGCCCCAACGAGCATGCATGCGACATTTCCGCACAACCTTTTCAGCACTCCTGAAAGATTTCACTATTTGCCTAATAATGATTTATAAACTTCAACGAGTTATTTGTCCATCCGGGTAGACGTACTCACAGGAGTATGCTTGGAAATTGTCGAACTATTATCTTTTCTGCCTTGCTGGGAAGTCCAGCCAGCATTATCTGACAACTGAGGTTTATTTTTTAGAGAACGGGCTGATCTGGTTCTAAGGGAAAAGGACAAACTACGTCTGGATTTGGAGAAAGTGGAGAAAAGAGCATCACTAATGGCCACCGAAGTGGATGACCATCATGCTGCCATTGAACGCCAAAATGAATACAACTTAAGGTATGTTGCCTTTATTTCAGGACTCACAGTCTCTGTTCATGGAATCACTGTAACTTGAGTGGCAGCTGGATCTCTTCAAATAACAATTGACAAGGCTGGCCATGGGTTCAACTGAGCCATGAATATTAGAAACAGGCTGGGAAGTAGGTCTGTGGAGATACATCTTTAGCTTTTTGACATATTTGACATAATATGTAGGGAGGCTAGACTAAGAACTGCAGGATGAGGCATCTTGAGGAGATTCATAACACCCTTGAAGGAAGGTAGGAAGACCACGTGCTGCATACAACCTCTAAATCCATTTTTTTACCACATCTTATATCCCCAGGATCAAAATTAAATAATCCTTGATTATTAGTGATGTAATCTTTCATATAAAAAAATCTTAAAATATATGCATGAAATCTTCAAGTGACTTGCTTTCATTCCCATATAGAATAGAACAGAACAGAACAGAACAGAACAGAACAGAATTCTTTATTGGCCAAGTGTGATTGGACACACAAGGAATTTGTCTTGGTGCATATTCAGCAACAAAGATTAAAAACAAATGATTATAATAAATGACAATACATAGCCATTTTACACACCGAAGAACAATAAAGACATTCAATGAAAACATATTAAGAAAGATCAACCTCACAATTTACCAGCCTTGTGAAAGCTGATTTTAATAGCTTTCCAAAATTGCAACTCGACTGGGACTAAGCAAATCTCAAGAAAAGCACGGTTGTAGAGAAGCAGTCAGAAACGGAGAAATACGACAATTTGCACCTATGAAAGAATATGGGTAGCCCTCAACTTACAACACTTCATTTAGTGACTGTTTGAAGTTATGATGGCACTGTAAAAAGTGACTTACGACATTTTCACACGTAACGGCTGTTGAGGCATCCTCAACATGGTCACGTAATCAAAAATTCAGACGCTTGGCAACTGACTCATATTTATGATGGTTGCAGCATCCCAGGGTTGTGTGATTCTCTTTTGCGACCTTCTGACAAGCAAAGACAATGGGGAAGTCAGATTCACTTAACAACCATGTTCCTCACTTAACGACTGCAGTGATTCACTTAACAAATGTGGCATGAAAGGTCGTAATATCGGGCAAAATTCACTTAACAAATGTCTCACTTAGCAACAGAAATTTTGGCCTCAGCTGTGGTCATAAGTCAAGGGCTACCTATATACAATTCTCAATTCATCCAAATTTCCACATGCTGTCTTGGGGGCATCCAGGATTCTATAGCAGTTTCAAACATTTAAAAATTCAGATGTATCATTTCTCTTGGGAATGAGAACTTCGTTTTTAAATCCTCTCTGGTGAGGATGCCCTAGGATTATTTTATGAGGCCATTTACATTATCAAGAAGATCCCAACGTGAATGATCATTTTACTGATAAACACCACTGAATTTATGAGATTTTTGTTAGGTTGCTGCCAACCATTGATTTCCAATACTCAATCCCTGGCTTTTCTTAATCTGTGTGCATAGCAAGCTGGATGAGGAGTACAAAGATCGTGTTGCAGCTCTCAAAACAGAGTTTCAGAAAGATTGCGAGCGGATACAGCAGCAGGCCAGCAAGCAACAAGCAGAATTGGAGCAGGAGATAGAGAAGATGAAAACAGAAGAGAATTATCTCCAGGACCGCCTTGCTCTGACACTGAAGGTAACGGCTGGCTTAAAACAGGAGGGCACAATTTATTTCATACCACAGACCATGCTTGGCCTTTGAATGCTTGTAGGGAGTTTTACAGTATTCCCATGTAAACATGGCCCGGCTAAAGAAAGAAGCAAGAGCATGACAGCAATTAAAATTAAAATAATCTAAATGCAATTCTTATTACTTCATGTATATTACCGTATTTTTTGGAGTATAAGATGCACCGGACTATAAGACGCACCAGACTATAAGACGCACCTATCTTTTTTGGTGAGGAAAACAAGAAAAAGAAATCTGCCTCTGCCTCCCAGCAATTTTGCCTCATTGCAGCAAACAGCAAACAGCCTGCTTTACTTTCATTTTCGTTTTCAGCATAGCTTGATTAGCACAAGGAATAAAAAAAAATCTGCTCCAGCAATTTGCCTCCAATTTGCAAGCAGCAGAGGCCTGCACAAAACAGCTGAGAGCAAAACAGCTGAGAGTCGGGAGGCCAATCCAATGAAGTTGTGCTAATTTGGCTGTGCTGAAGTTGAAAGGAGCTGTTTCTTCTTGCTGCTTGCTGCAAGGAGGTAACTGCTGGGAGGCAGAGGCCAAAGGGTGGGGGCCAGTAGGTGGGTGGGACTACATTCGGTGTATAAAACGCACCTAAATTTTCACCCCTTTTTAGGGGGGAAAAAGGTGTGTCTTATACTCCCAAAAATAGGGTAAATAACTTTGCCACACTCATATTTATTTGATAAATGCAACGGGCTCCCAAGCTCCGTTTTCAGCTGCCATGGCCTCCTGCAACCCTCTGCCAGTGAAAACAGAGCTCAGGAGGGAGCTCCGTTTTCACTGGCAGAGAGTTGCAGGAGGCCGTGGCAGCCGAAAACTGAGCTCGGGAGCCTGTTTCCGCTGGCAAAGCGCTTTGGCCACCACAGGTGCCCCAGACAGGAATGACGTCAAGCTGGCCACACCCACCCCAGGCCCCCAAGGTCAAACACAACCCTGAATGCGGCCCTCAATGAAATCGAGTTTGAAACCCCTGATTTAGAGGCTGTACATGCATCTCAGAGCTTAAAAGAAGTAAACCAGTTCCTTAAAAAGGATACCAGTATAATATGTATGTCTGTTTCTGCATATGGACGGCTTTTATTACATGCACCTAATTTTTAATGTGCAAATCAATGGGCTGACATTTTTGTACTGATGTACTTTATTAAAAAAGCTTGATGTAAGCTTTTTAAATTATGCAAAAAAATTAATTCATCCTGGGGTTGAAGGAAAGGAGGAGGGATGGGAAAGATGAAGATCATCTTCTAACATGATATTCCATGCGGCATCTGCAGATTCATTTGAATGCATAAACTGAAGGTTAATTTTAAGGCAGTTAATTAGATTTTAGAACAAGGCAAGGGGTTTCTCCTTTAAATATTATAATGATCCTCCAGAGAACAAGCAAGAAATGAAGACATACAGTACATTCCCTTAGATTTTCAAACTCCTCTGGACCAGAATAGCAGCCTTTTAAATATTGCCTACTCTAATCTAATGTCACTCAATCTAGTGCCCTTTTTATTTAGTAGAACTATAATTACCTGCATTTTCAATAAGGCTGCATGAAAAATCCAGACATCATTAATAATATCAGGGTGAAGAAAACTGAAACTAGGAAAACCACAGTCACTTTATGTATTGTTTGCAAACCAAACTGGATACTTTTGAAGACTCTCTGGATATCTTTTTAGGAAAACAGTCGCTTAGAGCATGAGCTCCTGGAAACTGGGGAGAAGTTGGTGAAGTATGAAAGTATGATGAGCAAATTGCAGAATAATTGGGAAAACGTCTTAGCAGACAAGGTAAGAAGCAGTTGGGGATTAATTCAGCATACCAGGTGGTTGGCTTTTAGGACAGGAAGAAAGCAAAATCCCAGAATATATTACAAATGTCCTTTGACTTTATGAAGAGTTAATAAAGGATTTTCGGTCTGGATAAATCTGGTGCAAACAAAGCCAGATGCAGATGTTTGAAAGTTAAATAGTAAGACTGATACAATAAAAGTCCACTCAGCTGTCTGAAACTGCAAAGATGTTTGGAACTATATTTTCAGACTTGCAGTTCAGTCACTTCAAAGAAACAGTTCAACCCCTTTAGCAAGTGACTGCAAGAATAAGGACCGTTTTACTACCGTCACCCTGATTATGGAGTGGTCATCCTAGAGAGGCACTTTTTTCTGGTGTCCTTCAAGTCTTGATTTTCAGGAGCTTCATGTGTATTTTTTTGTAATCAGGTAGAGGGGTAGTGTTTTGAATCCACAAATCACCATGTAAACTTTTTATTATACTGCAGCCTATAAATACACCATACTGTGGGGCACAGTGGGTGAATTGTTGGTTTTTCAGATTTGTTTGCCATTTTATTGCTGAATATGATTTAAATTGGGGTCTCCAACCTTGGCAACTTTAATCCTGGCGGACTTCAACTCCCAGAATTCCCCAGCCAGCAAAGCTTAAAGTTGTCAAGGTTGGAGACCCCTGATTTAAAGGATAATATAATAGGTAGTCCTAGCTTAATGACTGCTCATCTGGCGACCGCTTGAGCTTACTGTTGCTGAAGGAGTGGTACTTATAACCTTCCTCATTCTTATGATGGATGCAATATCCCTATGGTCACATGACTGCAATCCAGGTGCTTGGCAACCAGCTCACAGTTACGACGTTGCAGCATCCCAGAGTCATGTGATCATCATTTGCAACCTTTAATGCTGGCTTCTGACAAGCAGAGTCAGTGGGAAGCCAGCAGGTGGTTGCAAAAGGTGACCATCCCGCTTCACAATGTCGTGGGATTCATCGAATGACAGCAAGTGGAAGTACCGCAACTTCTGTCACTAAGTGGTGCAGTCACATGCCACTGTGCTTTATGACTGTGTTCCTTAGCAATGGAAATTCTAGTCCCAATGACTTAATTACTTAACGTTGTTAAATCAGGACTATATGTATTATTTATTTATAATACATTATATGTATTATTTAATATGCCACCCAGAATTACAGAGTTTGAGATGGACAGCATAATCAATTAAGTACTACATATGTCTATATGCTACCGGTACAGATATCCTGGAGCAGCACTTGCCTTGCCCACCTCCAGATTTGATCTCTGACATATTTTCTAAAGCAGTATCCCTTAGCTGGGTGCCCTCCCTCTATTTAGGGCACCAGATTTCCTTTCAAATCCAATAATAAAGCTTCATTCCCTGGACCATCACCTAAGTGCTGTACCAGTGAGGAAAACAGGCTGTCTAAAGGCATGGAAAAAATGACCATGTGTTCTTTGGTTCTAGTTTGGAGATCTAGATCCTGGCAGTGCTGAGTTCTTCTTTCAGGAGGAGCGGCTGAGTCAGATGAAGAAGAAATACGAACAGCAGTGCAGGGTAAGAACAACATTTCAGCTGGAAGACAATAAGGTTTTTCCAAGGCCTATCCCTAGAGACTCCAATGAATCACTTTTCTTGATGTCATGTGTCTACATAAAGAGAGCTGCGAAATCATTTGATCAAATCATTTGATTTACAAAATTAACAAGATTAAGTCCCATCACGTGTTCCAGATGTGAACTGGCCTCTGACTATGCAAGCCTCAGAGCTTCATTTTTTCCTCCCACCCCACCATCTAGGACTGAACTACTTCCCAAATGGCCAACGCATAGCCAAACTTGCTTGAGCCACCCCAAAAACTAAAGAGTCAGACCTAGTTAGGATTTTAATGGCAGACTCCCATGAATGGCGAGGTTTTTAGGATAGAGGAATTAAAGAAACAGCCTAAAAGAAGGCAATGAAGAACTGTTTCCATCCTGTTACCAGGAAAACTGTATGGACATGAGCCAAGCATCCAGAGAATCACTTTGGTTCAATCTTTAGACCCTTCAAATAATGTCATAGAACTTGTCTATGGAGATCCTCAGTCATCCCAGGTCATGGTTGTCCCAAAGGTGCTTTTTCAAGAGGCAACTGGACCTTCTTGTTTTTCTTTGAAGATGTATCACTTCTTATCCATGTGTCTTCTTCAGTTCTGACTGGCTGGTGGGGAATGGGAGGATTTATATTTCTTGCAGATGATCAGTTGCCTGCAAGGAATGTAAATCCTTCCATTCCCCACTTTCCAGCCTCTAAAATATCCTCTTTCCAGTTGCATTTATCTGCATTATTTAAGCAATATAAAAAAGGCCTCTCTTTCACTTGGTATTTTAACAATTGTATTTTAATATTTATTGTTATTTTAATATATACTTAGATTTTACCTTTTGTAAAAAGGTGAGATATAAAAAAATACATAAATACCTCTGAAGTCATTAGCCATCCAAGAACAGAAGGTTCTTCTTCCTGACCTGGAATTTACCCATGAGTTTTTCCAAAGCTGCTCGTTTTATGTTGATCTCAAGACATGTCACTATCCAGACAGCTATACACTGTAGCTGAAGAGATGGCTCTAATGCTTAGTCCCCAAATTGCTTTATTTCAGAGCAACTAAGATGATCAAAGGCCTGGAGACTAAACCATATTTTTTTATTATTTATTTATTTATTTATTTATTTATTTATTTATTTATTTATTTATTTATTTAATTTATATGCCACCCTTCTCCCGTAGGACTCAGGGCGGCTTACAAAACAAAACAAAGAATTACATAAACAGATTAAAATCAATTTAAAATTAAATTAAAATCAATTAAAAATTATTTAAAATTATTTGAAGTCACCCCTACGGATTCAGCCCATTTGGTGGAAAAGCCATGTCTTCAATTCGCGATGGAAGGAGAGGAGGTCCGGGGCTGTCCTGAGGCCGGTGGGCAGCCCATTCCAGAGGGTCGGCGCTCCCACAGAGAACGCTCTCCCCCTGGAGGCCGCCAGCCAACATTGTCTGGCTGACGGCACCCTGAGGAGGCCCGCTCTGTGTGAGGAAGGCAGGAGATGATCCTGCAGATACCCCGGGCCTAAGCCATGTAGGGCTTTATAGGTGAGCACCAGCACCTTGAAACGAACCTGGAGAGCCACCGGCAGCCAGTGCAGCTCGCGCAGGAGAGGTGTCACACGGGAGTACCGAGAAGCCCCCGTAACAACCCGCGCGGCCGCATTCTGGACTAACTGTAGTCTCCGGGTGCATCCCAAGGGCAGCCCCATGTAGAGGGCGTTACAGTAGTCCAACCGAGACGAGATATGAAAAACGGCTGCAGGTTTTGGGTCTGGCTAGTCTAAAGAAAAGAAGAGTTAGGGGTAACATGATAGCAGTATTTCAGTATTTGAGAGGCTGCCACAAAGAAGAGGGGGTCAAATTATTCCTCAAAGCACCCGAGGGCAGGACAAGAAACAATGGTTGGAAACTAATCAAAGAAAGAAGCAACCTGGAATTAAGGAGAAACTTCCTAACAGTGAGGACAATTAACCAGTGGAACCGCTTGCCTTCAGAAATCATGGACACTCCATCACTTGAGGGTTTTAAGAAGAGACTGGACAGCCAGTCTGAGATGGTATAGGTTCTCCTGCTTGAGCAGGGAGGTGGACTAGAAGACCTATTCTATTCTATTCTATTCTATTCTATTCTATTCTATTCTATTCTATTCTATTCTATTCTATTCTATTCTATTCTATTCTATTCTCTGGTCTGATCTGATCTGATCTGATCTGATCAAGCCAGGGTCCAGTTCCAGCCTCTCATGCAAATACATGCAGATTTGCTGCTGTTCAGTTCTCTCAAGTCATAAGAATATTGCGGTTCCAGTTGATTGTTTGGCTGGGTTGCTCCTGATGAGATTGCATCTGGAACTTTCAGGAACTTCAAGATCGCATAGATGAGCTTCAGTCTCAGCTGGAAGAGTATCAGATACAAGGCAGAATTATCCGACCTTCACTGCAAAGCTCTCTCTATGAGGAACTAAACGACGTCGGAATGCAAGGTAGTCAAGGTACAATATGTCCTCCCTACTATATATCATGGGGGCGTTAGCATTATTTTTTGGGGGGGGCGGCGGCAATCGAGTCATCTTTCCAGGTTTTATGTAGCCAATATTGCAAGAATGTACCAACACTTCAGGGAAAAGCTAAAGCAAGCGAGCAAATCTCTAAGAGTGTGAGTCTGGGGAGGTCATGGCAATATATGCAAAAGAAGTTGGATCTAAGGATTAAGCAGATTAAGCCAACAAGGCTGCCAAGTGCCTCGGCTGGTGCTACTGAAGGCAGCCTTCTAATACTTCGTAATGTTTTAATATTTACGTCAATGTGATCCATCATTGACTAGTTGTCCAAAAGACTTTCATTTCTTTTCTGCTACCCTGTATTTTAGAGCCTGCTTCTGAAGACTGCAGCCATCTAAACATGAGCATAGAAGCTGAAATAATTATTGAACAGCTAAAGGATCAGCTACACCAGGATATCTACAACTTGCAGCAGGAGCTTGAAAACACAGTAAGTTGTCCCCACTTTTTAGCATGAAGCTAAAGTGCTTGCATCAGAGATTGTTATTACATTTGCCCAGGATATGTTTTTATTTAATAAAAATCTGCTGTTTTTGTAATCTTTAGTTTTCTCTTGAACAATTAATTATTTTGGCTTTTTGGAGTTTCTGGTTGATTAGTGGTGAGCTAAGGAGTATCGAAATGAGTGAAAATAACTGCAGCTAAAACTGGAGCAGTGAACAGACATACCTTTTCCAAATAAGGAGAAGATGGGAGATAGCAATAGCACTTAGACATATATACCACTTCACGGTGCTTTACAGCCCTCTCTAAGTGGTTTACAGAGTCAGCATATTTCCCCCAACAATCCGAGTCCTCATTTTACCCACCTCGGAAGGATGGAAAGCTGAGTCAACCTTGAGCTGATGAGACTCAAACTGCCAAACTGCTGGCAGCTGGCAGTCAGCAGAAGTAGCCTGCTGTACTGTATTCTAACCACTGCATCACCACAGCTCACTTGTGCTCTGGATAGCTGCTACTCATAAAGAAACTACAGGACAGTGGTTTGAGCACCAAGAGATAAAAGGAAACATCATGCTCTCAATTCTGACACTGAGTTTGCTAATTCATTTTCTAATCATTTTCTGAAATTGCCTATTCAACTATCTTAAGGACACTAGAGATTTTCAAAACAGCAAGTTTCAGAAGAAACCTGAAGAAGTTTACCTTCATTTTTGAATAAAAGAAAAAAACAGCTTAAGAACTTAAAAAATTAGAAGTATTCACAAACAGCTAAATTCAAAACTGATTTAAGCGAATTGTAAAATAATTAAAGGGCCAGACAAACTTGGAATAATGGAAAATTAGGACTTTTTCTACAAGATTTTGGAAATAATTGTAGAAATAAACAGCAGATTTGTGGGAACCAACTTGTTTAGTCTACCTTAAGTCAAAACAGCAACATGAGACTTTATGATTTTGGAAACTGAACACTAGAGGGGATTGTTAAAAGCAGAAGTTAGGACAAAGTTAGATTGTTTGACCAAGGTTAAAATAAGACATGTTTGTATAAATCTGGCATCCCTTATAGATTTTTGCTAACACTAGGACTGAAATGTTAATGATTTATGGTTTTGTATATGGGTTATGGGACAAAGTAATGTAATGTTGTGGGGATAAGATATTATTAAATATGTGTTTGTAATGAAGATCAGAAGCTTCAGAGAACTGATGATGGTTTCATGGATCACCAGCAGGGGTGGGTTTCAAAACCCATTGCTACTGGTTCACTCGTGGGCATGTGCGCGCTCATGTGCGTGCGCACGATGCTTCTGCGCATGCACAGAAGCGTCCGGGTGGGTGGGCAGAGCCTCCCGCCACCACCGCTACCGGCTCACCCAATCCGGTGCGAACCAATAGCAACCCACCACTGATCACCAGAAAAGGCTGTCCTTTGCAGACCGACCTCTAAATTAAGATTAAGAGTCATGGTGGCACAGTTATTAGAATGCAGTATTACAGGCTAATTCTGCCAACTGGCTCAAGGTTGGCTCAGCCTTCCATCCTTCCGAGGTGGGTAAAATGAGAACCCAGATTGTTGGAGCAATATGCTGACTCTGTAAACCACTTAGAGAGGGCTGTAAAGCATTGTAAAGTAGTATATAAGTCTTAAGTACTATTGCTATTGCTATTAGGAGACTCATCAGCAGAGAATTTATTATTGAAGATAGGCTGTTCATAAAGTAGCTCTTGGGAGGCAAAAGCATAGAGTACTTATTTCCTCCCCTCTCGGGCATCTTTGTCCTTGATGGACACAATCACCACAGAAGGAAACTCTGTCTAGAACAATTACAAAGGCTTATTGAATGAAAGTTTGAATACAGTTATCTCCTTAATAGATTTTCCAGTTCCAGCACAGCTAATTAGAGATACACACCAATCAGTATGATTTTCCCAACTAATATTACAGATTAGCTAAATTATAAATCAATAGTTAGAAACAATTGTCATGTAGCTCTTTGATTCCAGAAAGATTTTCCAAGAAAAATAATGAGAGAAGTAGCAGACAAAATGCACCAAACAAAATAGTATGCTATAGAATGGAAATGCTTGGCATAGTACATGCAACCACTGCATTCTTCTTTTGTCACCTATTTTATACCTAAATGCTTTGGACTCTGGCAAACTGGTTTTCATCAGCCTTGTCATGAACTATTGTTACAATTTAGAAAACAATTGAGGGGAGGCTGTGTCAAGTCTGGACTGTGGAAGTTCTTGTCTGAATCTTGGTACTTTTATCCATCATCTTTGATCTTCTCCTGATAGCTGACACATTATTATTCTAACATCCTGTTAAATATCCATGCATCTACCGTAGGCATTCAGATGGACTGTATGGGTTTTATAAGACTGTATAATCATCCTAATAGTTCATTGTCCATCATGGTCACAAGCAGAGTCAATGCTCAGCAAGCCTACAAAGAGATTTTATTCTGTTCATGCCGAAGATTTTCTCTGGTTCCCTGGGTTTCTGTATCTCCATGTATTCTTCTACTGGTAGCTGGCCTAAGAATTGGTTTATATAGTTTGTTTCATTAGCAGCTTCCAAGCAGCAATTGAAAATTTGGGAGCCTTTTATAAAAGTTATGCTGGCTGGACATATTGCTAATTATACTCCTACACACCTGGAGGGTATCAGGCTGGGAAAGTCTGCCTTTTTCCAGGTTGGGGAAATCTGCCCTCTTTTTAACAGAATTTAAAAGGTTATGAGTGATTTTCAGTTATATCTGCTATTGAACCAAACTGTCTGGAATGGTTTATGCAATGCTTTTATTGAGTTATGCAGAAATGCTAATCATAATCCTTCACTTCACTTAGGTATGCCATTATGAAAAGCAGCTTGAGGAGACGAAGGCCAACTATGAGGAGGGACAAGAGAACCTCCAGGAGAAGTACTGTCAGGAAAGACAATTGTTAGAAGAACAAATTGGGTGTCTGCAAGTCCAGATTTCTGAGCTTCAGGGACAACTGACAAGCCTAAGGCAGGCCAACTCCCAGCAGAATATTGAAGGGAACAGTCTCCAGATATGCATGAATGAGAAGGCTAGCTTTATAGAATGCCTGAAGATCGATCATGAGAGGGAGCTCCAGGCCAGACTGAAAGAGGCAGAAGAAAACTTTAGTCATGAGAAGGAAGAGTTGATTCAGTCTAAAGCCTGGCTGGAAGAAAGAATGAGAACTTTAGCACAGGCCATCCAAGAAGAAAAAATGGAGCTAGAAAATGGCTTCCATGAGAAGTTGCAAAGATTGATGGAGAAGCATGCCCTGGAGATGGAGCAGCTACAACAAGAGCTACTAAGAGAGCATCAGCGAGAGCTCCAGGAACAAAAGTGAGTAATAGAATTTACCATGAATTTACCATTTTATCTTAGGAACCCTGACAACTGCAGTTCTGGGGTAAGCTTTGGGTAGCTTTAGATCTCTAATGGAAGCTAAATCATATCCTTGCTAATGAATGAAATGCAGAATCTTTTAGAAGATTTCTGAATTAGGATTTAAGAAAATCCAATAGAGGAAAGCAAGAAAAAACGTAATTGTATTTGTATCTGATAAATTATTTTTATTTATTTTATTTATTTATCAAATTTTGTAACTGCCCATCTCCTTCACAGGGTGGCTCTGGGCAGTGCACAAATAAAATAATCAAAACATAAAAAAATCAGTATAATCAGTATAATTATCTTTCAAGAGTGTATAATTGTATCCACATTAATTACATTGATCCTGTTGCTTTGTATATTGTGGGGTGCATTGAATTGTATATACATCTACATATATATTGAATTGTGATAAAGTATATTTTAAACAGTTTATTCAATATATCATTATAACAAATCACTATTTTTGCACTACTTTGTAGTGTGTTTCCTGTCTTAAACAATAAATTTTTTGTTTATTTTTAAATGGGGTATTTCCACCTCCAAAAACAAGCTTTGAATCTAAGCCTATACAGCCCTGCAATGATGACAAGATCTTTAGTGAATACCTTTTATTGTTCCAGCTTCTACTGACAAAATTGGTTGTGAACAATTGAATGACATTTTCCATCTGTGAAAAGATCCCATCATGTGCAGCATATATTAATATTTTAAGGGGACCACTAATTTCTTTTAAATACTACTATCTATATATTAATATCCATTAATATTTTACCCGAGACTGAGAACCATACTTACAACAATATCCCTTGCTTGGACATTATTACTGTTACAGTTATTACAACTAGTACAATATTCTAGTCACTGTCAAAGATTAGATATTAGCTCAAAAGGCAGAACTTCTTAATAAAATAGGTTTTGAGACTGGCTATATACACATGAAGAACGGTATTATAGATACATCAAATGTGCTCTCAATGCTTTAAAACAGGCCAATATTATTATTATTATATGCCAAAGCAAGTAAGAAAATAAGTTTTGACTTATAGTAGTGGTACAATACTGCTTTGTTTGATCATGGATCTCATATGTTGCCTCTGTTCAGTTTGATCTGCATAAATACAGTATCTTATGTACTGTATACCCTGATTGATTGATTGATTGATTGTTTACTCTGCCCTATAAATGGCAGAAATCCCCAAGCAAATGATGAACTGATTTCAACAATATTTGTCAAGCCTTTGATGCCTCTAAATCTGTAATTGCACACACCCTGGCATCCACCTTCTTTTCTTTGCAGAATGAAAGGAAAGTCCAAAGGCAACGGGCCTTTGACTTGGGAATTTAGCCCTGTTTTCTCGAGATTATACAGTATTTCCTCCGGTCTCATTGCCTACATTGATAACTGAATGGAGGCAAGTGAACCTTAACTGTGAATGGGATTAATAAGCCTTACAATACATGGGGATGCTTGACTTGGAGGGTCTTATAGATCATAGCCTATAAGAGACTCGAGGTCTCTGATATAATAGACTGAAATTCAGAACCAGTGACATCATACTGAAATAGTTTACAACAAGCAAAGAAGCCTTTTGTGGCCAGAGGCTTAGTCATTTTATATGTAGACACTTGCAAAACAACATCCTTGGCAGTTATAAGCACACCTTGGTATAATTCCAGGTGCAATTCAAGGTGTTGGCTATGATCTATAAAACCCTTCATGGCATAGGGCCTGACTGAAGAACCACCTTTCTCCTATTGCTTCTCCCTGACTGGTTAAATCTGCCAAAGGAGCCATGCTCCAGGGGTCCATCCTTAAAACCCATTCCATGTGATGTGACTTCAGCAGCTACCTGTTGTGGCACCTCCCCTCTGGATCCTATCTGAAAATTGAATTGCTCCAATCCTGCTGTCCTTCCACAAGCCTTACAAACATGGATCTAATCAAGCACTTAATTAGGAGCATGTGCCTTGTTATTTTAGTCCCTAATTTATTGCTTTGTATTATTTTTATATTGTATTGAATGTGGATCTTTTGTGTGCCACCCATAATAATTTTCAGGCAGGTTGGCCATTAATGTCAGCAAAGAATGAATAAAGAAATAAACTGTACAGACAATTTTGGCAATTGGATAGGACCAGAGGTGGGTTTCAGCAGGTTCTGACCAGTTCTGGAGAACCGGTAGCGGAAGTTTTGAGTAGTTCAGAGAACCGGTAATAAAAATTCTGACTGGCCCCACCCCCATCTATTCTCTGCCTCCCAAGTCCCAGCTGATTGGGAGGAAATGGGAATTTTGCAGTTTCCTTTCCCTGCCACGCCCACCAAGCCATGCCCACCAATCCCTGCCACGCCCACCAAGCTACACCCATAGAACCAGTAGTAAAAAATTTTGAAACCCACCATTGGATAGGACTCGGGGGTCTTACACATATCTGGGGCTTCAGAATGCTCATCCTTGGTATCTAGCATCTCTTGCTTCCGGTTCTACTGGTCCAGTAAATCTGGCTAGCTCTTTTTGTGAGTCACAAATTGAGTATGGACTTCAGCAATTCCAAACATCAGTAATATATAAATATGAATAAACATAAGAAGACAAAAATCTTTTTCTTTTTGGATTGTGTTCAGACTATTTAGGAGATCATTGTACTCTGAGCTGATAATATATTCATTCAAAATATATATTTACCCTTTAGATGATAATTTATTATGTTAAATAGAGTATCCTGTATTAAGAAAATCTGTAGTTATTTTGCTAGGTCATTATTCTTAGCTTAATAGGCTGTAACCTGATTGAACATTTTAAAAGGAAAAAGAAAAATAAGCAGGGAACAGGAATTAATCAGGCTAGGATTAAAATAAAAAAATACCAGGCTAAAAATTACACATGGCCATTGTTGCAATTTGCGGCTAAAACTGCATTCCAAGTCTAAGACATCTAAAAACTAGTACAGTAGGTGGTCTACAACCCTTTGTCCCTGAATGTGTAGAGATTTCAGTAATGTATTGTGTTGACCACATTTAGGATAAAAGTGGAAAATGAGTATAATGGAAGAATATTTCAGAGAGAGGAATGGTTCACCACTGAACAACAAACACTTGCAAGAAAGTATGAGGAAACCATAAACAAACTTGAGGAGCAGCATCAACAAGAATTGCTTAAGCTCTCCAGGCTGCAGTTAGATGAGAAATCCCAGTGGGAATCTGAAAAAAATGAAATTCTCCAGGAAGGCATTGAGGTCCAAGCAAAATGGAAAGAAAAGCTGGAGAAAGAAAAAGCAATCTCTTCATTACTGGAACAAGACAAGAAACTTCTAGAGGCAAATTACAAGGAGCATGTGAACTTGTTGATCTTGGAGAAGCAGCAACTTCAGCAAGACCTTCAGGACCTGAAAAAGCAAGAAAATGAATGGTGTGAGAAACTTCTGAAGATTCAATCCAGCCATGAGATGGAGCTAAGGAAAAGGGAAGAAATGCCAACATCAGAGGAAGAACAAAGGCAATTTAGCAAAAAGCTTGGAAGACAAGAAGCAGAATTTGTACATGAACAAGAAGAACAGAATTCTAAGGCTTTGGAGTATTTGAAGCAAGAGATGCCCAGCAGAGCAATTGAAGAAAAAAATGAATTGAAGTCAAAGATCTCCGTGCTTGAAAATAAAATAGAAGAGCTACAGCAGGAATTGCAATGTCAGTCCAAACTGCAAAGCAATCTTGTTTCTTTAAACAAGGATGAAGAAGCAAAAGGAAGTGATTTTCTAGAATCTGTCAAGCACCAGGACTCTGGAAAGGAGATAAATGTTCTTTCAAAACAAGAAATAGTTCAAGATCCAGGAGAAGAAAATAGTGTAGGAACTACCTCTTTGATGGATGACTCTTTGAAAGAACCAGAAAGAGAATCAACCCAATACCCTGGATTCATCCCATTAGTTCCAGAAACATTTATAGATGCTCAGCTCCTAAATGTGACTGGCAAAGACAGTCAAGTTGTAACAGAAGATGGAATGAAAAAATTAGACAAGATTGCAATTCCAAACATGAAAAATGGAGGGACAACAGTTGAAGAAACTATGGAGACTTCACATGTCTTGCAGAAGGCCTCTGAAGAAATTTTGGCAGAGAATGAAGCCCTTAAACTGCGACAGAATCAGCTTCTGGAGAGGATCGTTCTGCTAGAAACTGAATGTAATCAAGCAGCTCATGCTCGACAAGATATGGCTTCACAGGTTCAGAAGGAGCTTGAGGAGATCCTTAAAACTATCCCCCAGCCTAATGTGTTGCCATGTGCAAGTGATGAGAAGGGGGGAAGTTTGCATTGGGAAAAATTGCCTACTGGCAGTGCAACAAAAAACCAAATGCTCTTTGCTGAAGCTTTGGATACTGATTTAAGTGTTGAGGAAATAAGTTCCTACTCTCTTTTATTTGAGGCAGATCATGGAGAAGAAGTTAGAATTGACAAGGGAGACCTCCATGATGTAGTATCAGAATTTTGGGGTATGGATATGGTGGAAGACACAGACTCCAGAATAGGACCTAAAATTTTCCAATTTCCAGAAGAACTCAAACTAGAAAACCAAGCCCTAAAAACAGAGATAATCAAATTGCTAGAACGTAACAATAAATTGGAGGGATATATGCCAATATTTATAAGCCTGCAGTCCAGGCTAGATGAAACCAACCAAGACTGCTTCACACTTAAGGAGGAGAAAGAGCAACTGCTACAGAAAGTGAAAGACCTAGAAAAGAAACAGGACCAGTTGGTGATGGAAAATGCCAACCTGCAGACTTCCAAGCTGATTTTGCAAAGCCAGCTTGGCAAACTAGATGAGCTCATGCTGACTCTGCAATCCCAAAAGAGTGGACGGCTGGGCCGTTGTGAGAATGTCACCAAAGATGCAGAAGTGGACAGGAAAGGGCTCCATGAGCTGAACAGGAAACTCAAAGAGAAAATAGCAGTGCTCCTGAAGCAGAAAGGCACCCATACACAGGAGAAAGAGAGCCTGAATGCTGTTCTTCATGGTTTACAGAGCACCTACAATGAGCAGCTTCAGAAGATTGAGTTTTTGAGGTAATGTGGAATCCTTCCATGGTCTAAATCCTGCCACTTGGCTCTGCTTTTTGGAACTAACTACCTAATGCTTCATTGTCCACCTCGCATGACTTGGATTAACATATAGATTAACTTTGCCTAGAAGACAAATGCTCTGTGATTTCTAACATGAATTAATAACATTTCATAGAGATTTGAAGAATAAATAACCAAGTATAACTTTCATGGAGTATTAGAAGGCTGAATTGTTTAGACAGCAGGCTTTATCTATTGGGAGCTGTGCAAATTGCATGAGACAATCATTTTTTGTGTACTGCTTAGCTTAATGCTTTTATATATCCTCATTACAATACTACCTTTTGTATCATTCCTCTTCTTCTTCCTCTTCTTAATTCCTTGTTTTTAAATGATCATAATTCTGATTAGTTAACCATTACCACTTTTAATGTATTTTGATTCAATATAATTTCATTGTAGACATTTCCTATAAAATAGAACAAGTTATTCTGTTTGCTAACAATATGGTAAGAAAAACATCTTTGCAGGTTGATGGGCTGCATCATAAAATAATATCAGAGCAGAATTTCCTTCAGGGTGATGACTTCATAGACATGATAATGGTGTTTTTTTAGGCAATAATATGGCAGTGGTTTGCTACAGAATGTTTCAACTTCAGTCTACAGATCTGGAATTTCCGAGTGGTCTCCCACTCAGCTACTAATAAAGTTTAGAAGTTTGGCTCTTTAAAATTATCTAAGATTAACTAGAAGAAGCTACCTGCCACAGGCATAAATAATATGCATTTCAACAAACTAATTCAGGCTGGAAATAGTTCAAAGTATCTTGAGTATCTTAAAGACTATATTTTTGCATCTCAGATGTGAGCATCTTAGAGAGGAAAATACTGCCAGGAAGATTAAGATTGACTTATTAAATGAAAGAATCGTCTCCAATATGTAACCAAGGGAACGTAATACAGGTAGTCCTCGACTTACATTGAAGTTACAATGGCATTGAAAAAAGTGACTTATGACCATTGTTCACATTTATGACTATTGCAACATCCCCATTACATTTGGTTGCTTGACGTTTGGTTCATATTTATGAGGGATGCAATGCCCCAGGGTCATGTGATCACCTTTTGCAACCGTCTCACAAGCACAGTCAATGGGGAAGTCAGATTCACTTAACAACTGTGTTACTAACTTAACAACTCCAGTGATTCACTTAACAAATGTGACAAGAAAAGTCATAAAATGGAGCAAAACCTACTTAAATTTCTCACTTAGCAACATAAATTTGGGGCTCAGTTATGGTCATAAGTTGAGAACTATTGTACTTAAAACAATCTTTCAGCTGCTGTGAGATGCTTCTATAGTTCCTATTTATATTCACCCACATAAGCAGCAACCCTCCCCTTTCACCTTCCAAAATATTTAGGCAACCTGCCATTCAGCCCCAAAGTATCCAGATGGACCTACCTGAGAGAAAATTGCCATACTGTTGAATGTGATGGTTCTATGTACTGTGCATTTTTAGGCAAAAAACAGAGACCGTACTGAAGGAGAAAATGGCCATGCAGAAGATAGCTGAAAGCTTGAAGAAGCAGGTAGGATTTTCTACATTTAGGCAATCTTGGTTGGCCAAAAAAACCTGAATTCAGATTGATTGTAAAATTGATTCTAATTGTATAGGTCCCTTCCCAGTTTCCATCCCTGTTCTTGTAGTTTTACATTAATTTACATTTCATTTTTACTTCTATTTTAGAGTGACTGTTATATTATTAGTTTTATACTGGTCTATGAAAGAAATAAAACACAGACTTTGAATCAAGGGTGATTGAGAAAAGGGGTTAACAACTATAAAATTCACTGATGGCAAGTGCTAATATAATAATAATAATAATAATAATAATAATAATAATAATAATTTTATTTCTATACCGCCCTTCTCCCGAAGGACTCAGGGCGGTGTACAGCCTATTTAAAAACACAAAAAACACAACAACAATTTAAAATTTAAAATCATTAAATAATTAGGCTCCAATTAAAATCCCAGAAATTTAAAATACCCCAATTTAAAACGTTATGTTAATAGCCCTGCCTGGCGGAACAACAGGGTCTTCAGAGCGCAGCGAAACACCCGGAGGTCGGAAATCTTTCGTATTTCGGGGGGCAGTTCATTCCACAGGGCTGGAGCTCCCACAGAGAAGGCCCTCCCCCTGGGTGTCGCCAGCCGACATAACTTGGCTGATGGCACCCGGAGGAGACCCTCTCTGTGGGAGCGGACTGGTCGGTGGGAGGCTATTGGTGGCAGAAGTCGGTCTCGAAAGGTACCCGGGTCCTATGCCATGGAGCGCTTTAAAGGTGGTAACCAACACCTTGAATCGCACCCGGAAGACCACCGGGAGCCAGTGCAGCTCGCGCAGGAGGGGTGTCACGTGGGCGCAACGAGTTGCACCCATAACCACCCGCGCGGCCGCATTCTGGACCAGTTGGAGCCTCCGAGTGCTCTTCAAGGGGAGCCCCATGTAGAGAGCATTACAATAGTCCAACCGGGAGGTGACAAGGGCGTGAGTGACCGTGCGCAAGGCGTCCCGATCCAGAAAGGGCTGCAACTGGCGAATCAGGCGAACCTGATAAAAGGCCCCCCTGGCCACGGCCGTCATGTGCTCTTCTAAAGACAGCCGTGCGTCCAGGAGGACACCCAGATTGCGAGCCCTCTCTGTGGGGGGCAAAGATTCACCCCCAATAGTCAGCGATGGCACCTGCTGACTATATCGGGGCGCCGGAAGCCACAGCCACTCGGTCTTGGAGGGGTTGAGTCTGAGCCTGTTCCTCCCCATCCAGGCCCGCACGGCCTCCAGGCAGTGGGACATCACATCAAGGGCATCGTTGGGGTGGTCTGGGGTGGAGATGTACAGCTGAGTATCGTCAGCGTACAATATGATCAAATATGAACTTTACTTCCAGTCTAATATGCAGATTGGAACTTGGCTATTCCCCGGCTTTATGCTTGCTCATCATAAGATAGAATACATGAGTTAAACCTTCTCTTTTCAAAGTGCTTTTTTTTTAAAAAAAAATGTTTTTCTGGATACTATGTTTCTAAATAATTATTTAGCAATCAAAGTTATATCTCTGCCCATCTCACAGAAACTCTGGCAAGCAAGAATCAGCAAGAATAATAAATAAAAACAAAAAATGTATAACATAAATTTAAGCCTTATTAATAAATATCATAAACATGAAAATATAAACCACAGGAGAAGGAGGATAAAAGTAGCCACCTCAACAATGGAGCCATCTGAGCAGGTTACCTAGGAGCCCCAGACCTGAGGCCAAGACTTGTGGGCTTTGGGGAATATAAAAACAGGGATGGAATTAGTCTAATTTCAGGGGAGGGGGGGAATGTTCCATAAGGCAGCTGCCATGGCAGAAAAAGGCACATCTTCTGGAAAAAGGCCAGTCAAATGAAGATCCTTGGCTAATGTTACTCACAACCTGCCTACTTTGCTATACCTACTGGGACAGGCTGATGTAATCGGGAGAGGCAAGTCCCTCTGATAACTCAGTCCCATGCCATAAAGCAGTGGTCCCCAACCTTTTTATCGCCGCGGCCCGCTGAGCGCGCGCAGGGGTGGAGCTTTTGCGCACGGCCCATTGCGCACGGCCCAGGAGCCTTTGCGCTGCAGCGTTCATGTCCCCCGGCCGCTGCGCGGCCCGGTGCCAGGTACTCCGCGGCCCGGCACCGGTCCGCGGACCGGGGGTTGGGGACCACTGCCATAAAGGACTTGAAAGGTTAAAACCAGAACTTTGATTTGGACCCAGAAGCAAACTGGTAACTAATGCAACTTGCAGAGCAGAGGTGGCACTGCTCACCTCTGCCAGGAACACACACACAGCTTTTTATAGGAGCACACATAGCTTTTTATATGCTGGCTTTTTACTGCATGAATCCTAGAGGTAAAGGTATTGGTTGGGGAACTATGGAAAATAAAATTCTGCTCATTGGGAGAATATTAGATTTATGTTAAAGTGATAGGCAGTAGTCTCAACCAGCTACAATCAATGCTGGCTTTTTCAAGAGAGTACAGTATGGCCCAGCTCTCCTCATATCCTGAAACCAATTACAGTTGACTGAATTATTTTGCAGAAGGAAGGAGGCTTGAAAAGTATTGTCCAAGGAAATTTTTCTTACCATTAATTTTTGTTGGGTTCTTGTTTCCTAATCAGGTATCTGAACTGAAAGCCAGGAATCAGCAATTAGAATTGGAAAATGCTGAACTTGGCCATCGAAACTCTCCAAATCGAGCAGATGTACAAGATTCTAACCAACAGTTTATGAAAACATTTCGGCAAAAGGAAAAGGAGGCTAGGAAATACATGTCAGAAGAATGGGAAAGAGAGAATTCCCAGCTCAAAGAAGAATTGGAGAAGTCTAAAATTCAGGTACAAGAGGCTACAATGAGTTGAATAGTAAGATGCCGATTCAGATCTTAGTTTGACCTCCGTCATTGACCTCCCCCTCTTCCTCTTAATATTTTGAGAATAATAATACCTGCCACCATTATCATCATTGTCATTATTATTACTATTTCAATGTATAGTCTGCTTAATAAAAAAAGAGACTCAATGTGACATAAAGAACAAAATAAAAGCACATTTTAAAGAAAAAAAAATATAAATTAAAATTTTACTCTAGCCAATTCTTAAGCTGCAAATTAACCAACCTTTGAGGCTTTCTGAAAAGGGTATTTGCCTCAACTTTCACATTTAATTTAATTTTCTTCAATTGACTTCTAGTCCTCATCATTGGTCTCATCCTTGGAAACAGAGCTAGCTCAGCTCAGAATTAAGGTTCATGGTCTGGAGCAGGAGAACCATTTCCTCAAAGAAGAACTGGAGAATGTAAAACAGGTAATGGTGGGCAGAATGCCTTTCTTCCCAAAGGGAATTGAGATCTGTTTCTGGGAATCAATTAGTTTATGAAGATCACCAGTGGTGGGTTTCAAAATTTTTTACTACCAGTTCTGTGGGTGTGGCTTGGGCGTGGCATGGCTTGGTGGGCGTGGCAAGGGAAAGATACTCTAAAATCTTCATTCCCACCCCACTCCAGGGGAAGGATACTGTAAAATCTCCATTCCCTCCCCAATCCAGGGGAAGGTTACTGCAAAATCCCCATTTCCTCCCAATCAGCTGGGACTTGGAGGCAGAGAATAGATGGGGCGGGGCCAGTCAGAATTTTTACTACCGGTTCTCCAAACTACTCAAAATTTCCGCTACCGGTTCTCCAGAACTGGTCAGAACCTGCTGAAACCCACCTCTGAAGGTCACTTCTGAGTTGCAGACAGCCTCTAGGTGCAAACATTCCATAGACATTATTGAGAAGTTCTTCTTGAATGCGGTTTAAACATACTCATCTCAAAAATTAAAACAGAGATTTTTCCATAGCTACCCAGTTGCCTGGATCTTTCTGAACTGGAGAATGAGATTTCCAATGTCATCATAAAAAATGAGAAGCTACTGAAAGAGAAAGAAGCCCTCAGTGAAGAGCTGAACCGGTACATAGAGAAGGTGAGGGGCACACAATAATGTCCCATCCAAATACACTCTTTATTTCAATCTACAGATACCAACACATTACTTTTGGGGATGTGGTGCTCATAGCCACCTTCCTTGGTTTTCTTTCATTTTTAAACTGTTTTTACTTTCTAAGATCAAAGATAATGCACAAGAAACCATGCCTCTTTGTTATGTGTAAGTCCAAATAGAAATTAGGGGTAGATGCAGTCCATTGCTTCAGTAGAAACATATTCAGCCATCCAGAAAATAATGATAATATAGGGGAACAAGGGAATGCCATACAAGAGCCAGGGATGCTATCTGGATGAGAGATGACCAGAATGCATTTTCCCTTTTCCACCTTTTAATCCCCTTTGAGCGCACATTGACACCAAACTGGTGAAATGTGCATTGTGACATCATAACACAAGTTTCACCTCTTATGTATTTATATGCAACATCACGATGCAACTACAGAAGGAATGGAATTTACATCATGATGCACATTTCCCACTTGGCCTCTCTTCGTTCCCTTTTGTAGATGTCCGTGCCTTAGTCTTTCATTAAGGTGTTGCAGAGCAACACCTTAATGATAGTTCAGCAACTCAGGTGGTTCACAAACATAATTTGATCCAATTACTTTGGTATTGAGACTGCTTGAGCCAGAAGAAAAACTATTGAGGGTTAGGCACTGATGGTACATTTGCAGACTGCTAGGGTCTTGGTAAGATTTATTTATTTATTTATTTTATTGGATTTCTATACCGCCCTACTCCCGAAGGACTCAGGGCGGTGAACAGCCATAGAATAAAACACATAAATACAAAAATTTAAAATAGAATAAAAACGAATTAAATAATTTGGCTGAGACAAATTTAAAATACCCAATAATTTAAAAACAAATTAAAATTTACATTTAAAAGGGGAGAAGATTTAGGCCAGGCCAGCTTGATGAAATAAGAAAGTCTTGAGCACGCAACGGAAGGTGCGCAGATCCGGGATCCTCCATATCTCCGGGGGGAGCTCGTTCCAGATCGTAGGTGCCCCCACAGAGAAGGCTCTCCCCCTGGGGCCGCCAGTCGACATTGTTTGGCCGACGGCACCTGGAGGAGCCCCTCTCTATGGGAGCGTACTGGCCGGTGGGAGGCTATTGGTGGTAGGAGGCGGTCCCGTAGATAACCAGGTCCTGAGCCATGGAGCGCTTTAAAGGTGATAACCAAAACCTTGAAGCGCACCCAGAAAACCACCGGGAGCCAGTGCAGCTCGCGCAGGAGGGGGCGTCACATGGGAGTGCCACATCGCTCCCATAACCACCTGCGCGGCCGCATTCTGGACCAGCTGGAGCCTCCGGGTGCTCCTCAAGGGGAGCCCCATGTAGAGAGCATTGCAGTAGTCCAGGCGGGAAGTAACAAGAGCATGAGTGACCGTATTTAACAAGTCCCGATCCAGGTGACGAGGGCATGAGTGACTGTGTGTAGGGAGTCCCGATCTAGAAAGGGACACAAATGACGGATCAGGCAAACCTGATGAAAAATCCTCCTGGTCACGGCTGTCAAGTGCTCTTTTAAAGACAGCCGTGAATCCAGGAGGACGCCCAAGTTGCAAGCCCCTTCCGTGGGGGCCAATGATTCGCACCCAATAGTCAGCGATGGCATCAGCTGACTATATCGGGACATCGGAAACCACAGCCACTCGGTCTTGGATGGGTTGAGCCTGAGCCTGTTTCTCCCCATCCAGATCCGTACGGCCTCCAGGCACTGGGACATCACTTCAAGGGCATCGTTGGGGTGGTCCAGGGTGGAGATATACAGCTGGGTGTCATCAGTGTACTGATGGTACTTCACCCCGAAACCACGGATGATCTCACCCAATGGCTTTACATAAATGTTGAACAAAAGGAGCGAGAGGACCGATCCTTGCGGCACCCCACATATGAGGGGCCTCGGGGTCGACCTCTGCCCCCCTGTCAACACAGACTGCAACCGGTCGGAGAGAAAGGAGGAGAACCACCGTAGTACGGTGCCTCCCACCCCCAACTCTTCCAACCGGTGCAGCATGATACCATGGTTGATGGTATCAAAAGCCGCTGAGAGATCTAACAGGACCAGGACAGAGGAGCAACCCCTGTCCCGAGCCCTCCAGAGATCATCAACCAATGCGACCAATGCCGTTTCCGTGCTGTACCTAGGCCTGAAGCCCGACTGGAACGGATCCAGATACGTCATTTCATCCAGGTACTGAGGAAGCTGTCGCGCAACCACACTCTCAACAACCTTCGCCACGAAGCGAAGGTTGGAGACTGGACGATAATTAGCCAATACTGTCGGGTCCAGGGAAGGCTTCTTGAGGAGAGGCCTCACCACCGCCTCCTTCAGGGCGGCGGGGAAGACACCCTCACCCAATGAAGCATTTATAATCCCCTGGAGCCAGCCTCGCGTCACCTCCCGGGAAGCCAGCACTAACCAGGAGGGACACGGGTCCAACAAACATGTGGTCACGTTCAATCTACCCAAAATCCTGCCCACGTCATCTGGGGTCACAGGATCAAACTCATCCCAGATAACATTCTCAAGACCTGCCTCCGTCACCCTCGCTGGATCTACCCAGTCGGATTCCAGACCTTCCCGAATCTGAGTGATTTTGTCATACAGATACTGAACAAAATCCTCGGCTCTTCCCTCCAAGGGGTCCTCCCGCGCTTCCTGGTGCAGCAGGGAGCAGGTCACCCTAAACAGGGCAGCCGGGCGATTATCTGATGATGCAATAAGAGCAGCAAAATGAGTACATTTTGCTGCTTTTATCGCCACTAGGTAATTCTTAATATGAGATCTTACCAGTGTCCAGTGCGATTCAGAAAGACTGGCCCTCCAACTACTCTCTAGGCATCTTTTCCAGTGCTTCATCTCCCTCAGCTCCTCGGTGAACCAAGGAGCCAGGTGAGATCGGCGCCGGGTCAGAGGCTGCAAAGGCATGACTCGATCCAGAGCTTCAGTGCCGCCCTGTCCCAGGCGGCCACTAGGTCTCCAGTCGAGGTGTGAGCCAAAACCTCGGGGATTGGCCCAAGCTCCATCTGGAACCTGTCAGGTTCCATCAGGCGCCTGGGGCGGTACCATCTTATCGGTTCCACCTCCCTGCGGCGGGGTGCCGCAGTTCGAAGGTCAAGGCGAAGGAGAGAGTGATCCGACCATGACAAGGGCTCGATGACTATATCCCCTATCTCGAGATCACTCAACCACTGTCCAGAGACAAAAACCAAGTCCAGTGTGTTTCCCCCCGTGTGCATAGGGCCATGAATTAGCTGGGTCAGGTCCATGGCCGTCATGGAAGCCATGAACTCCCAAGCCACCTCAGATGCCTCACCCACGGACGGCAGGTTAAAATCCCCCATGACCATAAGTCTGGGGGTATCAACCGCCACCGCGGCGATAACGTTGAGTAGCTCGGGCAGGGCTGCTGCCACGTGGCAGGGAGCCAGGTACGTGATCAACAAACCCATCTGAACCCCATGGCCCCACTTCACAAGGAGGGACTCACAACCGGCCATCTGAGGAACAGTGGTCTCCCTCGGCCTAAGGCCTTGATGATTGTATATCCTAATAGCAGTCCTACCTGGGCTTTACTATCTTTGCAGACAACTAAAGTTGCTTTCCTAGAGAGCCTCAATGCTTCCTTGAGGGAGGAGAACTCATCTTTGGAGCACCAGAATCAGCATCTGAAAACACAAATGGCAGTATCACAAGACAAGGTGTGTTATTGTCCTGTCAAAACACTTATGAGTCTGATCTAGACTGTTGATACATTTACCCACATGTTGATAAAAATGGCTCCTAGATGGCTTAGAATTTAACAATTAATTTGATTCTGTGCAGTTAAGCTGCAGCTATGTTTTCTCTCCCGCAAAAACGTTAAATTAACATATTTGTGGAGAAGAACAATGTCATCATTACAACCTTTTGTTCCCTTCCATTTGCTTACTTCCACAATAAACCAAAAAGTACTCTTTTTCCCCTTCTGCTCTTGCCTATGTATTTATCCATAGATGTCTCTATCTGTCAACTAAATATTGCTAATTTTATTGAGCAATAAAATGTCCTTCATAGTACTATATGTTCCTTTCATCATTTAAAAAAATCTGTTGAATAGGTCATGCTGGCTGGTTCTGATTTGTCTTTTCTTTCAGCTCCCACCTGTACTGAAAGAGTTTATTCTGCATTTTCTTGATTCCTTCACTGTTTGAAAAATGTCTCAAGAACAAAAACTGTTTCTATACACTCTATTGCTTTAAAGGAGAGAAACCACCTTTCTTTACTTGCAAGAACATAGAAAGTGTCTTTGCTCTTATAAAAAGTTTTCTCATCCTGAAATACATATGAAGTTCTGAAGTACATACAGTACTTCAATTGAGCAGGGAACAAGTGTGTGGGAAAAGCATCTTGTCTTTGCTGGAATACAATCTATTTCATGCCCCCAACTTCTTTTTTCTTTGGCCCTTTTAGATTCAGAATTTCGATGATATTGTGCAAAATGTTAGCCTTCAGGTATCCAGGCTCAAATCAGACCTGAGGGTCACCCAGCAGGAAAAAGAGAATCTAAAACAGGAAGCGATGTCATTGAATAAGCAACTGCAAATGGCCAATGAGAAGGTACACCCAGATGGGAGGGTCTGATTTCAACAGTTGCTGAGTCATCCTGATATTTATTTAAGGGATAAATGGGCTGCTTTTGAGAAGCAGAAGTCTTCCCACATCTTTAAATATAGGTGCTGTATTTAAAAAATTGACATATTTTAAGCATCCTTTCAAAACCCACCGTTTTATGCTGATCTTTTCTGCTGTTGATTAATTAATATATTTCTTTTTGATGAATTATCTTTGTTCTCTATTTTCTGTTCTATAAGTATTGCTAACTGCTTCAGAATTGTTTGTGATGAAAAATGGCACACACACACATACTAGTACCACTCTCTCTAAACCCACTGCAGGATTTAGGAAAATGACGACAATTTAATATTTGTTCAGTTACCATGAGACCTAAATAGCTTCATGAAATGCTTTATAGCTTTTCAACAGAATACCTCACAGTAATTAAATTCTAAACCAATTCATTCTTCAATTATTCACACAGCTGGATTGAAATCAAAATACTTTCAGAGTTGTCTTTACCACTAGAGTAAATGAACAATGTGGATTAGATAGTCCTTTCTAATTGGAAAAATATCTGTTTAGTTTGGGTATAGCCCATCTTTTCTCTCAGAGCCCCAGGTGGCAAATGGAGATCTCCTCTCATTTATTCCCCAGCCAGAATTTGGTGAGGTAGGTTAAATACCAGTGACTCTCAAATTTGACAACTTGAAAACTCCCAGGAATGCACAGCCGAAGGAATGGGAGTTGGGAGTTGAACTCCATCTTCAAGTTATCTAGGTTGAGAAAGCATTGGGTTAGACTGAGACAAAGTGATTAGCTTCTCCTACTTTAAGGATTCCAAGCAGCTTTCAGATCAAGTGACAGCCTGAATCCAGGTTTCTTCAGTTCTAAACTAGACTAAACTATAGTATGTGTGCTTTTTTTTTCAAATCAAGTTCTAGATACATGTCATAATTATCTTTTTTCAATGGAGAGCAGTGTGAGAAATTAACTTCCACATTTCTTTTGTTCCATTAATATAAGCAGTTGCCAATCCATACCCTTTGTCTTGAATTTTAAAATGATTTCATATAGTTCATAAATGTTTATTCACTTTTTAGCAATTATGTGCATCCCATCTGGGTTTGATTGAATAGAACACTTTCAAACTATTTCCACCCCATTCAAAATTCTTCACCAAAAGTTCCAAATGAACTTATCTGTTGTAGGCTCATGGCTATATTAACCTTTAATTGCAGAAGTTCACTTTTGTTTTGCCTTTCCGATAGTCCTATAAGGCACCACTTTCTATTTCTTATGCTTTTTATGGGAATATAGCCAAGTTAAGAGGGAACGACTTGCTCATATGAGTCAAGATAGAAAGTGGCTTTGAATCCATGCCTCTGAGCAATCACTCTTCCTAGCTTGTATCATAAGTTTGACTCTGCTATTTGCTTGCTTTCTTGCTTCAGAGTCGGTTCCTGGAAGCAGCTGTGCATTCATCAGGGATACAGAACCAGCAGAAGAAGCTTTGTTGGGGTGAACTGGAGCTGATCAAGCAGGAACAGCCGCTTCTGAGGCAGGAGAATGAGCAGCGGCAGAGGGAATGCCAGGGTGCCAAATCAGAACTATCTCATTCTAGGGAAAAGGTGAATTGGAATAATTGACAAGTACTAATATGTAGGCAGCCCACTTTATTCCAAGGTCCAGAGGTAGTTGATCAAGTCTCTTGTTAGATATTTGAACGACCAGCACTAGATTGACCAAAAATTGCTGACGTTAGTTATTTCATCATTATAATTTCTACTGCTGAAACAAAGAAGTTGGTTAAAGAGAGTGGGAGGGATAGGAAGTTTTGTTTGATTCCGATATTAAAAATGATTTACCATTTGAGTCTTACAGCTATATCTTTTTGCACCAGGCTCTGCTTAGTGAGCTTAAATAAATGAGAAGAATAGTTCCTACAAGATTGAATGATTATTCATTCCTGTATAAAATCTCTTCTGTTCCTATTTCATAAAGAGTATTAGGCCTGGGGCCTGTTTTAATAAGTTACCATGAACCTGGGACTGATACAGAGCAATTAATACAACGATGTAGTGAATTTAACTCCTTTGCTGCAAGGATTCAAATGAATCTGCAGTGAGGAAAGTAAAATCACAATTGCTACTATTGTTGATTATGTCCTTGGTTCATGGTGCAATCTAGAAGGTTTCCCCTCTATCAGTAGAGATAACATTATAGGGGGAAGAGGGAGGTCCCACATCTCACTTAGGTAAATATATAGCAAGTGTGGGAATTTAATTTAATTTGGGAATCTTTTCTGATCTTTGTCTATGACAGAGTTTTTCAACCTTTTGCGGGGGTGGGGGGGAGAGGGGATGGTTACATGGGCAAGTCTTGCTTGCACAGCTCCATTTGCCCGAGTGGGGATGTGTCACATATCCTTGCCCACCACTTCTGCATCCTGGTTCCGAAAGGCTCAAGGCCTGGTAGTGGGCTGCGGCCTCAGGATTGGGGACCCCTGGTCTATGGAGATTCTCAATCATCCAGATCATGGTTGTCCCAAAGATGCTTTTCAAAGGGCAACTGGACTTCCTTGGGTTTTTTCTTAAAAGCGTTCTGCTTCTCATCCAAGAATCTTCAACGGGTCTGATTGAATGGTAGGGAACAGAAGGATTTATATTATTTTATGATCTGTTGTACAGTAAATCATTTAGATTTGTTAATAGGTCCCAGTGTATCTCCTCTTACCCCTGTTCTGTGTTTATGTGTGTGTGTGAGAGAGAGAGGAAGAGAGAAAGGATATTTAAATTTAGATTGAGTAAATAAGAATATTACCAATCAGACCTAAATGCATGTCTGATGCTTTGCTGTGTGCCTGACATTGATTTTATTTACCTATTGCTCTTGCCAAATAGAGCAGCTCGGATCTACTACTCCAGGGGTGTCAAACTCAATTTCATTGAAGGCCACATCAGGGTTGTATTTGATCTCAGGAGGCCGAGTGGGCGTGGCTAGAGTGGGCATCGGGTGTCACTCATGTCGGGGGGCCTGTGGTGGCCCAGGTGCTCTGCCAGCAAAGACAGGCTCCTGAGCTCCGTTTTCAGCAGCAACGGCCTCCTGCAACCCTCTGCCAGCGAAAATGGAGCTTGGGAGGTCTGTGTGCAGTCCTCCTGAGCTCTGTTTTCGCTGGCAGAGGAACCGTGGGCCGGTCCTTCTCTGTTTCCAGGGTGGCCCTGCAGGCCAGATCTAAGGACCCTACAGGCCAGATCTGGCCTGTGGGCCTTGAATTTGACACCCCTGTACTATTTCAACCATCAAGCAACAGAAACACCAAAGCCAGTTATTCATTGAGCAAAAGAAGCTGAATGTGAATGGCTACAGAAGGAGCTACAGAAGGAGTTTGGCCAGCAAGATCAGTTTTAGGTGTGGGGGGAGGCTGGCCTAGAAAATACACTTTCATTTTGCACAATTATTTTAAACTTTGAATTTATCACTTAGTTTTATTCCATCTTTCAAAATCTACCAAATTATAAACAGTTTGTTGGTTCCATTTATTTTTACAGTGCACTTCTTTGGAACATATGGATAGTTTCAGACTAGTTCCTATGTTCCGAAAACACAAGCAACTATTCCTTGTAATTGTTTTTATAGCTGGCCAATTAGCTGCAGTCTCTGCCATAACCAACCAAATGGCTGTTTATCACTATGTAGACAGTTGGCTGTAGACCATCAAGCAACTGCTACCAGCCATGACAGAAGATATCTTTATGATCAAAACCAATCTATACTGGTTGCTATAGAAGGTCAGAAGCAAGAGAAGGATACTGCTGCCATATCCTTCTTGTTCATTTCCTGGAGATCAGGGAATGTTGGCAAAATGATTATTATACTTTAGATTAAGGAGGTTAATTTCTTTTCACCAAAGCAACATATGAAAGATTATAAAATCTAGACCATGCAAACTTTTGACCTGTTTTAGCTGGGGATCTTATATTCTCAATTCCTGTATGTGCCAGTGATCTCCTATTGGAAGGATGGAAACTTTATAAACAATATTTCATTCCTATCCCTATAAACCTTGCAACTCTAAGGATGATAATGAAGTTCTAGACAATTTGCTAAATAACCTCTCTGTTGGACTATACTGACTACTGACTATTAGAAAAGATCTATTTGGTTACATGCTGACTATATCTGCAGGTATGTTTTGTTTTCTTTGGTTGGCAGAATTAAAACTAAATAAATCATGCCACTTTTCCCCCCTAAAATGATAGTAAAATCCTTGGATTAGTCCAACAGAGATTTCCAAAATGGCAGAAGAATTAGCTGAATTTATCTTGATTTAGGAATTGACACTCAGCAAAGGAACAGAATCTTCTCAGCCTTGAGTGAGCCTGACCTTGCAGTTTTCACTGATGTAGATTTTGCCATAAGAGATGTGAGCATAACTGAAAGCAGATTTCAATTCCTGTTGGCTTGTGGGTTATATTGAGTGATTTTGAGCTATTTATTATACCTTCTAAATATAATTAGGGTGGCATGGTGGCTCAGCAGTTAAGAAACTAGGGTTGTTGTCTAGAAAGCCAGCAGCCCAGGCTCAAGATCTGAGTGCACCCGACAGGGTAAGCTCCTGTCCTTGTCCCAGCTCCTGCCAACCTAGCAGTTTGAAAGCATGTAAATGCGAATAGATAAATAAGTATCACTTCAGTGGGAAATTAACGCCACTCCATGATGTCATGCTGGCCACATGACCACAGAAATATCTTCAGACAGTGCTGGCTCAATGCCTTGAAACAGAGACAAGCACCGCCCCTATAGTCTGCAATGACTAGCAGAGTAAAATCCGCAGGGACTGCTTTTTTTATATACCTTCTAAACCTTACTACCTCAGAGTGATTGAAATAATAAAATTATAGGAGATCTTAAAATAAGTCACTTTGAGTTTAGAAGGATATAAATGTAATAAATCAATATTTTTGTGGAAAAGGGAGCCACTGGGGGAGGAGAAATGGTGTTTGGAAAGTCAGATTCAACATAAAATAGTTTCATTAAACTTTGTGATCCAAATGAATTCAGAAAAGAAACATTTTGCCCAATTTATTCTGATTCTACAAGTTACTGTATGTACGGCAAACAGTCATCCAAGGTTTGGAAGTCCATCCAATCCATTGCTACTCTGACTACTAGAAAAGTGAAATATTGATTCAGCTCCCACCCACCCTTTGCTTCTGACATTTAATTGGACACCTCTTCACATGTTCAAACATCAGCCATAAGATATTGAAACCTGTTCTTACTTTTAACTCAAACCAAATCTCTTAAGAAGCTGAGTTCTGTGCATATTAAATGTGTAGCCCAGCCTATATTCTCTTAAAGAGAATAGACTCAAAAGAGAGTCTCCAATTACACGTCCTACCAGCAGCTCTTTTCTGTTTCTCTGAAAAAGTCCTTGTTTTTTTGTGTTTTATTACTCTTTTTCTGTGCAAGTTTCATCTGGCCCTTTTTGCCCTTTGATTCCCATAATTGTCTCTCCATCTTATGTTTTTTTCTTCTTCCTTTCTGGCTAACCTATGCCTAGACCTTGGTGGCTGGAACTAGCAGAGACGAATGCAGTGCTCTGCCTGACTTAACGTGTGAAGGTAGAACCAACTCTTTTCTTCTGTAATCCCACTGCATGGAAAGAAAATAAATGACATTACCTAGTACCTGCCATCTCATCTTTCCTTTCATTTGTTACAGACTTGGTCCTGAGCATTAAGGCAGTAACCTGTCTCATTTGAAGGAGCTACTCTTCATTTTAATAGAAATATTAATGGTCTTGCTCAAGCATCATAGGGTAATAGGCAAATAATTTCTCTAATTTCTCTAATAATTTCTTTCAGGAAGAAAGAGGGCTTATCTTTAAAATCTGCACTTTCCAAGAATATGAGACAGTATGCTTAATACAAAATCAGACTTCAGGGGAAAAAAATGAAAAGTGGCTCTGAGATTCCATTTTCTTTTTCTTTTTCCCTATTTTTTGTTAATTGTGGGATGGATTGTTTATTTCGTGAGATATCTTTTTCCTTCCATGGTTTCCCGATTGCATGTCCTTAGTGGAATAGTGAGATTGACATTTGCATGGCCAGTTTACTGATCTTCGATGATCTCCAAACTATATAATTTCCCCTATGTTTCTTTACTTTGTACAGCCGTGAGCCGCTCAGGGAAAATGCTCTTTGTAAGCTAGTTGTGATTACAAAATTGTTCTCCAATTTGTATTACATTTTGAGCTCCAGCTAAATTTCCCATGAACGTTGTGCTGATGATTATTATGGTGGTTGATAGCTTGTATGGTTTTCCACAAAGTTCAGAGCATGTGAACTGGATGTGCATGCAAGAAAACAGTTGCACATGCCCTTTCCACTTCATTAGTCCTCCATTCTACCATCATCAAAAAGACATATAAAAGATTGTTTATATAATTCAGGTAAGAAGTAAATGCAGGTGATTTTTCCAAAGGAATCATCACAGAACCTTTGTCAGACCTGGAAGCCATGCAGTGGTGAAATCCATTTTTTTTTTACTACCGGTTCTATGGGTGTGGCTTGGTGGGCGTGGTATGGCTTGGTGGACGTGGGAGAAGGATACTGCAAAATCTCCATTCCCTCCCCACTCCTGGGGGAAGGATATTGCAAAATCTCCATTCCCACCCCACTTTGGGGCCAGACAGAGGTGGTATTTGCCGGTTCTCCGAATTGCTCAAAATTTCCGCTGTCTAGAACCTGTCAGAACCTGCTGGATTTCACCCCTGAAGCTATGATTAAGCACAGTATAAATGTCTTATCTGCTGCTTCATATTTGAATTTCAACAAATATTGATTTGTATTATTTTTCTGTAATAGTTCAAATGCAACCTCAACCAACCTGGTGATTTCCAAATGTGTTGGAATACAACACTTAAAGATTGGGAACTTTGTCTGGGAATTCTGGAAGTTGCAGCTGAACCAAAGAACATCATATTAGTTATATAAAATTGTATAAAACTGTACCATAAGCTGGTTCTGATATTTCAGGACAAAAGCTAGTAAAATATTCTAACAAATAAATAGCATATCAAAAGGTTTCCCACGTTGTTCAAAATTCTAATATTGTAATTCACTACCACTTTAAAAGCTATTTTCATTATATTGCTGTGTAGCTTTACAACTGCAGCTCCCTATAGAGCTCACAGCATAAAAGGATTACTTTTGAGTTTGTAATTAGCAAATTGTATGGTGGTTTTATAATGAGAAAAATCTCCAACTAGAACTGCTGTTAACAATGTAATCGTAGTTTTCTCTTCAGAAGGCCTGCTGAGTTTAATACTATTAATTCCAAGGTAAAGATATATTCAATTGCAATCTAATCTGAGGAGTGAGGACTGGGAGGTGAATTCTTAATAACATTTGGCAATCAATTATTTTTAAGCTACATCCTAGGGTCAACTGCTTTTAGTCTTGGTAATGTCTGAGTTGGGGATAACACAGAACTGGAAAGGTGTTTTTGTTCCCTTATGAATTTACTGTGGATGTCTTCAACATAAATTTATTTTCTCAGCTCAATAAGTTAGAAGAAATAATAAACATGTTACACATTCTATTTATATTAAAATAAATCTTTAGGGGTATGTAGTGCTTCAGATCCAGAGCCAACAATGTTCTTTGCAGGAATATGGATGTGTACACCAGCTCTATTGGTGCCTCCTAAAGACTGATCGTTTCTATGCCATCAAGTCAGTGTTGAGGCTGAGGCTGAGCAACCACTTCAGAATGATCTGCCCCAACCGGCCCTTCAGGTCTCCCAGCGGTGCAGCCATTGTCTCTGTCTCTCTCTGCTCCTCTTGTCTTTCTTTTTACCATTCCCAACATTGTGAACATCTCAAGGAATTCCTTAAGGAAGCAACACTTTTCCTTGAGCTCGCTTTGTGAATCTGGGAGAAAATGTATTGAAGTTCAAGAGGCACCAAATGTGTGTCCCTACCACTTCAAAGTGCCTTTTTGGCCTCAGCTCCAAATTGTGGCATTATCTTATGAAGCACGAATGTACACAGCAAACCTTCATTTAATAGAACAGCATTAGAAAAGTACTTTACTCCTGTCAAAGGCCATATTCTCTTTTTTTGCAATCTACAGGCTTCATGAAGCAAAAATTGTACAGGAAGATGCACGTTCTGAGGTTCTTCCAAAGAGGTTGCTTCTCCTAAAGAGAGACTTCCCTAACTAAATACTAAATGTGTTCAGCTGAAACTCCATCATCCCCAGTCAACTTGACCGATACTGTCTGGCTGATGGCAGCTCTAGTACAATACTTCTGAAAGGAACCTGATTGGATAAAGTACCTTAAAGAAGCAACCTAATGTGTGTTTTTGGGGGGGGGAGGAATGGGACTAGTATGGAACTATCTGTTGCAAAGTGTTGTGCTAGTGGTAGATTTAAATAGAGGGGAAAGAGGGGCACAAGCCCATGATTAGCAATATGGTATCTCTCCATACCAGCAAGCTTTTGCTTTTTCTTTCCCACAACTCCATTCCTCTTTTGGTCTGGAGCATGGCAGAAGGTGGTTGAAGGGTTTTTTTTTTTGGCCTAGATCTCAGATGAGAAGACTTATTTCTCCCTACTCCTTTTCTCCCTCTCCTTCATCGACTCCTTTGCCCCCCCTCCCAAAAAAATCTTACTGCATGGGCTGTGACAGTGTGCAGTAGATTAAATTTGTATGGTTTAAATTTGCACACACAACCTAAATGGAACATTAGACCAGTTACTGGGAGTCCACCTTTGCATTCTTCCTGACTGATCTTGATGCTCAGATGATGAGAAGGGGTTCTTTGTCTAGACTGCAAGGCATCTCTTTTATATTTTCCTACCCATCTTCTCTGATGCAGCTACTTCACTCAAACTCCAGCATGATGCTTAGCCCACCCCAGCACCCTCGAGAACTGCAGGAGATCCAGCAGCAAGGATGTCCTGTTGTCCCATCCGAACAATACCAGCAGCTCCAGCACCAGTTCCTTCAGGCAGAGAGGAGGTGTCAACGCCTGCAGGAGGAGCTTGAGAATCGGCCCTTGGAAACGAACATGCCCCAGGTATGTTACAGTCAGTTTCTTCTTCACTGAATGTAGATTAGTCATCTACCACTTCACTTTCTCTTCATGTCCCTTTCTCTGTTTATGCCAGTTTCAAATTTCTAGTGCAACAGATATAATCTTTCCATATATTGCATCAAAACATGCTTTCTTTGGACAAATGGCTATCTAATATCAGTTAGGAGACCTCTGGGGAAGGGAAAGATGCCACTTATGATGCAGCTTATTCTATTGGCTGACAGTCATGCCCTCAAAAAAATTCTCCTAGTACCAGGTTTGAATTTACACCTCTGTGGTTTCAACTCATTGTTTTTTCTTGGCCTACTATCAGTGACAGAGATCATGCCCACTCCTTTCTTTATATGAATATCTGAAGAGTCCTACCATATCTCCTTTGAGTCTGTCTATTGCAAACTAAACATAGCCAGTTCTTTTCAACATTCTTTGAAGGACCGACCATCTTAGTAGCATCCTTCTGTACAAGCTCCAGTTTGCAGTTCCTAAAAGTGAACATAGTAAGATAGCAGTTTTAACAGAATTAGAAGAGCAAAATCTTTTATTGGATTACCTGCACAGCACAATTCAGTAGAATTCTAAGCTGTTGATAATTCTCAGTTGAACATGGCAATCATTTAATATGAGGACAATCTGCATAAGATAACACTTCATTTTGCAAAGTATCTCTGCACCAAAATGATTACACCTTTATAATGAAAAATTCTGACAATCAGTAGCCATTCAGACATTGAACTCCAATTCTAATCTGACCCCAGCAAGCCTGCCATAATTCAAAATGTGAATTATTTTTTAGTAACATTTATATGGCCACAAGTTTCTCCCTCACATCCAATTCTAGAAAATGGACCGGGGGCTTCCTTGTATTCTGCTTATTGTACCATTTAGTTATAAAAATGCATATCACTACTAATCCATGGCTTAAAATTAAGTAACCATAGATAAAATGTAATAATAGAAATGGAGGATCCAGCAATAATTCTGATATATGATAATTGTCAATATATAACTCTATTCTAGCTTCTATGTATGAAATACTGGAAGGTAGGATAAGTGCTTTTTGCTTAACATATAGCTGACACTGAAATGTTGAATTTCATCTGAGATTTATGCTGCATCTTCCTCCTCTTTCTCCCTTTCTCTGCCTGATTCCATCTTTTAGATAAACCATTATGACTATTATATCTAAAATAAGATACTTTGGTTAACATTTTCCTCTAAACCTTAACTGAAAAGCAAGGTTTGAATGGGTTTCTAGTTTTGCAGTGCGGGCAAACTACAACATGTGTAAATGATAGGCATGATCTGTTTGGATGTAACAATAAATGACGGCTGACCTAAATAAGAAATGGGGTGATCATGCAAAGAGAGGAAGAGATGTATTAGCTTGAGGCTTAGAATTGGCAATGAACCTCACCCCAATGTCAGAAAATAAGAGTCATTGGCTGTATGGTGTTTGCTCTTTTTAAAGAACTACTGTCTGCAATGCATGACCTATGTGGGTATGTGTGATTTCCTTGTTTTTGCAATGGGCAGTGAGAATAATTTTGAGGAACAAAAGGAAGAGCCGGCAACCAAGACAATGGTCAGATAAAAGAAACTTGAGTTCAAAGCAGAAATATAATTTGAGAAAACAATTAAGACTTGACCCCCCAAGTTCTCTCATGGGTAAAGGCAGGGAGTGGGGAGGTGCTTTCAGACTTGCAAGAGGCTGCTAAGGCAACAGTATAATAAAAGTAATAGAATTCATAATTTTTGTTTCCTAGTCTGGTCTTACTTGAAGGGCTGACATCCATCTTATTCATAAAAGAATTAGGGAGGATCAAGTTTGACATGTTTTCTCAAACTACATTTCTGCTTTGGACTCAATTTCTTTTATCTGATAGCAATAGCACTTAGGCTTATATACCACTTCATGGCGCTTTTCAGCCCTCTCTAAGCGGTTTACAGAATCAGCATATTGTCCCCAACAATCTGGGTCCTCATTTTACCAACCTCGGAAGGATGGAAGGCTGAGTTAACCTTGAGCTAGTGAGAATCGAACTGCTGGCAGTCGTCAGAGTTAGCCTGCAATTCTGCCTTCTAACCATTGCGCCACCATGGCTCTTCTTGATCAGTTCCTCAAAATTAATCTCACAGCCCCTTGCAGTTCTTGTGTTTGTTTGTCTTGATGTGATGCTTAAATGGCACTGAGTGTTTGTGCTGCTTAAGTGTGATGTGTTGTTTTCAAAGGCCTGCGGGTCAAGTGTGTCCTCCTTGCCTTCTTTCCCCAGGCTTTGCTTCCGGAGCAACGATCATTGCATGCAGATACGTACAGGCGGATTGGTCATCTCTGACACCCCTTGGCTTCTAACGCACCGCATTCCTTATTCACACTAACTGGCATAAGCTGAGAAACCCAGGGATTAAATTGCATTTGTTGTTAATTTAAAATCATCTTTTTTTTAAAAAAAAAAAACTGTCTTGTATTTTTCCCCATCCTTTATTTATTTGTGTCAGAATCTATTTTTATGAGGGAGAATGGGGAGAGAAAGAATCACATCTTTTTTATTTTAAATGTTTTAATTTTGTTATAAGTCAATTTCGTTATTTATGCTATTTAAAAATGGCTTAACCAGAGGAGTTTGGAAAGAGAAAAACTTATTTTCCCCCATCAATTGTATACTGTAAGTATTTTTTAAACAAAATGGTACTAAATTTTTTATATATTGGATTTGGAGAAGAAATTTTGAGTTATTTATACAAAATTTTGTACAAGATGTATAAATACTTTTTAAACAAGGAAAGAGCAAAACTTTGGGGCTTGTAACTGGATAAATAAAATACACATTTTTAAATATCTCCTTGTCTTTTTGTCTTACTAATTAATAGGGTTTTTGGATGCATTCCTTCATGAAGCTGGAGTATTTATTAGGCTGAGTCATTTTGCCATGGAAGTTCAATTAAGGCAATATTTTCTTCCCTTGGCAACTTCCAGATGTGCCTATTTTAGTTCCCAGAATTCTTAGTAATAGTCATTTTAGTAATTTCCGAGAGACAAAGTCACACATCAGAGAACTGCCAAGTCTGGAAAACACTGAATTAAGGCAAAACCAAAGCTCAGTGATACAACACATATTCTATATGCAGAAAGTCCCATGTTTTATCTAGCATCTATAGTTATGAGTAGAATACTCCAGTCTGAAACCCTGATTGCAATTAGTATCAACAATGCTAGTCTCTCTCTCTCTCTCTCCCTCCCTCCCTCTCCCTCCCTCAAACTATTTAAAAACAATCTGCAAGAAAAGTGCACTAGTTTCCCTAGCAAGACAACCACTTTTTGGGTTGCATAACTATGTTACCAGATCCCAGATGACAAAAGCCATGATTTTAGGCCCTTCCAGAAGATGACGTAAATCTGACATTGGAGAGAATGATACTGCAAAGAATAGGCGCCACAACAGAAAAGACTCTCCTCCTGGGTCCCATCAGATGGATCCCTTGAATGGAAACTGCAGCATTCCTGCCATATCTGATGGGATGGATAGATGTGATTGGGGAGAGGTGGTCTCTCAAATAACTGTGTTCTTAATAAAACCTTCAAATAAAGAACCAACCAATGGACTCTGATTCAGCTGAAGGAACTGTATCTTTGAGGATAAATTCAACGGTAACAAAATAAAGCAGCTAGGCTAAAAGATTATAATTTTTAATCCAATACCAGTAGTAGGAATGAAATGAAGATCTGTAATAATCTTTATTCATGGCAGAATTGGATTGGATCCTAGTAAGATATGACAATAATAAAATCTTAGAAAAGCCTAACAATTTGAGATATTCATATGAGACAGCTATCAATTTGTTATAGGCAAATTTATTCATGACAACAAATTATTCCCTATTACAATAACAAAAACTGATCACAAAAAAATTCAAAAGGATTTCTTCATAATGGAATAAACACTGAAATTTAATTACAAAATTTAGAAACTTGGGGCACAAATCCTATCTACATACACAACTACATAATACATAGCAACGAAAAGAAATTGTGATATGAATATGGATTGTTGAATTAAAACATTGACTCTTTTGGTGTTTATACAAAGAATAAATACATTTTAGGATATGCTGGAAAAGCATCTGAAAAAATAATTTATGTTATGACATCCATACTCTCTTAGAACGTTTGTACAAAATCTAGGGTGTGATTTCACTTGGAATATTGTGAGTGGAGAGCTGCCACATCTCACCAAATGTATAATATTTCTGGAAAGGATGCAGAAAGACTAACCAAAATTATCAAAATTATCAATTAAATCAACATTATTAATAGAACAGGAGCCACTAATTTGGATGTTTTAAAAGAGGATTGAGAGCAGTTTGGTGTAGTGGTTAATGCTAGAAACCTGGAGATAGAATTGTATTCCTGCCTTAGGCAAAAACTACTTAGGCTGGTCACTAACTTTCAGTCCTAGGAAGAAGGCAATGGCAAGCCACTTCTGAAAAACCTTGCCAAGAAAACTGCAAGGACTTGTCAAGGCAGTCTCTGAGAATTAGACACAATTGAAGAAAAAAAAGGATTGGAAAATTTAATGCAGAATAAGTCTATATGCACCTTCAGAACCATAAGCACTACTTACTGGTATCTGAAAACTATCAGGGGAAAAACCTGATTATGAGCATAGCTGCACTTAATAGCACATCACAAAAGTCTCACTTTAGGATTCAGAGGTTTATTAGAATTTAAAGCATAGCAAACAAAGCCTTTGCTGTAGGCACATCACATTGCAATGAAGGTCAATAGGACAAGCAGTCAAAAGGGACGGCTTGAGGCCGATTGGCAACCTCCCATTATTCAGCTTTGTCTTTTATACCTTAAAACCACAACTCACGTGATTTTCGGAATCTGTCCATACTGTCATAGCAACAGGCAGTGCTCCATTCCTTTAGCCTCAATGTTACAACATGGCTATTTGTACATGTACTTTAAGCATACACTTCCTCTTTTCCCACAGCCTCAGTCCCCCACCCCTTATTTCGGCATATAGGGAACTACGGTGTCCATGTCAGCTACCATTACATCAGATGTATAGGCTGATTACAAATTTTTCTTTATACTTGCATCAGGCAATTTATGTCAATATTGAACCCATCTCAGGCCCCCCAAACTTTACTGTGCTAGAAGGGGGTCCCCATTATTTTCCCCTCACAATACCAATTGCTGGTGAATAAGGAGTCAAGAGAGCCAGTTGCTTTGAGACTCTCTGGAGATTCTTTCCAGAGATTTAGCTGACTGCTATAATGGAGTCTTGTGCCTAATCCAGCAGGTTTTTTGATAAATATAGTTTTAGATGAGCTTTGTTTTTAGTTTATGCTGGAAAGAATGGACGTTGTCTTACCTGAACGTCCCTTTTCTGGGCGCTGCGTACACTATCCATGCATGGGTTAATCCTTCAGTGCTTGGCAAACAACTGAGTGAAAACAAAAGGCTTTTGTTCCCCTTTCCGGCTCCCAAGCCACGCCTCTGGTCCCATGATCCCCCAGTCTGAACGAAGGCGCAGCGGACAAGAAAACCACACTATGGTAACATAAACAACTCAATTTTATTAACTCAAATTAACGTAAGGAAAAAGATTAGTCTCAGCCATAACAGTGGCAGGCAGCCCTAACGGGCGGGATATGGATAGTGTACGCAGCGCCCAGAAAAGGGACGTTCAGGTAAGACAACGTCCATTTTCCTGTGCGCTGCTCCCACTATCCATGCATGGGATATACCCAAGCTTAAACTTCCTGGGTGGGGGGCTGACTGCCCCCCGATTCATCCTCTGTCAGTACTTTTTGCAGGATTCTGCGGCCAAAGGATGCCTCAGCCGAGTTGTAGGCATCGATCCTGTAGTGGCGGATGAACGGTGTGAGGGATGACCACGTTGCAGCTCTGCAGATGTCCACGACCGAGGCTTGGGTGGCCCAGGCCGCCGTGGTGGCCGCACTGCGAGTCGAGTGCGGTAGGATCTTGCCGGGGGTCGGCTTGGCGTTCAAGTCATATGCCAGGGCGATGCAAGCCTTGATCCATCTGCTAACTGTGGCTGCTGATATCTTCTGACCCATGGACTTTGGGTTGAAGGAGACCAGGAGTCCCTCCGTACGGCGGAAGGGAGCGGTCCATTGGATGTAGAGGTGGATGGCACGTCGCACGTCTAGGGTGTGCCACCTCTTTTCTCTGGGGTCGCGAGGTGAGGGGCAGAAATCCGGCAGGATGAGCTCCTGAGCTCGGTGGAACCACGAGTTGACCTTCGGGATAAAGGCAGGATCCAGGCGTAGAGTCACCGTGGAGTCGTGGAAAATGCACAAATCCTTGCGAACTGACAAGGCCGCTAGCTCTGAGACTCTCCTCGCTGAGGTGATCGCTAGCAGGAAAGTCACCTTAAACGATAGGTACTTAAGCGATGTCGAGTCTAGGGGTTCGAAGGGGGGCCCGGTCAGTGCCTGCAACACCAGAGGTAGGTCCCATGAGGGGTAGCGGTGAACTGTGGGGGGCCGCAGGTTGGTGGCCCCATGCAGAAACCCCTTGATGCGAGGGTGGTGCGCGAGGGATTGGTACGGAGAGCACGCAATGACTGTTGACAACGCCGCTGTCTGTCTCCGTAGGGTTGCGGGGGCCAGGCCCTTGTCTAGGCCGGCTTGTAGGAAACGCAGAATGTCCCGAATGTCGGCTGACGTGGGGTCGATGTGCTGTTGGGCACTCCAACGACAGAACGCCTGCCATGACGACTCGTAGATGCGGGTCGTAGCTGGTCGTCTGGCCGCCTGGATAGTAGCAACCACCTCGTCTGGTAGGCTGTCCTTCTTCAGGATGACCCGTTCAAGTGCCAGACGGCTAACTGGAGCCACTGGGGCTCTGGGTGCGTGACTGCTCCTTGGCACAGAACGATCTGCTGTGGTGGGATCAGCCATGGCTGTTCCACGGACAGTGCTACTAGGTCGGCGAACCAGGGCCTCCGGGGCCAGTTCAGGGCTACTAGGAGTAGGTCGGCTTTTTCTGCCAGTAGCTTCCGAATGAGTCGCGGGAGCAGTGGGACTGGCGGAAATGCGTACAGGAGACCTTCGGGCCACTTGCAGCGCAGAGCATCGTGGTCCTCCGCTTGTGGCGTCGGGTAGCGTGATACGAAGCGGGGAAGCTGAGCGTTGGTCGGGGTTGCGAAGAGATCTACGACCGGATTTCCGAAGCGTGAAGAGAGTTCTTGAAACAGGTGAGGGTGGAGCTGCCATTCCGCTTGATCTATTGTTTCGCGGCTGAGCCAGTCCGCCCTCACGTTGGTTGCCCCGGAAATGTGATCTGCTCTGATCGAGGGCAGGTGTCTCTCTGCCCAGCTGAACAGCTCCGCGGACTCTTTCATCAGGGTACAGGACTTCGTGCCCCCCTCTCTGTTGACGTGTGCCTTGGCCGAGATGTTGTCGGTCAGGATTAGGACGTGATGCCCCTGCACCGTCGTCTGGAAGTTGCGAAGTGCCAGTCTGATCGCTCGAAGCTCTAGGAGGTTGATGCTGTACTGACGCTCTTCTTGCGACCACTGACCTTGTGTGACTAGGTTGTGGAGATGGGCTCCCCATCCCCGAAGACTGGCGTCGGTGGTGAGTATCAGACGGTCTGGTTCTAGGAAGCTGGATCCCTTGAGGAGTGACGGTGATGTCCACCACCTGAGGGACCTGCGGACCTGTAGAGTGAGGCGAACCTCCTTCTTGGAGTTGGCCCTTCCCGTTCGCTGGAAAGGAAGTAGGAGCCACTGCAGGGGTCTCGAGTGTCTGTGTGCCCACGGTACGATGCCGAAGCAGGATACCATCTTCCCGAGGAGGGTTGATAGATGGATCAGAGCAACTCTCCTCCTCGTCAGGCACTGCAGAGCTAGGGTTCGGATGCTTTGGACTCTGTCCGGTGATAAAAATACCTGGCCTCTGGTCGAATCTATCAGTGCCCCCAGGTGCAACAGTCTGGTGGTGGGCAGGAGCTGGCTCTTTGCAAAGTTTATGGTGAAGCCGTGATCCTGGAAGGTCTTGATCACCAACTCCATGTCTCTGTAGGCCTGGCTGGGTGTGGACGACAGGATCAGAATGTCGTCTAGATAGCAGAGCACCCGGATTGGGGCGGCTCGGAGCTTGGCCGCCACCACCGCTACCAGCTTGGTAAAGGTGCGGGGGGCCGATGAGAGTCCGAATGGCATCGCACGATATTGGTAGTGCCGGCCCGCGTATTCGAATCTCAGGTACTGACGGTGATGTGGGTGAATTGGCACGTGCAGATAAGCCTCCCGGAGGTCGACTGATTGAAGGAAGTCGCTCTGTCTCACTCCCGCTAGGATGGACTTGAGGGAGTGCATCTTGAACCTGCGGTATCTTACCGACAGGTTCAGGCGCTTTAGATTCAGTATGCCCCTCCAGCCCCCGGAGTTCTTGGGAACCAAGAAGAGGGTTGAGTAGAATCCTGCGCCCCGCAGGTTGTGCGGGACTGGCTCTATGGCCCTGACCTCCAAGAGGTGGGCAATCTCCTGTGACATTAGGTCCTGAAGCTCCGAGGATCGAGGGGTTGGACAACGGACAAACCGGTGGGGCGGCTGGCCGGAGAATTCGATGGACAGTCCGGAAGAGGTCGTACGCCTTACCCAGGAGTCCGAAGTTGAATTGGCCCATTGTTGATGGAAGAGGATGAGCCGCCCCCCTATGGGGCCCGTGGCCCTGGAGTCATTTACCCCTTCTGGCGGGCTTAGGGCCGGCACCACGGAAGTTGCGTTTAGGCTGCTGGTGTCGCCCTCGGTCTCGGAACTGTTGTCTGTCGTTGAATCTGTCTCCTCCCTGGAAATGGGGACGATGTGAGGCGGACCCCCTGGGTCCGGCGCCTGTTCGAAAGGGCTGCTGGGGCGGGTAAGGCGAGTACCTGCGTTCTTGGCGCCTGTATGTTGATGGGAGGATCTTTCTCTTGTCCTTCCCTTCAATCAGTAGGGGTTCTAGCGGGGCCCCGAACAGATCTGGTGCTTTGTATGGGGAAGCCGCCAACTTCCACTTGGCTTTGAAGTCGGCTTTCCATGGCCGAAGCCAGAATAGCCTCCTAGCCGTAAGAGTTGAGGCCAGCGCCCTTGAGGCGAACTTGGCTGAGTTCAGGGAGCTGTCAGCCGTGTATTCGGTGGCAGCTATTATCTTATTTAGATCTTGATGCAATCTAGTGTCCTCCGGTGGTAGTCTGTCCTGCAGATGACGGAGCCAAATGAGCGAGGCTCTGTTGAAGAAGGAAGAGGCTGTTGCGGATCTGATTGCCCAGCCAACGGCCTGGTGCGCCTTGCGGAAGGCCCATTCCATCCTCTTCTCCTCCGCCTTGAGTGTGTCTAGCGGGTCGGTGGAGATCAAGGAGCTGGAGGCTAATGCTGCCACCGGCTGGTCTACTGAAGGGAGCACCAGGAGGTCCTCCAACTCTGGGGCAGAACAGTAGAGTTTCTTATCGAGGTTGCTGGGTGTTGCCAGGGAGGCCGGCTGCACCCAGGGGTTCTGAATCACGTCTGTAAACAGCTGCGGGCACGGGATGTAATCCTTCTGCGGCTTTGACGACTTGAAAAGGGCGTCGTGAGGGCCTGCTGTTGACGTGGAGGGCGTTGTGACATCTCCTGGTACTCCAAGGTTGGTTGTGAGCCATGCCTTGTGGAGGAGCGATTTGAATAAGGCCGGGCGGAAGAGGCCCGTAAAGGCCGGGGTATCCGGTTCTAGGCCCTCGTCCTCCGATAGCTCCATCTCCTCTGGCCCCTCCTCCACTTGGTCTGATTCGTCTGATGACGAGTCCCGGCCTCGTTCTGGGATGGGATGGGGCTGGGGCTGGAATGGCCGTGGCTGGCCCGGTGCTGCCTGAGCGGGCGCCTGGGCCGTCTGCTGCATGGTTGCCGTGAAGGATGACAGGGCTGCTGAGAACACGGCCTGGAAGTCTACTGGGGGTGCCAAACCCAGTCCGCCCTGACCCTGTGGGTCTGCCCTTGACGGTGTGGCACTCGCCTCTCTAGCCTGGCGATGCTGGATTGTTGCAGGGGAGGTTGAAGCTTCCAGGCCGGGCCCTGGAGCTGTCTCGACGTGGGGTGTTGTGCGGGACTGCCCACCCCCCTCCGGGGTTCTGGGAGTAGCTGTGATTTCGGTCACAGATGTAAGACCCCGTTCCGCCTCTCTTGGGGAGATGGGGGCAAGCTCCCCAGGTGCAGGATCCCTGGGTGGGATTCCTGAAGTCGCCTTGTGCGCCCTCTCCCACTGTCGCTCTAGGGCGTTGTGTCTCCTCCGGGCATCCCTATCTTGGAAAGGAAGGGAGCCTTCAGAGGCCGCTCTGCTAGTCGAGCTCATATGCCGCTTTTTTGACTTCTTCTTTCCCCTTCTTTCGCTTATACGGGGTGGGCTTAATTCCAGTTCCATGTCTGACGATGGGGGGGAGCGAGACATGGCTGATGCGGCTGGCGGATGATGGTAATGACCCTGCCCAAGACCTCTTGATTGACGCCCCTTCCGGCAGTGGAGGAGGAGGGGTGGTGCAGGTCTGCAGCTGGCTCCCTGATTGGGAAGGGAGGCGCAAGCTGGAAAACGATGCCCAAAATGGCGGCCCGAAGGTCCACCAATATGGCGCTGCCCCACGTGGCAGACTTGGCAGCGGGCTTACAATGGCGGCCCGAGGGTCCAGCCAGACGCCGCGCAGTCCCCTAATGAGGGGGGGGAGCTTGTCTCTCTCTTCGGCGCTTGTCCCGCCTCGCGCCCTTGCTCCGGTGCCGCTCCGCGAGGCTCAGCCTTGAAATGGGCTTCGCTCCTCGCCACGTGGGCGGCCGGCGCTTCCGGCTCCGCCGGCCAGCTGATGAGCGCGCCGCCTTTGATCGAGGGCTCCGGCGTGGGGCGATTGAATTGAAGGCCCCCTTGCCGGCTGGAGCAGGCGTAGATCGCTCCGGTAGCTCCGCCGGCCAGCTGATGAGCGCGCCGCTGCTGCACGAGATCTCCGGCGTGGGCGCTTAGTTTGAAGCCCCTTGCCGGCTGGAGCAGGCGCAGATCAATCCGGTAGCTCCGCCGGCCAGCTGAGGGGCGCGCCGCCGCTGATCGAGGGCTCCGGCGTGGGAGCGATGTTCTGAAGCCCCTGCCGGCTGAGGCCCCTGGCAGCTGGAGTGGCTGGGGGCTGGCGAGCGAGCGTGTGGGCGCTCTGCTCCACTCCCCCTCCTATTAACAAAGTCTTTCAGCGTAGATGCGCAACAGAAAGAAAAACACGAAAGGGAGCTATTCAAAAATAAAGTAAGTTCCTAAACGCTCAAAGGAAAGGAGAAAGCCTATGAAAATAAATTTATAAGGAAGAAAAACCCCCACAGAACAATACCTTAGAAATCTGTGGAGCTCCAAAAATCACTACAGTGTTTGCCAGCAACTGAGTGAAGACTGGGGGATCATGGGACCAGAGGCGTGGCTTGGGAGCCGGAAAGGGGAACAAAAGCCTTTTGTTTTCACTCAGTTGTTTGCCAAGCACTGAAGGATTAACCCATGCATGGATAGTGGGAGCAGCGCACAGGAAAAATACTGATCCAGCTCATCACCAGAATTTATGTTCTGTTTTATTTCTGTTTTGTTTGATGAAAAATGGAAGAGTCTGCCAACTTAGTTTGAAATCAATTAAATGGTTTTTTTTACCAAATGATGCACTTTTGATGAAAAAAATTGTTTCAAATTATGCAATGACCTCTAGGAGTGCTAATTCCTTTGCGAGGTCTGGGGGCTATCTCATGACTACACCTACTGCCAAGAGAGGAACTATGTTCACATAATATGGCTAAGTAAAACATAGTTGAGACTCAATTGTCGCCTATTGAATCTATAAACTAACCACAATGGCTGGTTTTACATAATATGCTAAATTAAAATATGGTTAGCTAGTTTGGTTCTAATGTATTGTGTGTGAATGCAGCACAAGACCCCAAACTGCTACTTGAAATTAATTCCTTTCCAATTATGCTAAAGCTTTTCACTTCAAACGAAGTTGCTATTAGAAAAGTGTTTAATTTCACATGACAGACTGGAGACCCTTCCGGCCAACACAACTCTCCATAAATCAATGAAAGAAGATTGTTGCTTTAAGTAGAAAGTTGAAGGATTTACCTATCAAACAGATGGAAATTGTTCAGCCCATCTAAAAACAACAGTACAACTGCTTCCGCTCCCCCAGTTTCTGCAAAGACTTTGAAGGGTAGGTGTCCATATAACTAAGATGACCCTTGGATATGTTTCCACAACACATCTGATATGAATAGTGAACACTGTACTCTGATTTCACAAAATACTTCAACCTGACCAAAGCAGGATGGGTTTGCACAATAACCTAAACTACAAAAAAAACCCTCTGAAACTTAACTCTTCTCCAAATTTAATATATTGCACACGTTTTTTATTATATCTGGACCTAACTCCTTGTGAGTTTTTAATTTCTAGGAATTGACAAGTAACACACATCCTACATCTCTAGAAGCAGTGTAGTTTTGACAGCACCTATTTAACTGTGGTTGCTCCTGGAAAGCCAAACAATGTTAGATTTAATACTACTTGTATGGGAGGCTACCAGGAAATATAAGGGTATAGACTTGACCATGAGGACCCAGATTGTGGGAGCAATAAGCTGACTTTGTATAAAAAGAACACCGCTTAGGGGGGGCCGAAAGCCCTACTAATTAGGTATATACAAAAGTATGAAGGGTATTGCTTAACGCATTGTAAGCCGCCCTGAGTCTCCGGAGAAGGGCGGCATATAAATCGAACCAATGAATGAATGAATGAATGAATGAATGAATGAATGAATGAATGAATGAAGTCAGGAAAGCGCAGCAGCAAATCATCCACATACTGTTGACAAGAAAACTTTAAATCAGCAGAGTCAAGCTTAACTTAAGAGACTTTAGCCCTGGATACCATTTTAGCTCTGGAACAAGATAGACAATTGGAAATAGCTACTACCTTTAAGTTTGAAGGGGTACCATGGTTTAAGAGGTTTCATCTATTATCCATCTATGATTCACTGAGATGCTGATGAAGTAGACTTTGGGCTGATCCAATTGGGCTTTTAAGCTTTTTTAGTTTCATCTTCAGATTCTCAACATCTCTCCCAGATCATTTCATTACACATTGAAAAGTAGAGCACATGATTGGTACATCCTGGAAAAATGGTAGCACAAAGAATTATTTGTAAAGCCTTCACACATTCAGTTCTATGGAAAACCCTCCTGCTGCTCAGTTTTGTGCCGTTCCCTTGTGTGCATGGATCATGTCCATCTTGAAAGAAGCTGGAATCTGCCCATTCCTTTAAACATTTTTCTTGGATCTGAATATATTTGATAACTACTGTATTGCAACATTCCTGTTCTGGGGAAAGCCAGATCAATGCAGTGATTGCTACCATCTGCTTTAATCTTAAACACTGTTTTTAGTAGATTTTTATATGTATTGTATTTATATTCTATATATAGGGATTTTCCCATTAATATTATATTGTGGACATTTTAATATACAGCGATCTTGTCAGCTGCCAAGAGTTTTTTTGATTGTATCAAATCTAATAAATAACTAAGCAAATTTGAAATAGAGAATCACATGTACATAAAAAGTCTGTGTCTTTGGCTTGCTTTGCTTTCAGAATATCATTTTTATCTGTACAAATAACCCAACTATTTCTCAGTCTTTTGTTTTCAATTTTTTTTCTCCCCTGTAAAGCTTATGTTGAAAAAAGAACAGCCAATCACCAAGATCTTCAGAGTACTGTAATTTTGATTTCATGCACACATGCTCCATTACAGGGTGGATATGAGCAGCTACTACAGACTATGGAGAAACGCATGATGGATGTTGAACAACAATTGAGGCTTGTGAAACAACTTCTCCAAGATAAAGTCAATCAGCTGAAAGAACAGGTGAGAATTCTAAGTGGTTTCTAAGTCAATGTGCGGTAGTTGATACCTGAGGATTCCTTACACAAGGTTTGAGGTAACATGACAATCTAAGGCTGGGTTCACACTAAACCATAAGATTTGGCAATGTGTTGTTGGAAACCAGCTAGCACTATGGTTTGTAAATCAATGTATGGCCAAGCATACAGATGCATATTTTTCCTGACAGATTCTGAAACCTCAAAGCTCTCTTCCCTAGAGCTTCCAAAAATTGTTATAAATAGTAATTTGAATCAGACAAAAACACCTTTAAACAAAATGAAATCAAGTGTGGTTTTGTCCTGGCTTCATTTACTACTGTTTGGAGTATAGTCACCACATGTGCTAATCAGATGATCAAATCTACCCCTCGGGCTCAACAAAGTAATGCATCCTTATCTTAGCATGATTTGAAAAAAGCAGGCAGTTGTGGTTTAGATAATAAACTGGGGTTATGCAAACCATGGTTTACTATATTGTGTAACTGCAGAATTTTTGGGTTGATGTCAAAATACCTCATCCCAATCCTATGTAGATATAAATAGGCTTCATAGTGGATGAGTCCCAAATTATTTCATTCTAATTGTGCTGAATGATCAATTGTTGGCAATTTATTCTAGATGGCACACACTTGTATCAACACTTAGACATGGCTTTATGGGGAGAAAATAGTAGCTAAAGCATTATTGTTATTTACACGTAATCCATCCAACATTTTTGACTGAGTTTGGTACTTTTGACTATTGGATCCTTCCCAAGGATCTAGGATAGTTAAAATATGATAATTAATTTTGTGAATTTGTTTTATTTATATGCCATCAACTCAAGGTGGCAAACATATTTAATATGTTTTCCTCCTCCTATTTTCCTCACAATAACAATTCTGTAACGTGAGTTGAGCTGAATGAAAATGACTGGCCCATGGTCACCTAAATGGCTTTCATGGCTAAGGCGGTATTAGAACTCATGGTCTCCCAGTTTCTAGCCTGGTCCTAAGCACTAGACTAAACTATTTAGATTAATGCAACTATTTATTACTGGTAAATTCAGATTCTACCCATTCCCATTGTATCAAAATGCTTTTCAGATATTTTGGTATTATTATTATTTACCATTTGTCTACTAAATGTATTTAGACAATATTCAAAATGATGACTATGACTCTTTACAGTAGGGGTGTCAAACTCACGACGACACATCACGTGACGTATTTCAACTTTTTTTCCCCTTCACTAAACTGGTAGTGGGCATGGCCAGCGCCTGATGCATCTGGCCCACAGGCCGTGACTTTGACACCCCTGCTGTATAGAGACAGCTTAAAAAGTAATACTGAATTTAGCTACAACTGGAGTGCATAATTTATTTCTTTGATTTGTCCTCTATGTGGAACAAATGTACCATTTCTTAACTATGTTTCAGTTTGTAAGAAACACAAAAGCTGATGAAATGGTGAAGGATCTCTATGTTGAAAACGCTCAGCTGCTAAAAGCTCTGGAGATGACAGAACGGAGGCAGAAGATGGAGGAGAAGAAGAACTATCTGCTAGAAGAAAAAATAGCCAATCTTAGCAGAATAATCAAAAATCTGACCTCCAATGTAGGATCATCAGCTCAGCTGGGATCTTAGTGCCTTTCTCCACTTGCATTTAACTATAGTGCAAACATGTCTTGACCATTTATTGCAAGGCATTACCTTCATCTCATCCCCAGCCAATGTGTAAAACTTTTTCAGTCATGTTTAGCTGTACCAGTGTTAAAATAGTACTTCCCTACTTATTTTGACTTTAGGTGCAGCTCAACGCATGTACAATCTGATAGACTTACTGTATTACCTATTACTTTAGGGGAAAGTCGGATGACCAAAATGACTTGAAGCAAAGGCAATACAGGTTGGATAAGGATGGGCAATTGGATAGCAAATTTCATGCTGGTATAGTCCCCAAAAGCTGTGGAAAGCACTTCAGGGGTGGGGAAAGACCCTAAACCTAACTACTTATTTATGCAGAATTATGCACTTTATTGAAAGGTGAACATTTCATCTATTTTAATGCTGCATTTTGATAGCTGCAACTTTGGGGCTGTGCTCAAAAGAAATCTCACTACTCTCAAAAACACAAAACTAATCGGGGTATGGATACACACCAAGCATAAATCCCAAGTGCCTTACTTTATATTTTTTTGGTTTGCATGTTTGGTTTGCATGGAATGGTGTGAGGAGGTACCATGGCCTAAGAGGTTTCATCTATTATCCACCCACCATACTACTGATTCACTTTTCATGAGCCGTCTATCCATTGTCCTGAATGGCCAAAGCAGAATGTAAATGGTAGATATACCCTGAAATTTTCATCCTCTGCTGAAGTTTTAGAGACAGTGGTACTATAACCATACTTTGAAGGAAATTTGGAAAAGTGAACATCCTCTCAGTTTTCCCAGATCCATTCAAAGGAACAATGGTAGCTTTGCCAGTTTCTAGGATAGTTAGACTAGGAACTTTCCGCCCTTTCAACTGACAAACACTAGAAAAGAAAGGTTAAGAAAGTAGATGGACATCAGAAAGGGAGAAGAAAAATCAAAAGAACACCAGAAGAAGCAGCCTGACTCTTAAGGGAAACCACAGCTAGATCTCTTCACTCTCAAATGGTCCCACCCTCAAGAAAATCATCTTAATGAGTAAGACAGAAAAAGGATAATTGTACAGGCAATCCTCCGCTTACAACCATTCATTTTAACAACTGTTTGAAGTTACAATGGCACTGAGAAAAGACTGGAAGTTTTAAAGAAGAGATTGGATTGGAAATGGTATAGAGTTTCCTGCCTAAGTAAGGGGTTGGACTAAAAGACCTCCAAGGTCCATTCCAACTCTTCTCTTCTCTTCTTCCTTTCACTTACAACCATTGCAACATTCCAACAGTCACATGATCAAAATTTGGGTGCTTGGCAACCAGCATGTATTTATGATGGTTGCAGTATCCCAGGGTCTTGTGATTGTCCTTTGCAATCTTCCCAGCTGGCTTCCAACAAAGTCAATGGGAGAAGTCAAACTCATTTAACAAGTGCAGTAATCTGCTTAAACGACTGTGGCAAAAAACTGTGGCATTGTAAGCCGCCCTGAGTCTCCGGAGAAGGGTGGCATATAAATTATTATTTTTTAAAAAAAAAGTTGTAAAAGCAGGCACAACTCACTCAAAAACTGCCCTTCTTAACAATGGAAATTCTAGTCCTATTTGTGGTCGCTAAGTCAAGGACTATAGAAAAGTTGTGACATAGGGCTATATGGTATGCAAACTGATGAGAAAACAAAGAACTGAACAATTCCAAAATTCTGATGCTATCTGACACCAATGGTTTCTACTGTCAGAATCCACACTGCTGTGTTAATGGCTGCAGAGGACAGGAAAAAATATCTTGATTTGCAGGACAAGCTATTAGTTGGTCGTAGTAGAACATTCTTTGCATGCAGAACATTCCTCTTAAGAATCTTAAATTCCAATAGTCTGTATATACAGCAGCAAAGCTTCATATGATTATTAAGGATTATAAACATCATGGCTGAGAAGTAGCTGACCTTCAGATACTAAATCTGAATACTCTTTGTATTTTTACTAACATTTTCAGGAACCCAAATTTCTTATATATACATTTGAAGAAAGAAGATTGCATTCTTAAAGAGAGTGCTTCTGTTTGAAACCAGAAGTGACTAGCAATGGACTGCCTAATTATTTGGCTGGTTCGTTTTAAATTTCATGACTTTATTTTAAACATCAATTTGATATTTGACATTCTGGATTTACTGTGATTTATTGTAGTCAGAGTTTATATTTATATATATGGATTCTTAATCACCCAATCATTGTCTCTCAGCAATAGAAAAAGAATAGTTGCTTTCTCCATGCTACAGCTACACTGAATGTGTGACCTGTTTTTACCACACTACCAATTATAACCTGAATAAAGAATGCAACCAGTGAGGCTAAGGCTAAAACATGTTGTAGACCAAAATATCTCCAGAACATTTAATTAGCCAATTGTGCCTTATCCTGTTTGTAGCTGCTTCTACATGCAAAGCATGCTGATTCCACCTCTGTAATAAACTCATCCAGAATTCTGCAGAGGGAAACCTAATTCCTTCTAGTGTACCAAATAATGGTCATTAGCATCAGAAAAAGGTCAGGGATCTCCATCCAAGCAATTTTGGTGCACTTGCTTTTTTGTAAAGAACACGTGTGGGAAGACCTAATCAATCTTTGTAGTTATTTAGTACAGGCTAGAATATTTTTTTTTGTGGATGGGACCAGAATTTCCTGGGAGAGGTTGTGGGGAATGGAATAGAGAATGTTATAATTATTATTTTAAATAATATTTAACTATCTTACACTCAATTCAGGGCTTGCACTACACCTTCTGATTCTTTCCCATCTCAAAATAATTGAAAACCATGCCAGCAATTTCCAGAAATTGTGATTAGAGATAGGTATACAGAAGGGGCTACAAAAAAGCAGTTCAGGAGTCTGACTCCTGCCCATAGGCAACTTTCCTCAACTGGATGCAATCCAGATGTTTTAAGATCCTTTAGATTCTTAGCATGGTATCTGAGAATGCTGGGAGTTGCACTTCCAATGTATTTTGAGAGCATCAGGTTGAGTAATGATGCCTCCCACTTCTCTGAACTTTGAACAATAGCTCCCAAAGGGTTGCACGTGCACAAAAAATTAGGTGATAAACATGGTAAATTTGTCACCCAAACAGAGCCATTAATTTTGTTTTGCATGGGGCTGAAGAAAACCTGACTCAACTAAAATGAGCTCTTTTTTCACTTTTTTTTTTTTATTATTTGAATGGAAATTTATCACTCCAAAACTAAAGCAAGGGTCTCCAAACTTGGCAACGTTCTGTAGATTTCAACTCTCAGAATTCCCTGGTCAACTATACTATATTGGCTGAGGTGTTCTGGGAGTTGAAGTCCACAAGTTTTAAAGTTTCCAAATTTGGAGAGCCCTGATCTAAAGCAAGCAGTATGGTAGAGTGGTTAAAATGCTAGACTGAAAGCATGGAAACCTACTCCACCATGATCACTCCCTTCCATGGGCACTCACCCAGTATCTCAATCTAACCTACCTCACAAAGTGATTGTTGTGAGGATAAATTGAAAGTAAACTCTGAAGTGAAGGAAGGATAATCCTGTAGGCTTGAAAACTCTCCCCCCAAAAAGATGACTGATGCCAATGCTATGTTATTTGAGGCAATGGGGTAAGGCATTCTATTTGCCAGATAGCTTATCTTGCTATGGTGTCTCAACCAGCATCATAGGATTTCTATAGCTTCTACAGCCTCTCAGATTTGTTAATTGAGGTTAATGTTGCCATTTATCAGATTTGTATTTGATATAAGTATTTTGTTTCTATTGTACATTGCCCTAAAAGTAACTCGAGGATGGACAGTATTAAATATTTTAAATACGTAAAATCAATCTTTGTTCTTATATTGATTATCTCCTATTTTGCAGCAGCTTTATTTTACTCCCATTATTTCTGCCATCAATGCACAGAATTTATATTTCATGACCCCTTGGTTAAGGCCTTTTCCTTGGATATATCTGCATAGTCAGATAGGCATACAGGCTGGACCCTGCATTACAGGCATCAATCTGGCACTGCAAAGTATAGTCTCCTGCGAATTCAGCTCATCTCCTAATGAATTCATGGATGTGTCTGTATAGTTTTCTTGACAATATGGAAATAGCTTGCCATTTCCTTCTTCAGGGATTTATGTTGAATCAACACTTCCACCCCTGGAGCTCTTGCCTTTTTTCTGACCTCTGCTCCAAGATGGGATCAAAAATGCAAGGAGTACAGGCATTATAGCTGGTTTTTTTAAAACTTGGCAATGTTAACATGTTGTTGGCTGGGAAACACTGGGAGTTGACTTCGACACATCTTAAAACTGCTGAGGTTGAGAAACACTGTATTAGAGCATCAGCCTTAGCTGGGAGACAGCTAAACCATGGCTGGGTTCACATAATACATTTAACCTAAGTATTAACCCATTTTTCTGGGCTTGAACAATGCACTGTATACTACAGTGTATACTATAAACTATAGAGTAAGCAAATGATCTGAGTTCAAACAACCAAGTAAGCCTCCCAAAAACAAATAATATAAAACAAGTTTTAACAAATTTGAATGTAGCTGCTATGTTGTAACAGATTTGCTGTCATAACTGGAGATATGTTGTGTTTTGGCAAGAATGGCAATTGACACAAAAAACTAGATCATAGAGGCTTTTATGCTTTTTTTTACTATTTACAGTGAAGCTATATATGACTAGCATTTATAACACAGCCCGTTCACCCAGTATCAGATTTCTTCCTAAGTCTCCCACCCACAGACTCTCTCCCTCTAACTCTCCTGCTAACAGTCTTGTTTTCCTCCCATTTTCACTCCAACTCCCTCCCCAATTTGAGGACTTAACAAGAGAAAGACTGGGGAGGGGGGGAGAATGTAGCTGGAATTTTACTGTCCGATGCTCAGCATAACTTGACCTCATAAAAATGCTCAGCTGAATGCTGGCTCTTCCAGAGAGGGAAAAACCTCTCAGGATCTTCTGCCCAGTCCTTTCCCAGAGGACAGGACTTTGCCACCAACAACCAATCCTTCCCCTTTTGGGTCTTGGGTGAAGTTAATGCCTACACTCAATTGGGTTCCTCCTTCTCATCTTGGTTAGAGCTTCTGTCTCCATTTTCATTTCCCTTTTTTCAGGAAAGTCACTCCTGGATCTACCTTCTCCAACCAGGAACCAACAACTCTGCACACTTAATTTCTCTTTCCAATTTTTCTTTCCAGCCACTAATGCAGTGACTTTTTCTTGCCTTCTCTCTCCAATTTTTATTCAGGCCAGCAGTATATTCCCCAAGCAACTGAGAAGGTAGGTGCCTCTCCCAGAGCTCTGGTCCCCAACATTTATATACCAGGCCAATCAATGGGACTCCAGTCTCAAATCTCATCACAACAGCTCAGCCCTTGTGATTTCACACCTTCACTTCAAGATACAAATTGGGCATTTCACTCTTTACTCATTCTATATCCTCTTGTTACTCACGGCAACAGAACAGCAGTCTTGCCAAGGCATTAAAACCCATATGCCATACCTGCTTGAATGTGGTGTATGAATACAGCAAATAAATTACAAACTAGACATTTAATCTAGCATGTAATGCAAAATCTATTGATTTGTCTTAGTATGCATGAGAACCCAGCAAACCGAGTTATTTGAATTAATTAGGGGAAGTATATGGACAAACACTAGATAGTAAAGCAAATGCATAACTTCCAATGGTCCTGCTCACAAATATGCCTGCATACGTTGTCAAAATCACTTGGGCAAATTCACACTACATATTGTCATAATATAATTTGTTTGCTTGCAGCTTAGTGTATGCAGCTTAGTGTTTGTAACCAGGCACTGTGGTTAGTAAATTTATGGCTTGTAAGTAAGTTAGTTTATGGCTTGACTTGGGAACCTAATCAATTATGGTTTATTCAGTAAATCATGGTTATACAGGCTTCCATTTTATTTGAACACAATTGTACAAGATCTTGATTGCCTAAATTTAATTTTGGACAACCCATTTGGCAACCCAAGTATTTTACACTAGAATGTATTGTGCAAACCCATAAAATGAATTCAGAATCAGTTTGTTTTGTTTGCACACAAAAAGGCTTTGGAATAATATGGATAAAGATTGGGCTGAGAGTGTTGATCAGTTGCAAAAGCAGGATATATAACGAATAACACAGCCATCAGTAAGCATTACCATATCATTGCATAGTCTCATCTATACAGGTGAAACTCGAAAAATTAGAATATCGTGCAAAAGTTCATTTATTTAAGTAATGCAACTTAAAAGGTGAAACTAATATATGAGATAGATTCATTACATGCAAAGCGAGATAGTTCAAGCCTTGATTTGTCATAATTTTGATGATTATGGCTTACAGCTCATGAAAACCCCAAATTCACAATCTCAGAAAATTAGAATATTGTGAAAAGGTTCAATATTCTAGGCTCAAAGTGTCCTACTCCAATCAGCTAATTAAGCCATAACACCTGCAAAGGGTTCCTGAGCCTTTAAATGGTCTCTCAGTCTGGTTCAGTAGGAATCACAATCATGGGAAAGACTGCTGACCTGACAGTTGTGACACCCTCCATAAGGAGGGAAAGCCTCAAAAGGTAATTGCAAAAGAAGTTGAATGTTCCCAAAGTGCTGTATCAAAGCACATTAATAGAAAGTTATGTGGAAGGGAAAGTTGTGTGGAAGAAAAAGGTGCACAAGCAGCAGGGATGACCATAGCCTGGAGAGGATTGTCAGGAAAAGGCCATTCAAAAGTGTTGGGGACTTTCACAAGGAGTGGACTGAGGCTAGAGTCAGTGCATCAAGAGCCACCACACACAGACGGATCCTGGTCATGGGCTTCAAATGTCGTATTCCTCTTGTCAAGCCACTCCTGAACAACAAACGTTAGAAGCATCTTACCTGGGCTAAAGACAAAAAGAACTGGTCTGTTGCTCAGTGGTCCAAAGTCCTCTTTTCTGATGAGAGCAACTTTTGCATCTCATTTAGAAACCAAGGACCCAGAGTCTGGAGGAAGAATGGAGAGGCACACACTGCAAGATGTTTGAAGTCCAGTGTGAAGTTTCCAGTCTGTGTTGATTTGCGGAGCCATGTCATCTGCTGGTGTTGGTCCACTGTGCTTCATTAAATCCAGGGTCAACGCAGCCATCTACCAGGAGATTTTGGAGCACTTCATGCTTCCTTCCGCAGATGAGCTTTATGGGGATGCTGACTTCATTTTCCAGCAGGACTTGGCACCTGCCCACACTGCCAAAAGTACCAAAACCTGGTTCAATGACCATGGGATTACTGTGCTTGATTGGCCAGCAAACTATGGGGCATTGCCAAGAGAAAGATGAGAGACATGAGACCGAACAATGCAGAAGAGCTGAAGGCCGCTATTGAAGCATCCTGGTCTTCCATAACACCTCAGCAGTGCCACAGGCTGATAGCATCCATGCCATCCCGCATTGAGGCAGTAATTGATGCAAAAGGGGCCCAAACCAAGTACTGAGTACATATGCATGCTTATACTTTTCAGAGGTCCGATATTGTTCTATGTACAATCCTTGTTTTATTGATTTCATGTAACATTCTAATTTTCTGAGATTGTGAATTTGGGGTTTTCATGAGCTGTAAGCCATAATCATCAAAATTATGACAAATCAAGGCTTGAACTATCTCGCTTTGCATGTAATGAGTCTATCTTATATATTAGTTTCACCTTTTAAGTTGCATTACTGAAATAAATGAACTTTTGCACGATATTCTAATTTTTCGAGTTTCACCTGTATACCTTGGCTTTATACCTGTAAAGCCAAGTCTTGGCACTCCCTTGGGATAACTGAAAGAAGTTTGCCCTTTAAGACTTCAGCCAGGGTATAATGCAACATGTCCCATGAAACAGGTTTAATCAGTTTTAATTTGATAATAAACTACAGTACTACAAAAACCAGAGGTATCTAGAAATTCCTATTCCCTCCTTACCACAAAGTGATTGACTTTACACAGGATGTCCCCATTAATTTCTCTACAAGTTGAAAATTATTATAGGGCAGGAGTAGCAATGTTCCTCAAGATGCCTCTTCATCACCACCACCCCAGAATTCAGTAATAGTAAAGAGTCCCACAAGTGGATTCCCTCAAAGCTTAGTAAATTACATGAACACATCTGTAATCATTTTAATTTATGTTTCTGCCCACTAGCAGTGTCAAAATCTCATTTCAAAAAGCCCAAATCTTACCAGTGTAACCTACAACCCTGGGTCTTCCTGTTGGTCTCAGCTATGTAGAGAGAGAGAGCGCTAAAGGTGTCCAGTTTTCTTGGCTATAATGTTGTCCTCCAATGTCACAGATTAAAACTACAAATATATATTTTTTATTTATTCCATTTCTACTGACGCCCATCTCAGTCAACGATTCTGAGTGGTTTACAATTCAGAAAAAATATATCAAAAATATTTTTAAAAACTTTTTTAAAACAGTAAAAAGTGAAACCAATAAAAACAGTTTAAAAAACTTCCAACTTACACAATACACAAGAGCAAGATACTTGCCCAGTTGGCAATACAGCCAGGATATGGAGCCTTGGCACACTCAGCGCCCCTGGCTTGGTAACATAAAGACATATTTGAGGAAAACTTTTAGGAAAAAGCTTTAGGAAAGGCTAACAGGGCTGGAGCCCTCCTGATGATCTCCGACTGCAGTTTGCGCAAATTGTCACACCTGAGGGAAGGACTTTTCAGCAACAGCTGCTTCCAACTGCCAGGGAACTCCAAGCTTAACACGAGGAAATATAAAGCCCTTTCCCCTCCAAGCCATGAGGTGGCGCACTCCCAACCGCCAGGTTTGGTTTTGTTCTGGGGTGATTTTTTTTTTCTCCCGCCCGCGAGTGGTTTGCCATTGTCTCCTTTCCTAGGGCTGAGAGAGAGTGACTGGCCGCCTGGCTTCATGCTAGAACTTACGATCTCTACCCTGATGCCTGAACCATTAGTTTACGCCAGACTGACTCAGCCGGACACGCCCTCCACAATTGCCAGCTGCTCTTCCCCCTCCCTCCTCCTCAACGCTCCCAGCGCTTGCCTTCCCATTGTTCCTTGCGCGGGGGAGCAGCCGCTGTTCCTTCAGAGCTCCGGCTGTGGGCGGGAACGGAAAGTTTAGTCGGGGAGCTTGCGAGTGGAAGAGGGAAAAGGCGCGCGGGTCGGGTGCGCGGCCCCGCGCGCGGGCGCGCGCCTCCTTTAGAGAACTCTTGTCCCACCCATCCGACTCTTCTTTTCCTCCCCTCCCCTCCCTTCCCGCCTCCTCCTCCTCCCCCCGCTCGCGCTCGGGACAGGGAGACGTGGTGCGCGCGCTTGGCCGGTCTGAGGTGAGGTAGGGTGGAGGGGGGGGGGAGAAAAAAGGCGAAGGCGGAGGTCGGCGATGGATCCTGACCGAGAAAGTGTCGCCCGGGGACGGCGGCGTTGGTGGCTCCTCCGGCGGCTGTGAAGGGGGCGGCGGCGGGGAAGGGGATGCTGTCCCGGAAGAAAACGCGCGCCGACCTCTCCAAACCGGGCGAGGTGCAGGGCAAGTACGTGATCAAGGAGACCAGCCCGTTGCTCCGCAGTGAGTTTTGAGACCTGGTCGGGGAAAAGGGGAGAGACGAGGGAGGAAGGGAGGGAGAAGAAGGGGGAAAGACCCTCCCCTAAAAAACAACAACCCTGAGGGGAAGAATGGGCCGAGGGGGAGGGGAGGGGGCGGCGGGGTGGGGTCTCAAAATCGCCGGGATGCTTCTTCCAAGGTGAAGGGTTGACTTTTTACACAATGGTGGCAGAAAAAGACCCAACGTTACTTAGATTTTACATCCCAAGATCTTCTTGCTAGCTTTACTTTTAAGCCATTCTACATTTCTTAAATAGGGACAGCAGCTTCAAAAAGCATTTTTTTTCTCTCTCCCACATATGAAAGCAAAAGCAAAAAAAAAAAAAAAGATTTGAGATCTTTTGGAAAATCTTTCGCTAAGGTTAGATCAATAGAGGGTGCTGGTTCTCAGTTGTCTAATTATAACAACAAATACAAACTATTCCTTTTTGACCTCAATTTTTTTAAAATTTGATTTATATGCCGCCCTTCTCCGGAGACTCAGGGCGGCTTAAGATGCTCTTTTTTTAAAAAAACAACAAAACCCCACTCCTTGGAGGGGGAACCCAAAATCGAATATTTTGTGAACTGGTACTGCTGGTAAATAAATACCTGGGCTGAAATATGCTCAGGAAGACACTTTTTTTTTCTGAATTCTGAGTATATGTCTATGAGCCTGTTTCATATGTTTTGGGGCCCTAGGGGGAAATAAAGTATAACTGCCAAGCCTGAAGTCTGTCCACCCCTGTCAGAACATCAAAGGCACAGATAGGAAAATAATTGGATTTAAATCACCTGTAGTTGTTGGTGTGTCTGTTCATTTCTTTAAGGAGTGAAATCGCTCTTGTTCAAAGGCCAAGTGTAGGCCATGTGACCTTAGCTTGTCACCTTATTATAATCTTTAAAGGATTATGCATGGTTAACCTAAAGCTTTCTGGTTTGGAGAGAAAACAGCTGTGACTGTGATCTTATTTCATTTGCAGGGGGAGAACAATTTTCTTTTGAATAAATTGGGGGAGAGAAGATGCTGGTGATGATTATATAGGCTATACCTTTTTTATCTTCTTACTCATTTCTAAGTCGCACAGGAGTTCTCATATTTATGGTCTGTATCACCTGGGAAGCTGAGCAGGACATAGCTTGAAAGGAAAGCTTGATTTGAAAGGAGTTCATTTTTTACAATGCATAATTAAATTGCAGAAACCTACTTGAGTTGATAAAATAAAAAGTTTCAAAACTGGTTTGAATTAAAGTTGCTTGCCCAAAGATGATACAGTTCTAATATTAATACACAACAAGGATGGCTTTTATCTCTTTTCCCATAAACTTTCAATTGCTTTGCAGTAAGTAGAAATGGAATAAAAACCTGCCAGACTTTGGGTTTTATCTATCAAGGTAAATCATTAAATAAACACTGTTTTTATTGAAATGAAGTTCTTTGATTAAAAGAACCCAGGTAGGGACCAGTAAATTTTCCTTGATTTTCTGAGTCCTGAATGCCCTGAAAGGTAGTTTGAAGTTATAATCTGAATTAGCTAAAGCTTTTTATTTCAAAAATAAATCCTATTCATTGAAAATGTTATTACAATTTTCAAAAAGCCTACATGGTAATGGCTGTGATAGGGATAATTAACAATTATTTTATCATTATAAATAATTAACCTTATTCCAATAGCTTGCTTAGATCCCTTTCTTTTATCTTAGAAAGTTAGGCTCAGACTTTTACGGGAAGTGGTAAAGGTTGAGTTTGGAATAAAAATCAAATCTGTCTTATCAGAGTTTAAAGAACATGTAACAGAAGAGAGACACTACCAGAATTTCACATTAATTACTACTCAATGCTCTCTCTGACTGTCCTTAGCCTTGTGGGATAAGATTGCTTGGAAAGTGGCTGTTTTCCTGTTGACAAATGAAAAGGAGAGGCAAAATGAGTCATATTTAATATTAATAAAGCTAAAAATAGGTTTAGATCAGGTACTGTATAGCAGTCTGTGAGTGTAGGCTGTATGTATTTATAAAGTCCCATTTTTGCAGCTCTTAGACTTCCTTCTGACCATCATTATCTGAAACTGATAGCATAATTGCCTACCATTTTGAGGGGACAAATTGAAGATTGTAGGGTATGCATTAAAATGGCATGAAAAATGAAACTCACCACTACTGTCATTTGTTTTGCAGCCCTTAGTTGCTCCTCCCAAATACTAATTGTGGCCCGAGGCTTTAAAAAGGGTTATTCACGTCTATTTTAGATGAAGTAGATGCTAAAATAATTTGACTTATTTTGCCTTAGAGAAGAAAAAAAGGTTTTCTTACTGCTTTCCAAAAGAGTTCCCTGAGGTTCTTTTATTAAACTATTTATTCTAATGCTGTGGTGCTTAGTTCTGATTTTTAAAAAAGGGAAATTAGATTTTGGTTCGGTTTAGGTTCACATGTAGGAAAAGGTCTTCTCTGCACCGTTTCTTACCAGGTTACAGAAGTGTGAAGAATCTAAATAAAACTTGTTTGCTCAAAAGTTAGTTGATAGATTTAGTTATTGTGATGGAGTGGAAATTAGAGAGGGCTCATCTTAAGAGAATCACGCCAGGAGTGAAGAATCTGCTAGATTTCAAATGTTGTTGAACTTTTGTCTTCCAATAGCTTCAGCTTCTAGGACATACAGTAGTATCTGGAAGGTTGCAGATTCCCTTCTTCTGAGGCTTGAAAAGTTCTTATAGCATTTTCAATGACAAATTCTCATAAGTGAGATTTGGGGAATTATAGTCCCAACATAAGGGCATTATGTCAAGCAAGTTCACCCTATAGAGTAAGAAATCTATATCAGCGATATTCATAAGACAGTAGTAATGCATTTATATTAAACACAAAATAGTCTGTATTGGTGGTTGTCTACACACACACACACACACACATTCTTTCAAAATTCCTACCTCATTATTATGGTATATTATGGTATACATTATTATGGTATATTGAAATTATAGCAAATAATTAAATAGTTAAATTTAGTAGAAAGGTCAATAATGTTTATTGTAATTCCTTAATTTCAGAAATACAGATGATTATCATTTGTTTTGCATATCGTGATAAGCCAGCATTTGGCTAGTTTGAGGATTTTTTTACCTGTCTTGTAGAAGTACCTATAATTACTTACTGATGATATGCAAAGCAAGTCATTATGTAATGCAATATAACAACCATGTTATATTGAACAGTGCATGTACATACATCAGGAAAACTCTACAATCTAGCTATGTAATGTCTAACTGGATCATGATTCCAGAAATATCAAAAGTACAAGTTCTATTTCAGAACATCCCACAAACTTTCTGAATATAATTTGGCATTCATGCTTATGATAGTGTCAAGGCTGAATTTGATTGGGGTGTGGATTAATTACTTGGAACCTGACAGATAGATTCATAAAGTGATAATGGAATATTTTTGACCTGGCCATGGTATTTATTCATGAAGAAGTGAAATTGACTAAGATACATAAAATATATACAGTATATAGAATTGCTTTACTTTAAAGAAAATAATATTAAAATTTTGCTAAAAACTTTGATTTCAGCATTACAAGCTTGAAACAAAGTTTAAATACCTTGAGATTTCTTCTTAGAATGTTGTTGGAATTGTGCAGTTTGGAGTTCATGATCATACAAAGGACCTCTGGGCTTTCTTTTTGTTTTACAGGATTTAACATTTAATGTATCCACTGTTCATTAACATTTATAAATATCCTAAGTTCTATGTATTTATTGTTACTATAACTTTCTGCTACAGATCTGATGCCTTCATTCATCCGTCATGGTCCAACCATTCCAAGGCGAACAGATATCTGTCTTCCAGATCCAGTGCCTTCTGCCTATTCGGCAGGTGGGGACAGCGCCCTTTCCAGACATCAGAGCTTCCTAAGGACTCCAGTGCAGAGGCCTCCTCATGAAATAGTACGGCGGGAAAGCAACAGACTATCTGCCCCTTCCTACCTTGCCAGGAGTTTAGCTGAGGTCCCTCGGGAATATGGCTTATCTTCACAGTCCTTTTTAACAGAGGCCAACTCTGTTACTGAAAATGGAGATGCTGGATCCCGTTACTATTTTGGTCACTTTTATAATGATCAAAGACGACATCAACTGGGAGATCATGTTCAGGAAGAATATAGATACTATGAACATAATACTGACCTCATCCAAAGGATGTCACAAAATCAGGGAAGACACAGTTCAGGCAAGTATCATTGGGGTTTTTACACATAATTCTATTTTTCTTTTTTGGCTCTATGTGAAAACATCTAAACAGTAATTTTTACGCTTTTACTAGTAGAATTCAGTTGATATGATTGAACATACCAACATCTGAAGCTGCCTTGCATTGGGTCACATAAGAACTGTGACCATGTTTAATCACCCCTTGTATTTTTATTAACATTACCTTGATCCATTGACTTAAGAGTCAAATTATTGTGGAAACAGCAAAAAACTTGGGCGACAGCTGTAGACAACAACAATACCCTATTAGTGTGTAAGAGGATCTGAATTAAAGGGCTTTGGCATTTCCTCCACTAATATGGATAAAGAGTTGATCTCAAAGAGCTGGTGTAATTAGCCTCATTTAATGAGCCCGCCCATGGACCCTTTTCAAAGGTAAAAGTAAAGGTTTACTCTTTCTAGTCGTGTCCGACTCTAGGAGGCGGTGCTCATCTCCCTTTCTTAGCTGAGTGAGCCAGCATTGTCCGGAGACACTTCCATGGTCATGTGGCCAGCATGACTATATGCCGAAGCACAGAGAACAGCGTTACCTTCCCACAATGGTGGTACCTATTTATCTATTCACATTTGCATGCTTTCGAACTGCTAGGTGTGCAGGAGCTGGAACAAATAACAGGAGCTCATCCCATTGCACAACACTCAGGTCTCAAACCTGGGCTGTCAACTTTCCAGCTGACAACTCAATGTTTTTAACTGGTGAGCCATCACACCCCCTTTTAAGAGGACTCATATAGAATCTCAGCCAAAGAAGGAACCAGCTCTGAAGGGATCTTTCTCCTAAGCTCCTTTGTGTTTTTCTTGTTGGTATTTGCTTGACTAAAAAATAGATTTATCGTTCTGATTTAAATTTGTTAAACTAAGAACTAAGGTAAAATTTTATTTATTCTACTAGACATGCTAGTGATTCTTTTATCCCACTGCCTCCACAGCATATTTCTTTCTTAGCCTTTTAGTATGTTATATGTTTGAAGCTCAAAACTGAAAAGTTATTTTTTATCTTCATGACTGACTTTCATAATTCTTAGCAGTACTTTCTACTCTGATTCCTACTGTGTGACCTGAGCTTTATCTAAATTTGGTTATATATAAAGTGCTTCTGGTTAAACAAACCATATTCCAAGCAGTGTACTGTTTCATCTCCTTATTGAAAATATTGAACCAATATTTGAGGGAAAGGTTTTTAATTTGGGGAAAACAACTGATATATTTTAATTTTATATTTTGCTAATAGCATTTTAAAGTATAAATTGCATACAAATTTTTGTAAGTATTCACTCATTGGAAGTTTAGCACCTGCACTGGTATTAATTACTTCAGTCAATAAAAATTCTCATTAATTGTTCCATCTGTCTGCAAAACATTGTTCCAGTAATCTGCTGGATTATTCAAGTGGACTTTTGAAAACTTGAGATGAGTGGCAATGTGCTTTCTGGAGAGCACTAGTATTCTCTTCCCATACATGTGATTCTTGTTCATTATTTTCATTATGGACTCATGAACCCCGACATCATATAACGCAAGAGTGACCTGCAGATCCATTGCTATCAACTTACAGTTGAATGCTACTTCCTGGAGTTATATCCTTTGATTTTGGAAGAGTAACATTGGTATTAGATTTTCTTTATTTGTATAATATCTATTGATCATGGATTGAGGGCCAAACACTTTGGCAATTTTTATAGTCATTTCCGGACTCAAATGTATTGACAACCTATTTTCTGTAACTTAAGAAATTTTGATTGGAACATGGTTCATAGACATGACATGAAAAATGGTATGTATGTGCATTTTTAATGGGAGAGGGACCCTCAAACTCATGTTTATCTCATTGACTGGAACATCTGACTTACCCTCTTAAGAGAATTTCTTATTGTAGGACTGCACATACTTTTTTCCAACAAAGAGAGTGAATGTGGTGGTCATGTGTTCAGGTGACCACAGCTAAGAGCATAGTACACTATGTTGTGTGTGGTTTATTTAATCGGAATCTGTATATTAATAGGACTTAAATGAAGCTCTGATCACATTGTTACAGGATCATAGATCTGAAAAGGGATTTTCAAGCTTTCCCCATTGTGAGGCCTATTCTACTGGATGACTTGTTTCACCAGACCAGAAATAGGCAACATATGAGGCCAAAAGTCAAGTTCTGCTTCTGGGCAGGCTACAGGAGGCCATGGTGCTACCAACAGGAAAGAATGGGACTGCACATCTTGATGTTTTTTATGTTTTAGAGATGTTTTAAAGATGAGAATGAAGACTTTGGGGAAGGTAATTCCACTCTCACCTTTAACTGTCCAAACATTTAAAGAAAAACTGCCATTTTAAAATATATCATTTTTTCTCTGCATCAAATGGGTATATTTCAGCAGTCTGGTTTTGCCTCTCAGAGCCCTTTTACTTCCATTATGATCTGAATCTTGGAAAAAGAAAGAATTGAAAATGTGTTTCTGAAAAGGGTCATTTTGTTGCCAAAAACAAAAGGTTTTATTGGAAGTGTGAATTTGAGGTTCTGGGAGATTGCATAAAAGCAACTTCTTGCCTGTCCTAGCTTACCAAGATTTATTTGTGTTTATATATTGAAAAGTCAACTTTTATCAAAAAACAATATTAAACACAAAGCTGGTTTTAGTGCCAAGGAATAAGTTTAATAATTTAGGAACAGCTATTAAAATGGTGTACTGAAGAGTAAGGAATACCAAACTTTGAAGAAAAGCTTGAAAGTAAAAAATATTTGTCTCAGAAATATGATTTTTTTTTTTTTGGCTTAAAAACATGTCAGATTTTTGAATGTGGTTTTTGTGTTTGTGGGATGCAATAAATGTTTGAGTACCACTTGTAGAATCATAGCCCTGGGAAGTCCATAAAGTGTTCAAAGTACAACACATATTACATTGTAGTCAATGGGATGTATAGACTTGTTACTATGTACTCCTTGTATCTTATTGCAAATTGTCTAGAGCAGTTTGAAGAGAGAGAGGGATATGAGATTGTCAATTCCCTTTTCCCTTTTTGCAAAAGATGGTTTTATTTGAAGAATTTCTGAGCCTCAACAAGGCAGATTGTTTGTAGTTTTCCCTTATGTTATATATAAAATCTCATCTTCCTGTAAGAGAACTAAGACATTCCTGTTCACTCCAGAGGGAGGGCTGGAGACCTGATGGAAAGAGATGGCTCCTTTCTCAGTTCCTCCCTCACTCCAGAGAGTATGTGCAATATTGACTACCCTTAGCCATATATCTTTTTTCCTTCACTTTATTTTGCTTTCTTTTCCATTTTTCCCTGAGCAAAAGCCAGAGCTAGGAAACTCACATGTAGCACACATCAGAGCCCTTTTCTAATAGCAGAGGGTGAGCAAAAGGGTCATCTTTCAATTGGGCAACTATGCAGTCTCACTTCAATCAAAGCTGCAATTCCCAAGTCATCAGCCATGAGTCCCATCATTGCCCAATTCCCTCACCATCCTTTGCAAGAGTAGAGTATCCTCATCTCCAGTCCCTCTTCCTCAGATCCCTCTCCTTGCTCCTGTTGTAAAAGGCAAGAAGCAAGCCACTTAGATATCATTGTGACACTTCCCTTCAAACCCATTCAGATAAGAGCATGAAAAGTTGAGGAAGGGAACCTACAGGCAGCCTTTGAGTCTCAGATTTTTTAAAAGGTAAGTTACCATGATTGCTCGGGAGGTCTGTAAATTCCTGGGCCTGGGAGATCCAGAACCTCAGCTCCTTCCCAGATCTCTGATGGGTTTGCTGACAATAGAAGTCACGCCTGTGTTTAGCAACCCCACCATCTCTCTCTCTCTATAGAGCATAGTCCCTGGAGCATAGTGCAAGCCCTATAGGCAATGAAAAGTGTTTATTCCTTGCCCCTAAACTGTGCATTTTTCCTCATCCAGTTCTAGACCTGCTCAAATACTTCAGCGCATCTTTTTGTGGCAACCCTGATTTCAGGAGCTATCCTGAGTAAATATCCAAAGCCCAGGAAAATTGGGAATTTGCGGTTCAGAACACATGAGACAAGAATTTTAGCTATAAGAGGTTCCATGGCTATCTCAAGCTTTTGCCAGTTTTTTCTTTTCCTGTAGGCTAACCCAACCATCTGGAACAAAGGATATTCAGGTCAGACAGACAAATTAACCAAGTTGACCACCTTCATGGCAAATATTAGTCTGGACAGTGCGTAGTTCTCAGAGACTCAGTGTCTAATATAGCTCCTAGAAGCAACTACTATTGAACAACTGGAGTATATTCTAAATCCAAAACATCTAATCCATTTGGTGCAGTCTAATCAAGACCAAGCATAAAAAGAAACCTCTGACCTTAGTTTTGATAGGGGTTTGGTATGCCTCATTTTAGAATGTTCTGGCTTCCCTGTAGGAAAACAGGACATAAAGGGTCTTTTTCTACATCAGAAACAGGGCATCAAGCCCACTCAGGAATTATTAGCAAAAAAAAAGATGAAACATCTATGGGGAAGAGCATTTAATTACAAGATTTTTATATTGCATCAATCCAAAAAAACTAAACCGATGCAGAATCATTTTATATATTTTTTTAAACTTTTCTCTGATCTCTCTTTCTGGGTTATTTCAAAGCTGGGAAATTAGTTACCTCATTCCACAGGAAACAACACCAGAAATTCTCCTAATTCTACCTTTGAAGTGAGTGCATATAGAGAGCTAGGGAAATGGATTTGTAATAAATATTCAGAAATCATAATGTAAACAAGGGTAGAATGGGAAGGGAAGATAGTAAATAAGATGAGATTCACAATTTCTCTCTGACTCATTGAGATATAAGAGGGAGAAGAGGAGAAGCACAACTGAACTTTAAGATTTTGTTATTATAGCCTTTCTCAATAAAGTATAGTTCTGGTCTTCCTGTGGAATGTATTTCCTGATCTGGCCTACGTCAAAGGGCTGACAGTGGGAGAGAAATACCCACTTAGGATACCTATTGCTGTGGTAGAAAAAGAACTGCTGTGGCAAGTCCAATGTAGCATTTTGGTTTGTTTGGGAAAATATGCTTGGTATATATAGCATACTCAGGTTGTCAGATCTCGAAATCCAATTATGTCCATCGCTTTTTATTGGAATCTGATTATCTCCTTCCTTGTTGCTTCATAGAATATAAGTTTTAAAGAGCATGGGCAACTTTGGTGTCACTGGGGTTTCTGTTGTGGGAATTTGGTGGTATGGCTGGCCTGACAGTGGAAGCAAAATGAAAAATTGCTGGGCTGTCTGGTTGCCTTTGTTTAATTCTGAGGTTTGAAAACAGTGACATTAAGACAGAGGAAAGGAAGGCCAAACCACAGCTAGTGCTTCTGCTTTCTCATGGTTTCCTTCTTAAGGCATTGAAATAAGAGAAAATAAGATGTTTCAGTGAAATGGCAGGAAATTACTTTGAATTCTGGTCTCAGAGTTTGGAAGGAAAAAAAAGGAAAGTTTGTATGTTTGAGAGATTGGAAGTAGATTGTTTCTTTTACCATTGGCGAAGAAGCAGTTAATGTATGATGGACAGAAACTAAAAATGTGGATTGTCTATTCTGTAGAAATAAGAGGACAGAATAGACATATTAAAATGAGGAGGAGTGGCAGACTTCATAATATCCTCAGGCATTTATTCTGGGGCTTAGATACCCCCAAAATATAATTCCATGTTGAGTAGGTAAGCTTAAATTGTTTTTTCACATTTTATAGAGGCAAAAGTTCTAAAAGAGGATTTTCAAACTAATACACACTTGCGTAGGGATTATAGTAGAGAGGAGTTTTTATCCAATTACCCTAGTCCAGTGATGGCTAACCTTTTTGCCATCGTGTGCCAGGAGGGGGGTCACACACGTGCGTGCCCACACCCATAATTTTATGCCGCCCCCCGCCCTGCTCCTGGAACGAGATGGCATAGTTGGCCCATTTTTTGCTCTCCCCAGCCTCCAGAGCCTTTCTAGGAGTCCAAGGAGGGTGAAAACAGCCTTTTCCACACCCCCTGGAGGTCCTCTAGAGGCTGGAAACAGCCTGTTTCCCCACTTCTGGTGGGCCCAGAAGGCCTGAAAATCAGCTGGCCAGCGCGCACATGCACGCCGGAGCTGAGCTCACATGCCCACCGATATGGCTACGTGTGCCACCTGTGGCATGCGTGCCATAGGTTCGGCATCACAGCCCTAGTCCTTATTATGAAACTCTTCACATTTAGGAGACATTTTAGTACTCCCAAGAACATACAGCAGTAGATTCTATATATTTCTTAGAGTGCCCTCAAATGGATGGCCTTTTAACACTTGTCAAAATGCATCTTGGATTCTTTTGCTGAACAAGATATTTTCTGGTGAGAAAAAGATAGGAAAAAACAGGAAAGTTCTTGTAATAAGATAGGTTACAACTGTAAATGATGCAATTCCCTCACCATAACATTCCTTGAATGAAGTTTTTGCATACCAAAAGTCTTGTCTGGAAGCACTCTTGGAAATATCTCATTTTAAGAGAATGAGATTGTTCTAAATCAAACCAGATGCTCATATTTCTGTCTCCAGGCCTTGTCTCACAGGCTCTATCTATCAAGGAAGAAAAGAATTTGGGGGTACAGCCACCATGACTCTTAAAAAAGCTGGAAAATGATACTAAGTGAATTAATGGACCACAAGTACCACACATCCCCAAAAGCATTAACATCAAGCAATGTGTTCAAAGGCAGTACCGATCAGCACAAAGAAATCTCTCATGCAAAGCATACTCAACCCCACCCTATGAGGTCAAAGAACATAAGGCAGACCCAAAAAAAGATGGAGACACAACATCAAAGTTACACTACAACAACATTAATTAACAGTGGTTGAGGCTGCCAGAAGAGCAAGAACCAGAACTTTGTATCTCCTTTGACACCTGAAGCAGTAAAAGAGGAAGAGGAGGAGGAGAAGGAGTGCCTCATGGTGGAGTGGTATAGAGTTGCAATATTATTAAGCTGTCTAGGTGCAAATGAATGGATAACTATTTCCTGGAAGCAACAATTCATGTAATTCCAATAAAATACATTTTAGCCTCAGTGGTGTCATGCAGTATCTGCAACATGGTTGCCCTGTCCCTTCATGATGACTGCACTGTACTAATGGCTTAGATAATTAAAGCTTTTAAAACATGTAAGATGATCTTCAGCAATTTTGTTTTTGCTTTTTTCATTCCCCTCCCCAAAATTAATCAGCGAAAGGCTTTGATCAAAGTGTTGGCTGTCTTCTCTTTTCCTTCTAAATTGGCCGAAGAAGCTGAGAGGGTCTCATAATTCCTGCCAGCATTTAAAATAAGTCAAATTCTCCTTAAAATCAAATACTTGGGGAGAAGCTAACAAGGATGCCTGTGGTCTTTGTGGCTTGATCACGTCCTGTAGAAAGTAAGGGCGATGACCTTGACAGACATATGCAAAAATGTTACTTAGGCAAAAGGAGCTGAAGCAATCCTGAGGTAATATTTAATATTCAGAAGTGTGTCAGGCAGATGCTGATTCACGGGACTATAAGAAGGTGAAGGAGGTAATGCAAATCAGACTTGCAAGGTTCTATTATAAGTTACTTTTCGACTTCCTGTGCAATTGATTTCCTGGTTTGATCTACCTAGAGGAGCTGATCAGAGTAGTAATTTGATCTGCTCTACAGTAACAGTCTCTTTCAGCCATCAATGTTTTCCTCTGAAAAACTTGAGCCAACTAGTCCTCTTGTTTAGAGCAATGGTGCAGAACATCATTTCTGCAGGTAGCCGCTTTATTTTCTTTGACTTCCATTATATCTTCATTCTTTTTCACATGAGAATGATAGAAGATAAATAAAAGTTCAAAGTGATGAGATGGTAGATGAGAACTAAGAACCTCCTCTCCCTGTCAATTTAGAAAATTGATGCTATTTGGAATAGAATGTACTAAATTACAGGAAGTTTAGTTAAGCCAATAACTAAACTTTCCCTAGATATTGGCTAAGGAAACTTTGTATGCTTCATCTTTTCTGAGACTCCATGCCTAAAACCAAAGGAAGCCCTACTTACATTTTGTCTGTCTTAATTTCTCGGAAAACTTTGGTTCCAAGTTTTCTGACATCTTGGAAAACTAACTCCACAATAAAAACCCTTTTGTTTCCAGACAATCAGTTCTATATGATTTGTGACCTCAAGTATCTATTTCTTTTTGTTTTCCTTATTGGAAAACATTTGAACTGGAAAATTTGAAAAATCCTTTTTAGCTGCTCATTTATCTAGTTTAGAAGATTTTATATTTTTGACCATGTCCTTTACATTGTCCTCAGTGTTACTGAGTCTTCTTATGGGTGAAGGGGGGTTAAGCTTTTCTTCTAAGGGCAAGCTTGTGCTAAAGCAAATTCTGCTCCATAATTAATTGGTCATATGGCCAGCCCCTGGCTTACTTTGGGCTTAGAAAGTACACAGATTTAGGCCTGGTTAGTATTTAGATATGAGACTACCAGAGAAATACTTGGGTTTAGGCTAGACTGGGAAATCAAAAACATCCTGGAAGAAGGCAGTAGCAAATCACGAATGTATTGTTACAACAATTTGTAATGTACTATTAAAACATTTGTCAACAAAATGTAAAAAATTGAACTGACTAAAATATACTTTTCATAGTTTATTGATGAGTATATGTGAATTTCTGAAAGCAAAAAGAGATCACAGATACATTCTCCAGACAGGAACATTTACATGTGGAAACAGGATGCAAAGGTAATACATTATGAAACTGATCACAACCTGTTTTTCTGAGGAAAGAAATTACACCATTAAATATTATTTGGTTTATTAATAGCCCGTTTGGCTTGGTTTTCCAGGCATTGGAAGGGTTGCTGCAACATCATTAGGAAATTTAACAAACCACAGTTCAGAAGATTTACCTCTCCCTCCTGGTTGGTCAGTAGATTGGACTCTTAGAGGAAGAAAGTACTACATTGACCACAATACTAACACAACACATTGGAGCCATCCACTTGAGCGAGAAGGTCTGCCTCCAGGATGGGAACGTGTTGAATCGGCTGAATTTGGAGTGTATTATGTTGACCACATCAATAAAAGAGCACAATATAAACATCCTTGTGCTCCCAGGTAATATACTTGTGATCTTCACTATAGAATGTTGAATAGATGGAGATAACTGTGCTACAAACTAATCAATCTATTGCTTGTATGTATTTTCTCTTACTTATTTCAACATGTCAAGACACTGTGAATACTATCAGCAATTTTGGATTTTTGCATGCTTGCTCACAAAACATGTTAAAGTTGATTGAGCAAAACATTCCTGTTTGGCATAACGCTTCAGAAAATATCCCATGAATATAAATGGTTTTCTAGCATTTTTGGAAACAATTGAAGCTTAACACTCCTTCACGCAAAAAAAATGGAACATTTCCAAACTTTTAAATCTACTGGATATTGAATACCCAACAGTTTATTAATATGAGGTATCTATTATCAATCCCCAACTCTCTTGTAGTAGAGAAATTGACATTATATACAATTACCTCTACCTCTATTCTACACAGTCATTGAACTCTGAATAGTTATTTATTTACTCTGGCAAAGAAAGTGAGTAGGCCAATACTCATATTTTACAAACAGAAAATACTAAAATGGAAAGAATTGTGGTGTGCCAAACCTAGATTAGAAAACTTGAACTGAAATGAATTCAGGCTCCAGGTCTAGCACTGACTTCAAAACTTGTCTGGGTTGCAAGGTCAGAGAATAATTTTGCTTAGCATCCTTCTTGAAATCTAGTCATATTGGAAATTATATAAATCCCCACGAATTTCTGAGAAGGATCATAATGTTTAATTTTATAATTGGCTCAAAATAAAGTTTTTAAAAAACAGTGCACTCAAGTCAAAATGTTCAAATCCTGTGGTAAAAAATTATTCCTATTATATTAATACTCCTAGTTTTATGTCATTTTAACTTTGATATTATTAGTAATTGGAGCTTTAACAAGAGGAATTGATAACCACTATCTAGAGTTGCTGGGAGTTGGGCTGCATGTGAATTTTAATAAATTATTAGTAGTATTAATAGTTCTCCTTCTCATATGCACTTGTGCATCTTACAGAAATTTTGCAGATCTGATGGAATGTAGTAGGTTGAATTCCCAGGAGGGAGGGGGTACATTCCTAAGGAATAAGTGGCAGCTCAATCCAAATAGAGAAAAAGATCCAGTGTGAGAGAAAGAGGCTGAAGCCAGCTACTCCGTAATAGTTCTTAAAGAGTATATGATAGATGCAGAGAGCAGAGTTCTTCAGTTTGGCAAAAATCTCTCTATAGGTGAGGAACAATAAAGAATTCAGATTGGAAGAATCACCATGTATCTTTCTTGGTTTTTGGGCCTGCCATCAATTGTTTTAATCTTCTTGGTTAGACATATTGGACTACTGTATATGTTAGAATAATTTGTATATAGACAGATGGGTAAATATGAATTTATATAAATTAATGGTAAATTAAAATTATGACTCAATGGTAGCACTTAACCAGTATAGGCTGATATTCCCCCACCCCCCCACCCCCCGCTCCCAAAGCCAAGAAGAGTCAGATTTTTTTAGTATTTGAGTGAGATTCACCACTAAACTTGAATGCTCTGCTTTGGAATGCACCATTTAAAACCACTTTCATATTGTTGCCCTAAACCAGTGTTGGCAAACCTTTTCGGCACCAAGTACCAAAACAGGTGAGTGTGCGCATGCTGGAAACGGAATAGCAGCTGCCCAGGGGTGCATGCGCGCACCGGGAAGATGATCTTCTGGTTTCCGGCGCATGCATGCGCACTGGCCACTTGGCCTTCTAGTTTCTAGCACGCATGCAGCCAGCTGGTGCACATGCATGCGCCGGAACTGAAAGAACAGCCACCCGGTGCCCATATGCGTGCCATCTCAGCCTCAGGAGCATCTGTCTAGCCACGTCTTGCTCAATTTAATGTTTTCTTGATCACATATGTTGCTAGATTGTGATAAAAATATTTGTTGTCTGGTTTTTGGTGCGTCCCTTTGCAGTGTCCCCCGTTATGACCAACCACCTCCTGTGACATATCAACCACAGCCAGTTGACAGAAGTCAGCCTATCCTTGTACCTGCCAATCCATATCACACTGCAGAGATTCCAGACTGGCTGCAAGTCTACGCTAGGGCTCCTGTGAAGTAAGTATTGCTTAAACTGTTTTTCCTATGCCTGACGATAAATATATTTTATAACAAATGTGTTATGTTGGAACCTTTAAGATACCAAGTGTAAATTACCAGAAATATTTCTTCTCTCTAAATCAATTTTGATGTAGTGGGAAGTGTTGAGTGTGCATTTCAGTATAGTGTTATAAATTAAAATGTTTCTGACATACTCAGTGACATTAGCCTTTCCTTTATATGTTTGTTTTATATACTCCTGCATTTTCTCACAGATACGATCACATACTAAAATGGGAACTCTTCCAGTTGGCTGACCTGGATACATATCAGGGAATGCTGAAGTTGCTTTTCATGAAGGAACTGGAGCGGATTGTGAAGTTGTATGAAGCATATCGCCATGCCCTCCTCATGGAACTGGAGAATCGCAAGCAAAGGCAGCAGTGGTATGCGCAGCAGCACAGCAAGAATTTCTAAGCTCCTTTTTTGCTATGGACGTTGATGAAGGTTATTAGAACTTTTAGGGACTTCTTGCTCTCCTTAAAAAAATCGTGAACGAGTGCTTTGGTTAAAAAGGCAGCTTTTCCCTGGATCTTGCACCTTTTGTAATTATCTTCTTTGTGCATCATGACTTTTGAATACAAAATGTTTGTTGTATAAAAAGTTAGTTTCCTACTCTGAAAGCCACTGTTGAGGAAAAAGGCAAAAACAACTTTGTGATTATTTTGTCTTTCATGTTTTTCTAGCAAATGGTTCTACTCTGAAGAAGCAAAATTTCCTTTTTCAAATGGGAAATGTCAGTGCACATTTTCTTGAAAGTAGGCACATGTTTTTAAGAAATCCGAATTCCCATTGCACAGCTGGTGATTTCACAGCTGGTCTTGTATCTGGAGGATAAAGAGATACTTCTGGTGCAGCAAATGAATTGTAAAGTTTGTAGCTTTCATACACAAGGTAACCACATAGGGTTTTTTTCCCAGTGGTTGCCTTGCAGAATAATAGTTTTCTGTTTGAACCAAGCACTTAATAAATTACTGCCTTATTTTGTTCAACTTTGTTCTGATTTGCTACTGGGCATTTGTTTGAAAAAATGCCATATGTAAGCTGGTGGAAGCAGTTTGTAGCTTTGGAAGTATTCCAGGCAAGTAAGGACTGAACCAGCATTTAAGTTAACTATAAACATGATGTTGGAGGACTGAGTTGTCTTGACCATATACAGTAAACTTTATCATAATTAAAGTAGCAGTGAACAGTTTTATAAATCCTGTATTTGGTGGGAAAATAATTTTACATTCACAACTCCAGAGCAATTAATCTATTTTCATTCTGAATTGTTGCTTATGACTCCTCTATGACATGTTTTCTGTAAAATAAATGTTTTGTTTAAAATTTGTAATACATTGTTTCTAAATTTCATTCTTTTTTGCCTTGTCAACAAGAGGTGGGCTGCGGAATGGATTAGCCCAAATCAGATTGCATTCATTACCCCATGTTGAAGAAATTTACCTTTAAATGCCTCTTGATGTGATAATGTAGGGCAAAACACCATTCATAGGCCTTGTGGGTATGTTTGTGCAATATGGTTAGCCAGATTACTGAATTTATTTGTTTTCTAGATTCATATATGCCATGTTCCATAAGCTTCCCTCATAGTCCAAGTTTGTGTTTGTGTAATATACTGAGCTGCAAAAGTCTAACTAGAAATAATCCTAATTTCACCCTATAAGAATTGAACACACAATTCAATTTTGATTGTTCTTTAAAAAGAATTTGTGCAGATTTTTCCCCAAAGAGGCTGCTGTTAAGGAAAGCAAAATGACAAATATTGCAAGTGAAACAGATGCAGTGTAAATTCTTGTATTTAGTGTGACACAGGGAAGTTTCTGCATGATTATTCAGAAATTAATAAAACAACAAATAGGTAATTGTCTTAGGAACAAACTTTTAATCAACAATAACATAATAAAACTAGGAACACTCTTTATGCACTAAACAAATATATATATACAGTGGCATTTTCAAAGACGTTAAAAAAGGCTTTTCCATTTCTTTAACATATCATAGCAAAAGAAATTTCTGCAACTTCAGAGAAGGCAAGTGAACAAGCTGTTTGAAGAAAAGTGTGAATATCAAAACCTTTAGGTGTATATTGGGCAATGTTAGGATAACCCCACTTAAATAAGTGCAGAGTTTACAGGCCATTACTTTTATTCATCAGGTTTGCCTCACAAAATCCTCCAAGTGCACATAAAGGTTTAATTTGCATACTTCTCTTCATCAAACTGCATGGATGTATCCATGAAGTTACCAGGAGTTGAATTTGACTCAAAAGAGAGTCTCTTTTTTTCCCCTAGAAAGCCTAAAATGGTCTTAATGACTCAAGGGGCTCAGATTCAGAGAAGCCCACACAAGCAGTTGTGTACATGATCATCAGCTGCACTGCTGCTACATCCCATTCTTTCTTCTTTGGGATGGCATGGCTCAGCTGTGAGAAAAAAAAATCTGATGAAAGGAGAAACAATTAGTATCTCTGGCTCTGGCCTTATGCTCTTAAAAAGATCTGAAAGTAACAGCATTTTCTAGAGAACCAAAGAGTACTGAGTCTGCAGCAAAATTAAGTCACTGCCTCCTTTTTAAAAAGAAAATGACAGTCATGCTGATTCATCCACTCTCAAGCAGGGCATTGTCCAAATTAAAGCAGCCACACTTAAGCCATTGGTGCATGTGAATGAGTTATCATTTTTCTCCATCTTCCGTTTTGAGGAGTGCCAGAGATTGGTACATGGATGCAGAAGTGATTAACGTGTTTTAATGATGTATTTCTTGCACCTCTGTGGAAAGCATCTGGATTACATACTTTTCTTCTCTGTCCCTTCCTTGGGCTCTACCTTCTGGGCTGTAGGGAAAGCATGATGGTACAAATGTCTGTGTGTGGCAGCTGCGCTGTAAAGTTTGTACAAAGCCTGAAAACCAAAACAAAAAAGTTTTCAGCTGTTCTTCTCGCGGACTACTCCTAAGCAGGCAGATCCTGCATGTATCCAATCTTTTTCGCTTTATCTCAAGCGAATGCCTTGTCTTTTCAATTACTGATAGAATTTATGTAAAATGTGAAAACACAGTGCAAATTCCTCCGTTCAACTACATGTAGAAATCTGCTTTTTGCCAGAGGAATTGATGTTTTAAGTTATTGCAGGGATGGTATTCTCTAGAGAGCTGACCCTGCTTCCTCTACCATCAGGGACCTGGATCCTTTCCCAGCAAACATTACAGGGAAGAACAGCATATTTAATGGATACACAGGGCCCTTCTCCTACTTGTTTTGCTGTACAATCTGCGTGTAACAACGGGCTGTGCGGTATGCCCTGAGAGCCATATTAAACAGGGTTTTTTGGTCTCTGATCTGAATTCCAAAATGAGGCAAGCAGTCAAATTCTGCAGCTGCCTTCCCAATTCCAGCCTAGGATGGGAAAGATTTTAAAACTACTGATAATACAAATACCTTGAAGTATTATGAATCCACATGCACAGTTATTCATATATATGTATACTAGTGGAGAAGGAATTGCTTTTGCATAACAGTAAGTTGGCTTACCTCATTTGTGTTGCCCTGCAGAAAAGGCAGTTGTAAAAAGAAAGAAAAAAACAAGGTGAGAGAAAGAACACAAGATGTCCTTGCATTTATATTCCCATTCCCACTGTACCCTGAAGCAGGCTGGAGAGGGTGCATTCAGTTTATTCTGCCTTCTCTTCCTCTTGCTAACTGAACCTATAAAGTTGCCTCATTCATTTTTCCAGCCACCAGTTCATCAAATCAAAAGCTATCTATTCGCAACACCACCCTTCTATATTTAAGCTAAGTATTAACTTAATTACTTTAATATCAATTCTATATATTTGCTGTTTATTCTTTTACTTCTTTTGGGAAGGGGTCTCTTGAACCATCAATAAAGAGAGAGTTCAGATTATTAAGTACATGGTTTTCATGATTTTTGCCTGGAAGATAATATATAAACCATATAAACATTAGATAAGCCTAAGATCTGAAGACAAGATTTCTAAGTGCATTATGCGTAGATATTTATACAAGGACTAAAACCCAGGAAGCCTAGTTCAACACAGTAACATAATCTAAACAAACCTTCCTCAACCTGTTGGATTAGAACACTCTTTGCTATAGCCATCAAGTAACTGGGCACCATCTGTCACTCTTGCTTATTTATCAGGGCACTCTTAGAAGGATCATCTTGGAGACAAATTTGGGCACAATCCAAATTCATGCATGTACTGTACATTTGTTGTTGTTTTAATGATATTCCATAATAATTCACCTTTCAACACCATCAAATTGGGAGTGATTTTTAAACCAATCTCAACTACTCACAAAGCAACTTGGCCAATTCAGCTTACAGGAGAGGGCCCAGCTGAAAAACAGACATTATAACACTGGTCCTCACAAAAAGAAGATGTCAAGGCATCCTGGTTTATATGTGCCTCTGCTTTAATGCCATATGGGACTTAAGACATGATTTTTGTTAAGGATTTTCTGATCAGAGATGCATTTGCTTTTAAATCTTTTACTTTAATTACTGAAAAGATAACCAGAGCCTTTTACGGCTGCCTTCTCATATCTAGAGGGTAAATCCATTGGGGAACATTAATCTTCCCTCAAATTCTCTTTATATTGACCAGTAGCCTCTCTAGGGCAGTGTTTCTCAACTGTGGCAACTTTGAGATGGCTGGCTGGGGAATTCTGAGAGTTAAAGTCCACCCATCTTAAAGTTGCCAAGGTTAAGAAACATGGCTCTAGGGTTTTCCATACCTGGAGAAGTCAAGAGAGCAAACATTATTTGACTTTGATCTTTTCATTTACCATTAAGATGCCTACTAGTGATTTTCAGCCCTCTAAATCTCCTTCATAGTCTCTGTGCAACTATTCCCTGCAATGTAAAAGAACATGTCCTTTTGAACGGCAAACCTTCTCCAAACTGAGGGGTCACTGAGAGCAAACTCCACTCCTTATTAGCACTGATGATATTATACCTAGTTTGGGTAATGAAACATTTGCAAGAAAGCAAACTTAGAGAGCACCAAAGACTCATTTCATCCCTGAACTACAAATACCCTTCTTTATTGGTTTCTCCAAACTGCTGTCTGCTGACTGGCGGATTCTGGGAGTTGAAGTCCTCCAGGCTTAAAGTTGCCAAGGTTGGAGACCCCTGATCTAGGGGGACTAAAGGCTTGATAGGAATGCTAGTGTTAAGGCTCAAGAACGGATAGTGAGCTCTTACCTGGTCCCAGAGTGCTGCTGCCACTTGGTCTATGACGGCCCCCAGCTCCCTGTACTCCCCGGAGTATCTGATGTATGCCCATGTGCAAAGGGTGATCAGAGTTAGCCCCATAATCATATTGCAGAGACTGGCTATGATGTCCAATCCAATGAAGCCTGTGACACCAGCAATGACGTAAGTGATAAAGATGACGACAAACAGGGTGGCTGGGGTGCGAGCAGCGTGGAAGATGTTCTTGCTGTCGTTGTGCTTGATATACTGGACATAGAGCTCGTCAATTTCTGCCTCCAATTGCTGGAGGTAGCGACGGCTGAATTCTTCACCCCCCATTTTTTTCACACCACGGAATTGCCGCACTGCCTCTTCCTTGAGCTCCAGGTGTTTATTCTGAAGGTCACTGGGTGCAAGAAAAGGTTTGTCACCCCCACACACCTGAAACAAGCAAGTAAAGCATTTTTAAAAAGAACACAACAGGGTAAACCCCTGACCAAAGAAATGAAGCATCCCACAGATGTGTTAGATTTGAAATCCCAGAAGTCCTAGAGTAGGCAGTATGAAAAAAAGTCATACTATTTGGGAATTTGAAGTCAATTCATCAGGCTGAGAAAGCTGGTTTATTCATTTATTATATTTTATTTATTTGTCAAGCATGTATAAGATAACAGATATAAGTATAAACACAATTATGAATACAGGAAATGGATACGGATAAATGGTGACAGTAGAACAGGGACGGTAGGCACACTGGTGCGCTTATGCACGCCCCTTACAGACCTCTTAGGAATGGGGTGAGGTCAACAGTAGACAGTCTAAGGTTAAAGTTTTGGTGGTTTGGGGAAGAGACCAGAGTCAGGTAGTGCATTCCAGGCATTGACAACTCTGTTGCTGAAGTCGTATTTCCTGCAATCGAGTTTGGAGCAGTTTACCTTAAGTTTGTATCTATTATGTGCTCGTGTATTGTTGTGGCTGAAGGTCATTGACAGGTAGGACGTTGTAGCAGATAATTTTGTGTACTACATTTAGGTCAGACCGAAGGTGGCGTAGTTCTAAGTTGTCTAAGCCCAAAATTTCAAGCCTGGTGGCATAAGGTATTCTGGGTGAGCAAAGGAGTGGAGGACTCTTCACTCATATAACGTGTAACTAGGCCATCACCCTCCTGCTCAGTACAGGAATTGCAATTAAAAGATCTCCAATAAATGTCTTCTACGCTCTACTTGATTCCATCAAGTAAAAGGAAGTTTTGGATAACTACCATTTCCCCGAAAATAAGATATCCCCTGATAATAAGCCCAATCGGGCTTCTGAGCGCATGCACTAAAATAAGCCTTCCCCCGAAAATAAGCCTTCCCCGAAAATATTTAAATGCAGAGCTGGAAATCAGGTAAGACAGCAACAGGAGCCCCATCTTGTTCCATGTGCCCCAAAATAATAAGACCTCCCCAAAAATAAGGCCAAGCGCTTATTTCGGTGTTCAAAAAATATATAAGACAGGGTCTTATTTTCAGGGAAACACGGTAGTTCCACTGTTGGACTGCCCTTAACATTTAAACGATAGATCATTATTACATGTCTTTCCCTTGGAACAAGTCTTGATCTGCTTGACATCCATGGGAGTCCACGGAATCTCTCATTTTGGATACTATAGTGATTTAACATCTTTAGCTCTTTACATTTTTCTTCATAAGACTTAGTTTCTACTGCTCTGATCAGCTTCACTGTCCTTTTTTTTTTTTTTTTAATTTGATTTATAAGCTGCCCTTCTCCGAAGACTCAGGGCGGCTTACAATGTGCTCAGCAATAGCCTTCATCCTTTTGTATATTTATACAAAGTCAGCTTATTGCCCCCACAAACTGGGTCCTCATTTCACCTACCTTAGAAAGGATGGAAGGCTGAGTCAACCTTGAGCCTTGGCGAGGTTCGAACCCTGCAGTAATTGCAGGCAGCTGGTCTTAATAACCAGCTTAATAACAGGGTGCCTTAAACCCCTGTACTACCAAGGCTCCTTGTCTGACTTGTTCTACTATCTCTGAAACCTTCTTAAAATGCAGGATTTGGAAATGGATTCAAATGGGGTCTGATCAAAGCAGATTATCTAAAGTGAAATGAGTTGCAACATGTTGTTCAACGTTTTTACTGGGATAAAGTATTTCAGTACAGGTAATCGCAGACTATCTGATTGTGATTTCTTAATCATATTAGTCCTATATGATATAGATACCATGTTTCCCCAAAAATAAGACCCTATCTTATTTTTTTTTTGAACCCTGAAATAAGCACTTAGTCTTATTGCCATGCGCTCAAAAGCCCGATTGGGCTTATTATCAGGGGATGTCTTATTTTGGGGGAAACAGGGTATATACAAATCAGAAGTTAGTACTGCAGTGTCAGTGGTCCCTTATCCCAATTAAATCAAAATACATATTTTTAAAAAGAAAAACCAGATTGAAATGTCCAAAATCTTGCAACCATATCGTCAATTCACAAGATTTCAGATGACTTTTGGGGACGGGATGATCAGACTGTAATGCAGCAATGTTGAATGAATTCTGGGGGCTGAAAAGCTCAAAGACCTACCCCTGAGATCCAGATCACATATTTTTGGAACTACACTGGCTCTTCAGAAGACAACAGATCACCCAAGGCCTTACATGGAATGAAGGAGCTACGGCTCCTTAGAAAAATGATGGGACAGATTCTGAGCCTTACCTCTTCCATTCGTTTGTTGTAAGTATCTTTTGCAGTGGCAACAGCTGCCAGATTGTTTGCTTCTGCAGTGGCCTGCAAAGGCAGAATGGGGAACAGGGACAAAGAGGAAAAAAAATGTTGCTATGGAAACAGGAGGCCATTGACCATAACAGTTGGAAAATACTGTGAGTTTATTAATTGCAAGCAAGGATGCTTTTTCTCCTAAAGCATCAGGGAAGCTCAAAGTCAGGATCAAGCAAACCATGTCAACCACTGGATGGTTCTGGAGGAATCATTCTCACTCAGCACAAGAAAAAAACACATTTTTTGGAAGAAATGCTTTGCACATTGCCTTGAACTCTTGGAGCAAAGACAGGGAGATAAATCTAAATCTTATATAAATAAGCACCCAACAGAATAGTACACAAATAGCTTCTCTACTACTTGTAAAAATTCTTTCACGGTGACTCCAATCAATTCACTTTTTCCATCCACAATCCCTTTTCTCTCCTAGCGAAGACACATTTAACCTGGGAAGAGGTTATTATATGCTTTAATTAAATACTTCCCACAAACTCTCTCCTCTAGTCCTCAGTTAATCAGTTAAGGAGCTGATGATAAAGCAGGTGATGACTGCTTTTTTCCTCACTGTTCAGCAATTTTGATGGAAAGGGGAGAAAAACTGAGATAAGGGAAATGTCTATGGAGATTCTCAGTCATCCAGGTCATGGTTGTCCCAAAGGTGTTTTTTCAAGAGGCAAGTGGACTTTCTGGTTTTTCTTTGAAGACGTTTCACTTCTCATCCAAGAAGCTTCTTCAGCTCTCAGCTCTGAGATGAAGAAGCTTCTTGGATGAGAAGTGAAACGTCTTCAAAGAAAAACCAGAAAGTCTGCTTGCCTCGAAAAAAGCATCTTTGGGAGAGAAAACGGAAGCCATTTGGATTGAGAGCATCAGGCAAGTTTTTGCAAGCTAAAGGAACAGTGGTGGAATTCGAATTTTTTTTACTACTGGTTCTGTGGGCATGGCTTGGTGGGCATGGTGTGGCTTGGTGGACGTGGCAGGGGAAGGATACTGCAAAATCCCCATTCCCTCCCCACTCCTAAGGGAAGGTTATTGCAAAATCTCCATTCCCACCCCATTCTGGGGCTAGCCAGAGGTGGTATTTGCCGGTTCTCTGAACTAGTCAAAATTTACCAGTTCTCCAGAACCTGTCAGAACCTGCTGAATAGCACCCCTGTAAAGGAGCCTGTATGGCAGTCAGTAGATGGAATGGAGTAACATCAGGATCATCTAGAACAGTGTTTCTCAACCTCACCAACGTTAAGATGTGTGGAAATCAACTCCCAGAATCCCCCAGCCTATTACTGGGTTGAGAAATGCTGAGGTTGAGAAACACTGATCTACAGCATACACCTTTCACTTCAAGGCTGCAGTCCAAGGAGTTGGGAACAGGAAGTCTCAAAGGTCTATCTATCTATCTATCTATCTATCTATCTATCTATCTATCTATTCGATTTATATGCCGCCCTTCTCCGGAGACTCAGGGTGGCTTACAATGCGTTAAGCAATAGCCTTCATACTTTTGTATATACCTGCTTAGTAAGGCTTTCAGCCCCCCCAAGCGGTGTTCTTTTTTTTACAAAGTCAGCTTATTGCCCCCACAATCTGGGTCCTCATTTTACCTACCTCGAAAGGATGGAAGGCTGAGTCAACCTTGAGCCTGGTGAAATTTGAACTCGCAGTAATTGCAGGCAGCTGGCAGGTAGGTGCTACTTTAACAGCACTTAGTCTACTGCGCTCTTTATAGAACTGAGAACTCTTTCCCAACCAAAATTTTCTCCAAAGTGTTAAATTACTATGCCTACAATTCCCAGACATCATGGAGAAATTTTGAAAGCTAGTATTTTACACATCTGGAGGGTACTAGGGTGGGGAAAGTTGGCCTAGAGACACACTTAGGACTCCTTCCTACTTTATATCTTCTTAGGGCCAAAGACAAACATGTAACATAGACCTGGAGAAGGCATAACAAATGATTTTGACCAAGATGCCTTGACATTTATGTCAAGTAAACATTATTTTACTATACTTGAATAAAATTAAATGTTTCAGTGTTTTTCAACCATGAGGATACACCCGTATACATTAGCAAAGCATCTAAAAAACTGGTTTATGGTTTATTCTGAAAGCAAGACTGGATTGAATTGTGAGTGTTTTTGCATGTTTCTAAAGAGAGATTAAAGCTTGTCGATCGAAGGGTCAGCAGTTCACTGGTTTGAATCCCTAATGTCGCGTATCGGGGTGAGCTCCCATTACTTGTCCCAGCTTCTCCCAACCTAGCAGTTCGAAAGCACATAAAAAATGCAAGTAGAAAAATAGGGACCACCTTTGGTGGGAAGGTAACAGCATTCCGTGCGCCTTTGGCATTTAGTCATGCCGGCCACATGACCACGGAGACATCTTCGGACAGCACTGGCTCTTTGGCTTTGAACCGGAGATGAGCACTGCCCCCTAGAGTTGTGAACGACTAGCACATATGTGTGAGGGGAACCTTTACCTTTACCTAAAGAGAGAGATCTCACTATGACCTCTTGGCCATTTGCACATAGTAGTGGGCTCTCTATTATGTTCTCCCATCACTGTATTCAATTCCATTAATTTGGTGCCCTTCCCAAATTAATGGGAAGTGCAAGATCTGAGCATCTCACACATCTTTAAGGGACTTGATTCGTTCTGTAAGTCATCTCTCGTGATTGATAGGAATTGATAGGGAAAAAATGCTTTCTCCTTCCGATAGAAACTTATGTTCCCAACCCCCACAGAATGCAGTAATTACCTGCAACATTGATTTTGGATGAGGGAGCTCTTCTCCTTGGTAGATCTTAATATAGGCCTGGGAGAAAAACAAATTAAAAAACTCCAAGTGATATATGGAACATCATTTAAAACCTGCCCACAAAATATTATGTCAAAAAATGTTAAAAGTGTTTTTAAGTTCCTACTTATAGAGCTACAATATTAATTAACCATATTAACCATATAACGTCTACTATGTCGTGGATGCTATGCCTTTAATGGCGATTCCAAATATATCTAAAAAATGCTGTCTTTGGGGGATTTTTTAAAGTTATTGAATGGAAAAGCTGTGACTTCTAAATATGATTTAAGTGCAACGCATAGCAGTCCTAATTACTAGCCCTGTCACTAGAGATGGTAAAATTCTACTTCAGCCACATCTGAAGGGGTTTAAGCTCTAAACTGTTTCTGGAGAAATCTGTTCCAGTAGAGATTGCTCTCTGTTTCTACATGAGCCCAATATGGCAAGGGGACCTTAGCCACTGATCCCTAGAAAATGGAGGCTTTGAAGCCAGAAAGCCCTCTCTTTTATACTTGCAGCTCACCTTGAAATATTCCACAAGGCCTCGGCAGGTGATCTTATTTCCGTTGATCTCCTTGACATCCAGGCTCTTGGGGCTCAATAGCCATGGAATCAGGATTTTCAAGTTTTTGATGAAATCATCATCTATTTCTGTAAGGGGAACATGAACCCTATTTATAAGTGTGCCTTTTGTAATGCAAATACTAGAAACCCCAAGAACTGAGGAGATTTCAGAGTAAACCAATGATTATCTAAATCAAAATAATGAATTCTATATATCAAAGTGTCCAAAATACTGTCTCCTAACTTATGACATGGATCTTTTGGACTCTTTCTGTCAACATATTTTTAATTGCTATCCATGAATAAGATATCAAGGCAGATATCACATAATGTCATTTATATGAACTTTTCCACAGTACCAATTGGGGATGAAAAGCTCAGGATAGCTCAGGTAGACATTGCCTACTTCATTTGACCTAAGATGATAAATTTTATCATGGTCAGATGGTCAACAGAAGCAGATCATATCATGGATTAACTAATTAATTAATTATGAATCTGTTGGTGCAGTGGTTAGAATGCAGTATTACAAGCTAACTCTGACCATAGACTGGAGTTCAATCCTGACCAGCTCAAGGTTTACTCAGACTTCCATCCTTCCGACGTCGGCAAAATGAGGACCCAGATTGATGGGGGCAATATTCTGACACTGTAAACCTCCCAGAGAGTGCTGTAAAACACTATATGGAGCACTATATAAGTCTAAGTGCTAATGCAATGGATGAGCCCAGCCACCATGCTCCTTTTGTGTAGTCTGGATTGTCCTCACTAATATTTTATTGGTGGACCTTCTGACATGATCTACTATCTTTTATGTACTCCGAGAGTGTATGCACCAAGACAAATTCCTTGTGTGCCCAATCACACTTGGCCAATGAAGAATTCTCTTCTTCTCTTCTCTTCTCTTCTCTTCTCTTCTCTTCTCTTCTCTTCTCTTCTCTTCTCTTCTCTTCTCTTCTCTTCTCTTCTCTCTTCTCTTCTCTTCTCTTCTCTTCTCTTCTCTTCTCTTCTCTTCTCTTCTCTTCTCTTCCCTTCCCTTCCATTCCATTCCATTCCATTCCATTCCATTCCATCCTCTAAACCTTTACCTGGAGATGGCCATGACTGTTAAGATCACACAGTTCTTGAAAGATTAATCCTGGAGGGTTGGAACTATCAGATCCATCATGCCTATCTTAACATTATACTGGAAATTAGGAGAGAACAATACCAGCAGTTTGTTCAAAGGTCTCCTCCTTCCCTGGACATTTCCATGGCATAGCCTGAGACGCAGCATTTCTCCAAAGAACTTGGCAGAATCTTACTTTCCTCCAAAAACTGTTGAAATATCTATATCGCAATAATGTCACTTTATGACTAGACAGGCCCCTTTGCAACCCTTAGCTTGAAAACTATTGATCAACAAATGTGTCTTTTAGGGCAAAAGAGTTTACTGCCTTTGCAAAACCTGGCTTGATGCCCACGAGTCCAGAGGCCAGTTAGAATGGCCCAATCAGAAACCTAATTCGATCACGAAATAAACCTTGTCCCTATATGATACTGCTGTGTTGTTCTCCTCTTCTGTGTAGAGGTCATGGTTTTCCCTTAAGGAATAATCTCTAATCGTGTTGAAGGTATCTGAATGGGTCAAGAAAAATTCTCTTAGAACGGCAATCAGAAGAGTACAAATTATCTGAGGAACTGTCTCACCCCAATGGGATGGGCTCGCCCCACCTGCCCCTCTGCAAAAGAGGTCTCCCATTTAGATCCCATCAGCGTTCTCTGCAGTGGCCTCTGGAACATCTTGCCACCAGAGGTAAGATCCGTCTCCTTCAGAAGTGCCTTAAATCCTGGCTTTTCTGGTTGACCCAAGATACTGATACAGGGGCACTCTATGCTGGAAATGGTTGGTCAAGTGAGAGATAAAAACCCACCCCCATATTGCTTCATCCTCTTGGTTTTTAGCCCTTACAGGTAATCCTCAACTTACAACCGTATATTTGGTGACCATTTAAAGTGACAAAATCACTGAAAAAATGGACTTAAGATCATTTTTCACTTACGATCATTGCAAAATTCAGATGCTTAGCAACTGGCATGTATTTATGATGGCTACAGTGTCAATGGGAAAGCTGGATTCGCTTACCATGTTACTAACTTAACAACTGCAGTGGTTCATTTAACAACTGTGGCAAGAAAGGTCGTAAAATGGGGCAAAATTCTTGCTTAGCAACAGAAATTCTGGGCTCAGTTGTGATTGTAAGTCAAGTAAGATTAGGTGTGTGATTAGTGGTTAATTTTAATGTTTTTATAAATATGCTTTAATGGCATTGTAAGGCTCCCAGAGGGGTGGCTAATGAGAGGGGTGGCATACTTACTGCATAAATAAACAAATAATGTATAAATCTCATCTAAGAAAAAAGGCACATGGCTATAATTAATTAAGCAGAAAAAAACTGGAGACATGCAGTTCCAACCATCTGGTCAGTTTCATTCTCTTTTGAGAATGAAAGTACAGAACAGGCAAAACCTGGATCAAAAACAGAAACTGTGAGAGGGACCTTTTGGGATCCTAATGGACAATCACTTAAACATGAGCCAGCACAGTGTGCGGCAGCAGCCAAAAAGACTAATATAATACTTGGTTGTATAAACAGAGGCATACAATCAAATTCATGTGAAGTATTAGTGCCGCTTTATAAATCCTTAGTAAGACCACACTTGGAATACTGCATCCAGTTTTGGTCACCACATTACAAAAAAGATGGAAAATTTGGGAAAAGATAATTAAAGGCCTGGAGATGAAAACATATGAAGAAGGTTGCAAGATTTGAGTTTGGCTAGTCTAGAGAAAAGAAGGTCTAAGGGTGACATGATAGCAGCATTCCAGTATTTGAGAGGTTGCCACAAAAAGGAGGGGGGGTCAACTTGTTTACCAAAGCACCTGTAGGTAGGACAAGAGACAATGGATGGAAACTAATCAAGGAGAGAAGCAACCTGAAACTAAGGAGAAATTTGCTGACAATGAGAATAATTAACCAGTGGAACAGTTTGCTGTCAGAAGTTGTGGGTGCTTCATCACTGGAGGTTTTTAAGAAGAGATTGGACAGTCACTTGTCTGAAATGGTATAGGGCCATGATGGCGAACCTATGGCACATGGGTCACAGATAGCATGTGGAGCCATATCTGTGGGCACGCGAGTGTTGCCTTAGCTCAGCTCCAGCGTGCATGTGTGTGCCGGCAAGCTGATTTTCAGGCCTTCCGGGCCCACTGGAAGTCAGGAAGCGGGCCGTTTCCAGCCTCCAGAGGGCCTCCAGAGCGGTGGGGAAGGCCGTTTTTGCCCTCCCTAGGCTCCTAGAAAGCCTCTGGAGTCTGGGAAGAGTGAAAAGCAGGCCTTCCGGTTCCACTGGAAGTCAGGAAACACGCCATTTCCCGGCCTCCGGAGGGCCTCCAGGGGAAGGCTGTTTTCACCCTCACCAGGCTTCAAGAAAGCCTCTGGAGTCTGGGGAGAGCAAAAAAACAGGCGTACTGGGCCAACCGGGCCATCACATGCCAAAAGCGGGGGGAGCGCGGGGGGGGTCGCGCGCACATGCATGGGGGGAGGGGTGTATTGAATTATGGGTGTGGGCATGTGAGCACGTGACCACCACCACCACCCCGCGTTCCCCCTGCTTTTGGCACGCGACAGCAAACAGATTAGCCATCACTGGTATAGGGTCTCCTGTTTGAGCAGGGGTTTGGACTAAAAGATCCCCAAGGTCCCTTCCTGCTCTATTATGATTGATTGAAAATGAACGTTATCCCTAAAACAGCCATAGACACACACACTTCTGCAAACCCTGCCTCAAATTTGTCTATGATACAGCCAGAGGTGGGCTGCTGCCGTTTCAGACTGGTTCAGGCAAACCGGTAGTTCCGACCACCGGCTGGGCCCGCCCACCTGCCCACCCAGGCGCTATCCCATCCTATATATCTCACTCTCTGGCTCACTCGCCCTGCCCATGCAGCCCAGCTGATTGCCACGCCTCGCCCACTCTACTCACCGAGAAGGTGTGCTGGAAGCCGCGCGCATGAAATTGCCGTGTGTTTGAAGTCACACGCTCACATTTTCGGTTCTGCCCTAGGCGAACCAGTTGTTAAATTATGTGAAGCCCACCTCTGGATACAGCTCCAACTCTCAGTTTTTGTGCTGCTTGGTTTCTTACCGATGCCAATGAACTCACCTCTGAGTTTCCCATCAAAATTGGGATTTGTAGCTACTTTCAAACCCGGATGAGGTAAAAGGAAACAGGAGATGTTGGTGAAACAGGAGTGTATATGCTTCCGCACATTCTGCAGCTCTTCATGCTGGTTTCCAGAAACCTGGGAACAAGCAGACAATTACTCGTTTAAGGAGGACAAGTATAAATCCGTTATTCATACCTGGGGATTCCATTGTTGCATCTTGGTATAGGAAGTCCTCGACTTACGGTCACAATTGAGCCCAAAAATTCCGTTGCTAAGTTGTTAAGTGAATTTTGTCCCATTTATTAATTCATTTATTAATTCAATTTGTATGCCGCCCCTCTCCAAAGACTCAGGACCCATGTCTGATTTTTCTTGCCACAGTTGTTAAGTGAATCACTGCGGTTGTTAAAAAGTTAGTAACATGGTTGTTAAATGAATCTGGCTTCCCCGTTGATTTTGCTTGTCAGAAGGTGACAAGAGATGATTACAGGATCCCGGAACATTGCAACCGTCATAAATATGAGTCAGTTGCCAAGCATCAGAATTTTGATCATGTGACCATGGAGATGCTGCAATGGTCGTAAGTGTGAAAAACGGTCATCAATCACTTATTTCAGTGGCATTGTAACTTTGAACGAACTGTTGTAAGTCAAGGACTACCTGTATACAAAAAAAGGCATAGAGAGATCCTTTCAAAGCATAGCCTCTACACCAATCTTTTTCAAACTTAGCAACTTTAAGATGTGTGGACTTCAATTCCCAGAATTCCTCAGCCAGAATCCACACACACTTATAGTTTGAAAAATACTGCTGTAAACTGTGCCCTGGAAAACCTTCTTGAATCAATGCCAGCCTCTATTTATCTTCAAGTAGAAGACAAATTCCCTCTGGGTTCATCCCTCCTGCCACTGCTGAAATCCTATGTGTAGCACTTAAAGGTCCAAATTCCTCCAAGTTTGATTGAAGAAGGCAGCTGCCACAAAGAAATCCTCACCTTCTCACCATGTGGCGGGAGAAAGTACTTAGTGTGCTTTTGCACAGTTGCATATATGTTTAAAAAAAACAGGTTCATTAATGTGTCAAACTTCTACTGGCACAAAAGTCCTAAAGTTATCCATCTCTTATTTCATGCATCATCTTTTGGACAAAAGATTTTGCAGGAACCATCCCACAGCTTGGAGGCAATCCTCAAAGCTCATTGTGCCCTCTCCAGACTGGGCTATAATATTTTGATAGCAAAATTTCAAAATTTTTAAGAGTATGATTTTCTGTTTTTTTAAGATGTCTTTGGCTTTAAAAATGGCAAAATAAATGAATTCAGTTTTCACAAGACTTAATGCAACTTGTTTGTATTTTAACCATCCCAAACCTTAAAACAATTCGACCTTACCCATTTGACAAGATCATCACACACCGATCGATGCACCTTCTAGACTTCTTAGAGGTCTAAAAAACATCATCATCCTTGTGTGGTCTAGCTAAAGAAAATGGTCTACTCCTACCCTCCTCACTGTGAACCACAGACATAAGAACTAGTCTGGAGAAAATCAGTCTGGAATAGGCAAAGAGATGATACAAAGGCTATAAGGTAAAGGTTCCCCTCGCACATATGTGTTAGTGGTTCCCAACTCTAGGGGGCGCTGCTCATCTCCGTTTCAAAGCCAAAGAGCCAGCGCTGTCCAAAGACCTCTCCATGGTCATGTGGCTAGCATGACTAAACACCAAAGACACACGGAACGCTGTTACCTTCCCACCAAAAGTGGTCCCAATTTTTCTACTTGCATTTTTTACGTGGTTTCGAACTGCTAGGTTGGCAGAAGCTGGGACAAGTAACAGGAGCTCACCCCGTTACGTGGCACTAGGGATTCGAACCACTGAACTGCCGACCTTTCGATCGACAAGCTCAGCATCTTAGCCACTGAGCCACCACATCCCTCAGCATCTTAGCCACTGAGCCACTGTGCAAAGGCTGTATCAGGGGGTTAACCTGTGTCAGAGGGAACGGGGCTAGGATTTTCCAGTTTTATTCCTGTTGAGAGAAGGTGCATGTTTTCTTTTAAATGCATAAAGCCTATTTTAGAATTGCAAAAAAGAAAAATGTTTTCATACCTTTCCATCATAGAAGTGCAGGAATTCACTTTTTTTTCCCCAGTCATGCCACCAAAATTGAGTGCATGTTAAGGGGCTGTAAACATCACACAAAGAGTGTGATGCTCAAGTTCTCATTGGCCAACCAGCCTTTTCCTCTCTGCTGCCCTCTGCAGTAAATTTAACAACAGTACCTTAAAATTGTGATTGATTTTTTTCCCCTGCAAGAATGACTCTAAATTTTTTTTTTTTTAATTTGATTTATATGCCGCCCTTCTCCGAAGACTCAGGGCGGCTTACAATGTGCTCAGCAATAGCCTTCATCCTTTTGTATATTTATACAAAGTCAGCTTATTGCCCCCACAACTGGGTCCTCATTTCACCTACCTTAGAAAGGATGGAAGGCTGAGTCAACCTTGAGCCTTGGCGAGATTCGAACCCTGCAGTAATTGCAGGCAGCTGGTCTTAATCTTAATAACCAGCTTAATAACAGGGTGCCTTAAACCCCTGTACTACCATTGATTCACTGTTAACTAAATTTAATTTGATAACCTTAATCTGTGAGGATTATTTCATTATTGTCTGATCTGTTTTAACAAGCGTCTATTAAGCTGGAAAATAAAATGAGAACGCGTGCAACTGTTAATACTAACCTTAAGACGTTTTTCCAAAAATTTGGCTCCACCTTCAGCCCCGTAAGCAAATTCATAGGGAAAGCTCCAGTCACGAACAAGGAAAATAAGAGACTATAAATGTGATAAAAACCAAGAGCAAAGTGAATACAACGTACAAGCGACGAAAACATTGCATTCATTTAAATGCATTGTTCGGTATGGAACAACAGGGTGTTTTTACCTGTTTAATATGAGGTTTAAATAAACTGCTTCATTTTGAAGAAATCAGCTGATTTGTAGCAAGTTGTTTATTGAAAATTATAAACATTTGCAGTGCTTATTTATTAACCTTCTATCCAGGAAACTTCCAATGCTATACACTCAAATTTCATTACTGAAAGCAACCAATATGGGATTTTATAGAAACAAAAAATTGGCCTCTTTGATGCTTTATACTTCTCAAAGGAAAAGTATTATTGTTTATTTATTTATATCCCATCTTTATTATTTTTGTAAATAACTCAAGGCGGTGAACATATCCAACATATCTTACTCCTCCTATTTTCCCCACAATCCTGTGAGATGAGAGTGACTGGCCCAAAGTCACCCAGCTGGCTTTCATGGCTAACCTCAGCCTTGAATTTACAACTCCTTTAAAACAAATTAGTTAAAACATCAGAATCAACAGAACTATGGTGTTGAAATCATGGAAATTTCAGCAAATTAATTCCAGCCTATTCTGCATTAATCAGATCTCACCTTGAATACTGAATTATATTTGAACCATATTCTACTTGTATATTAATTAATATTGCTTGAAGGTTTTGATGACCAATTTGCTTGCTACCTAGGTTACAGAGTGTCTTTATTTTGTATTTTATTGCATTTTGTTTAGGTACGTTTTAACTCAAATTGTATTTTTATGTGTTTGTGTTTGTTTTAAAGCTCCCAGAAAACTGCAGCTATTGGTCAGTTTAAACATTTTGAATGATTAGTTGGTTGGTTGATCGATCAACTGATTAGAGCCTCTCACTTTAAAGATTTAAGTCAGGTTTAGACAAGAGCAACAAAGATAATTGGGGGACTAGAAATGAAGTCCTTTGATAAGAGACTGAAAATTGTTTGAGTCTTGAGAAAATATGAATGAGGGGGATAGGACTGTGCTTTTCTTGGACTGAAAGGATAGGATAGGATAGGATAGGATAGGATAGGATAGGATAGGATAGGATAGGGCAGGGCAGGGCAGGGCAGGGCAGGGCAGGGCAGGGCAGGGCAGGGCAGGGCAGGGCAGGGCAGGACGCTTTATTGCCCAAGTAAAGGTAGAGCCTTGGTAGTACAGTGGTCTAAAGCACCCTGTTATTAAGACCAGCTGCCTGCAATTACTGCAGGTTCGAATCTCACCAGGCTCAAGGTTGACTCAGCCTTCCATCCTTTCTAAGGTAGGTAAATTGAGGACCCAGTTTGTGGGGGCAATAAGCTGACTTTGTATAAATATACAAAAGGATGAAGGCTATTGCTTAGTGCATTGTAAGCTGCCCTGAGTCTCCAGAGAAGGGCGGCCTATAAATCAAATTAAAAAAAAAAAGGTGTGATAGACACACAAGGAATGTCTCTGGTGCAGAAGCTCTGAATGTCACAGGAAGCGTCTTAAGGAATGGCAAGAGGGACAGGCTGATATAAACTACCGTGTTTCTCTGAAAATAAGACCCTGTCTTATTTTTTATTTTTTTACCACAAAAAAAGGCACCAGGTCTTATTTTCGGGGGGGATGTCATCAACTGACTAACCTCACTTGCACACATCATCCCCCGGCCTCCTTTTCACTGTCAGAGGCCTTTAGGAACTTCTTCTGCAGCCAGCAAGCCTTTCCTGGAGGCCTCTGCAGCCGATAACAGAGCTCCAGATTGATTCAGAGCTTTGTTATCAGCTAGAGAGGCCCTCAGGAAAGCCTTGCCAGCCTTGCCGTCTGCAGAAGAAATGGGCCAGAGAGGCAGTTGTCAGGGTGTGTGAGGCCTGGCTACAATTGTCCAAAGGTAAGTAGTAAGGCAGCTTCACACACACACCCTAGCTTAATTTTTATCCGTGCACTCTGGAGTGGGGGGGGATCTTAATTAGGGCTTATTTTGGGAGTAGGGTTTATATTGGGCGCACATGTGAAAATCAAGCTGGGACTTACTTTCAGGGAAGGTCGTATTTTCAGGGAAACAGGGTATGTTGCAAGCCCTGCCCTTTTCTGTGTGTCCTGTTGTTGCTCACCCACCCAAAACAGACAGAGTTTAGGATGCCACTTCACAATGTGGTTTTCACCTTCAAAAGCATCAAGATCCTGCAGATGCCACTGCTTGTCACCAAGAAGATCTGTTGTCTGTCATTGCAGAGGACAGGGCATGGAAGGGTGATCTTAAGTTATGGCATGGCAGGTTTAATGCAGTTCTACAGTGTAATCAATTATCCAGAAAAGGGGGAGCTTACTGGATGTATTCAAGCAGAGGTTGGATAGTCATCTGCCAGAGATATTTTAATCTGGATTTCTGCACTAAGCAGTGAGTTTAATTTGTTTTGTAAAGTGGCTCCTTCTACATCCCAGATGCTGGGGTGTGTCTATACCTACAAAGCTCAGAATTGTGCAGGGAATGGGAGCATAGTCCATGGCTGTGCTGGATAGGAACTGAGAAATCCAAAATAGAATAATATTGGTGTGTAATGCTGCAGCGCTGAATAGCAACTTGATGATATAGCCATACTTTAAGGCAATGGCAGGTGGTCGTTTTGAAGAACTGAGTTATCTCTTCGGAGTATAGAGGTTTCCATTTCTGTTTGAGTGCCACCTCAAGATTATCTGTGCAATTTACAAAACATAATTTCTGCAGGTTGCACAGGAAACCTCTCAATTATTTTCTTACCTGAAACGGCTTCAGGAAGGTTTCTTCCATGGCTAGCCTCCCATATTCTGTGAAGAGCTGAAACAAGAAGGAAGCCAGGGAGAAATTTTAAACAAGACCTATGTGTTAACAAATAGTTTTGCTTATATTGCATGATCACAGTGCTTTATTTTTAAACTGGAGCTGAATATTACACTACTTCCATTGTTTTCAATTCAGAGTGTTTGGGAAGCAGTCAACTTAAAATTTAGTCAATTTATTATGGCATCAGCTTTTGCTGATGACACCTCTCTTGATCAGACACACCAAATGTGAGTGCGTCAATGGACTCCAGTCTGTAAACGTTTAAGTAAGTTGTCAGCGTTCCAACCTAATATGGCTTCCAAGGCTGACATAAGTGATTTGTTACCTTTAAAGTGCCACAAAACCTATTGTCTTTATCTGGACAACTTTCATCCATAAGATTAAAAACAGGGCTTCAAGTATGAAACTGAAGGTGTATAGATCACAGTATGGTTGAATCCTTTTAATGTATTATTTTAAACTGAAGATACCACAAAGCTGAAGTTGTGACTTCTGTGTTATCCTTCCACAGCTCTAAAGGGATCTTTGAAGCTCACATACAAACTAAAGGCGTCAAACATTTGGCCGAAGTCTGCTTTAAAAGTACAAAGTAACTTGTCTGACGTGTAAATGTTGTTAAAATCTTTATCCAAAGCACCTGAAGGCCAGGCAAGGAATAATGGATGGAAACTGAACAAGAAGAGATTCAACTTGGAAATAAGGAGAAATTTTCTGACAGTGAGCGCAATCAACCAATGGAACAGCTTGTCTTCAGAAGTTGTGGGAGCTTCATCACTGGAAGCTTTCAAGAAGAGACTGGACTGCCGTCTGTCAAAAATGGTGTAGGGTCTGCTTGGGCAGGGGGTTGGACTAGATGACCTACAAGGTCCCTTCCAATTCTGTTAATCTGTATCTGTATCTGTATCTATCCTTGGGATATTCCTAATCCCAGGCCTGATCCCAAAGATATTGTTAGCAATAATAAGACTAATGGTAGTAAATAAACACATGAGATCATCAAAACTAATTAAATACTAGCTGAATAAATAGTAATAATGCTAAGTCACAATTGTATATCTTTGCACCATAAGAACAAACAGTACTTCTGTACAGAATTATAGTGAATAGAACTGTCCAACTCTTATGGACAGAGCAGGAGATGGGTAAGCAGCATAGAGTTACCTGCAAGTGCTGAAGGTCATCTTCTTGTACATTCTGTGACAAATTATACACCTGAGTACAAAACAAAGCCAGAATTGGGTAAAAATGGCTGTGAAAATTCTTATCTTCTTGCATGCTTTGTGTGTATGCAATTTATTTCCTGCTACCTGTGTTGTACTCCTAAAGAGGTCTCTATTTGGAGTAATGAGAGCATATGCACCAAAGACAAACTCCTTGTGTGTCCAATCCAGAGGTGGTATGCAGCAGGTTCTGACCAGTTCTGGAGAACTGGTAGCGAAAATTTTGAGTAGTTCGAAGAACCGGTAAATACCACCTCTGACTGGCCCTGCCCCCATCTATTCTCTGCCTCCTGAGTCCCAGCTGATCGGGAGGAAATGGGGATTTTGCAGTAACATTCCACTGGAGTGGGGTGGGAATGGAGATTTTACACTATCCTTCCCCTGCCACGCCCACCAACCCATGCCCACCAAGCCACACCACGCTCACCAAGCCACACCATACCCACAGAACCAGTAGTAAAAAAATTTGAATCCCACCACTGTCAATCACACTTGGCCAATAAAGAATTCTATTCTATTCTATTCTATTCTATTCTATTCTATTCTATTCTATTCTATTCTATTCTATTCTATTCTATTCTATTCTATTCTATTATTCTATTCTAATGTCTCCCAACCTTAACAATTTTAAGACATGTAAGACATGCTGGCTGGGGAATTCTCGGAGTTGAAGTCCACATAGCATAAGGAGCAGAGGTTAGGAAACACTGAATTAGTCCTTATCAGGCCAGACCACAAGCCAACGATAATTGTTTAGGGCAATATGTAACTATTTTGTTCTCACCCCATCTATCATATAGTTTGGCTCGCTCATATGAACTATCACAATTTAGCAGTTCCACCATCACCATTTTGCAGTCATACATCCCTGTGTCTCCATTCAGGTACTAAAACGCTGCATGCTCTGGCTCCTGCACTGAAAAGACTCTATGATCACTGGATCTTGCAAAAAGCAGGTCTTTAATGTCTAGTCTGATGAAAAGAAGGACTAGGGGTGACACGATAGCAGTGTTCCAATATCTCAGGGGCTGCCACAAAGAAGAGGGAGTCAAGTTACTCTCCAAAGCACCTGAGGGCAGGACAAGAAGCAATGGAAGTGGAAACTAATCAAGCAGAGAAGCAACTTAGAACTAAGGAGAAATTTCCTGAGAATTAGAGCAATTTATTAGTGGAACAACTTGCCTCCAGAAGTTTTGAATGCCCCAACACTGGAAGATTTTAAGAAGAGACTGGATAACCATTTGTCTGGAATGGTGTACTTCTGTCTGAGCAGGGGCTTGAACTAGAAGACCTTCAAAGGTCCCTTTCAAATCTCTTATTCTATTTTATTCTATTTTTAAAAATAATCAATGATTTCAACCTTAGTAAGACAGTAAAGGGCATGTAAACTAGAAAGAGCACTGCGGCCTTAACTTTTCCCCCTTGAAACCTCACCTACCCTGGGATCATGTAGAAGAGCAGAGAAAGCCTTATGTTGATGTTCTACTGCCTGGACAAGTGCCTGCAGTTTTTCTCTGCAAAATTTCAGAAATGGTTTTGGCATTGCCTCCTTCCTAGGGCTGAGAGAGAGTGGCTGGCACAAGGTCATCCAACTGCTTTGTTACTAAGGCAGGACTAGAACTCACACTCTCCTGGTTTCTAACCTGATGTCTTAACCTTTACACCAAACTGGCTCTCTTATATGGCCTATATAGAGTCAATATCCATCACTGATACTACAGGTACTCCTCAATTTACGACCACAATCAAGCCCAAAATTTCTGTTGCTAAGCGAGATATTTGTTAAGTGAATTTTGCCACATTTTAGACCTTTCTTGCCACAATTGTTAAGTGAATCACTGTAAGTGTTAAGTTAGTAACCCAGTTGTTAAATGAATCTGGATTCCCCATTGAGTTTGCTTGTCAGAAGGTCGCAAAAGGTGATCAATCACATAACCTCAGGACACTGCAACTGTCATAAATATGGGTCATTGCCAAGCGTCTGAATTTTGATCACACGGCCATGGGGATGCTTCAATGGTTGTTAAGTGTGAAAAATGATCATAAGTCACTGCATTTGACACTGCAGAGGCACTGCCACTGACATTGTCTATTACCTGGATGGAGCTGATCATGGTGCTCAGAGCAAAGACGGTGGCTGAATCCCGCAGTGTTGACTGGCTGTCAAAGGTGCCCTGAGTATCCATTAGCAGTACAGCAACCTGTAAAGCCATGAGAGGGAGAGGAGAATACAAAATGAGGCTCTTAGGCACTACATTTGCTTAAAAAAATCAAAGTCTTTGGCTTCAGTTGTGTTATGGCACTGGAAAAACTTCAAATCTGACTCATTTAAGGAATGTTCTCAATAGATTTTGTCTGCAACAAATGAAGATCCTATTGTTTTTCTAAGCATCTCTTATTCGGAGGGCTAGAGGTAGCCTTTATCGTCCAGGAATATAGGCTGAGGTGCTCAGAAGACATTTTACTGTGAATTAATTACTTTTCTTCCAAAGATGCTACACTGATTACTAATACATTACTGAGCTAAGTTGTCAATTACTTAGACAAAATATTGTTAATGTAAGGATAAGTAATATGGTACCCAAAATATGCCTTCTAGTTTCCTGGTCCATCTGACTTTTTAACAAAAAATAGACAGACAGCTGATCTACTACAGAACGAAGCATTTGGCAGTTTTTAACTTTTATTATACAATATTATAAGCTTCCCAGAGTTACTGTATTAGTGAGATGGGCAACACAGAAATCCAATATATTAGCTTTCAGCATCTTACTTATTTGCAAGCATGGTCTGGGGTCCCAAAAAATCCCACCAGAATGATAGAAAGCATGTGTGAATTAGAGGGTTAATTTACCATCTGGTACATGGATGTTTTGTGATTGGCCACAAGGGTGAAATGCTCCCGGTTCGGACCGGATCGCACGATCCAGTAGGGATGGCGGCGGGTGGTTCGGAGAACCGGTAGCAAAAATCCCTGCCCCCCCCCCCATGCCCAGCTGAGCCGCGCAATCATCTTTTTTTTATTATTTTTTACTTTTAAAAGCATTTTTTCTAAAACCTCTTCGGCCAAAAAAATGCTTTTAAAAGTAAAAAAAAAAAAAAATTGGCCACACCCACCCAGTCACATTACCCCCACACATACCAAGCCACACCCACAGAACCGGTAGTAACAAATTTTACATTTCACCACTGGGGCAATCATTTTGTGAACAAGCAGATCACCTTCAGCGGTCGTTTTGTAAACTCCTCACACATATCCAAAATTTTAAAGGAGCCTCCGGGCCAAAACTTTTGCTATCCCCTTTCTCAAAAATATACAAAGAGCTATGTAGCATAGGTTTGGATACCCGATAGATAATCTCCCTTCGGAGCCCGCCTAGAAATTGAAGTCAAGACAAGAGACTTTCTAGAAGGTGCTGCCCTTGCCAGATTTGTCATGTGACAACTCAAGGGAGAATATTTTTTTGATGCAGGAGCCTGAATAATAGAATTCTCTCCTGGTTTATTACATCTGGCTGGCATCACCCCAAGACTCGTTAGCTTTCCGTGACAATTAATCACCTCCTTATTCACCCAGCCTTCGGCTTACTTCATACTATGATATCATTTAATGTGTTATTGTTGTTATGGTTCTCTTTGGTTTGGTTTTAACTCTTTCAAATTTTCTACTTTTTTAGGGATTTGCTTTGCACTATTGTATTCTGGATTTTTTTGATTTAAAAAAAGAGTAAACCACCGTGTGAATGAAATAAATGTACAATCAAACAGCCTTGAGAGACCAGGGAAGTCTGCGGGAGTGGTCACAAATGGCAAATATCTGGGCAATCAAAGCTTATCCCCCTTTTAATGTGCTGTGCATACCTACCATGCACATAAAAGGGGCGGGGCTTCACCTATCCAGTCACACCCACAACTTAGACCTTGCTGACTACCTTTGCAGATGTCCCTGTTTGATGCCACATATGAAGCCAGAAAAACATCTAGTGGCTATCCAGCTCAATTTATCCATTCAGGCTAAACAGAGGCAATACTCCTCCCGTTAGCAATGGAATCCTGTGTAGAAGGAAGGAAAGCCTTGCTATTTCAACACTGTCTCAGCAGTGTAAAAAAAAAATTGCAATAGCACTTAGATTTATATACCGCTTCACAGTGCTTTACAGCCCTCTCTAAGCGGTTTACAAAGTCAGCATCTTGCCCTCACCCATCTGGGTCCTCATTTTACTGACCTCAGAAAGATGGAAGGCTGAGTCAGTCTTGAGCCAGTGAGAATTGAACTGCTGGCAGTCAGCAGAATTAGCCTGCAATACTGCATTCTAACCACTGTGCTACCACAGCTCAGTTAGCAATTTCCGCTACCAGTTCAGGCGAACCAGTCCGAACCGGCTGAATACCACCTCTGGATAGGATTCTGTTTTATATACCACAGTTGACATTTCCTTTTTCACATGTTGCCCATTTTGTTTGCATGCATTTCAGGATCTGGGACCTCAATTCTTCACTTCATTTCCACTCCAACTCTACATATCCTCGGGTTCTTTTAAGAATCTATTTGTTTAATAAAGCAGAGTGAAGAATAGAAGTGGTTGTAAACCAATACCAACAATGCCAATAAGGTTGATTTTCTGAAAACTTGTATTTGTAAAGTTAGATAGTAAACAAGTTTAGGCAAACGGAAACCAATGGTTCGGTCCACACATTATGTTAAGCCATAACAAAATTTAGTTCTAATTTAGTGTGTTCTATGAAATGACCCACTGTGCTTTGCCTGCCTATGACTTAGTCTTACCAGGTAGTCCTCAACTTACAACAGTTAGCTTAGTGACAGTTCTAAGTTACAATGGCACTGAAAAAAGTGACTTATGACCATTTTTCACACTTATGACCATTGCAGCATCCCCATGGTCACATGGTTTATATTCAGATGCTTGACAACTGGTTCATATTTATGACAATTACAGTGTCCCAGGGCGATGTGATAATCTTTTGCAACCTTCTGACAAGCAAAGTCAATGCGGAAGCCAGATTCACTTAATAACCATATCAGTAATTTAACAACTGCAATGATTCACTTAATAAATGTGACAAGAAAAGTCATAAAATGGGGCAAAACTCACTTAAGAAATTTCTCACTTAGCAACATAAATTCTGTGCTCAATTGTGGCCGTAAGTCGAGGACTACCTGTAGCCAGCATTATAACTTATTCAATATATCACAGCTGGTTTGATACCAGCCAGTGGTTATGAGTATCCACAAGAAATCACCAACCTTGTTCCCATCTGGTTTGTCCACAAGGAAGACTTCACTCCAAATCTGGATGCCAGTTGTCTCCCGTTCAGATCCACCTCTCCAAGAAAATCCTGTGAGTGGTTCATTAAAATCCCCAATCCAATCAACCAACTCCTGCAAAGTAATGGGCAAGCAAGTTATTATCCTCAGAGCCATGGAAAATCATGTTTCTTTATCCCAATAGTTTATTTCTAGTATTAGTGGTCACCAAAGAAGCTAGCAACCAAACAATTACTTAGCAGCTGGACATTTTCAGTGATCGTCCATTTGAATGAGAAGTAAGATGATCCATTTCAGTTTGGACAAAGCATTTTACTACAGAAGAACTTAAAGTTTATATTTCAAACATTATATTTTAAACATTATATTTAATGTTTTTAAAATGTTTTTATAATGTTTTTAATATTTTTTCTATGTTCATTGTTCGCATTATTTTTGCTGTAAGCTGCCCAGAGTCCCTTGGGAGTTGGGCGGCATAGAAATGCGATAAATTAAATTAAATTAAATTAAAATTAAATAGGCAATAAAAAGTTTAATTGGCATTTTCAGATTCCCCACCAGGCTGGTAATGTCAGGGAATGATTCATCAGATTACAGAGGATTATCTCTACTTGTATGTGAAATGGTTGAAGACATTCTCAGTTATGAAATCACAGATGCAAATCTACAAAACTAAGTCACAGGCTACACTTAGGCAGGTTATTGTTCTCCCAATCTTAAACCTACAAATAGCTATACACAGCTGTGCCGTATCCTGAACCCTGTATATTTGCACAATACGTGGAATCCCAGCATGAAATTTTGCTACCAGTTTGGATGGATTCTGGCAGGCGAATCCCACTTCCTACCCGCAACAACACATCTTATCCCTTGTGACATTCTCATTATTCATCTCTCAAGTATCAAATCTAATATTCGAGGGCACTTTACTTAATTACATCTTAATTGCACCAAAAGCAAGTCAGACATATATTGCAATCTGCAGGCTTGCTCATGTACTAAGTTCCTGAGCATGAAGAATGAGGCCACAAACTCTACAGCAAACCAGTGCAAACCTACCATGTTGTGCATGTATCTCAGCATGAAGTCCATCAAGAATGATTTTCCCTTCCGAAAAGCCCCAGCCACGGACACAGCCACCACCTCCCGATCACAGACAGCTTTGGAGAGCAAGATGCGGTTGAGAGCACCTTCGTCCAGCTCAAAGGAGTGATCATCCTTCACAATGAGCACTTGTACTGGGTGGGCTTTCCCACCAGAGTCTTCCTCTTCTGAGCTCCATTCATAGCTTTTTTCCGAAAATCCACCTGTGTTTAAGACAACCAGTCTGATCAATGTCCCAATGAGGTTACATAGAGGCTTAAGCTAACGTTGTACATTGACTTACCAAACATGGGTTCTTACATATCAGGTCACAGGAACATTGGGGGGCCGGAAGGGAGAAAGGATACAGCAGAGGGAAGGAAAAGATGCCTAGCCACTATCCTCCAGACAGGTGTAAAGCCCTCCCAATAATTGGCTGCCTCAAGGGAAAGAGAAAATTCCCTCTGACAATTACAGAAATAGACTAGCAGCTGAATTTTACTTTATTTATGAAACATATTATATTACTGTCTAATAATACCTCTTGCTAATTTTCTGTTACATTAGTCATAGTCAAGACATTAGGGTAATTTAAAAGTTAGAAGGATGCTCAGAAGTTGGTGCTCCAAGATTTCACTTTCACTCTTTACCCGGCTTCTGACACTACAATAGACATCACACTCTGCATCACTGAAAGAGATCTTGGGAATCTCAATTTTTTGCAATTTTCAGATGCACAAAAGAAGCCATTTAAATGGCCTGAGACCAATGGCTGCTAGGGAAATCTGGCAGCTAAATGAAGAGGCAGCCACCTCTGGATTCTCTCCTACAAAATCTACTGCCCCACATTTGTTTCAAAAGGCAAACAAAATTCATAATATAACACCATATCCTCAGGTTTGCTCAGAAAGACTGCCTATACATTGGCAGGTCAGATACATAAAATAAAGAAGCATCTTTGTTCTGGCTGGGGAATCATGCCAACCAAACAAGAGACTATCAAATGTTACCAGACAAGGAAAATTGGCAAACGCAGTCTAGCTGTTTACATTGAAATAATATATCCCAGGCAAATACAGTAGATAAAAGGATTTTAAAAATTCTGCACTAGGATATTGTAGGGACAAGACACGTACATGCAGCTATATTAATACATGATTACTGTGTAATGAAAAACTGTCTAAACACTGAATAGTTATCTTCCCATGTTCCAGAGACATAGTGGCTCAGTGGCTTAATGACGCTGGAGATGGTCTCTGCTCTGGCGGTTTGAGCCTGTCGGGGTGATCTCTTGTCACTCGCCTCAGCTTCTGTCCAAATAACAGTTCAAGAGCATGTTCTATGTGAGTAGATAAATAGGTACCGCTTTGGTGGGGAGATGAGTTGGCACTCCATGCAGGCAGTCAAATTTCTGTCAACTGAATCTTCCCGGCTGCGGCACCCATTTGCAAGGAGTCTCCAGGGAGGGAGGGGCATTGGATGATGCTACAGGAAGAGCTGCTCATTTTTCTTTCTGATGTGAAGTCAACTCACCCACCTGTGGCACATCTTGGGAAGCGTGACAGCGTTTCTTACAACAGAAACCTGGCAGGTTCTGGTACCTTGGCAGCCAAACTACTAGTCTGCAATAGCAATTGTGGTCTGATGGCCAATGTAACAATGCCATACACTAATAATAATAATAATTCCCATGTTCCAGTTGGCCAATGCAGTTGCCTCTAACCACAGCAAGGCTCTTCTGAACTGGCATACACAGCTTCAAGTTTTCACCCATAAGGCTCTATAGGAAAATACATTTCCATACCATCCTAGTTCTGGAATACCATCCATATTATACTGTAGAGTTTTACTTGGGCTGCCCATTTACTATAAATAATTTTCAGCCCCATACAAAACGGATCTAATTATACTAGCAGATATTTTATAGATAGAGATCTTTCATATAACATGCTCGCTGAACCTCCAAATATTGGGTGGGGGACCTGGAGATTTTAGGGGGGATCTTAGACAAACACACACACACTACATAACAGTGGGCATATTAGCTAGTTTGCATTTCAGAATTGCTTATGAGAAAAACACCAATTGAAAATGGAACCTCCATCTGCAAGACCAATATAGCTAATAATACCATAACTTGGAAGTCATATATCAATAAACCGCCTTTCTCTGAAGAAAATGGATTCCTGTGGTTGGAAACAAGGCACTGGAGTGAAGAGCTTTTTAAAGGTAGTCCTTGACTTACAACAGCTGGTTTAGTGACCATTCAAAGTTATAATGGTACTGAAAAAAATGATTTATCACCATTTTTTCACACTTATGACTGCATCTCCGTGGTCACATGATCAAAAATCAAATGCTTGGTAGCTGACTCATATTTATGACGGTTGCACTGTCTCCGGGTCACGTGACCAACTTTTGTGACCTTCTGACAAGCAAAGTCAATGGGGAAGCCACATTCACTTAATAACCTTGTTACTACCTTAATAAGAAGCCTCGGTGATGCAGCGGACTAAGTGCTATTAAGTGCTAGCACTTAGCTGCCAGCTGCCTGCAATTAGTGCGAGTTCAAATCTCACCAGGCTCAAGGTTGACTCAGCCTTCCATCCTTTCGAGGTAGGTAAATTGAGGACCCAGACGGTGGGGGCAATAAGCCAGCTTTGTATAGAACAACACTGCTTTGGGGGGGGGGGGGGCGAAAGCCCTAATAAGCAGGTATATACATAAAAGTATGCAGGCTATTGCTATAATGCATAGTAAGCTGCCCTGAGTCTACAGAGAAGGGGGCATATAAATTGGACTAATAAATAAATAAATATCTGCAGTGATTCACTTAACAATTGTGGCAAGTAAGTTTGTAAAATGGGGCAAAACTCATTTAACAAAGATCTCATTTAGCAACAGAAATTTTGGGCGCAACTGTGGTTGTAATTTGAGGGCAATCTATATTCATGCTGTCCACCAAGGCATCTCTTACAAATTTCAATATTATACTGCATTGTTGCCTACAGAATATCATACCACGCTTGCAATTTTTTTCAGCTATGCAGAATTTGTGCTATTTAACTTCTATTTTTCCCCTCTCTCTCTTTGGTTTAAGTGCAAAGCAAGCAGATCTTTCTCCCTTCCCAGCTGCATGTTTAAGGGAGGAGAAGCAGAAGGAAGAATAAGAACTATGGGAAGAATTCTGTTAATCCTGACAACTGTTTCAAAGGAATTAACACTGGATGCCTGGCTAGAAAGAGAAGAATTTCTTCCTTAGTGTTACAGCTGCTAGTATGCGATGTAAAAAGCATCCAAGGGGCAGGATGGGGAAAGAGGCATGACCCTTCCCCAAATACTTTACTTTCATTTTTTCTTCTTGTTTGTAAAAAAGAAACCATTTCCTAATATTAAATAACAGAGCACATGATTTTTGCAAATCTAATCTTCACCCTATACTCAGCATGCTAATGCTAAACACCAAAATTATGTCACAGCTGCTGATTTTAGTCGCCAGCTATTACTCATAGCAATAGCACTTAGACTTATATACCACTTAACAGTGCTTTACAGCAGTTTACAGAGTCAGCATATTGCCCCCAACAATCTGGGTCCTCATTTTACCCATCTCAGAAGGATGGAAGGCTGAGACAACCTGGAGCCTAATGAGATTTGAACTGTCAAACTGCAGGCAGCCGGCAGGCAGCAGAAGTAGCTTGTAGTATTGCATTCTAACCACTGTGCCACCGAGAGTTATAAAATATAGCTTATGTAGTGGGGGTTAGTGCTGCACTTATAAAGCCCCCTCAAAGCAGTGGTGAAATCTGATAACGGTTTGCTACCGGTTTGCTGGCCGCGCATGTGCAGTTTGCACCAAATGCGTGCTGTGCATGCATGCGCAATACACACCAAAAGGAGGCTTGGGAAGATAAGTAGAACAGCGAGGGGGGGAAATCAGCTGTGGCGCGCAATCTTGGGAACCTTTTTTTTTTTTTTTACTTTTTTAAAGCATTTTTTTACTACCTATTCACCCAAACCGGTAGTAAAAAAATGCTTTAAAAGTTTTTTTAAAAAGTTCCAAGGATTGTGTGTCACTCAGCTGATCATCGGAACTTTTTTTTTTTTTTTACATTTTTTTACTACCGGTTCGGGCGAACTGGCCCAAACCGGTAGCATTTCACCCCTGCCCCAAAGGCTTTATGACCAGTTTATCTGAAGGACCCCCAACTCTGATTGTTTTTGCCCATTTAATATACATTAGTAGAGTGGGTACACTGCAGGTCCCTTCAATTAATCAGTGTGAACTATCAGGACTTAGGAAACATAGCCTCTATAAAGGTAGTCCTTGTTTAGTGACTGCCTCATTTAGCAATTGTTCAGAGTTATGATGGTGATGAAAAAGTAACTTTACAACCAATTGCCTATGGAGATTTTCAGTCAACCATGTCATGGTTGTCCCAAAAGGTCCTTTTTTTCAAGAGGCAACTGGACTTTCTGGTTTTTCTTTGAAGACGTTTCGCTTCAAAATGAAGAAGCTTCTTGGATGAGAAGCGAAACGTCTTCAAAGAAAAACCAGAAAGTCCAGTTGCCTCTTGCAAAAAGCACCTTTGGGATTTACAACCAATCCTTACATGTATGTCCTTCATAGGTCTGTAAAGCAAAGGAAAACTGAAGTAAAATCAGAAACGCAGTTGTGCTTTCACTTAGCAATTGCTGAGTTGACAGCCCCAATCATGGTAGCTAAAGGAGCTGGTGCTGCCTTCTTCTGGGGTGGTATTCTCCCAGAGATAGATGTATCCTACCACCCTAATGACATCGCAAAAGTCTTTGAAGACCTGCTTGTTGTCCCAAGACTTGGAGTAGAACCATGGAAATGGTAGAGTCCTTGATGCTCTCTGAGCTTGACTGTTTTCTTCCAGACGTTTCATTACCAAACTAGGTAACATCATCAGTGCTACAACTGATCTCACAGTGATGATGTTACCCAGTTTGGTAATGAAACATCTGCAAGAAAACAGTCAGCTCAGAGAGTACCAAGGACTCCACAGTTCAACCTAGAGCTATAAATATATACTCCCAACGCTGAGCATTTCTCAACCTCAGCAACTCTAAGATATGTGGATTTCAATTCCTGGATGCCTGGGGAATTCTGGGAGTTGAAATGCACACATCTTAAAAGTTGCCAAGGTTGAGAAATACTGCCTTAGAACAAGGGTGTCAAGCGAGCAACTGCTCTTATTTATTATTCACATATTTCAGCTGGCAGAGTTCAGCGAACTACTAAGAGTTCTTAGTAACTATGCCATTAAGATTACATAAAGAGTTCACAATGAGGGTAAAGTTTCAATCATAGTCTGTACATGTTTCTTTAAATTAACTAAACCTTTCCCGCATACCGATACAAAACACATATTTATCCCAGTAAGCATGCACACTGTTGCACTATGAGCTTCTCAGATAAAACCATGCAGGGAATCCTATCTCCATCTATGATGTAGCACTATTTAGCAGATCAAGAAATAGACTCCACAGGAAGACAAGAGCTGCATTTTAATGAGTTAAGCTATATTAAGAGAATCTTGCAATCCCGATTGTTTCTATATTCTCTTCCTCTTACATCCCTGTGAATCAGGATGATTGATTGATTGCCCATCTTACCATAGGGTAATTCTGGGTGGCTTACAGTTACAGTACATAAAATCTAAAACATAAAAAGTTAAAAACAAACATTAAAGCCAAAAACACATGGGGTAGGTGGGATCTGTTATTACCCAATCGGCCATCTGCATTGCCAACAGCAGAGAAGGCCCTCCTCCTGGACCCCGCCAACCAGAATACTCGGACTGACGGGACCTGCAGCATCACCCTCCTGCCCGTACGAGTGGTATGGGCCAATCCCAGAGGGGCGAGAGGATCCCTCAAGTAACCTGGACCCATGCCAGGAAGAGTTTTAAAGATGATAACCAATACCTTGAATTGCACACGGAAGCAGATTGGCAACCAGTGCAGTTCGCGGAGCAGTGGGGCCATTCTTGGGGGGCCCAAAACTACCTACGCCGCCACACTCTGCACCAGCTGTAGCTTCCAAATGCTCTTCAGGGTAGCCTCCATGTAGAGCGCATTACAGTAGTCCACTTGTGAGATGACTAGGGACTGAATGACTTGAGTGCAGGGAATCCTGGTCCAGGAAAGGCCGCAACTGGTGCACACAACATGAAGTTGTGCAAAGGCTCTCCTAGCCAAGACTGCCACCTGTTCCTTGAACAGGAGTCGCAAGTCCAGACGAACCCCCAAGTTTGTAGACCAGGTCTTTCTGGGGCAGTGCCACTCCATCCAGAGTCAAAGATAACAAAGTCCCGGATCCCAGAGCTCTGTGAACCAGGGTGGATAAAAATCAATGATTTTTTTTTAAAAAAATAAAAAAAATCAGATTTTTTTTTTATTTAAATCGGATTTTTTTTTATTTAAATCGGATTTTTTTGATTTTTATCGAATTTATTTTAATAAAAAACTTTTGGGGTAAAAATCTATCGTAAGATAGTTTTCTATTTAAAGATATATAAATAATTTAGTTTATTCAGCATGAAATGGAGCTTAGTTATGTAGCATGAGGCTGTATATTCTGCAACACTGGGACTATCGGTGAGTCAACAGCGGGTCAAAGGAGTAGCAGAGATGACAGTTGCTCTTTAAAAATTATGATTTAAATCGAGTTGATTTAAATCAAGCCTTTTTACTAGTGATTTAAATTGTGATTTAAATCAATTTGATTTAAATCAAATCCACCCTGCTGTGAACCCAAAGCCTTTCAGTCTTACCAGGGTTCAGTCAAAGCCTGTTGTCCCCCTTCTAGGCCCCTACAGCCTCCAGGCACCATGAAAGGGTGGCTACAGCATCACTTGGACACCAAGAGTTGAAATATAGAGCTGGGTGGTATTACCTTGCTCCACAGGATTTAAGGAATGTTTTAGTCCTCTTCATTTATACTATAATACTTCTTGCCCATTTCCCTGCGTTTCTGATTTTACTTCAGTTTTCCTTTTCTTTACAGACCTACAAAGGACAATCATTTTTTCAGGATGGTATAAGAACTCCTGCCTTGGGCAAGAGGTTGGACTAGAAGACCTCTAAGGTGCCTTCCAGCCCTATGATTCTATGTTTCTCTATATACAATGCCAAGACTGGTTTATCCTGCAACTCCTTAAAGACACCATTATGCTTTAAAGCTTCAAGACTGCCTTTTGTCTACGTAACATGCTGCCTATCCACATTTGCTGCCTGTTTCGCTCTCTTACAAAAAGGTTTCATGAACGGCTGCTATCTGCACAGTAATGTAGTGCAAATTCTGCTCACGGACAATAATGAATTTCAGATATAAATCTTTTGAATTTGATCACAGAATCGTAGAATTGTAAAGCTGGAAAGGACCACAAGGATCATCCAGACCAACTCTCTGCAATGTACAGGAAAATCAATTTAAATCATCCTCAAGCGATGTCCATCTAGATTCTTCTTAATGAACCTGCATGGAGAACCCACAGCCTTAGACTATTCCACTGTTTTATAGATCTTACCATCAGGAGAGTGTTCTTTATGTACAAAGAATATTGTACAAGAATTTAAAACTTACAAAAATGGAGAGAGAGAGAGAGAGAGAGAGAGAGATATTTTGCATCCCATTCTTCATATTAATCAATATCCAATATCTAAGTATATAAGATCACATTGGCTAGGCATCTTGGGAGTTGTAGTCCCACAACATCTGGACAATATTGATGGAAGGCCCTTGTAACACATCTTGATTCTAAGAGCCTTTCCAAACATCATGTCATTATACTTGAGCTACTGTAGCAGAAGTCTACATTGGCATGAAATTTGCTGTCCCTATCACCAATCCTAAACCTATTTCTATTGTTTCTGTCCTGACATGTTGGCCAACAGATATGTTCTGATGATGTGTCTCCAGTGCATCTTAAATGAAGCAATTGGTTAAATCCTTTGGCTTTGCTATTCTCTTTCTTCTGAACAGAGTGCATTTGGTAGATGGGCAGCTATATGTTAGTTTAATAAATAAATGAATAGACAAACATCACCAGGCAGTGGAAAGAAAAAATCATTTCTGAAACACAGTGCTGCAGCAGCAGAAATGGGACAAGTCAGACTGTACACTGCCAATCACTAATTTAAAAAATTATTTATCTTTATTTTTTGACACCCAATTCCAGTGGATTCTTCCTAATTCTCCACTCCTGTATTTCATTCTCTAATAATCCAGGTTGAATAATCATTTGTTTTAAAAAATACGCTTTATTATGCCATCACTCTGCTGAACACATAATTCTCACAATGCTTTCTAATGTCTATGTGCATTTTACCCATATAGTAAGGCTGTAGCTGTATTATTTATCATTATTATATTCTTTACTCCCCCCTTTTTTTATTGGTATTATTATGATGATTATCATTATTCTGTTGCTTTGCATGTATACTGAGAGGTTCTGCATCAGACACGAATTCCTTGTGTGTCTAATCATACTTGGGCAAATAAAGTACTCAATTCAATTCAAAATCACAAAGGCAGCTGAGTCATTTCGGGTCCCTTTCCTATTTCCTTTATACATACATACATGCATTTATGTGTATGTGTGTATGGATGGATGGATGGATTGGGAGGCACAGGGCAAGGAAATGCAGACTTATCTCCATCATTCTGCTTTTTTCTAAATTAGGAAGGCCAATAGAATTAAAGCATTTCCAGGACTACTGTGTGATATTATGCATTTCTAATAGACTACCAGCATAACAGTATCTGGCTTTTTAGGAGGAACAGCAGCAAAATTAGGTTAAACAGTGACTGGAAGAACAGCAGTATATTCTGGAATGAGTAATAAATACCACTCCGCTGCCATCTGGGCTTAAAGGGGAAAAGACTAGTATCACTAACGCTAAGGATGTCTGAAGACGATCTCACTCATGGGCTGGGAATGAGATGAACTCAATGACATATGGTCATGGGAGCAAAAATGTTGCCAGTTATGATTTACAGGTACCAGACGAACACCTGCTAGCCAAGACTTATTTATTCATTTATTAAGAAATGTTATAGGAATGCCAAACACATGGTGATGTTTGTATCTCAATCAATGTCTCAGCAACCCCAGGCTGACCTAAAAAACAAACAAGGATTGGCCTAGTTTAGTACTTAGATATCACCAGTGGATATCAGAGCTTTAGTTTAGACTGGGAAATGAAAACAAGAAGCCTAGAAGATGACCATTCATTTTGATGAGCAACATAGCATAGAGATATATAAGATATACATCTCCTTACATATACAGTGATAGATAACTCAATGCCTGCTCCATCAGGAAATCCACAAAAATAAGGTGTAGATGCATGCAGATTCTTTTGGAGTGGGTGGCCATTATGAAGTTAATTAATAATGATAATAATTCCTCCTGTTAAACTGTTGAGCCAGTGTTAAACACTCCATAGCTAAACCTTCCTTGGCAGGTTACAAGATGACCCTGGGAAGCACAGGAGACCTATTTTAAAATATTAAATGTGTTCAGATTGCTAATTGAAGTACTGCTGCAGATTTAAGATAATAATAAATTACATCTGTAATGGGGGTGGGGTCAGAAGTGAAGGATCATACAGCTCAGATTAATGCTTTATACTCTTCCTTATGGGGCTAATGTAACTTCCTTTTCTTCTTTGTTGATGCTGCTATTTTATTTTTGATTCTACAGTTAGTTTTAATTTTCAAGGTTGTTTCTGCTGCCTTTGTATACATTATCTCTAACTAATTTATGACTGTAAGTAAAAATACCACCACACGTAGGAAATCTAAAATCAAAATATTTCCAGCAAATGGCAAAAGATAGAAACTTGGCTTTTATCTTTAAATTATGAGATTATCAGATCTGCTTTTGTTAATATTAAAACTGCAAGATGCCTCCTTTCTTAAAGGAGATAATTATTGGATTCCCCTCTGAGAGGTGAAATTATAGGCTTGTCTCTAACTTTCCATGGCAGTTGGGAGAGAGGCTTCTCATTTAGAGAAAGCAGCTGAGAGGCAGATTATCTTGACTATTTTCAAACTGGCTTCAGATTGGGCTAAGCCTGTTTGGGTCAGTCTAAAAGAGGACCCGAGTCAGATTTGCTTTTCTTGACCTTTTAGTAGTGATGTTCACAACCATATCAGAGATTGGTTGTGATTGTAACCCTGTATTTCTGATCAATTTCATCAGTGGTGGATTGCTACCAGTTCTACCTAGATCGACGAACTGGTAGCAGCAGAGGCGGGAGGCTCCGCCCACCCATGCCGGACACTTCTGAGCATGTGCAGAAGCATTGCACTTGCACGCATGAGCGAACCAATAGCAACGGGTTTTGCAACCCACTACTGAATTTCATCTTAGACAGATGCTCCTTGAAATAGAGATGAATATATGGAATCTCTTATGACTTTATTTTTCTCCAGTGCTTTTCCATATGAAATTCCCTGGGAGATATCATCAAAAAAAATTGGAACTGGGAGCTATCAATTATACCAAAATCTAATTCAGATTAAGGAGAAAGCCCACAATGCCTGAAGTAACACACTGGATTAACCCTGTATGTATGTATGTATGTATGTATGTATGTATGTATGTATGTATGTATACATTTTATATCCTGCCTTTATTATTTTATAAAAACAACTCAAGATGATGAACATACCTAATATTACTTTCTCCTTCTGTTTTTCCCATTGGGCTGAGAGAAAGTGACTGGCCCAAAGTCACCCAGCCAGCTTTCATGCCTAAAGCGGGACTAGAATTTATTTATCAAATTTATTTGCCATCCTTCTCGAGGCGACTCTGAGCAATGATTGGCCCAAAGTCACCCAACCAGCTTTCATGCCTAAGGTGGGACTAGAACTCCTGGTTTTTAGCTTGGTGCCTTAACCCGAACAGAATTCGAATGACCGAGGGATCACTATGCCAGAGATAGTGGATCACTCTGTTGTGAATGGGGCTTTGCTGTCCCAGAAATAGCAGGTACATCAATTACACCTGGAAGGGATCCAGAACTCTTTTTGGTTTTCCAGAGTGAGGCCAGTGGCTTTTTCTTCTGCTAAGCCAAATGAAACAAACATACTGTATGTTAAAACTGTTGCTCATTTTATATCTCTGGTATTAATTTTGGTTTTATCATTTTATTGTATACCACTGCAAGACTTTGATAGTCAATGTTATAACAAGTTAAAGAGAAACGTATTTCTTTTAGGCTGGATTCACATGAGGTTAGCCCATGATTTATTACATAACAGAATTTTTCAGATTTCTACAATACATGGAACCCTCAAATAAACATATGGGTTGGATTTGCACAAAACAATAGGTTAGAACAGTTAGTACTGTGTGATTTATTGTATCTTGCAAACACAGCCTTAATGTGCAACAGAAATATACCTGTAACTTAAATCTTAAAGTTTCTGCTTTCTGAGTAGTCTTCCACATATTTGAAGAGAATGATCATGTCTTCATTTATTTTACTTATTAATCACATTTATATAGCCTCCCATCTCACAAGAAGCAACTCTGGGCAGTGTACAAAAACCAATAAAACAATTATAAAAACAATCATTATAAAATATATGGTAGTAAGTCATATTAAAAATGAAAAACACTCCAGCATCTTCTGGGTAGGGAGTGCCCAAGTCTTTCATATCTCTGGCCTCTTCTTCATGTTATACGGCTCCTTTTACATTTCCCCATAAAAATTAACTAGGAATTTTTATTAACCTGTAAAATTGGGTGTCAGAACCAGCCACAGTTCACCAGATAAGATCTGGATCTATTAAAAAAAGAAACCTTGACTTGGTATGACTGGGAAATTCTAATAATGGAACTTAAAATTATTTTAGTCTTCTTTGCCACCATGTCACATTGCTGACTCACTTAGGAAGTGATTGCAATCTCAATTCACTGGTAATATTTCCACATATTCTACTGTTGCCCATTCTATTTATGTGCATTTTTCCTGACATTAAGAATCCTTTTCTTTTTCATCTAAAGTCTACGTTTCTATCCTCTTTCATCCCTACCTTTTGAATTATCCTTTATCCATTGGATATTACCGACATATTTTTTTAAAAAAAGAAACATGAGGAGCTTTTAAAAATTACCTGTATCTTGTTAGCCATTTTAGCATTTCCAAAGAGAGGCAGGATAGAAATGAACTAAAATGCATAGGTTCTCACTCACATTCATTTAACATGTGTGCAGCCACACCTTGCCGACTTCCAATAAATTAAACTACTCCTTCTCTTCTTTCTCCCAACCGCATATAAAACTGCATTCTAAAGAAAAAAATCTTCCTGATGTGGAAAACTGGCTTCCGGATCCCAAATTAAATGTAGGGTTTTGCTCTCCGGTTTCCTGTTTTGAGGAAGGGTTCCGAATCCCGTTAAGGCAACTGAGCATAATATAAACAGCCATACTTGCATTATTTTGCGCCCATTTGTAAACAAGAACTCCAGATGCCCCTTTCCCAAACCGGTGTCTCCAGATGTGCTTGGGACTATCCCTCCCATGATCCCCCAAAGAGGTTGCTTGTCTCCATACTGAGGAAGGCTCTTCTGAGGGGAAATTATTTTCCGCTAAGCAGCTTTGAACGTCCGCTCGGAGACCCTCCCATGGTGGAACAGAATCAGACCCGTCAAAACCAAAGCGAGCAAACCCCACCCTATCCGCCCCCTTCTAGCCGTTGGGAAGGAGGGCGGACGACGATCGTGGCAAGCGACGGAGCGGGAGCTGCACCTCACCATTCGCCCCATTGTCTCCCTTCCGCTTCTCTTCGCGCACCCCCTCCCTTCCCCCCCCCCACTCCCGGAGAGGGGCAAACACAAGGGGCGAAAGAAAAAACGGAGGGTAATCACGGAGCAAAATAAAGCCAGGAGCGAAATCCGTTAGGTCCGGAGACACAGCCATCTCCTCTGCCCAGCCCAGCCCGCGGCTGGGGGACGATGGGCGGGGCCGTTTGAGACCCTTCGCCACCTCTAGCCTAGCCCGGGCAGGGTCCCGGCGGGGCGACAAGGCGTGTCTGAGCATGCAACGGGCCGAGGCGGGGAAGGCCGACTCTGTCCTGCGCCCCAGCAGCTCCCAGGCCCTCCACCAGCTACGGTACGGATGGAAGTAGCCCAGATGCCGAGCCAGCCCTCCCACTCCCCGGGCTGGTCCTGATCACCTACCCCAGCTGTTCCTCTCCTTGCGGTTCTTGGCCATGGTTAATCCGCCCGGCGGCTACCTGCTGCCTCTCGGATCCGCCGGGCTCAAGGCGGCGACGGTGGCTGCCGCTGTTGCTAGGATGAAGAAGGAAAGCGCCGCCGCCGCTGCTGCCTAGCCAAGAAAGGCGTCTCTCTCAGCTCAGCATCTCCTGCGGGAGGGTGCAGGGAGTACCCGAGACGCGTCCGGCGCAAACGCGGATCCGCAGGGAGAGAGAGAGAGCGAGGGAGAGAGAGAGAGCGCCTACGACGGCGTGCCGGAGCTTGCTTCCCCACGCACACGTGTCCGGCCGGGGCTGGGAAAACACCTCACTCTCTTCTAACCAGCCCGGCGCGCACCATCCGCACGACCTGATCGCGCTGCGGAGCACCTGCGGACGATGACGCGCGCATCGCGGGGCGCGGCACCAGTATGCGCCTGCCCACCGGTGCGGCGGAGTTTGGGCACACCCTGAGATGGGAAATCGGCGCCCGCGACGCGTCGCCGCTTATTTTGGACCCGTGGCTCTAGGACTGGCAGAGGGAAGAGTCTGAAGCCACGTGCGAAACTCACGTGCTTGTTTGTCCCGGCCGATAATTCGTATTTTGTATTTTGGACTTGGGGTACGGAGTTTGCATTGTTTTTACGCGCCTGGCACTATCCGTCTGTGCGAGGACAGCCCTCGAGAGATTACCAAGACGCAGGTCCCCGCCCGAATAGTTTACAACCCAGTCTGGATACAAAGCAGCGAAGAGGGCAGTCAGAGCTGGAGAAAACAGAAAAATAAGCATGGCTGTCAGCAGTTGAGAATGTTGCACGTTTATTTCAGTGGCTGGATTAGCAATAGCACTTAGACTTGTATACCGCTTCATAGTGCTTTACAGCCCTCTCTAAGCGGTTTACAGAGCATATTGCCCCCAACAATCTGGGTCCTCATTTTACCGACCTCGGAAGGATAGAAGGCTGAGTCAACCTTGAGCCTGGTGAGATTCGACCTGCCAAACTGCTGGCAACTGGTGATCAGCAGAAGTAGCCTGCAGTACTGCATTCTAACCACTGCCCCACCATGGCTCATTTTCTCCCATAGGGATTCTCCCAGGACAGTATTCCTGGCTTTGCATATATAAATTATAGGCAGAGGTAGGATCTGTACAGGCAGAGCTGAGAAAAGTATTATAACTAGGATGCACCCATGTTTAAAATTCTGGAGTGTCAAAGAAGATTCCTTCAGGCTAAGACCTCAAGGGTCCCCACTGAAAGAAAAGCTCCAAATAAAGGAATCACTGAATAGTCCTTAACGGTACTAGGTCTACATGGAGGGAAGTAAGCAGTTGGGTACCACAAGGTTCCATCTTAGGCCCAGTACTCTTCAATATCTTCATAAAGTCTAACTTCATAGACTTAGATGGGGGACTAGAAGGGGAACTTACCAAATTTGCGGATGATACTAAGCTGGCAGGAAGAGTCAACACCTTAGAAGATAGACTCAAGAAGATCCAGATGGATCTTGACAGACTTGAACACTGAGCCCTAACTAACAAAATGAAATTCAATGTAGAGAAAAGCAAAGTCTTACACTTAGGCAAGAAAAAAACAAAAGTATGTATGTAGATTGGGAGAAACTAGACTTAATAGCAGTAACTGTAAGAGGGATCTTGGAGTCTTAGTGGTCAACCAATTAAATATGAATCAACAGTGCAGCGGCAGCCAAAAAAGCCAGAGGGATTCAATCAAGATCACTTGAGGTACTAATATCACTCTATAAAGCCTTAGTAAAACCACACCTAGAGTACTGCATCCAGTTTTGGTCACCACATTATAAAAAAGATGTTGAGACTCTAGAAACAATGCAGAGAAGAACAACCAGGACGATTAGTGGCTAAAACATGAAAAATATTTACAGGAACTGGCTAATCTAGTGAAGAGAAGGACCAGGGGAGACATGATAGCAGTGTTCCAATATTTGAGGGGCTGCCACAGAGAGGAGGGTCAAGCTATTTTCCAAGGCACCCGAAGGCCAGACAAGGAATAATGGATGGAAACTGAACAAGGAGAGATTCAACCTAGAATTAAGAAGAAATTTTCTGACAGTGAGAACAATCAACCAATGGAACAGCTTGCCTCCAGAAGTTGTGGGAGTTTCATCACTGGAAAGCTTTCAAGAAGACTTGAACTGCCATTTGTCAGAAATGGTGTAAGGCACGGGTGTCAAACTCGCGGCGTCACATTGCCGTCACATGATGTTTTGCAATTTTTTTCTTTTCGTGGAGCTGGGGTGGGCATGGCCTGTACATGACACATCTGGCCCGTGGGCCGCCAGTTTGACACACCTGGGTAGGGTCTCCTGCTTTGGCTGTGAGTTGGACTAGATGACCTACAAGGTCCCTTCCAACTCTGTTATTCTGTTCTGTTCTTATTCTATTCTAAATTCAGAGCCTCTTTATGACTGCTAGAGCCTTGGGGCTTTGTGGCCTCTAGCTTATTTTGTAAAGGTTGAAGATGGAACAGCCCTCTTAATCAGCTGATCCCCATTTGTCTCCTGCATGAAGGTAAAACTCTGACTAGGTTCAGCTTTTCAGAGTTTTCCTGATTTTCACAAGTATCCACTATGACCACTGTTCTGTTGTTTTGAAAATTGTAATTAAAAATATCCTGCCTTCTGTTCAATAATTGATATGTTATATACAGAGGCTCTATTCAACATGCTCTTGGAACCCAATCAGCCTCTAATTTGGCCTGATTTCTTTACTAAAAGTATCACCAGTACATAAGTATATGTACTAAGCTTTTAAAACACCTTTTGGGGAATACAAACATCACAATTCATTTTCTCCAAAAAGTCCTAGGAATCAGAGATATCTGCAGGATTTAAAATTTTCATCAAATTGACAAAACCTACATGAGCCTCTTGTGACACGAGGAGGAGAAGCTGCAGACAAGACAATGTCAGATATGAGGCAGCTTAACCTACAGAAGTAATAGGGGCAAGGCAAACATCCCAGAAGGAATCCCCTTCTAGGGTTTTTTTTTTTTCTTTTGAACGGTAAAGACAATGGGGAAGCAATGTACTTTCAGACTTGCAAGAGTCTGTTACTTTAAAATAAAGGAAGTGTTAATATCCATGGTTTGTACTCTTTATCTGGACCGCCTCAAAGGGCTGATGGATGTGAAAAAATATCAATGGTAAAATGACAATTCCCCATTCAACAGCGGTGCACAATCTTCCTGGATTCATATCTCCTGCTTGATGAGCAGGTGATAGCTGTGACCTGGTGTACAAAGGAAGACCTTTGTACCTGGAACACCTGGTGTGCTAGTTGCCCAGTTGTCCCTCTTCCTAGATCAGGAGGCCCTTCAAGATAGTCATTCATGCCCTGGTCATCTCAAACTTGACTTGCAATGCATTCTACATGGAGCTTCCCTTGAAGATCACCCAGAAGCTTTAACTGGTCCAGATTGCAAGGACTGGGCAGTTTCCTTCCAGATGCAATTCAAGGTGCTTGGTTGCTATCTATAAAGTCTTACATGGCATAAGGCCTGCCTATATCTGCTTGGCTGCTTTGATCTGGCAGGGTCAGTGTGCTCCGGATTCTTTCCCTTGACCATACCACCTATTGGGCCCCTGAAATGCACCGTCTCTGTCATAGGAGCTACCTTCTGGAATGAGGTTCCTCCCACCTGAGATCTTAGTGGATCCCACCCTACTACCATTTCTGAAAGGCCTCAAAGTCCTTACTCTTTGGCTAGGAGGGGTGTAGCCCCTTTCAAGAAAGAGGTGTGTGCTTGCTGCGGCTTGATTTTGCCATTATTGGTCTTCCTTTATTGCTCTATTGTTTTATTGTTTTATAGTTCTCGTGCCTTCTTGTGACTCCCTCAGAATCACTGAGGCAATGCAAACTTTGAATAATATACAAATAAACAAATAAACAAAAGCACTGGATTTTTTTCCCCAAATGCTTCCCGTTGTCACCATTCCTTTGTTCTATTGAAAAATGCCTTTGAATTTACAAAGGTGAATGCTGGCCTGTCAGCAATTTTGCAACTAGCAGCTTTTGGATTGGGGGATTGGGAAATTGAGATCTAAACAACACACATTGAAGCAGTTGAATTCCAGGAACAGGAAACGAAATATCCATAGGAGGTGGGGTAAGACAGAAGTAGCTTTTTTAGCTCAGGAACTGGGCAAGAGTTTCTGCCTAGAAGATCTGCAGAGTCACAAGGGAAAATACCAGCTTTACTTTGTATTCCAATAAGATGGAGAAAAATCAGTAGCCAGTCAATAGAGCTTCCATTGACAAATTATATTTCTAAAATCAGTCTGGTCCACAGCCAATCCCAAAGTGCATAGCATTGGTTTAGAGGTGCCTGTAGTTCCTTCTCATTGATTCTTTTCATGTTTTCTAACTAGGGCTACACTTCAAATTCAGAAACTTGGTTGCAAATGCTATAATTAGACAATAATTAGACAATTAGATAATTAATATCTTGTAAAGGTGATAGACAGAATTTATGTTAGTTTCTCTTTTATACAAATGGCTCTGGCCCCCATTATTTTTTGGAGGGAGGGGGACACAATTTGAATGATGGTTCTATCCAGCAAGATCTTAAACAGAGTGATCCTAACCTATTTAAGGTGTGATTGGGCAGAACTAATATATCCTAAAACAGTGGTAGCGAACCTATGGCACGTATGCCAGAGGTAGCACTCAGAGGCACTCTCTATGGGCACGCCCCAGCCCAGCTCCATCGCGTTTCTCCCATAGGGGGGAGAGAGGGAGGGAGGGAGGAAGAGGGAAAGAGGGAGGGAGGGAAAGAGAGAGGGGGACGGGAAGAAAAAAAGAGAGGGAGGGAAAGAGAGAGAGAGGGAAAGAGAGAGAAAGAGGCAGGAAAGAGAAATGATATTACGAAGTTTTTCTTTTTTATTGTTAAATGTAATATTTCAAAAGCAGAAAAAAATGAAGGGGCATAAAAGTGCATTTATCACGTTTTTCTTAGAACATTTAGCTGAACTCTGCCTTGTTTATCATTATTTTAGGTAGTAAAACCTCATTATTCAGGTTATATTGCCGTGTTGGCACTTTGTGATAAATAAGTGGGTTTTGGGTTGCAGTTTGGGCGCTCAGTCTCTAAAAGGTTCGCCATCACTGTCCCAAAACGTTGTCTTTATCACTATGAGAATTAAGATTTTCTATCAATACCATTCTTGTTGTCCCTTCAGATTACTGTCAACTTGCAAAGCATCCCTGGCCTGCTTTTGAGTTGCCATAGGCAAGAGGTATGGGAAAATGAACTCTGCAGCTGTGGCGAGGCAGCATGTCAGTCAAAACAAAAGCACATTCCAGCCATATCTCTGTCAAGGCCGTCTCCACGGTTACCCACATTGGCCTGAGGGGAGTGATCTCTACAACCCATGAAATGACTTCATTGGAGAGTGTGACTGATGACACACCTTGGGGGGGAGGAGGAAACAGGGTCAGAGCTGGAATGTAAATTACGTGGGATCAGAGTTGGCTTCACTTGGGACCTGCCAACATGAAGCTCCTAATAAATACCGTATTTTTCAGAGTATAAGACGCACTTTTCCCCCTTAAAAGGGAGTGAAAATTTGGGTGTGTCTTATACACCGAATGTAGCCCTGCCCACCAGTGGTGGGTTTCAAAATTTTTTACTACCGGTTCTGTGGGTGTGGTTTGGTGGGCATGGCATGGCTTGGTGGGTGTGGCTTGGGCGTGGTTTGGTGGGCGTGGCAGGTGAAGGATACTGTAAAATCTCCATTCCGTCCCCACTCCAGGGGAAGGTTACTGCAAAATCCCCATTTCCTCCTGATCAGCTGGGACTTGGGAGGCAGAGAATAGATGGGGGTGGCGCCAGTCAGAATTTTTACTACCGGTTCTCCAAACTACTCAAAATTTCTGCTACCGGTTCTCCAGAACTGGTCAGAACCTGCTGAAACCCACCTCTGCCGCCCACCTGTTGGTCCCCACCCTTTGGCTTCTGCCTCCCAGCAATTTACCTCCTTCCAGCAAGCAGCAAACAGCCCGTTTCAGCTTCAGCACAGCCTAATTAGCACAAGCAGTTGATTGTCTGTTGGATCGGCCTCCCGACCCTCAGCTGTTTCAGGCTGCAGGGATTGCCATTGCCTATTGCCGTGCGAGCCTCTGCTGTTTGCTGCAAGGAGGTAAATTGCTGGGAGGCAGATTTTTTTTTCTTGTGCTAATCAGGCTGTGATGAAAATGAAACTAAAGCAGGCTGTTTGCTGTTTGCTGCAAGGAGGCAAATTGCTGGGAGTCAAAGGTAGATTTTTTTTCTTGTTTTCCTCCCCAAAAAAGGTAAGTATGTTTTATAGTCCGGAGCGTCTTATACTCTGAAAAATACAGTAACTGGATTTCTTTTGAAGCTTGGTTCGAGACTCATGATTTAATTAGGGCAGGAACCCTGACAATTATCTTGCAGTTACAATGCACAGGAAGGCATTTTTCTTCTCCTGAAAGATGCAGAGTTCCTTCAATGCTTCTATTTAGGGAAGCGATTGAAACATTTCTTTTTAATCAAGCTTGTGAACCTGCCCAGATATTCTGTGTGCTGTGTACAGGTAGTCCTCGACTTACAACAGTTCATAGTGACTGTTCAAAGTTACAATGGCACTGAAAAAGTGACTTATAATTTTTCACAGTTACAGTTTTTGTAGCATCCCCATGATCATGTCATCGAAATTCAGATGCTTGGCAATTGGTTCATACTTATGGCCATTGCTGTGTCCCAAGATCATGTGATCACTTTTTGCAACAGAAATTTTTGGCTCAATTCTGTTTGTCAGTTGAGGACTACCTATATTTTATTATTTATTCTTGGTTATGATTTTGAATATGTACTGGTATAATGGAAGAGCCAGTTTGGTGGAGTGGTTAAGGCATCAGGCTAGAAGAGACATGAGTTCAGTTCTGTCCTACGCACAAGTCAGTGGGATGACTTTGGGCCAGCCACTTTCCCAGCCTTAGGAAGGAGGCTATGGGAAACCACTTCTGAATTGCAGAGACTTGTCCAGGCAGTTTCCAGGACTCAACACTGATTCAAAGGCACATACACGCACACACACAAAATCATAATATCCCGAGGGAGGAAGAGAGGAATAGAAATTATTTTAATTACATTAATTTAGATGATGAAATAAAAAGTAATCAGTAAATTGAGCAAAGAAAATTAGGAAAACAAGACAGGAGTCTTTATCAAGGGATTAATAACTAAGTAATTTAAAATAAATAACTTGGAATGCTTTGATTCATTCCTTCCTGCCTGTAAGAAATAATTATTGAGATATATATAGATACAGTGTGTACACACAAACACATTTACACAATGTAATAGTATTTCACTAGTGGCATGGATAAGTCTCTTGGTGGCAGACCATAAAAATATTTTTTTCTTCTTGAGGATTACAGTTGATATCTGTCTGGAACCTGAAAAGCAGGTTCCAATTCATTGATAATGTTGCAGGGAGTTTCATGATCTTTTGCTTTCACAAAGAACTTTCAGATCACAGGCTGTATAATATAGCAGTAGGTCCACAAACAAAAGCAGAGTTTTTTAACAGAAGTTCTTTCCATCTCCCTGCCCCATCTTAGTGCAAGATGATCGATCTGTATTGTTGGAAGAACACCAAACATTAATGTGTGTCGTTCAGTGTTTTTAAGGCTTGGCAACTTTTAAGATCCGTGCACTTCAACTCCCAGAACTCTTCTCCCCAGCATGCTGGCTGGGGAATTCTGGGAATTAAATCTGCACATCTTAAAGTTGCTAAGACTGAAAAACACTGGTGTAGATGTAGGAAGAGCACCCACCCCTTTCCTAAAAGAATGAAATATTTTAGGAAATATTAAAGAGGCAGAATATTATATTTTCCTGTATGAGAAATGGAGAAGCATGTTTTAAAGATGAAGCAGCTCCCATCTTCCTGCCCCCCACCCTTTGTCAATGGGCCATTAAGGCCTGGGCCAGTCTATTCTCCATAACAAAGATCTACCTCCTTCAGGCAGAGCCATAGTAGGAATTGCCAAAGATCCAACAAAGATAGGATTAGCCCTCTACCCATCTAGCAACAGAAGCTCACCACATGGCACCTGGGAAGATTACATCAGCCAGCAAGGCTAGCTAAGACCCCCCACCCCCTGGGAGTCTGACAACCAATCAGGATACTCTTTCAGGGCCCCAGGAAGTTCAAAGCCAGAGAAAGCATAAAACCCCGGGGACTCGCTGTATCTGTCCCTTTTCTGTTCAGGAACTCAAACCATGTGATCCTGTCCACCATTAAACCCTCTTTCCAAGCAGACTCCATGTTTCCAGTGTCTTTTTCCCCACTTGGAGCAGAACCCAGAAGGATATTTCTTCCTACATAGATGATAAAATGTTCAAAAACCGTTTGGATCCCTGAGAAAACTCACAAGCCAATGACCCATCAATTCCCCTGAAGCACCCATTTAAGATTTTTGGGTTAGCGAAATTCAAAAGCACTGACAAATTCCCCAAATGCTAATCATATGTCCCAAAAGGATACTATGATCTATACTAGAAATTATCATTGGGGATAATGATCAATTGAAATAATTTCCCCAGGCAATTCTGTGGCATAAGTAATCAACCAGGGCAGCCAATGCTATTTTCCACCCCAAAAGTCTTTGAATCCAGATGTGGAAAAAATTTCAATGTGTATAATTCAAAAAAAATCTACACGTGTATAGTTTCATTTATTTTAAAGGGAAGGTTGCCAATGTTGGGTTCAACTTCACACTACATGTCAAGGTGGGCAGTGGTTTGTTTCAGGGGTGGGTTCTACTTACCTTTACTACGGTTCGCATGTGCAGATCACCGATGACCGGCATCCAGGGCAGTGGGCGGAGCCTCCCGCCGGTTTTACTTGCGAACTGGTCGGAACCGAACCACTGGTTTATTTCACTTGGGCTTGTTGGATTGTATGTACCGAACCATTGCATTTTGCAAATTATAATTAATGGCTTTGCATACTGTGGGAAATAAACCCACCCCTCTCCTAGAAAATGAAATATTTTGGGAAATATTAAAAAGGGCAGAATATTTCCCCCTAAAAGGGAGGCAAAAATTCATTCCCCCCACCTTTGTCAATGGGCCATTAAGGTCTGAGCCAGTTCATTCTACATAACAAAGATAGGATTAGCCTCTACCCATCTAGCAACAGAAACTCACCACATGGCACCTGGGAAGATTACATCAGCGAGCAAGGCTAGCTAAGACCCCCCACCCCCTGGGAGTCTGACAACCAATCAGGATATAGGAACAGGAAACACTAAGGTGGGACCCAAGAGAGGGTATAAAACCAAGGGACTCTCAGCATCTCAACCCTTTTTCCTTTTTCTTCACCCAACATCTTGAAGCATAGGGTTGCCTTTTCTGCCCAGAACCTCAAAACCATGTGGTCCTGTCCATCATTAAACCATCTTTCCAAGCAGTCTCCATGTTTCCAGTGTCTTCTTCCCCACTTGGAACTGAACCCAGAAGGACATTTCTTCCAACAATACTGTGTAAACACAGTCACTTGTGATATATTCAGTTAACTGTGGTTGAGTGAGCAATAGTTTAGCACAATATATAAACCTGGTCATAATACAGTGGAAGTTCATGGAAAATGTAAGAAGTCTCACAAAATAGTTTTTAAGAGGAGTTGGGCCATACATCTCTTTCAAAGGGATTACAATCTTTATTTCCCTGGTCAAGTCAATTTCAGGCAACTACCAGTACTATTAGTTTGTTTGTTTGTTTGTTTGTTTGTTTGTTTGTTTATCAGCAAGTCAGAATGAGCTTTATTTATTTTCCCATTTTATCCTACCTTTCTGCCTAACCATTAATCAAACAAACCTTATAGGTCATTCACTACTAAACAATCTATAATGGATTAAGTTCAGTAGATCACATGACCATATCCAACGTATGGGAAGAAGAGTGTTAAGATCCACTCATCCTATTCTCTGGTGGCTTCAACAGGAAAATTTGTTATTTTTCTGGATTGTTTAGGAGTGAAATGTTTAATTCTTGACTCTTTGATCTTTTGAAAGAAGATACTTTCTCATAAGATCAAAGAGCAACATTATGTTGCCAAGGAGTTCTAGTGCTAATGTAAATGGCAACCTAAAAAAGACCTTAGAAGATGAAAATGGCCTCTGTTTATGTTCACATACAAACACTGACTAAGGTAAAGAATAATTTACAATAAAACAAATATTAGTTTTAAAGGCATCACAGGGGATCAAATTCTTTGGTGGAAAATTTCTAAAAGGGCAGAGATGGAAGTCTTGCAGTAATTAGTTTTCTTGAAGCTCCAATTAATTACTGCCACACTTAGTTTGTAAAAATTGCACTGGTTTCTAATTAACTTTTAAAAAGGTTTAAAGCTTAATTGTTGAAATATATATCCCTAAACCACATGGGATGAGGATATGTAATAGAACAGTGTTTCTCAACCTTGGCAGATTGAAGATGAATAGATTTCAACTCCCAGAATTCCCCAGCCAGCACAGCTTTGTTAATCTATGATGGCAAAAAATCAGGAGGTGGATATTATGATGTCTAATGATATGTGAGAATAACTTGGAAGACAAGAGGAAGAACCAAAGATTAGACCATAGCAGCTGAATGGGAATGTAGCAGAAGGGACCATCCTTAATTTCTTGACTGCAAAGGCGAGGGGAGGGGGAAAGAGATATACTTACAGACTTGCAAAATTATTGTCAACCTTATGAGATAGTCCAGAGAAGAAGCACATCCTGAAATGCTAGCTCTAACTTTATTATAAGGTTACATTGATATAATCTTACAAAACTGAAAATACAACTCCCACTCCCCTCACCTGTGCACTCCAAGAAACTCAGTGGGGGTCCATTCTGAGACTTTTGACATGCCCCCATTCCTTCTACAGACTCGGAGCCTCTTATTTGACTAGTCTAATCTGCAGCTCTTCATCTCCCAAGGCTATTCCCCCATACCATTACAGGTATCTGTCTAACAGATGCTGCCCAGTTCATCAGCTGCATGCAGTGGCTAGATTGATGCAGACCAGAGGTGGTATTCAGCAGGTTCTGACCAGTTCTGGAGAACCGGTAGCAGAAATTTTGAGTAGTTCAGAGAACAGGTAAATACCATCTCTGACTGGTCCCACCACCATCTATTCTCTGCCTCCAGAGTCCCATCTGATTGAGAGGAAATGGGGATTTTGCAGTAACCTTCCCCTGGAGTGGGGAGGGAATGGAGATTTTACAGTATCCTTCCCCTGCCATGGCCACCAAGCCATGTCATGCCACGCCCACCAAGCCACGCCCACAGAACAGTAGGAAAAAAAAATTGCATCCCACCTCAGATGCAGACCTCAAAGTGACTGTTTTGGAAAAGCAGAACTCTTAATAGATCATTAATAAAAAAAATTGAATTCACACACATCACAAGGTTACATGCAATCTCAGAAGAGTTCAACAAAGGCTTTCTAGCAAAGAAAAAATGTTAAGTAATAAGGTATTGGTATTTTGTCTGATAGGTAACCTGTATCTGCATAATCAACCTATATTCCTCCTCACCTTATCCCAGTTTAAATCCTATGTTAGTCTGTGTAGCTGATGAAGAGAGCTGAGTTTCAAAAGCGTAAGCCTTTTCCTACAATTTGTTAATTAGGTGATCTAAGAAAGTCATATTGAAATATTCAGATGGCAAAAATCTTGCATCTTTCTGGCTAGGCCTGCTTTGGTTGTAGTTCATAACAGGATGGCTTTTCTCCCTGTATTTGAGGATACCCCTACACTACATTGTTTAATTGAAGAGGCATCTTTTCACCCAACCTTCCCTATACAAATAACTGAGGCAGTCTGGTTTGTGGCCTTCCATTCTCCTTTCCATTTTAAATCTAGGTGATAGCTTCAGAATTGGCATCAATGAGATACTTGTTAGACATCTCACTGCCATACTGAAAAAATGGGATTAAAAAACAAGAAGGTAAATACAAACCACGTCCATATTGTTGCCAAGAAAATCTAAACAGATGTACCCATGAAAGACTCTAGGCTAGGCCAATCTGAATGGATTTTTACAAGCTTTAACTCTTTTAAGGTTGTATTTAATTATACTTTTGAAATAAGATTTCATACCTTTTTGAGATCATTTATGAGCCTTGGTGCTGCAGCAGACTAAAGCACTGTTAAGTAACACCAGCTGCCTGCAATTACTGCAAGTTCAAATCTCACCAGGCTCAAGGTTGACTCAGCCTTCCATCCTTTTGAGGTAGGTAAAATGAGGACCCGGTTCGTGGGGGCAATAAGCTGACTTTGTATAAAAATGAACACTGCTTGGGGGGGGGGCAAAAGCCCTACTAAGCAGATATATACAAAAGTATGAAGGCTATTGCTTAACGCATTGTAAGCCGCCCTGAGTCTTATGAGGCATATAAATAGAACCAATAAATAAATAAATAAATAAATAAATAAATAAATAAATAAATAAATAAATAAATAAATAAATAAATAAATAAGTGTGCCATTTAAAAATGATTTGGAATTATTCGATCCAACCTCTCCTTCCTTCCCACTCTGTATATGTGTACTGTAAAGTCCCAAAATATACTTGAGTCACCAGAATGCCAAAAAGAGCCACTGCACTGCACTGTTCTATTATTATTATGTCTCTTCAGTACACACAGACATTTCCTTATATTTATTACATAGAGTAGCACCTATTGGTGACTGGCTGAGGAGGGTAACTGAGCATGTATTGCTGCTTAAGTTTAAGTTTGTTTATTTTGTCAAGCATATAAAAGATAACAGGTAAAAGTATAAACATAATTTGAATACATGAAAAGAGTAAGTAAAAAGGAATATTAGGACAGGGACGGTAGGCACGCTGGTGCACTTATGCACGCCCCTTACAGACCTCTTAGGAATGGGGTGAGGTCAACAGTAGCCAGTTTAAGGTTAAAGTTTTGGGGGTTTGGGGAAGAAACCAGAGTCAGGTAGTGCATTCTGCTTGATGAATCCCACCTTTTAAAATTAGGAATACATGCCTACATTTATAAAAAAAACCTCCATGACAGTAAAACCCTTTTGTGTATGTCTTCGTCCTCAAAAACGGGCGTGCGCTGAGAAAGAGTTAGAGAGAGAGAGAGAGAGAGAGAGAGAGAGAGAGAGAGATCAACTGTTCCTCAACATGATTTGATCTAGAAATATGTAAACGGCGCGGTTTCTTTGTGGGGTTGGTCGAGGCTGAGAATAAACATGGATTAAGCCTGCGCGAGGATCCTCTGCCAGGACATCCCTCCATTCATCCAGACCTCAAGCAGCCCGGGCGAAATTTCGTCAGGGAAGCCGGTGAGTCAGTGTTTCTTCCGAAGGGAAAAGAAAGGCAGGCAGGCAGGCAGGCAGGCGGGCGTGCTGGAACCGAGGCCTCTGAGGCTGGGACGGTCGTTTGCCTCGAAAACAGACCCATTCGGAAGACCCACGCCGGGGCGCTGTCGCTCTGCTTAACCCGGGCCTGGCCCTTCTGTATGCCGCCGCCGCCGCCGCCGCGAAGGCGGGACCGAGAGGGCGGGATTCCGGGGAGGAGGTGGCCACGGCGGCGGCTCATCTGTCTGGTGTGGCCCGGCCCGGCGCGGGTTCGAGCGGGCGCGCTAGGAAGCGGGTGAGGCCGAGCAGCTCTGCCCAAGCCGACCAGGCCGTACTTGCGCGGCGGGGCCGGCCGTAGAGCAATTCGCCGGGCCCCCCGCTGACCTCCGCCCGGCCGAGCGAGGCGGGACAAAGCGGGGCCTCTTCCTTCACCTCTGAGACTCCGACCGAAGGAGCTGCCCGACTCCGCTTGGAAAGAGGTGAGACGCCCCGCGGGATCGGGGCCTGCACACGAGGTTGCGGGCTGGGTAAGCGGAGCCTCCTCGATCGCTACGGCCGCGGCCGGAGGAGAAGGGAGGCGTCCCGCATCGAGCGGGAGAGGCCTCCCCGTGGTGGACCTTTGGGCGAAGAAGCCGAGGAAATTGAATGCGTGGTTCTTGGGGAAGCTGAAGGCTGCAGGATCGGGGGATAGGGAGGGAAGCAGACGGCAATCCAGGGAAGTATCTCCAAGTCCCCCGTGCAGAGACTGAACAAATCTCTCTACGGCGTTAAGATGCTGGCTGTACTTGCACAAGGCAAACCATGATTAAGTGAGCCACGGTGTTTACCCAACTTTGCAGAGCAGAACTATTCAGTAAAGTAACTCTATTGGCTGACTAGGTTGGCGCAATAGACAGGAACAGAACCTAGTCAATTGCATTTTAGTTTAGCTTGTTGCATGACTCTTAACTACATGCTTGGGTGGCAGAGCTGCAGACCTGGGACAAATACACACCTCTTTCTCAGTCTTGTTGTGACTGAAAGATATACTTCTGCTTTGTGGCTAAGGCTGAAGGAAGCCTGACATCAGGCTTGAGCCATTTCATTTGTCAACTTGGCTTGGTGACCAGAAAAGCTCCCTTGCTCTTAAGTCTAAGGGAAACAGTGGACGAGGCCAGTGGCTTCCTTTGGCACCCATTGCTAATTTTAAAAAGTGAAAAATAACCAGACGTTCATCAGCTTCTGACATGAGGCCTTTCCCCAGCAGAAGTGCTATTTCCACATCTTGGATGCTGTAGGACCGTATATGAAATTTGCTGTCCTCAATTCCAGTCCTTCTGTTTGCCTTTATCTGACTTCTCTCCAAGATAATGTCTGACAAAGCCTGACAGATTTTATATATTTACTTAGGCAGTGCTGGGATTGGGGGTGGGTAGGGATACTGTTTTAAACTAGTGCAGGTAAGGATCACTTAAGACGGTTGTATTTATGAGATGGGAAGGATATGAAGGTAATATCATAGTAATGGTATAGAAAAAAATGTTGCCAGGATAGGTTTGTACATAGGAAAGATGCTCAAACTGGTTCTGATGCTGCTATATTATCTAGTCATTCACATCTCTAGCTTTAAGCTTGCTTTGAAAAGATCTAACTCTTTTTATGCAAATTTTCTGAGTCAAAAGCCTGCTGTTTGCAATTTTATCTTTGGCCTCCCTTTAATATAATTAAAAAATATACAGTAACATTTTAAAGGAATTGTGCTAAATCAATTAACTCTGGAATGACAGGGAAGTGTTTGTTGCAGACTTGTTAACAGAGGCTGGATAACAGATCCTGTTATAAACAAACAGATACTGGACATCCGTGCTGTTTCATGAAAAGCTGGATGCTGCAGTATACATAAATGCGCTAAACAAACAAGGTTGCTTACATTAGTTTATTGTGCCCAATTCAGCTCCGGATACTGTGCAAGTTTTATTTGATAGAGTCCTGAACTGCAATTTCACTTGCCTCAGCAGTGTGGCAAATGCTTACCAAGAGGAAAAAACTAAAATTTAATGGTGCATATTATGGGGATGGCTTTTAGGAGATTGTTTGGTGCATTGTCATCTTGCCAATTCTTTCTTTTTTCTGAAAACTCTTGGCTGTTGGACTCTGTGGGTATCAGTCTTAGACATCTGTCTTTGTAAGCTTTGCTTCTTGTCCTTCTGTTTGTATGTTGAAGTTATAGATAGCTTGATACTGTTACCTCTTTTCCCTTTGCATACTTCCTCCTTATGTTCAGGTTCCCTGGCAGGATCAAAGATATTTATGCCCCAGATATCCAAGTAGGATTTCAATTTATATTTGCATGCTACATTTGAAATCCTTCCCTACTGAGCAATAGGTTTTGATGTTTAGTATTGTTTAAATAGTCATTTAAGTATGTGATTTAAACATGGAAATGATAATGATGATATCCAGTTCTACAAAAAAAAATTAAGTGGAAGATATCTGCAGAGAATTGGTGAGAAAAAAACAGCCGTGGAGCATTTGCAAAGGAGAAGTGCACTATTAATGTGGCTTTTGAGGAGTGGAACATGGATGGTGTGCAGGTGGGCTTTCCTTAGAGTTTTTCATGCAACTGTTACTATTTTGATCTAGAAGGCATATTGAGAAGAAATTTTTAGATTGGAATGTCTACTTTTACCCTTTCCTTTTGAGTTGTGGGCAGATATTGGTAATGAAGATAATATCCATCAGACTGAAGATCTTACATCTTTTGAAAATATTCTAATGCAAAATGCTATGATGCTGTAGCTTGCAAATGTTAAAATCGGTGTTAATGGATACAAGAAATAGATATTCCTAAAACGCTATGGAAGCCCCCCCCCCCGCCTTGTAGTTAAGGTTTATTTTTATATTGGGGATAAGTGTTAGCCAAGTACTTGTTTTTTCTTACCCTGAGCTATACATGGTAGATTATCAAGAGTAGTTAGTTGGGGATATCATTTGATATACAGTGATTGAGAGTTAAAATGCTTCTTCCCCCCTAAGAAAATCTTTTTCTTTTCTTGGAAGTGTTAAAAATAGTATAATATTGTGCCTAAGTCACAAATTACAAAGGATCCTGTTTCAACTTTGATAAAGTGCAGAATTTGGATTATGTGGAGCAGACACTGATTATCTTTATGGCACATGTTTTTTTCTTTGGAGCCACAAAAAATAGACCGGAATTAATGGAGTTCCATTATTAGCTTTTTTCCTATGCTATTAATATAGAGATTGAGAGATATATTTGTAAGGGAGGATCAGCAGGAATTAATATCATTTGTTCTCCTTGGGCAGTTTTAAACTATATTTCTCCCTTACAAATGCTTGAAGGCTGTTTTTTCTTGTTGACACTCTGAAGTCTGTACTTTCTTCTGAATCTTTAAAGAACTACATATTTCCCAATCCATATTTAAATGGCATGTACAGTTGATTGCCTATTCAAATGATACTAAAAATGAGATTTCAAAAATGCATCCATTGCTGCCTTCTGATGAAAATAGCATGTTAGGGCTCCAGAATGGCACTGGCCACAGCTGGGATCAATATTACTGATGGGTTTTGGAAAGAGAAATCAGCAAGCCAGGATTATATTCCTCTTCCTTTTACCACCAATTGTCCCTTCATAGATCCCTTCTGTCTGTGCCATGTCTCTTATCTTGGCAAATGTTGCGATGGAAACATATATTTGAAATTGTAATACTCAGTTTATTTTATTTTTATTTATTTATTTTAAAAAATTGCTATAGGTTTCCATCTTATGCCAAATTCTGGGCAGCTCCCAATCAAGAATTAAAACATTAATAAAATAACATTAAAAACATTAAAATAGAAAAACCATAAACATTCAAAGCAAAAAACAAAATAAAACACCCTGCCACCAAGTTCAGCTTCCAACATGCAGTCACCTCATCCTGTACGAGGGCTTGGGAGAAAAGCCAAGTCTTCAGTGCATTTCAGAAGCCTAGGAAGAAAGAGACCTGCCGAACTTGCTTATTCCTATGAGTTGACCAAGAATAAAATGGGAGTTCAACAAACTCAGAACTTAATTTTAGCTTTTCTCTTAGTATCAGTCCTGATACCTACACTTTGGGGCAATAATGCCAGAATTATAGAATTGAAAAGGTAGATATTAATATTTGGCTGATAAAGCTGGATTGCTAAGGTTGTTTTGTTTTTTTGTGGCAACTATCATGTGATGAACATAGAATCATAGGGCGGGAAGGGACCTTCGGAGGTCTTCTAGTCCAACTTCCTGCTCAAGGCAGGAAACCTTATACCATCTTGGTCAAATGGTTGTCTAGTCTATTTCTGAAAACTCCCAATGATGGAGCCCCCACAACTCCGGGAGGCAAACTATTCCATTGATTAATTGTTCTCACTGTCAGATAATTTCTTCTTATTTCTTCTTATTTCTAGATTGGATTCTCCATAGGTACCATTATGGTATGAGGCTTGAAGATGGCAGGCTATTTCCCAGTTTAGGCTTATTGAACTGAATGGGCATTGGACAACAGTATCACATTTGTATCCGCTATTCATTAAAGTAAAAAAGTTAAAGGAATCCTTGAGGATTTTACTCCGTTAGTCGTTGCCAACTACTATATAGGTGCCGGTGCTCATCTCCATTTCAAAGCCATAGAGCCAGCACTGTGTGAAGACATTTCCAAAGTCATGCGGCCAGCATGACATCACAGAAAGCTGTTACCACCCCAGCAAAGTGGTACCTATTTATCTACTCGCATTTGCATGTTTTCGAATTGCTAGGTTGGCAGGAGCTGGGGCAAGGACAGAGCTCACTCTGTCAGATGGTGCTTGAATCTCAAACTTGGGCTGCCAGCTTTCCAGCTGACAAGCCCAGCGTCTTAACCGCTGAGCAACCATGCCACTTTCTATTCATTAACCAGAAGAATTCCATTTGGTTTTCCTTCTTTTAGTTACAAAACGTTTCTGCTTCTGTTTGAAATAAAAATCTCATCCAATTTCTTCTTCTTCTTTTAAATATTAGACCCAACAAAGAGTGGACCAAAGCCATGTATTCCTGCCAGCAGACAATTCCACTAGGATTTTAAGGACACCATTTACCTGGCTTCAGTGCTTGAGGCAGAGGCAACTGTGCATCATTCCTGTTCCCCCCCTGTGGGGAAGGGGAGAGTGAATTAGCAGATTATGGATCCTCTGACCCGCCCAAGCGGAGATATTATGCGGCGGAATCCACAGCAAGACTACGAGCTCATCCAGAGAGTGGGGAGTGGCACCTATGGAGATGTCTATAAGGTAAGGCCAATAAATACTTCTTTGCTAGCTAAGAGCAAGTTTGAATTCCTGCCCCTTTCTTTTCTGAAAATAGCTTGAACTGGTTCATGGAACTTGCAAGATGATACACCATTGGTTATTAAATGGATTTGCATCAGTGATGGTATTCAGCCGGTTCTATCCGGTTTGAACGAACTGGTAGCGGTGGCTGCGGGTGGCTCCGCCCACCCACCCCAGACGTAATCACATCCCATTTATCCATGTTTTTGATGCTCTGCACATGTGCGCACGCTCACATTTGCGAACTGGTAGCCAGGGTGGATTTGATTTAAATCGAGTTGATTTAAATCACAATTTAAATCATGATTTAAATCACTAGTAAAAAGGCTCGATTTAAATCAACTCGATTTAAATCATAATTTTTAAAGAGCAACTGTCATCTCTGCTACTCCTTTGACCCACTGTTGACTCACCGATAGTCCCAGTGTTGCAGAATATACAGCTTCCTGCTACATAACTAAGCTCCATTTCATGCTGAATAAACTAAATTATGTATCTTAAATAGAAAATTATCTTACGATAGATTTTTACCCCCAAAGTTTTTTATTAAAATAAATTCGATAAAAATCAAAAAAATCCAATTTAAATCAAAAAAATCCAATTTAAATTAAAAAATCTGATTTTTTTGATTTTTTTTAAAAAATCATTGATTTTTATCCACCCTGCCGGTAGCGAAGGTAAGTGAATATCATCCCTGATTTGCATGGATTGCATCCAGCCTTAATTAGATCATTTTCAAATCAAATCAAATCAAATCAGAATAGAGCTGGAAGGGACCTTGGATGTCTTCTAGTCCTTTTGATTTATATAGTGTAGTGTGTGAACTAGCCATTGTTGTATGGAAGCCAAATACATCTATGTTCATCTACAAACTTGCAGCATCCTTGAACCTGGAAGAATGCACACAGTATTCTTCTCTCATTAAAAAGCAAATTATCTTTCATTATAGTAACATGATTGACTGACTTTATATTTGCCTTCTGTTTCTAGCCTCCATCCTTTGTGAACTCATTTGGATTTTTGATTTGATTATATATGATACTGCATTGCTCTATATTAAATGCATTTAAAGTATGCTTCTCCCCACCCCACCCCACCACCAGCATGGCTAGAGTAACTGACCTCTAACTAGATAGAATTGTTATAATGTATTAAGTTAGTGTCTAGTTCTAGATTTTAGGATTTCACAGAGAAACCTTAATTCCTTATAACATTTTTCATGCTGCAGAATAGTGGCTTAAGTAAAGAGATACATTGGCCAAGCAACTGGGTTTGAATGCATTGTAGTGCTTCGCAAGTGTGTATTGAACATTAGTAGTAGTATATTCATAAGCAAATAGGAAAGTTGCTTGTTGTAGTAGCCATGATACTGCTATGGAAGCAACCACATTTATCACATATAACACAAATCACTTCAGGTTTCTGCCATGAAGAACTGCTTCTCTTTGTTTGCACTGACTAAGCTGTGGTTTGCTTATCCACATTTTGTTAAATGAATCACAATTGGCTAGGTTCATCCATTGCTAAGAAATATACTAACCCACCTACAATGGGTTCACACAGCACACTATGATTTCATGTGTTTTGTTGGACTTTGGGGTAGCATATTAGATGAATTGAGTCATTAGGTTTAACACTAGATTGGAGTAACCTTTTTAAGGTAGCATGTGTGTTAATGAACATATTTGTAAGAGGAATATATCATATATCCTTTTCTACTTTAAAAAATCATTCCATAGCAATCATAGCATATGTTCAAAAGGATTTGGGAAAGTATTTAAAAATAATTATTTCATGACCTGAGGAAAAAATGGATTTTTGAAGTGGCCAATTTTGAATATCATAAAGAAGCAGCCGTGGGGGAGAAAAGAGAATAGGGATTATGCATGAGACAAGTAGTTTCTTTCATTATATTGGGGTACTTCATGCCTGATTTTGCTCCATGCATACAGTATTAGTGAAAAAACCAATTTTGATTTTTCACTTGGTCTATTTATTAGCCTCTTTAAATTGTATTGCAGATATATTTAGCTGGGCTGGCATCAATAAATATACACTGTGTGTATATCATGCAGGAAATAAAAAAATCCTAGATTTTCTGAACTCATAGATCAGTGCTGTCAAACTCCCGGCCTGCGGTCCGGATGCGTCATACACTGGCCACACCCATGCCCGGTTTAGCGAAGGGGGGGAAGTCCTGATATGTCATGTAATGCTGCTGTGACAACCCTGTCCTAGATTGTCCATGATATAATGCAATCTTGCTAGCATTAGATATGACTTTAGAGAACTTTAGACAATTTATGGTTGGTAAAGAATATTTCAGAAGCAGCAGAAGAAACACTTCTTGAAGAATATATATACTTAGATTGTGTCCATGTTTATATTTATTTATTTTATTTTATTTCCAATTTATATACCGCCCTTCTCCCTGAGGACTTAGGGCGGTGTACAGCCAGAATTAAGAACATGAAATACAAATATTAAAAAACAATTAAAATATATATAAATTTGGCCCAAAAATTAAAAATCACAAACCAATTAAAACATTTAAAAATTTCTTCTTAAGCCAGCCCGACTTGCTGGAAAAAGTAGGTTTTAAGGTCACGGCGGAAGGCACTGAGGTCTTGGATTCTCCTTATCTCTGGGGGCAACTGATTCCAGAGGGTAGGTGCCCCCACAGAGAAGGCCCTCCCCCTGGGGGTCACCAGCCTGCATTGTTAGGCTGATGGCACCCTGAGGAGGCCCTCTCTGTGGGAGCGCACGGGTCGATGGGAGGTCGTTGGTAGCAGCAGGTGGTCTCGAAGATAACTAGGCCCTATGCCATAGAGCGCTTTAAAGGTGATGACCACCGGAATCCAGTGCAGCTCGCACAGGAGCAGTGTTACATGGGAGCGCCATGCTGCTCCTGTCACTACCTGCGCTGCTGCGTTCTGGACCAGTTGGAGCTTCCGGGTGCTCTTCAAGGGAAGCCCCATGTAGAGAGCGTTGCAGTAGTCAAGGCAAGAGGTGACGAGGGCATGAGTGACTGTGCACAGGGAATCCCGATCAAGAAAGGGCCGCAACTGGCGAATCAGGCGAACCTGACAAAAGGTCCCCCTGGTTATAGCCGTCAGATGTTCCTCCAAGGACAGCTGCATATCCAGGAGGACTCCCAGATTGCGAGCCCTTTCTGTGGGGGCCAAAGACTCGCCCCCAATAGTCAGTGATGGAATCAGCTGACTATATCGGGATGCCGGGAGCCACTGCCACTCAGTCTTGGAAGGGTTGAGCTTGAGCCTGTCCCTCCCCATCCAGATCCGCACAACCTCCAGGCACTGGGACGTCACTTCAAGGGCATTGTTGGCATGGCCTGGGGTGGAGATGTACAGCTGGGTGTCATCAGCGTACTGGTGGTATCTCACCCCGAAGCCACGGATGATCTCGCCCAGCGGCTTCACATAAATGTTGAACAGAAGGGGCGAGAGGACCGATCCCTGCGGCACTCCACAGATGAGAGAGAGGCCTCGAAGTCGACCTCTGCCCCCCTGCCAACACAAACTGCGACTGGTCGGAGAAAAAGGAGGAGAACCATCACAACACGGTGCCTCCCACCCCCAACCCTTCCAGCCGGTGCAGCATGATACCATGGTCAATGGTATCAAAAGCCGCTGAGAGATCTAACAGAACCAGAACAGAGGAGCAACCCCTGTCCCGAGCCCTCCAGAGATCATCAACCTACGCGACCAATGCCGTTTCCGTGCTGTGCCCAGACCTGAAACCCGACTGGAACGTTATATTAGTACATAACCTCAGAATATTGATTAATACTCAATATACTTTTAATTAGTAATCTTATTAGTTTGCTTGTACATTACTTTCGTTGATATCCAGCTGAGCTGTGAAATTGAGTGCAATTCTTGTGTAAAGCTCACAGTAGCTTTCAGTTACAAACGTTGATTATCCCACAATACCATATTCTAGTTCCTCTGACATTCCATAGGGGTTTTTTTTAAAAAAAATTGTCCTGCCAGTCAATTTTGTAGAAACAGTGAAGTGATTCAACATTTATAGTTCTGTTTAAATGCCCTTAACTTTAGTTATTCAGTAAATATTCTATTCAGTTCTGTTTGAATTGAACACTTCTTTAGCTACTGTGGAATTCCATATTCTCAAAAGTAAAACACTTGAATTTTCTTGTCATTAATGCCTGTTTATAATTAATTCACCTTTCAGTTCTGAAAGCATGAAGCAAATTGCTGTACTACCAGTATATAACAATATCTATCTGAAATCTTTCTAATCTGCTTTTAAAGGCATTTTTCTCAATATGAGGTTTAAAATAAAATTTAATTAAAAATAAAACTTGAGTATTAAAAATATTAAACCATGGAAAAGTTAAAACTGCCTTCAATACTAAAAATCATAATTCCACTTGGAACTCTTGACAGACATTGAAGTTGGTGTTGATTCTTAATGATCACATTGATAGAACTTGTTTAGGATATTCTGAGGGAAATTTTAAAGAATAAATGGATATGCCCTTTAGGGTTTTATTCAAAGCTGATAGTGATGGGGTATCCACTGTGTAAAGCATTCATCCCCTGGTGAATCCAGATGAGGAAAAGAAAGAAGGACCTGACCATAAAGAACAGGTAGATTGATACAGGTGAAACAACCTGACCCCAACAGTTCAAAACTTTAAAATTAGGAAACAGCACTTTGAACTGGACTTAATAATTTTGTAACATATTAGTTGCATTTCTGAACAGCTTGCCCTTGCCAGTGCTCAGTTTTCAAAGGATGCCCTAGGTACCACATTACAGAGCTTAATTTGGATGTCAGTACTTCATAAAATAGGAGAGCACGTTTTAAATGTTTTAGAAACACGAAGTGGGGAAATGAGGATGTGGCTAGTGAAATGACAATTCAGAACTTCCTCAGTGGAAGAGTGAGCAGCAAGAGTGAGCCTGAATCTTAAAAGATACTTGGTGTGGAAGTCATTTCTGAATACATGTTGCATCATGTATTGCATTAGCATTGGAAGTGAAAGAACTCACAGATATACAATATGTTGTATTACCTATGAACGGTAATGTAGGAATGAGACTTTGGTATTTGATGTAACCTGCTTCATAACCTGCTTCATAATGGTTAAAAAATACACTATCCCTAAATTAATTGCTTTCAGGAAGCAAAATCAGATAAAGATAGATGTAGAATTTGTGACATATTTTAATGTTCATAATTCAATAGAGTGTTGCTTCTTCTGATTTTCTGTCTTAGACCATTTGTGTGGATACCCTAGGTTCTAATTAATCCTGTGCAATTGTAATAATATTGCAAGGACTCCATGCAGCTCATCATACAAATAAAGAACACTCTCTTAGAGTGAGTCAAGATACTGAGGCCCTCGGTTGGGTTCTCATGTACATTGCAAAACAATTCAGGAAGTCTTTTGAAGAATGGAATTTAAAAAAGTTAAAATAAACAAATGCAGATAAGGCTGTCTGGGTTTTTTTGTTGTTGTTGCTGTTGCTGCCTTCAACTAATGAGAATAGAGGAATAGCTAAAGGCCACAAAGGCCTCTGCTTGAATCTCCTCTTCGCTCCGAATTCATCTGGTGGCCTTGAAACCAGTTGCTGCTGATGTGTTGTAATGTTTCTCTTGCTATATCTGCAATATGGATATACAGGTAATCCTTGCTTAGTGATGATAATTGGAACCAACAATTCCATGCTAAGTGATATCGTGACCATATTGATTTATCAAGGCAGTCGTGACAGTTGCTGCTGCTGCTGCTATTGTTAACTTAGAATCCTGTGTGATGTCACATGATTGCTGACCTCCTGCTGGCTTCCCAATTGACTGCAGAAGCTGGCAATGAAGATTGCAAATAGTGATCACATGACCGCAGGATACTGCAATCATCATAATTGTCAGCTGGTTGCCAAGCACCCAAATTGTGATCTTATGAGCATGGGGACGCTATGACAGCTGCACTACACAGACTGGTCACATCTCATTATTTGGTACCATCATAACAGTTGTTAAACCAGTGGTCATTGAATGAGGACTACCTGTAATAGCTGTGATCTGCTTTATAATGCCAATATAAGCTTGACTGAAAATATTCAAAAATCACCATTACATACAGAGTATATATTTATATGAGAGACCTGTTTATCAAAGTCCTTTTATCATATGTAGATACTATTTGAGGAGTTGTGTAGTTACGGGCTAAAGAGATCCGAATTCCTTCCTCCATGCAGAAGTTATAATAGCCCATTCATGCACTGTGTTTCTAAAGAATCAGGCTAAGGTTTTGAAAATTAATGTAAATTGGTTTGTCATGCTGTCTCTGTGTGAAGGTTTGAAAGGAACTACAGTCTCTGTTAATGAGAAAGCCTTCCAGATGCTTTTTTTAAAATAGATTTAACCACAGGCATATTTTGGAGGAGTTGTCCCAGCATTCTTTTTAATCCATTGAGTATTGAATTGGAAGGAATGAAAGGTGACCTGGGTCTAATTTAGGGATTGGCTCCTATTTAAGCATTGCGGGGGGGGGGGGGGGGGGGGGGGGAGGAGAAGAAACATTCATTTTTAGTTGTCTAAATCTTGCACATTTATCAAACCTATCAAGATGTCAATGGTGTTGCCTATGAGGTTTTGTGAGAGCTCATGCAGGAATGTAGAGGTTTTGCAACATTTTTGCTAGATTAATTTAATGTATTCATGTTTTTTAAAATGGAGGTTGAGCAATTCAGAGCACCCAGCCTGTTGAGGCAAAGGGTAAAAATGTGAAGGGCGCAAAGTTGTCCATGGAAAAGACTCTCTAGTTTCACTTAGAAGTAGACTCTCTCTTCTGAATCTCTCTCTCAACATAGAAATGTGGATTAGAGCCTCAGAAAGGGCAAGGTTGTCCTGTTCCCAGCTTCATACTTTTTTTACAGTACTTCTTGTTCTGACCTAGGCTCCCTTAAAAAGCAGGAAGCAGAGTCTTGCTCCCGGCAAAACCTTTTATTTACACGACTGTGAATTACTTTCATTCACAGTCAGCAAGGCCTGTCCAAACAGTCTTTCAGAGGAATATTTATCAATACGCCTTATCCCACTTGGCAAGCTGCCATGTAACTTGTTTCCAAATGCAGTACAAGGCACAACTTGGCACAGAGTCTCTCAGAGTCATGGAACGAATGAATTGTTTCCTGCAAAAGCCCACTCCCCGTTCACTCCTCTTTTGTTTCCTATGGGAGGGGCCAATTATCTCCAAGGTGTGGCTTTACTCCCAAGTCGACCCTGCTTTCTTAGTTGTTCTTGTTTTCTGACAGCTCTGCACATGCGCACACTGGGAATGGGCTCCAGTTGTTCCTCTGCCTCATTGCTATCGAGCTCCCTCTCTGCCTCCGAAGCAGAGCCCTCGTCTGAGCTTTCCCCAGCCCCCAGGACTGGCCCATGTTCCTCCCCAACCTCCTCACTGTCCGACTCCACCGGCGTGCAACAACACTTCTCACATGAATGGGACGAATGTCTGCCAAAAGACTATGTTAATATCCTATATCTGCTTTCATTTCTGGCCATGTTCCTGGGATATCCCCAGAGCATGAAGAAAAGGCAGAGGGTCACTGAAGCCGTTGCAGAGTTGAGGAGAAGAAGGAATGTGGTGGGTGAGGAAAGTATGTGGGCAGTTGCTATTATATGCAACATTCCATTTCTAGCATTGTCAATTTTCTGGTGTCACTTTTCTTAATACTGCAGATGTGATCCTTGCTATGTTAGAAGGATAGAATTATCTAGTACAAAGTAATAAAAAAATTTTTTTCCTTCCACTCAGTTGTCTCTGATTCTTGGAGACTGCCTGTACAAATCCTTGCATTTTCTTGGCAAGTTTTTTTCAGAAGTGGTTTGTCATTGCCTCTTTCTGAGGGCTGAGAAAGAGTGACTGGCCCAAGCTTACCCAGTTGGCTTTGTACCCAAGGCAGGATTAGAATTCATAGTCCCCCAGTTCTAATCTGAGGCCTTAACTAAAGAAAAACTGCATCTCTTTTTTTCACTATTTGGTATTCAAAGAGGAAAGAATAATTTCCCACAAAAGTGGTGAAGCAGACAGTATAAATTAGACTTCCTTCTATGCGCCTGCCACCCTTTCTCTGCTATTAGTGAGATGGTCTAGAAAAATGTCACATGTTCCATCTTGATTACTTCCTGTACATAAGAGGATGAAGTGGGAAGTAAAGTAATTACCGCAAAGGAATCTCTTTCCAAATAAATTTCTCCCTTTCAAAAAAAAAAAACTAGAATCAACCAGATTCTATTTTTACTTCCACTTTAAAGATGCTGAACTGATCTTCATAGTAAGTGGCACTGTGCTTCTGAGCTGAGAAAAACATTGAATAGTTGATGTCCCATCCAAACTGATTCTGAGTAGTACAGGTAATCCTTGATTTATGACAGTTGGAACCAGAGTAATGATTGCTAAGCAAGGCAGTTGAGTTGTGCCTGATTTTATAACCATTTTGCCTCTGTTAAGCAAATTACTGCAGTGGTTATGTGACTCATGTGGTCATTAAGCAAATCAGGCTTCCCCATTGACTTGCTTGTCAGAAGCCAGTTGGAAAGGTCAGAAAGGGGCAATCACATGACCCCAGGATGTTGGCAATTCATAAAAACATACCAGTTGCCAAGCTCCTGGATTTTGATCACATGACCCTGGGAATGCTCTGACAATCATAAGTACAAGGACCGTTTGCCCTATTTTCAGTGCCATTGTAACTTCGAACAATTGCTAAATGAATGGTTGTAAGTTGAGGAATTCAACCAACATCAAGTAATTTTCAGAAGAGTATTACATAAAAGGAAAAGAGTTCTGCTTTATCAGAGCAAAGATCTTCATACAATAATTTACCATTCTCATTTTCTAGATCAGGTGTGTCAAACTGGCGGCCTGTGGGCCGGATTTGTCACGCTCAGGCCACGCCCACCCCAGCAAAGGCAAAATACATTGCGATATGTCACGATATGTCACATATGCTGAGTAGTTTGAAATGCATACCTGATGCGTTTGCTACTGGGAGCAAGAATCAATGTTCCCTTATCACAATTCTACACAAAAGAGAACCATTGCCTGCATTCAACTCTCTACTCTAGAGGAAAGTGACAAAATAATTGTCACTTTCATCTCTGCCCTTTTGGTTCGGTTAAGGAGGAAGAACTGCAAAGCCATTCAGCTGCTTTTTCCTGAGACAACCTGAAGCTTAGGAGCTGGTAGGAATAATGGAACAAAAGTTCCCTTCAGTGAGAAACCACAGCCGCAGAGTTTTAACATCACTCTTCTCCCCCTCACTTAAAAAAAAAAACACCTCCCTAGCTCTGTAGCAGTTTGAGTTGTACTGTATACTGAGCTAGAAATAATTCAGTCTTTATTACCACTAGGAACACAAAGCTCCAGAGCTGTTTTCAGGCTTCTGCAGAATCCTCACGTGGAAGGGCCATCCGTATGATTCCTGGCGAAGGGTCTTGTGTGCATGCATGAGAAAGATACCTGAACTGTGCATTACTTACTCGTTTGTATTTTATTACATCCTCCCTCCCTCCCTCTCTCTCTCTCTCTCCCCCCACTCTCTCTCTCTCCTGAACAGGTTATAGAAAAAATGCTTTTAAAAGTAAAAAAAAAAGCCTCTGATGATTGCGCGGCTCAGCTGGGCATGGGGAGGGGGCAGGGATTTCTGCTACCGGTTCTCTGAACCACCCACTGCCATCACTACCAGATAGGGCGATCCGGTCCGAACCGGGGGCATTTCACCCCTGGTGTAAGTGTGTGTTTGTGTGTGTCTATCTCAGTGTGTGTGTGTGTGTGTGTGTGTGTGTGTGTGTGTGTGTACACACAAACACTTGTGGAGGGATATAAATAAGTAAAATATTTTGATAACTGACTTTTCCCCTGTTTCCTAATCATCTCCATGGCTGAATTTCTGTTTTTCACAGTTGGTGCAGGAAGGGTTGACACATCAATTAAATTATAGCCCCAGGATGTCTTGCGTAATCATTGTCAGTTCAAAGCTCATCAATTTTCTATGTGAAATTAGGACATTTTGCTGCAGTGTAGGTCACTTTAATGAATTTGAACAGCATTGCTGTTTTAATATCCAACTCCTCTTTTAAAGTTCAAAATGGCATCCACAGTCTAACTATAGAATAAAAAGAATTGTTTTTTACTTGGTTTAGATATTGAAATACATTAGGCACCTTTTCTGCATCCAGGATAATGGAGTATGGAATGTGCTGCCAGGTACATACTTCTGGAGAACTTTAGTAATAGTTTTTAGCTCTTCTTGGAGCATAGTGACCAAATTTTGTTCAATGTAAAGCGATAGATCTTCATTCAATATAGAGATTTAGAACGTCATCATTTAGAATGTCATCATTTGTCTATACATTCTGCCCGGGGAGAGAATCAAATTGAACCCTGCGAGTTCAAATCTCACCAGGCTCAAGATTGACTCATCCTTCCATTCTTCCGAGGTAGGTAAAATGAGGACCCGGATTGTGGGGGCAATAAGCTGACTTTGTATAAAAAAAAACACCGCTTAGGGGGGCCCGAAAGCCTTACTAAGCAGCTATATACAAAAATTTTAAGGCTATTGCTTAACGCATTGTAAGCCGCCCTGAGTCTCCAGAGAAGGGTGGCATATAAATCGAACCAATAAATAAATAAACAATAAATAAGTTGATCCAGGAAGCTGGAACTTCACATGGAGTTGAGCAGTTACCCTTGGCTTGCTAGATGGTATGAATTTCTCAGAAACTCAATTAGTCATCTATATAATAAACAAATACCGAAAGATTGAATGTGTTGTCCATTGCACAATATTCCTTCTGTTGTGTAAGCTAATAATAAAGCTGTCATCTTTTCTCCTCGTAGCTTTTTGTGTTTTGTGGATTGGAACCAGCATTGCTTTCGTCTTAGTCTTGTGATCATTTAACTGGCCAACAATTTTTAAACTTGGTTCTCCCCACCCCTCCCCTTTCACTTTTCATCTCTGCCCCTGGGCATGGCTAGAAGAAACTGACCTCTAACTAGATGGAATTGTTATGATGTACTAAGTTAATGTCTAGTTCGAGATCTTAGGATTTCACAGAGAAACCTTAATTCCTTATAACATTTTTCATGCTGCAGAATAGTGGCTCAAGTAAAGAGATACATTGGCCAAGCAACTGGGTTTGAATGCTTTGTAGTGCTGCCCAAGTGTGTATTGAACATTAGTAGTAGTATATTCATGAGCAAATAGGAAAGTTGCTTGTTGTAGTAGCCATGATACTGCTATGGAAACAACCACATTTATCACATATAACACAAATCACTTCAGGTTTCTGCCATGAAGAACTGCTTCTCTTTGTTTGCACTGACTAAGCTGTGGTTTGCTTATCCACATTTTGTTAAATGAATCACAATTGGCTAGGTTCATCCATTGCTAAGAAATATACTAAGTTTCATAAACTACAATGGGTTCACACAGCACACTATGATTTCATGTGTTTTGTTGGACTTTGGGGTAGCATATTAGATGAATTGAGTCATTAGGTTTAACACTAGATTGGAGTAACCTTTTTAAGGTAGCATGTGTGTTAATGAACATACTTGTAAGAGGAATATATCATATATCCTTTTCTACTTTAAAAACTCATTCCATAGCAATCATAGCATATGTTCAAAAGGATTTGGGAAAGAGAAATTTCTTATTCAAGATAAAAATAGCATTAGTCTGTGATGTTTGGGACAGAAAATGAAAAGTCTAAATTAAATTACATTTTCCTGAAGATACGTATCTGTGTAAGTTGCATAGTCTTAAATACATAAATGGGGATGCAAAAGCATCATTTAAACAGTCTTAAACCTATTTTTTATCTTCCTGTGTGAGTGAAAAAAGCTAATTCAGTCAAGTAGCATTAATTTTGAATCACTTGGATATAGCACATTGAAATGGATTTTAGTATATTTAGTATACCGCCTATATATAGTTGGCCATATCAGATAATTTTTTTATGCATTAATGAATTACAGATAAGGGATGTCCTGTTATATATGTACTTTAGTCACTCTAGTCAGATGTGTATTTTAGTGAATTCCTGTGTACACAGGCTGATATAACTTTTGTGCGGTACAAACTTAAACACAACTTTCTGCAAATTTGAATACATATTCAGTGTTTCTTGATGTCATAGGAAGATTCAAAATAAGAAAAACAATACGTCTGATTCAAAAATTTAGACACTCAGTCAATGATTTGCAATACCTCTCTTGGCAGATGTGCCAGTGTCCAAATACTTCCTATGCCCAGCTAAGAGTCAAATGTTCTGGAGAATATTTTAATTGATGAGGGGGTGGATTTTTTAAAAAGCTGCTTATAAGTGAGTATTTTCATTCCTATAACCCCAAAACGGGTGGCAGCAGCTAGATAACCTTAGATCTTTTTTAAAAAAAACTAAGCAGTAGTAGTGGATTTAGTTGTATTTGGATTAAAACCACTACTAAATCTCAAGACTCTAGGTTAGTTTGGAAAATCAGAAAAACAACCCAGAAAGAAATACCAAGCAAATGATTTGTTCATGTAGTCACCAGAAGTTAAACTGATGCACTTATTTTATTTTTTCCTCTGGGTTTTAATGGGTTTTTTCCCCCTCAAAGGAATTACAGGGAACTGTAACCATGTTAATCAGAGTAATTTGGATTGGAGTGTTGTTAGATTGCATTAGATGCTCTTCCAAAGCTTGGTGGGAGGAAAACAAGCAAATATTTGTAAATTATTCTCCACCCCCATTTTGGAAATACAAATTCCAGCTGTTAAAATCAAAACAGTTTTCATTCTGTGTGGGTTAAATTTTGATAACTGACTATTCATCTAAGGAAAAAAGATATGATTGTACTTAATATTATACACCCATTTTAGTTCAGTTCTTTTATTTCACTGGCTTATTCAGACCATTTCTTTATATATTATATTTAGTAAGGAAAGTTTGTTCTGAAATGTGCTGGTCTTAGAATAAATTTTACTTCTGGCATCTAGATTTTCTTTATAAATAGAATAACAGAGTTGGAAGGGACCCTGTAGGTCATCTAGTCCAAACTGCTTAAGCAGGAGACCCTGTAGCATTTCTGACAGATGGCTGTCCAGTCTCTTTTTGAAAACTTCCAGTGATGAAACTCCCACAACTTCTGAAGGCAAAGTTGTTCCATTGGTTGATTATTCTCACTGTCAGAAAATTTCTCCTTATTTCTAAGTTGAATCTCTCCTTGATCAATTTCCATACATTATTCCTTGCCTTTGGGTCCTTTGGCAAATAGGTTGATTCCCTCGTCTCTGTGACAGCCCCTCAAATATTGGAAGACTGCTATCATGTCTCCCCTGGTCCTTCTCTTCCCTGGACTAGGCATGCCCAGTTTCTGCAACTGTTCTTCGTATGTTTTAGCCTCCAGTCCCCTAATCATCCTTATTGCTTTTTGCCTATTATTAGGGCCATCTTAATTTTTTCACTTATTCTTTAGAATCTGTGAGCATCACCTGTAGTTTATTTTATTTTATTGATTATTTATTTATTTATTTATTTATTTATTTATTTATTTATTTATTTATTTATTTATTATGCAATTTATATGCCGCCCTATCTCCAAGGACTCAGGGCGGCTCACAAAGGTAAAAATGCACAGTTCCTCATTTAAAAAACAATATAAAATTAAAATTCCAATTTAAAACAATTTTAAAATTCATTAAGAAACCCCCCATCAGTCCAGGCTGCGGAACAACCAGGTCTTCAAATTGCGGCGGAACGAGCGAAGGTCAGGGGCCATCCGGAGCTCCAAAGGAAGTTGGTTCCAGAAGGTGGGTGCGCCCACAGAGAAAGCTCTCCCCCTGGGGGTCGCCAGCCGACACTTTCTGGCCAACGGCACCCTGAGGAGGCCCTGTCTGTGGGAACGCACCGGTCGATTGGGAATTGTCGCTGGCTGCAGGGGGTCCGACACATATCCCGGGCCTAGGCCATTATATGCTGCCTGTCAGTCTGGAGGCCCAAGGTGATACACAATAGTGCTCCCTCTCCTTATTTTCCCACCATTTGATGAGGTAGACTTGGCAGCAATAGGACAGTTTCATAGGATTGTGTTTAGTGACAAAGTACCGTATTTTTCAGAGTATAAGACACACTTTTTTACCCCCTAAAAGTGGGTGAAAATTTCAGTGTGTCTTATACAGCGAATGTTGCAGTGGGGGGAGGGGAGTTGGTGCGGCACCAATCAGCTGTTTTAGAATGGGTGGTGGTGAATGGGCTGCGTCAGCGGCGAACAGGCCACCCTGAATGGGCCACGGCGGTGAATGGGCGGTGGCAAACAGGCCAGATGAATACCAGATGGATGCTGGGAGGCAGAGGCAGATTTTTTTTCTTGTTTTCTTCCCCAAAAACGGTAGGTACTTCTTATAGTCCAGAGAGTCTTATACTCTGAAAAATACGGTATATGCTCTGCCTGCTGAAGACCTGAAGTTGTATTCCAGGCAGTTCCATGCAAAATAGGTGAAAAAATGTGATCCACCCCTTAGTCTCTCTTAAAGTGTCAGAGTGCAGTCAAGTGAATAGAGCTGAATATCTTCCTTTTCCCCTTATTTGGCTTATTTTAGGAGAGTTAAGAATGTGGTTAGGTGATTTGGGGCCAGTTACTTTCTTTTAGCTCAGCCTTACCGCACAGGTGAAAATAGAAGCAAGAGCATCACGTACGCTGCTTTGAATAGCACAAAGGCCTAGACCTTTGGCAAGGATGATTGACGCCTTTTCTTCCTTTTCTTTGTTCCTATCCAGTTGTTTTTCTCTCTGACAGCATTGTTCCTTTGTTTTGTATTGTTTTTGTGCTTTTTGTATTGTTCCGTGTTTTAAATGTTTTTTAACAACTTGTAAACAACTTGCCCAGAGTCATTTTGAAGTTATGCAGCATATAAATTTAATTGATGATGATGGTCTGAATTAAACTGAATAAAATAATAATTTTTAAAAAGTCAAGTGCAGCTCTCAGACTAAGAGATGATAGCGTTTGCTCTCCCAAACCTACAGATAGTCGTCAATTTACAATCACAATTGGGAGCAGAATTTCCATCATAAGTCATTGCGGTTGTAAACTAAATCATACCTGATTTTATGACAGTTTTTAAGGGGGTCATTAAGTGAATCCAGCTTCCCCCATGTATTATTATTATTATTTTTTAATTTGATTTATATGCCGCCCTTCTCCGGAGACTCAGGGCGGCTTACAATGTGCTCAGCAATAGCCTTCATCCTTTTGTATATTTATACAAAGTCAACTTATTGCCCCCACATCTGGGTCCTCAATTTACCTACCTTAGAAAGGATGGAAGGCTGAGTCAACCTTGAGCCTTGGCAAGATTCGAACCTGCAGTACTTGCAGGCAGCTGGTCTTAATAACCAGCTTAATAACAGGGTGCCTTAGACCACTGTACTACCAAGGCTCTTTGTACACCACCTAGAGCTGTTCTTCCATAGGGAAAGCTGGTTTCTAAATGTAATGAATAAAAATAAGTATTTTTTTTGTCAGAAATTGGCAAAAAGGTCCTAAAATGCAATCATGTGACTATGGGATGCTGCAACCTCTAAATGTGAACCAGGTGCCAAGCATGTGAATTGTATCCATGGAGGTGGTATGCTGGTTATAATTGCAAAGGTGTTGTAAATTTGAACTGTCATTAAATGAATAGTCATAAGTCAAGGACTACCTACTTTCCTTTGCTAAAGTATTCCACCAGTTACTAAGAATTTTTCCCCTCTATCTCTCTTTCAGCCTTGCTCTTACAAGCAGCAGGGACAGGGGGCCTACCCAAACAGGGGGCCTGTTTGGGTAGAAGATAGTCCTCGACCTACAACAGTTTATTTAGTGACCGTGCAAAGGCTCTGAAAAAGGTGACTTATGGTTTTTCCACATTTACGACCAGTTCAGCATCGCCATGGTCACTTGATCAAAATTCAGATGCATGGCATATTTATGATGGTTGCAGTGTCCCAGGGTCATGTGATCATCTTTTGCGACCTTCTGACAAGCAAAATCAATGGGGAAGCCAGATTCACTTTACAGTTGTGTTACTAACTTAACAACTGCAATGATTCACTTAACTGTGGCAAGAAAGGTCATAAAATTGAGCAAAACCCACTTAACAAATGTCTCAGCAACATAAATTTTGGGCTTAATTATGGTTGTAAGTTGACGACTACCTGTATTGTGGTATGCTTAGTATATGAACCTCCACCTGCTCTTTGAAACACTTCAAATTTGCACATTAAGGTTTTCAGTTCTTGAACGTTCCAGATTTTAAATACTAGTAGCAATTTGAGATAATTCAGCTTATCCCAGACTGAAGGTGTTCATAAAATATGATAAAAAAAAGTCAAGATGGCTACTGCTCCAACTGTTTTTTTTTATGTACGTCAAGCTTCTCAATTTCAGTACTGCAGCTACCATCTTGACTTTTTAAAAAAATCATTTTCTTCTCCCGCATCAACCAGCTCCATTTAGTAAGTCCGTTCTGGTTTAGTGTGAACAGAAGAATCGTATAGATTCTGCAATGGCTCTGAACAGTATCCCAGGTCTGACCTATACAGAGGACTTAGAGTGTCTACAACTAGAAGAATAGATGATGCAGCCCCATCCAGTTCTTGAACGGAAAAGGTATTTTTGCTATAGCCTGATTGTTGATTGGCACATGGAACTAATCTTTCAGACCGTATTTATCTCAGAACTGTTTTCTTCCCTTCCTTCTTTCCTTTTCAATAATAGCCATATTAGTGAGGTGTGTGCGTGTGTGTGTACACACACACATAAACAAAAATGTTTATGTATATATATACCGGTATATCTAATGTATATGTTACTTTAATGCCCAGCAATTCTGGGCAGTTTACAAATTGTTAAAAGCATTTAAAAACAAGAAAACATACAAAAACAACACAAAAGAATGAAAAAAGATGGCAGAGAAAACAAACTTGGATGAGAACAAAATAAAGGAAGAGGTGCATCAGTTGTCCTTGTCAAAGGACTAGACAAATTGTCACATCTTCATGGCCCTTTGAAATACCAGTGGGGTGGGGGCTCGGGGGTGGGAGACCCTCATTCCAGAGGGCAGGCACTTCGTGCTTCTGGCATCCCAATAGATGGCATCATTTTTTTTTTTTATTGCAAAAGTTTTACAATTAGATTTTCACCCCTTTTTTCACCCCCCCACCTCCCTCCCCAAACCCTCCCTAACCCTCCCTAACCCTCCCCCCCCCAGACTTCCCTATTATATACTCATAACTAATAACACTAGTAAACAAGCTTAAACCCATCCCTCCCCCTGTATAATTTTTCCTCTTTATCTCTTTACATTAAAATATTTCTAATACATTAAAATATTTCTAATACATTATTTTCAAATAAAAGCTATTTGATACTTTCTAGTTTGGTATTTGTTCTGAACATATTCTATCCACCTTTTCCATTCCCATTCATAAGTCTCTTGTGAACAGTCTTTTAAATATGCTGAAATCTTCGCCATCTCAGCAAAACTGGCCATCTTCAAAGTCCATTCCTCGATAGTGGGTAAAGCTTCATTCTTCCAATATGTACCTATCAACAATCTTGCTGCTGTTATCATATTCAATATCAGTTTTATCTCACCCCGTGTAAAACCCTTAACTATACCCAATAAAAACAACTGTGGAGAAAATTGAATTTTTTTCCTCAAAACATTCTGCATGACCCACCAAATTTTTATCCAAAAAGCCTTAACTTTCCTACAGGTCCACCAAACATGATAATACGTAGCATCCAAACATTCGCATCTCCAACATTTTGGCTGAACATTAGGGTACATACATGACAACTTTTTAGGATCTAAATGCCATCTATAAAACATTTTATAAAAATTTTCTCTCAGGTTTTGCGACTGTGTAAATTTAACATTCTGAACCCAAATTTTTTCCCATGTTTCCAGCATCACTGGTTCTTCAAAATTCTGTGCCCACTTAATCATACAGTCTTTAACTAATTCAGTTTCTGAATCTCTTTCTAGCAAAACATTATAAAGCCTTTTAATATGCATTGGACCTTTCTCTCTTATATGTCTAACCAATTCTTCCTCATGCAACATAATACCAGTTTTTTGGTCCTCTTTCCATCTCAGTTGTAATTGATTATATTGTAACCAAGTTAGATTAAGCCCTTCATCCAACAGTGTCTGTAATGTCTTCAGCTGCCATCTGCCCGCATCTGTAAAAAGAACCTCTTTGTATAAAAACCCCCCGAGTGACATTATATTTGTATTCCACAAAGTATGACCAAGATCCAGCCATAGCGGTATTTTGTAATCCCATTTGAGTCGGTGCTTCTTCCAAACTCTCATCAAAGAGTCTCTAAGTATATGACTTTTAAATACTTTATCAACTTTGTCATCGTAGAATAAGTAGGCATGCCATCCAAATTCAAGGTCAAAACTTTCTGCTTTCAATATTCCAGTCTTTTTACTTCCAAACCAATCACTTGTTAAAGTTAAAGCTGCTGCATCATAATATAACTGTAGGTTTGGGAGTTTAAGACCTCCTCTTTCTGGAACATCTTGCATAATTTTCAATTTCACTCTCGGCTTCTTCTCGTTCCAGACAAACTTATTCACACCAGACTGCCAGACTTTCAGTTGTTTATCACTTTTAAGCACCGGAATCATTTGAAACAAAAACAGAAATCTTGGCAAAATGTTCATCTTAACTGCTGCTATTCTTCCAAGTAGAGACAGTTGCAGCTTTTTCCAAGTCTCCATATCCTTCTGAACCTCTCGCCACAACACCTCATAATTATTTTGAAACAATTTCATGTTTGATTCTGCAACCTGAACTCCAAGATATTTTACCTTAGGTACAATTTCAAAACCTGCCCTCCTTTCAAGCTCATGTTTACGATCTTGTGTCATATTTTTAACTATCATTTTAGTCTTTTTTGAATTCAGTCTAAAACCTGAAACTCTACCATAGTCTTGTATAATGTCGTTCATCAGGATTGTTGATTCCATTGGTTGTGATAGGGTAACGACCAGATCATCTGCAAATGCCTTTATTCTATAATCCTCTTGCCTTATCATTATGCCTTTCAAAATTTTAGAGTCCCGTATTGTATTTAACAAGACTTCCAATGTTAAAATAAATAAAAGTGGGGACAACGGACATCCCTGTCTTGTTCCTTTTTCAATTTTAAACTCTGTCGTCAAACTTCCATTAATAATAATCTGTGCTTTTTGCTCTTGATAAATTGCTGAGATCGCCTGTATAAATTGGTCCCCAAAGCCCATCTTTTTTAAAGTCTTTAGTAGAAAATTCCAATCCACTCTATCAAAGGCCTTCTCTGCATCCAAAAAAACCAGCACTGCAGGAATCTGTTTATTCTTATCAAGATATTCCAATAAGTCTATTACTTGCCTTACATTGTCCTTCATATATCTACCCTCAATAAATCCCGCTTGGTCCTCATGAATCACCTTTTGGATTACTGGCATCAACCTGTTGGCTAATACCTTCGCATAAATTTTATAGTCTGTATTCAAAAGAGATATTGGTCTATAATTCTCTGGTTTTTTAGGACCAACTTGTTCTTTTGGTATCAAAGATATATAAGCAGTTGTCCAAGATGGGGGTATTTTACCCCCTTGTTGAATATTGCAAAATAAATCTCTAAGTTGTCCCACCATTTCAGCTTGTAAAGTTTTATAGTACACTGCAGTCAAACCATCCGTGCCAGGAGCTTTGGCTGTTTTTAGCTGTTTAATTGCTGCTGTTATCTCCTCCTCTGTTATAGGATAATTCATTCTTTCCTTTTGTTGATCGGTAATTTTTGTAACTCTCTTATCATTTAAATATTTTTCTATAAGTCCATTCTGCACCTCTTCTTTGGCATATAATTTAGTATAATAGTCCACAAAAGCTTCTTTAATTAATTTTTGTTGAAAGATTTCTTTCCCTCCAATATCAATACGATCGATAATCCGTGCACTTTGTTTTTTCCTCAATGTGTAAGCCAACCATCTGCCCGGTTTATTAGCGTTGCAAAATGTGTTATGCTTCGCGTATTGTAGGCTTGTTGCAACTTGTTCCGCCATAAGCATTTGAAATTGATCTTTCAAAAGTTTTATAGCACTTCGTATTCTTTCATCTGATGGGTTTTTAATAAGTAACTGTTCTTTATTCTTTATTTCCATTTCCAACTCAGATCTTTTCTTTTGTTGGAGCAGTCTATGTTTAGAATTCATATAGATAAGTACCCCTCTCATATAGGCTTTACTTGCGTCCCAAACAATTTCAATTGGGGTACCTTTATTCAAATTTATTTCAAAAAATTCTTTCAAATGCTTTTTAAGTTCTATTGTATTTTTTTCATATCATAGATGGCATCATTTAACTGATGAAACCCAGAGTACACCAATCTTACCAAATCAAACTGGCTGGGCAGATACTGTGGGAGACAGGTGACCTCTTGTGTAACCAGGCCCTATGCCAGTGATGGCTAACCTTTTTGCCGTCACATGCCAAAAGTGGGAGCGTGGGGAACACGTGTGTGCGAACCCACATCCATAATTCAATGTACCCTGCCCCCCCCTCCCACATGCATGTGTGACCTCCCCCCTGCTTTCCCCCTGCTTTTGGCATGCAATGGCCCGGTGGGCCAGATAGGCCCATTTTTCACTCTCCCCAGGTTCCAGAGGCTTTCTTTGAGCCTGGGGAGGGCGAAAACAGCCTCCCTCCCCACCAGAGGCCCTCTGGAGACCGTTTCCCGACTTCCGGTGGGACCGGAAGGCCTGTTTTTCACTCTCCCCAGCCTCCAGAGGCTTTCTAGGAGCCTGGGGAGGGTTAAAAAGGGCTTCCCCCTTCCTCCGGAGGTAGGAAATGGCCTGTTTTCTGATTTCTAGTGGGACCGAAAGGCCCGTTTTTTGCCCTCCCCAGGCTCCAGAGGCTTTCTAGGAGCCTGGGGAGGGTGAAAACAGCCTTCCCCATGCCCCCGGAGGCCCTCTGGAGGCAGGAAACAGCCCGTTTCCCGACTTCTGGTGGGTCCGGAAGGCCCAGAAATCAGCTGGCCGCTTGCGTGCCCATAGATATGGCTTCACGTGCCACCTGTGGCACGCATGCCATAGGTTTGCCATCACGGCCCTATGCCATGCAGGGCTTTATAGGTAGCAATCAGAACCTTGAATTACACCTGGAAGCAAAACTTGCAATCAGTGCAGCAGCAGAGGTGTTATGTGGGTATACCCAGGTATGCTGCATTCTGAACCAGCTAAAGCTTTTTGTATTCAGATCCAGAGAGCTGCTTCCTCATTAGAGTGAAACATTGTAAATCGTTTCATAACCAAACCCAATCATGGTTTGCAATTTCAGTCTGAAGGTCATGTACAAACTATAGCTTGCTGATTCAATAGGAAATAGGAAATGACTGGTGGAATCTGGTTTCAAGGACCGGATTGTATATGTCCCAGCCCTTAGTTTCGGGTGGATTTTCTAGGATTCAGACGTTAGAGTTCAAGCTTTCTCTTTTTGTTACAACTGCCCTATTTGGTTGGTTTCAAGAGACTTCCTGTCACCGTGAAATGTGATGCCTGAAGTCAGTTGATATTTGTGCAGCTTTCCTTTTCCTTCCTGATCTTATTCCCTGTTCAGTCTAGGAGGTGTGGCACTTTTTCTCCCTCAGTTTTACAGCACAGTCTGTGCTAGTCTTGCAAAAGTTGAAATTGCATAGGAGAGCAAAGATATGCAACTTGGAAGTCCGCATTCTGCAGAGCTGGGGAATCACATTTCTGTAAACTGTGTGTACCTTTATACTTTAGGTAGAACAGTGCTGGGTAACCTGCGGTCTGTCAGACACAAATGGAAATGTCCATACACAAATGGAGGCCAGTAGCACCATACCACCTGTTCTTATGTTAGACAATATTGCACTAGATAGAGCAATAGCTAGATTAGATATGGAAGGAGCTGTGGAAGGTTATAGAAGGCCTTCCTTCTTTAAAGACGTTCTGTGCCTTCTATAAAAATGCAAGACGTAATAGCTGGAGGTGGGGAAAATGTCATGGTATAGAAATAATTTGAAAGGAACCATTTATTTTGTCTGGACACAGTGAAGCTTCTGTTCCACAGATCTGTACTCCTAGAGCTGTCAGATAGATTGTTGATCATTCTCAGAAGCAGATCATATTCTGTTCTTAAACCTCTTCGCACAGGGCTGATTCAATTTACTTTTGCCAAGCTTCAAAGCTACATTTTCTATATTCTGGTTCTGCTTAATACATTTTGAATTAATTTTATTCAAGTATTATGATTTGATTACATTTTAATTTGATGATTGGCATTCACTGGTATTTTGTGACTCTTCTTTTACTGAAGCCATCTTCAGAGAGATTCTTAGGCAGGTAGAAAAAGAGATACAGGTCTCTAAAAAAAATCTTCTGGTGGTATTTGCACCACCCTGAAACTTTTATACTTTTTATTGTTGTTGTTTCTTCTGCTTTGCTCAAGTAGACAAACCTGTTTGGGGAGTTTTGGAAACTTGCAGAAGTTTAAGAATTTGATTCCTGTTTCCTTCTACTGCTATAAACACTGGATAGTAATCTCTATTGTCGTAAGTGTTATGCACCAAAGATAACATGTCACACGCACACAAAATCTTCTTTGGTCTGACTTTTTTTTTTGTTGTTGAGATGGTGATTGTCAGTCCAGAGCCCTTCGTATAGCTTGCTACCCTTACACAATACATTTAACTCAGCTCCTGAGTTAACTCATTTTTTGTGTTAAAATGATATACTGAACCTTAAAAATATTTCGGTTAGATTAGCGTTAACATGCTAAGACACAAAACAATTAGCCATGCTAAAACTAACCCAGCTTCCTGCGTTGTGCTAATGTGGCTACTAGATTTGTAACTGATCTGGTTGCATATGTTGTGTGTCCAGTTTATTACTGTGATGTGATTTAGCACTCACACACACACTATGTAATTGCATTCAAGGGGGGGGGACACATAAAGAGTATCTTCCAGCATATGTTGTTACGTCTCATGTGTATCATAAAATGTAAAATCCGAAATAATAGGAAAAATCCTATTTCTTGATAGGATGCTTCTAGAAGATAGCAAGCGATAGGCCTTTCTTTCCCTCATTAGTATTTTTTTAAGTGAATACATATGTCCCTTTTTTCTAATCTCATAAATCATTTAATGGAGGATGTGAGTCACTGTTACTTATGAATATTCTCACCAGCCCACAATTGGAGCCATTCCCTGATTTTCTCCATGCTGATGTTGACTTCTATTGAATCAACAGCTTCCATTCCCATTCATCCTTTATTGTGAAAGATGGCATTCTTATTAGTGATAACTTTGGCTCAATAATCTAGGGACCTACATGCATTATGTTAGAACCCTTTTTTTCCCTCCGTCTTTTTTTTTGTTTTGGAGGAATAAGTAGCCTTTTATCCCGTTCCTTTTCCACGCAAATCCATCTCTATGTTTCATTTTCAAGACAATATAGTAACTACTTTCCCAACCATTTGATGCTGACATAAGCTGCTCCATTCACGCACTTTCTATTTCTGTCAAATTGTGTCATTTTAAAGAGATTACAGGTAGTCCTCGACCTACAACAGTTCATTTAGTGACCGTTCAAAGTTATAATGGCACTGAAAAAAGTGACTTACGACCATTTTCCACACTTATAACCTTGTAGCATCCCCATGATTTTGTGATTTACATTCAGATGCTTGACAACTGGTTCATATTTATGATGGTTGCAGTGTCCTGGGGTCATGTGATCATCTTTTGTGACCTGACAAGCAAAGTGAATGGGGAAGCCAGATTCACTTAATAGCCATGTTACTAATTTAACAACTTCAGTGATTCACGTAACATATGTGGCAAGAAAAGTCGTAAGATGGGACAAAACTCACTTAACAAATTTCTCAATTAGGAACATAAATTCTGGGCTCAATTGTGGTCATGAGTTGAGGTCTATCTGTAGTGTTTGTTTTTGGCTTAGGTGAGTCCATCCAAGGGGTTGGAGCTTTGTACTTAAAGGTTTTCCAACAGCTGCATATATCAACATTTCCTAGGAGCTAGCTAAGCATCACTGTCCTCTTCTAATTCAAGGCCATACTACAGCCTGTTTATATGGGATTCTCCTACCAGTGTCTACAAGATAGCCCTTTGGCTCAATCTTTTACCTTTATCCCACCGGGGTCTCCAATCTTGGCAACTTTAAGACTTATAGACTTCAATTCCCAGAATTCCTCAGCCAGCAAAGCTAGGAGTTGAAGTCCAAAAATCTTAAAGTTGCCAAGGTTGGAGACCCCTGGTTTGGACCACTGTTTTCAGACGGATGAACTTTAATCCTTCCTTGGGTCACATTATGAGCATTAGTCATTCCTCCAGGTAGCTCTCATGGTCTCATGATAAAGTACAAATAATTCTTACTTCCGGCTGAAATTCTTTGAGCGATCATGTATCACTAGAACTTGCTCCGTTGGTAATGAGAGACGCCATAACTCAACTTGGGATGCATTCTGTCATTCTTAGACATGAAGGTATTCAGGAGCTACGTGAGTCTTGGATGCTATCCCAGCAACAAGCATTCATCTTTCTGCTCCAGTCAAAGTCCATTTAACTATATCGACTCCACCTCTCTTCTTTTAATCAAGAAGCTTGTATATCTTTATGTCTTTAGGTTTCTGGTAACATTGAAAGATGATTTCTGATTAGTGTATTATATGTACAAATATATCTTGTTTTTCTTTATTTCTCTCTCTCTCTCTCTCTTTCTCTCTCTATCCCCCTTTCCTTCCCTTTGAGGGGTTTGTTTTGTTTTGTCTTGTCTTGGAAAGGAGGGCCAAGGCCAGTTCTGAGAGGCAGATCTGTTTTAACTGCTGAAGTCTGTGAAGTCTCTGTTTAGGCAATGTTTTCCCAAACACCCTTTCCGAGAATGGAGCCTGTCACCGCTTTCTCTCTCTTAGCTCCAGCTGGCTAACTGTACAGAATCCATAATTGCTGCGAGCAGTGTGGAAAATGAAAAGGCTGTGAACGGTACAAAAGGCTGCTGGGTTCCCTTTTTTCCCCCCTCCCTCTTGCAGCTCAAACCAGCTTCCTGTTTGCTTAATAGCTTGTTGCTGATGGACCTGCAATAAATCCCAGGGATACCAGATAGTTTTATCTTGTAAATTGTTTGGAAGGTGGCTGTGACCAGCGCATGGTGTGTATACTCAAGTAAGTGGCTTTCCTGCTAGCTGTGGGTCAGCCTGATGTAGCAGAATTCCCTCCATCAATTTAGAGTACAGTAAAATTTATATGATAAAGATAGAGATAATAGGAATAGTAATTATCATAACGACCGTGGCAAAAGTAAGCAAAGATAGCACCAATAGCAGTGGTGGGTTCCTCCCGGTTCGGCCCGGATCCACCGAGCCGGTAGCGGTGACGATATGACATCAACCAACCGGTTCTGCCCCCTGCCCCCCCCACATTATTCTTACCTTTTATTTGGCCCCACCCCCAATCTATTGCTGCCTCCTGAGTCCCAGCTGATCGGCTAGAAGGAAAAAAACTGTTTAAACTCTTTCTGCAGGGCTTCAAAGGGCCGCCCTACAGCTGATCAGTGTTAAAAGGCAGTTTGGTGGTAGACCAGTGCCTGCAAAAACAAATGAGTAGACCGGTGCCTGCAAAAATAAATGAGTATACCAGTGCCTGCAAAAATAAATGAGTAGACCAGTGCCTGCAAAAATAAGTGAGTATACCAGTGCCTGCAAAAACAAATGAGTAGACTGGTGCCTGCAAAAATAAATGAGTAGACCAGTGCCTGCAAAAATAAATGGGTAGACCAATGCCTGCAAAAATAAATGAGTAGACCGGTACAGCTCTGCAAGCAGTTAAAAGCCTGGTAGATTTATGCTCAATCCTAAAGAATTGTCACATGACCATCAAGCCACGCCCTCAAAATAAGCCACGCCCACAGAACCGATAGTAAAAAAATTTAGAACCCACCCCTGACCAATAGTGTTAGGCACCTTGGCTGCAATCCCAAAACATTTAGAGCATCATTTGAACACCATCAACATTTAACAAACTCGCTACCGGTCAGTTGCAAAAGGCAGCTTTGCTTGGAACAGCTCACATCCTGTGACAGTATCTTTAATACTATTGAACAACAATATCTATCTGCCTATCCTAGGTCCCTGGGAGGGGGGGAACTTCATAGGGAGATAAAAAAGCCAAATCCAGTCTAAAAATCTGGCTGTCTATGGGACAAACCATAATAATAAGAGTAACAGCTTATCAACTCCTGAATAGCTTGAGATCCTAAAGCCCACGGAGGCTTTTAAATGGTTTTAGAGGCCTTCCTGAAAGAGAACAAGCCAAGGACGACCCAGGAGTGTGTTCCCCAGATGTTTGGAGTAGGCAGGCAGAATCATTCTTGGTATGGTGGAGCCTGCTATTTCCTTGTGCATCTCCATTTAGGACTTAATGGGTAAATTACCAGTGCTTTGAATTCAGCCCAGGTACCTATGGTTGCCACTGTGGCAACCCCAAGATAGGAGTAATTTGGCAGAAACATGGTTCTCTGGTTAGCTGTCTGGCTTCCATATTCTGCACCAGCTGCCTCTTCTGAGTGTCGTCAAAGGCAGCCTTATGGAGTGAGAGAAAGAAATCAATGTCGGAAGCTACAAATGTGCAGATAAGAAAATTAGCAGATCAGAAGATGAATAGGTTGACAGGCAGTAATGCCTGGATTGAGACTGGCCAGACATAAAAAGCTACATTCTCCATTGAGAGTGGAGACAGCAGCCAGGACGGGTAGCAGCAGCCAATCAGCATGAAGGACTGAGTCTATCAATCACATCAAGTCCCGCCCTTGTTGCCGGGTAGACCCGCTTTAGACTCAGTCCTTCAGCTTGATCTGGCGTGTGGGTCTTTAGCTCTACCTCATTTCTGGCTATTTAGCTTATTTGGATGTTTTTCTCTGGCTTTTTGACTTCGGACTTCTAGACTACGATTTTCCGCTTTTTCCCCTTAACGGTTGGATCGACTCCCGGACTTCTAACAACTTTGTGGTATCGTTTAGCCCTTTACTGCCCTTCTAGATAGGACACTATTTCTAACTGTAGCACCCCTGGGGGGGGGCGCTTGTCTTCCTGGTTGGATTGCCTGGGCTGGGAGGCTTCCCAGAGGGACTGGCTCTACTCGACGGCCGTTTTAGCCTCTGTTGCAATTTGGGCGGCAAATTGCTTGTATCGGCAGGTCACGCCGGCCATTTTATTTTCCCTTGCTCGCCCTCTGCAATTTTACATCGTCGGAGCCTGCGGCGGCCATTTTGATTGCCCTCAGTAGGTCTTGGCTTCTGAGTCAGGGCGGCGGCCATTTTTGTTTGCTCCTTTCCCTCCTGACGTCTCCTTGCCAGCAGAAGGTTTAGCTTCGGAGTCAGGGCGGCGGCCATTTTGTTTGCTTCTCTCCACATTGAATGCTGCTTGCCAGCAGGAAGTTTGGCTTCGAAGTGAGGGCGGCGGCCATTTTGACTGCTAATTTCGTCGTTTCTGGCCTCAATTTGACAAGAATCTCCCTTTATTCTGCTCTGCCTCTGTTTGACTATTAAAGTTACTGGACTTGTTGGATCTCAACTATAGCACCTGCTGATTCCACTTAGTGGCCTTACTGTTTGGACTTCCTTTGTACTTTCTACCTAGCTGTTATTGCCTCATCAAGTGCCACTTTGGACTAAAATTTGCCCATTACTACTAGCCTTTGTGGAGCTCTCGCGCCCCCTGGCTCTTTTATACTGTGACCTTGCAGACGTTTATTAGAGGGGTTTGTCCACGCCCCCCCTTATTGTCTTGGCCTGCTCACATTGACTTTGTGACCTTGTGCAGTTTCCTACGCTCCCCTTGCTATTGCACGTGAGCCCCTTGCCAGCCATTATGCCTAAGGCGCTGTCAAAATCAAAACACGGCCGTAGGGCCGGGGCTAATGGAAGTGAGCGTTCAGGCCCTCAGTCTGCTGATCAGCTTTTAACTCGGGAGGCCTCTCAGGAGCCATCCCCAGTTTTACACGAGCCTCATGCCCATCACAGACCTGATAAACAGGTCTTGATGTCCAGAGCTGAAAAAAGGAGGGACAAAGTGTTGAAAAAATTATGTGACAAGGCCAGCGCTGATCTTACCTGCACTGTCTCTCAGCCTCCTGCAGTAAGGGTGACCTCAGCACCCTCAATGCCTTCTCGCCCGGACACTCCGGATCAGATGTCACTCCAGGATTGTCCAGTGACCATCTCTACCATAAATCTCTGGGGCGCTGAGTCCTCTGGTCAGCCTGCATCCTCGGATCCGGATCCTGCGCAGGTCTCTTCTCTGTCTCCTCCTCCGACTGCCTCTGATCCTGATCCTGGGCCTGTTCATCCCACTGGCCAGCTGTCTCCGGAGCAGATACAACGCATGATTGATGCGGCGGTGCAGAGGTCTCTAGCCGCCCATTCCTGCCTTTCCAGCCGTGCGGGTTCCATGAGGTCAGCATCGCCCGTTTCTCCGGAACGGCCAACTCCTGAAAAGAGGCAATGCAGGGCTCCTGGTTCTCCATCCTGCTCTCATTCTACTCAGCCCTCAACCTTGGCGGATGCTGAGTATAGCGACTCCGGTCTCTCAGATGATGAGAATCTTCCTCCGGACCAGCCCTCCTTTACGGGGTTGTTTCCGCAATCATTGTTCAAGTCGCTTCTGTTTAAAGCTGTTTCTACGGCTCGTTTGTCCTCTCCAGTCGTTGATCCTGTGCCCGCTTCTCCAGCTGACTCATTGGATCCCATGTTTGTCGAACCTGCCAGACCAACTACATCTGTGCCAACCCCACCGCTCTTTTTGGACACAGTGAAGCGGCAGTGGTCTTCTCCTACTTCAGCTGTCCTGCCCTCGGCCAATGACCGAAGGAACTTCCAGGTGGCTTCAGAATTGGACTCCATCCTTCAAATCCCTTCTGTCGACGCGCCCATCGTCGCTTTACTGCCTAATGTCAACGTTCCAGGGGATCCTGACGAAGCACTTCGCCCAGACGAACGTAGATCGGACTTAGTCCTTCAACGGGCTCACCATGGATCCGCCTGGGCTATTAGAGCTGCGACCTCAGCTTCATTCTTTAACCGGACTACCCTGCTCTGGTTGCGACAGCTGCAGGAAAAGTTGTCACCTGATGATTTACGTATCAAACAGGACCTTAACAAAATTGTTGCAGCTCTGCAGTTCTCAGCTGACTCTTCCTTGATTGCCGCCCGCTTCGCTTCTAAAGCTCTTGCTTCCTCCGTGGCTGCCCGCCGCTTAGTATGGTTGCGTCATTGGCAAGCGGACACTAGACACAAATGGCGCTTAGCCTCGGTTCCCTTTGGGGGTACCAGGTTGTTTGGAGATGCCTTGGAGCCGTTTCTCACTGAAACGAGAGACAAAAAGAAGATCTTAGCTCCTATTTTCCGCAGGGGGGAGTCCCGTTTTTCCCCTTACACCCCTCGTTCTCAGTTTAGAGGTAACGATGTGGGTGGGTCTTCCTCATTTGGTTTTTCTAGGCCCCCTACTAACTTTACTAGATTCCGTGGCTCTCAGGATAGGTCTGTTCGTGGTAGGCCCTTCGTATCTAAACGGCCCTTTCGGGGGGGAGGAGGTCGTTCCTACCGACGCCGTCGCTAAGTGCATCTCCGGTCCTCCCATAGGCGGCAGATTGGCCCTCTTTACCGCCTCTTGGGAGAGATCTATTTCCGATCAATGGGTCCTGGCCACGTTAAAATCTGGGTTGGCCATTGAATTCCTTTCCCCTCCTCCGAGTGTCTTTGTTTGCTGTCCGATTTCTCGTAATCCGGAAAAACGTGTCCTTATGGACGCTGCGGTACAGCATCTCCTTTCCATCAGGGCTATCCAACCTGTCCCTCCTGATCAACGGGGTACGGGTTTCTATTCCCGGGTTTTTCTGGTGCCTAAGTCCTCGGGGGGGTGGAGACCCATTCTGGACCTTAAACGGTTGAATCGGTATGTAGTATACCGAAAGTTTAAGATGCAGTCCTTAAAGTCCATCCTTGACGGCGTTAGGAGGGGCGATCTCCTTTCTTCGATAGATCTCACTGAGGCCTATCTGCATATTCCGATTTGTCATTCCCATAGGCGTTATTTGCGATTTTCTTACGGGGGGGTCCACTATCAATACAGGGCCCTTCCCTTTGGCCTCTCCTCTGCTCCCCGCACCTTTACTAAGGTGCTAGCAGCCTTAGCTGCTTCCCTCAGGGTTCGTTCAGTTCGGCTTCTCTGCTATCTGGACGATATTCTTGTTCTGTCCTCATCCCTACAACAGGCTACTCGAGATCTTCGGCTTACTCTAGAGACCTTGGCCTCTCATGGCTTTTCGATTAATCTTGAGAAAAGCCACTTAATCCCTTGTACTTCCCTGGTCCATTTGGGGGCCCTCATTGACTCTGTCCAGGGGAGGGTTTTTCTTTCTACAGAAAGACAGGACAGTCTGCGAGGGTTGATATCTAGGATTGAAAGGTGTCGGGCTGTTTCACCTTACGTCCTTTCCCAACTCCTGGGGAAGATGATTTCGGCCATAACCATTGTTCCCTGGGCTCAGCTCCACTCCCGGGAGCTTCAATGGTTCCTTTTACCTTTTCAGAAGGCGGGCAGAGCCACATCAAGCAGGCCGATTCCTGTTCCCTCAGCCATTCGCAGGTCCTTCAGATGGTGGACATCGCCAGCTCTGTCGGCCGGCTCCCTCTTCCTCGAGCCTCAACGAGTGGTGGTCACCTCAGATGCCAGTCTTCTCGGCTGGGGAGCTCATTGCCAGGGGCAGATAGCTCAAGGAACTTGGACTGTCCGAGAAGCCGCCCGTCCAATCAACTGGCTGGAATTGCAGGCTGTTTTCCTTGCCCTCCGAGCCTTCCATCACCTGGTGTCCGGTGCTCACGTTCTGGTACTAACGGACAATGTCACTGCCAAGGCACACCTCAACAAATTGGGGGGCACCAGGTCGAAGTCCCTGCTTTCTGTGGCGCTGAAGTTAGGTCTCTGGGCGGAGCGCCATCTCAGCTCCCTTCGCGCAGAACACATCTCTGGAACCAGCAACACTCAGGCGGATTGGCTGAGTCGACAACATGTGGACAATGCGGAGTGGCAGCTTCATCCTCGCATGTTTCAAGGTCTGATTCAGCGATTCGGCGTTCCGGTGATCGATCTCTTTGCCACGCATCTGAATGCTCAGCTACCTCTCTTCTTCGCCCGATACCCGGAGTCTCAGGCTGTTGCCACGGATGCTCTGCGATCCCCTTGGCCGCGGGGCCTATTGTATGCCTTTCCTCCAACCGGGCTGGTTCCCAGGGTCATTCGCAAAATCCTGACAGAGCGGGCGGAGGTGATATTGTTGGCTCCCCACTGGCCTCGGAGGCCTTGGTTTGCGGACCTGGTGTCTCTTTCAGTCGCCCCTCCTTGGCGCCTTCCACACGATCAGGACGTTCTCATTCAAGGTGCCTTGTACCATCCGGATCCGTCTTGGCTCAATCTGACCGCCTGGAGGTTGAGCGGCGCTGTCTGAGTGATGCGAACATTCCAGGCGACGTGATTCAGATTATTCAAGCCTCTCGCCGCCCTTCCACAGAGCGAGTTTACTCGGCTACTTGGCGGGCCTTCTGCTCGTATTGTGCCAGTCATGGTGTGTCGCCCCTTCAGGCTTCTATTGTGGACGTGTTGGTGTTCCTTCAGAAGGGTTTCTCGAAAGGCCTTTCTCCTAACACTTTGAGGCGCCAGGTAGCGGCTATCTCATCAGTCCTTCGCTGTGGTTCCCTCTCATCCTTGGCCCAACATCCTCTCATTCGCCGCTTCCTCCGGGGTGCTTCGAACATGTCTCCCCCGGTGTTACACCGCTACCCAACCTGGGATTTGCCGTTGGTGTTGAACTCGCTTATGGGTCCTCCTTATGAACCGTTGCGGACAACGAGCCTCCGATTGTTATCCTGCAAGGTCGCCTTCTTGGTGGCCATAACTTCGGCCCGCCGTATTTCAGAGATTGCCGCCTTGTCAATTCGCTCTGATCTATGTGTGTTTCATGCTGACCGTGTGGTTCTCCGCCTGGACCCCACCTTCATCCCGAAGGTCAATTCGGTGTTTCATCGCTCCCAGGAGTTGATCTTACCTAATTTCTGTCCCAGACCGACTCATCCTCGAGAACGCCGTTGGCGCACTTTGGACGTTAGACGAGCTCTGCGGATTTACCTGAAGAGAACAGCTGGGGTTCGCCGTTCGGAATCGATGTTCGTATCCTTCTTGCCTGTTTCCCTGGGCCTTCGCGTGACTTCATCTACAATCGGCCGCTGGATCCGGCAAACCATTGCTTCGGCATACGACCTCCGTTCTCTTCCGCGACCGGCACGTATAACAGCGCACTCCACCCGCAGTGCTTCTACGTCGGCTGCCTGGTCTACTCAGGCTTCATTGCTCGAGATTTGTCGTGCGGCGACATGGGTTTCGCCTGTTCCCTTTATTCGGCACTATAAAATTGACTCCTTTGCTTCGGCGGAGGCTGCATTTGGTAGACAGGTGTTACAACAGGTCGTTTCTGGGGAGGATGTTTCGCACCAGTCTGGTCCCACCCCGGCTTCGGGACAGTGAACTGGGGTATGTCCCATCCTGGCTGCTGTCTCCACTCTCAATGGAGAAGGGGCGTTGGTCCTACCTGATACGCTCCTTCTCGTTGAGTGGAGACAGCAGCCAGACCCTCCCTTTAAGTGTTTTTCTTCAGTCTGGTGCTTTCAACCTTGTTTTTTCTTCTGGACTCTGTTCTTCTTTTCCCACACGCCGAGTCTATCTCTTCAGTTCTTCGCCTAAAGCGGGTCTACCCGGCAACAAGGGCGGGACTTGATGTGATTGATAGACTCAGTCCTTCATGCTGATTGGCTGCTGCTACCCGTCCTGGCTGCTGTCTCCACTCAACGAGAAGGAGCGTATCAGGTAGGACCAACGCCCCTTCTGGGCCAGGTTTAGACAGTCATTGCCTCAGTCTAACAGCGCAACCTTTCCTAGCCTTGTGGCCCACATCATGTTTACAGGTATAAATAATAATAAGCTTTTGGTGTTTATTAAATTAGATATATTTTAAGTTCTTGGTTATTTTAACAGAAGCCATAACAAAACTTCATCATTCTATCCTAAATTAGGTTGTTAGAATCCTTAATTATATTGCGGCTTAGATGTAGACTTGTATACAAGTCATCCCAGAAGATGGCTTATAAATGCATTTGTTTATATTTCTCAAGTGCCTTGCAGATGGCCCCCGATCTTGCCTTTCTGCCTTCCGTGAACTTGGTTCGGATCGGTGGATTTTTTTCCACTGTAAAAACAAATTGCAACATATTTTGAAGTTACTCTAAATGAACAGTCCAGAAAAAAAATGTATGTTTGTTTGTGTGTTTGTGTAAAAAAAAAAACTTTTATAAAAATAAATAAATGAACAGTTAATAAATTTCATAGCTGTTTAAGTTGGTCTCAGCTAGTCAGAGATTTTGTTGAACTGATCTAGGTACCCTGACAAAAAGACTAGCTATGAAAGTGATTAAATTCTAAAGTGATTAGAATTACATCTTGTTTCCAAGATCAGTGTTGTATTTATGCCTCCAAGACCTAAGTTTTCTCAAGGTGTACAATCTTTTGAGAATGATAAAACGAGAGGGAAGGAAGGAAGGATATGAAAACTAAAGGTCAGAACTGGGAGCTAGAAAGTATTTTGGGGACAAAGAGGAGATATAGGAAGATATGTTATACTGCTGCTTGATCTCTTGACTACTTTTTTCAAGCTTTCGCCATATTATTTTCACCTATTTCTGCCATCATCAATATTATAGAAGTTTTTTTTAGTTAAAAACTACAATTTTCAAATCAGCTAATGTTGCATCAGGTACCTGTTATTCCAGCAGTGTCATGGAGATGAAGATTTATTAATTTAGTAAACAAGTTTATATAACCACCCAACTACACACAGTGACTCAAGGTGGCGTACAATATTAAAAGTCCACAGTTTTTTTTAAAAAAAAAATCAAAGTTACACCCTCCTCACCCCCCATAACAGAATTAAATAAGCCTCTTGAACAGTTTCCTAATAGGATCCCCAGAGCCACTGACAAACCTAGGTCTTCAAGGCCTTGCAGAAAAGCAACAGGGCAGGCTCCATCTTATATATGGGGAAATGATGTTCCAAAGGGAGGGAGCCACCACAGAGAAGACCTTTTTCCTAGGTCCCACCAGATGTAGTTCCTTGCTGGTTGGAACCTGCAAGATGACCTGCCTTCCTGCTCTCGTGGGCTGAATAGATGTAACTGGAGAGATGTGATCTGTCAAATAAGCTGGAGCCAAGTCATCTAAGATTCAGTTAGACCGGCATTCCAAATGTCCTTTCCAAATTAATGATTGCTTCCAACAGTTGTACATTTCAGGTTAGGAAGTTTTCATTTGTTAGATTATTACAATAAAAGGGTTCACTGTAAAAAGGACTTAAAACTGCTACTAATTTCAAATGCAGAGATTCTATATCTATGCTTTGAATTTGTATGTATGTGTTTCAGTCTCTTTCTGGGTACAATTTAAAGTGATGGTTTAATACCTGGAACAAGTTACTTGAAAGATCATGTTTTACAATATATTATCAAAATCTTCAAATAGAATTTATTTACAGCAATTTGAGACTCTTTGAGATGTTGGATTTCAACTTGCATAATTCTTAATCAGAATAGAGCTGGAAGGGACCTTGAAGATCTTCTAGTCCAACCCCCTGCATAAAAAGGAGACTCTATACTGTTTCAGACAGGTGGCTGTCCAGCCTTTTCTTAAAAACCTCCAATGATGAAGCCCCTACAACTTCTGAAGGCAAGCTGTTCCACTGATTAATTGTCCTCACTGTTAGGAAGTTTCTCCTTAATTCCAGGTTGCTTCTTTCCTTGATTAGTTTCCATCCATTGTCTCTTGTCTTGCTTTCTGGTACTTTGGAAAATAAATTGAACCCTTCTTCTTTGTGGCAACCCCTCAAATACTGGAATACTGCTATCATGTCATCTCTAATCCTTCTTTTCTCTAGACTGTCCATACCCAATTCCTACAACCATTCTTCATATGTTTGTGTCTACAGGCTCTTTCCATTTTTTGTACTTATCCTTATTGTCTTTCAGTTTATCAGAGAGATTCAGCTTTTTTAAAGTTTAAGACACTGGTTGGATTATATTCTATTGTTTGTGTTATGTTATGTTATGTTATGTTATGTTATGTTATGTTATGTTATGTTATGTTATGTTATGTTTATGTTATGTTATGTTATGTTATGTTATGTTATGTTATGTTATGTTATGTTATGTTATGTTATGTTATGTTATGTTATGTTATGTTATGTTATGTTATGTTATGTTATGTTATGTTATGTTATATTATAAATTGCTATTCTTTTCAGCATAGTTAAATACTACCTGGTTATAGTGGGGGAGTTTTAATCAACACATAAGAGAAAATTAAATTCAAGAAGGCTGTTTCAATCAAAGAAGTCAACTTGTTTCCATCCCTATAAACTTCCAGTTCAGCTTTTAAGTAAATCTTACCATTTTTCATAATCTGTATTGTAATTATGGACTCACTTAGTTTTGTATTTATGCTGATATGTAATTTCACAGTCACTTTTTAATTTCTTATTTAGATATTTTAGTTTCTTGAGAGTAATGTTTTAATTGTTATTTGGCAATAGACAAATGCCAAGGGATGTGATAGCACTTGGCTAACCTCTTCTTGTCTCAGAGGTTAATCAGGTTCAGGCTTGGTTAGTGTTTGTATAAGAGGCTCCCAGGGAATACCAGGGCTGCAGGCTAGACTAAGAAGTTCAAAACATCATAGAAAAGAGGGATACAAGCCATTTTCCTACTGCCATTGAGATAAGTGCATGGATATTTCACCAGGTATCAAGCTGAATTCAAAGGCGATGTTGTCTTCAGCACATGCATGCAATAAGTAAATATTATATTCCCCAAACCAGTGGCAGGAGTTGTGATTAGTCCTTAGGTTTGCTAGCTTGGAATTATAGTCCAACTGTTTTGGAGAACATCTCGTTATAGGATTAGGGTTAGGGTTATTTTATACTAGAACTTTCAATTGTATATTTACTGAGCATTTTTATTTGTTCTGGTCTCTGGTCTAAGACTGTAATAAACTGATTGATTGATCATCTGGTTATAAAAGGCTATTGCATTTAAAAAATTGATGAGGGTATTAAGATGAATTTTGGAAACATAAAAACTAAAAAAACCCCCACAAAATAATAAATAAATAAATAAATAAATAAATAAATAAATAAATAAATAAATAAATAAATAAATTTCTATACCGCCCTTCTCCCAGAGGACTCAGGGCGGTGTACAGCCTATTAAAAGCACAAAGACAGACATCAGTTAAAAATAATTAAAATTATTACATAATTTCGGCTCAAATTTAAAATCCCAAATATTTAAAACACCCAATTTAAAAATCATTACATTGATAGCCCGGCTTGGCGGAACAGCAGGGTCTTGAGGGCACAGCGAAATACACGGAGGTCGGAGATCTTACACATTTCCGGGGGCAGTTCATTCCACAGGGCAGGGGCTCCCACAGAGAAGGGCCTCCCCCTGGGTGTCGCCAGCCGACATAACTTGGCTGATGGCACCCTGAGGAGACCCTCTCTGTGGGAGCGAACTGGCCGGTGGGAGGCTGTTGGTGGCAGAAGTCAGTCTCGAAGGTACCCGGGTCCTATGCCATGGAGCGCTTTAAAGGTGGTGACCAACACCTTGAATCGCACCCGGAAGACCACTGGGAGCCAGTGCAGGTCGCGCAGGAGGGGTGTCACGTGGGCACAATGGGTTGCACCCATAACCACCCGCGCGGCCGCATTCTGGACCAGCTGGAGCCTCCGAGTGCTCTTCAAGGGGAGCCCCATGTAGAGAGTATTACAATAGTCCAGCCGGGAGGTGACAAGGGCGTGAGTGACTGTGTGCAAGGCGTCCCGGTCCAGAAAGGGCTGCAACTGGCAAATCAGGCGAACCTGATAAAAAGCCCTCCTGGCCACGGCCATCATATGCTCTTCTAAAGACAGCCGTGCGTCCAGGAGGACGCACAGCCCTCTCTGTGGGGGGCAGAGATTCACCCCCAATAGTCAGCAATGGCACCAGCTGACTATGTCGGGACGCCGATATAAGATCAAGCAAAGCAAGATTTTAGTGCTTTGTTCAATATCCCTTGCCAGTAGCAAAACTATTATTGTTCTTGGTGCCAGTTGTGTTTAATTTAATCTTTTGTCTGATGTTTATGTGTTTGGATCTGCATGGAATTGCTTGCTAGTAATGGAGGAGAATGGTAGACTGAATTGTTAATTTCCTGCTTGATATGATTACTATAGTTTCCCTACAGTTCTCCTGCATAAAGGTTTAGTTTATTAAGATCAGCAGCCTTAGCAGTTTGCTAAGGGCCTTGATCAACCTGTTTCACCTTCCTGCCATACCCAGGAGGAAAAGGAAGGGATTGTGCACTTACAAGACCACAATAGCTACCTGATGCATTCAGTTTTCTGGTTTGTAGGTTACATGAAAGAAAGGAGAGGGAAGTTTTCACAATTGTCGTTACCAGGAATAGAATATGAGTAACAAGGCAACAAGAGTAACCTGTATTTTCTAAGATATCTATGGGTTGTCTGCTGCCTGCTTGGAGCTGCTTCTTCAGTTTCCTCAAAATCTTCGATATGTACTTCTGATAGTTCTATGGTTTTCTGCAGATCTGTGGAGAAATGATACCAGGAGGAAATGGGATATTTGAAAGCTAGAATTTTAAGCTACCACTCAAAGCCTCCAAATATGCTGTGGAACAACTTCCTCACAATTCTTTGTAAGGGCTGGTGAAGGGTTTTTTTTTGGTTTTTTTTTTTTTTTAAATCACATTTTTATTTTTCAAAATTCTGCTTTATCACATGCAGAGAGGACTGAATGTACCCTGCTTTGGCACAGATGTCTTCCTGCAGCCAAAGAAGGAAGCAGCTGTCTTCCTGGATTTAGGGTGACCCTCCTAGTCCTTTTACCCCATTATGCTGTCAGGGAGGAAGAGCAGAACGGGGACTTGTGTGACCCAGAAGATTAGGATAAAGCAGAAGAAAGACAAGTGCAGGAAGGTGAGAAAAGCACCTTCATCCTTTCATTGGTAGCATTGAGAATACCAAGGCTGTAAGCGCTTATTGGGAAAATTTAAAGTACAACATGGAATGTGGGCATTCCTTTAAACATAGAGATCCGAATGTCTCTGAACACTTATGAAGACATCTGCATTGGCTTTTCTGAAATTTGCACAGTTAAAAAGAGTTCACCTGGATATATTTTCTTGGATATGTTATTGTTCCAAGGGTCAAGCTTTATTCTTTATGAGAACTTTGTCTTCAGAAATTGATGCATGTTATTTTAGGGCTTGGTTTACATGTTGTCTTATGGCTAAATCATAATGAGATTTGTTGTGAAGATGCTGGGCTAGAGAGAGTCATGCCCAGGTTTATTCTAGTTGGGGAAACTCATTAGATGGCATAAGGCCAGTTTCCCATCCCAGCGTCCTCTTCTGGGTGGCTGTGGAAACAAAAAAATTGAAGGGAGATCCTCTCTATGCTTCTTTATAGGTAGTCCTCAACTTACAACATTTCATTTAGTGGCTGTTCGAAGTTACAACAGCACTGTAAAAAGTGACTTATGACTGTTTTTCACACTTCTAACCATTCCAGCATCCCAATGGTCACATGATCAAAATTCAGACCCTTGGCAACTGAGTCATATTTATGATGGTTGCAGTGTCCCGGGGTCATATGATCACTTTTGGTGACCTTCTGACAAGCAAAGTCAGTGGGGAAGCCAGATTCACTTAACAGCCGTGTTATTAACTTAGAAACTGCAGTGATTTGCTTAACAATTGTGGCAAGATAGGTCATAAAATGGGGCAAAATTCATTTAAGAACTGTCTCGCTTAGCAACAGAAATTTTGGACTCGAATCATGGTCATAAGTCAAGGACTACCTGTATATTCCCAGAAGAAAGGCAGGATATTACTCTAGTAAATAAAGTTTTGTCTTACCATGTTACCTAACCATTTTAGTTTGGTTTATATTATGCTGTAGTTGAATCTGCTCCGTGATGTTTTTCAGTGAACTGAGTTGAAGCAAACTGTGGGTTACTTTAAATGTAAATTTGTTTAGAATGTAGAGATTGAGTGATGGACTAAATTGAAACATTTAAAATTATTTCCATTTTTATGGGCAGTCATTCATTCATTCATTCATTGAATTTATATTGCCGCCTATTAGCCCATGGTGACTCAAGGCGGCTTACAGAGTATAAAGCTACATTTAAAACAATAAAACTAATAAAAAAAATCAAATAAATGAATATAATATAATGTAATAAACACCACTCACCTCCCAGCCTCGGTGACAGCAGATCACACGAGCCATTTAATGGGCTCCATCCCGCTCTGGATTCCCCAGGCCCACTGGCAGAACCAGATCTTTAGCACCTTCCAGAAGAGTATTAGAGTGGGGGCTGTTCTAATCTCTGGGGGAATGATGTTCCAGAGAGAGGGAGACACCACGGAGAAGGCTCTTCTTCTGGGTCCCAACAGGTGTATCTCCCTCGATGATGGGACCCGCAGCATTCCCTGCCTCCCTGCTCTGATGGGTCGGGTAGATGTGACCGGCAACAGACTCAGATAATGGTCTTATCCATGAAAGAGGTAGTGATAGTCATGCACATAAAACGCATATTACTAACAGAAACGCTCTTCTTGTATCTTCTCTGGTTTCACTAAATTTCAATACTCTTCATCTTAACCAACCATGGTTTGGATGTAAGAAAAACCTGACTAACCACGCTTTTTAAAAGGGCTGCTTCAACTGACTGGATTTGCTCAACACATTAAGATATAACACTTTGTAAATAAAAATATTTAGTTCATAGGTTCATTTGTAAAAGCCAAAGACTCGTAAATTTTACCGTGTTTCCCTGAAAATAAGACAGGGTCTTATTTTCTTTTGAACTCTGAAATAAGGGCTTGGCCTTATTATTGGAGGGGAGTCTTATTTTTGGGGTGCAGTAGGCCCCAGGAGGCCTGCGCACTCGCAGGCAGGAATCCGGCAGAGAGAGGCTCCCTCTGTGTGTCACCAAGCCCCTCCCCTCTCATGGTGTGTGTGTGTAAAATGTGAGCGGCCTGAAGGCGCCAAGCTGCGTAAGTGCCTGTCTCCCCCCCTCTCCCCCTCGCACGCGTCTCAGGCCTCATCATGTTGATGTGGGCGAAGCCAGTGACAACCAGGTCCTTGAGCCCATAGCCAATGCCACCAGCACCCGCGCAGAAGCCATGGCCTGGGCCAGCTCCCCCTGCAGAGACCAGCTTCAGCTCTAGCCATCACCATAGAGTGAGAAGCACACTCCCAGAGCGGCCTCTGCCCTGGCTGAGATTTGGAAGCCACAGAGTCGGAGTTTGGGGGAGAGAAAGAAAGACTTCTGCTGCTTTCCTTGCATGCAGTCAAAAGCAGAAGCAGCAGAAGTCTTTCTTTCTCTCTCCCAAAGTCCGCCTCTGTGGCTTCCAAACCTCAGCCAGGGCAGCAGTTGTTCTGGGAGTGCGCTTCCCGCTCTATGGTGACAGTCGGCCTCCCCTTCCCCCCTCTCCGCTCTGATCGCCCTGCGGTCCCCCTTACCCGAACACTGACCAACCAGAGCATCCACCGGTGAGCCCGAGAAGCCCCTCTGCCTCTGGAGTCACTGGACTGGACAACGATCAGGCCACACTCTTCCTGGGGAAGGGAGCCTTGAGGGACCCTTGCCTGCCCTCCCTTCCTCCCGGAGGCCCCGCTTACTCTTTCCAGGTGCCCAGCAGCAAGAAGCCGGGCAGCCATGCCAAGGGCAGCCCCGATAGAGACAGCTCACCTGGCCCAGCCACAGCCAACACTCCTCCCCCACAGCTGAGCTTTGCCTCAGGGGGCTGGCCGGAGCCTCCGCAGGTGGAGGCGGTGGCAGCAGCAACACCTCTAGTGCTTTAGCCATCCCCACTGAGAGACCTGCACCCAGCTGCGGGACACGCCAGACCTGCTGTTGTAGTCTTCTGTGACTTCCCCACAGCTGTCACTCTGCCCCCCACCGGAAGCACGCGTGCCAACTTCTGCCCGGCATGCATGGAGGCCTCTCTGCTACTGGTGGTCACCCTGCCAAGGAAGGCCCGGGGTGGCGATGTTGCTGCTGCTGTGTCCGGTGCTTGGTAGTGCGGGCTATGTGGATGCTGCACCTGGGTGCAGGGGGAAGAGCAGGCGGGCCGCCACCATGGAGCAGGAGCAGGCACTCAAAGTCTACAGTTGGTGCCACAGTCGGCGGAAGGGGCGAGGGGAGCAGAAGTCCGCAGGGATATGGCTGCCTTGGGAAGGTTGGGGGGGTGAGGGACCTGTGTGTGCATGTGTGTGTGAGAGGGGTGGGGAACGGAGAGAACATTGCTACCAGCCCTGGATAACTCTCCGAGGTTGGATCGGATCTCCCCCCCCCCCCTCACATGCACGCACACACACCGTTCTTTCTTTGGGATCGCAGCACAGATGCCCGTCCCAGGATTGCAAGGCTGAAGACTTTGGATGGAGCATTTTCGGGATGTGTGTCTGTGCTGCGATCCCAAGTAAAGAATGATCGGCAGGAAAAGCGGGAGGAGGCCGGCAGCTGGAGAGTTGGGCTGAGTTGCACAGCCCTTGCTGGCTCAGCTGATCAGCGGGTAGCAATTAAGGGGCTGAACCTCTATGAGATGACCGGGGAAGGGAAGGGCTGCCTCCTGTGCTGGCCATGCCCACCTCTTCACTATGGCTTATTTTCGGGGGAGGGCGTGTATTTAGGCCCACCCCAAAAATCAGCCATGGCCTTATTTTCGGGACACGTCGTATTTTTGGGGAAACACGGTAGTGAGATATGAGTTTAAACATGCTTGGGATTAAAATATGTCCATCATCGACAAAAATTGTAAAAATAAAACAAATTTTTAAAAATATATAAATTAAAAAGACAACAAAACAAAAACTCAAAGGGCAGTCTTGATGTCTACTAGGTTTTTTTCTACCATCAATTTTTTTTGTTTCTATATATGAAATTGTTCTTAGCCTTAATTACAGTCACTAATGCAATACTTGACTTTTAGTGAAGGGGGAATTCCCAACAGAGTCTGAGAAAAGGGAGTGTATCAACTTGTGGTTCACCCTCCATTTTGCAACCACAATTAAAAGATGGCTTTAATTGCAACTCCACCTTTACAGCATTGGTCATGATATAAACACAATATGAATTGCTGCATACTTTGTAAACAGGTAGCTTTTTAACAGTAGTTTTTTCTTATTTGCCAGAACAAATAAGTGCAAACCTACAGAAAAAGGGACACTGTAGTCTTTCAATCTTGTCTTATTTATTTGCAAAAAAATTCGACAGCAGCTAACATCTGTTTAAAGAAATAACATGAGTAATAAAGAATAATGATCCTGTTAAAAATAGAAATGTTGGAGCAGCAAACAAACATAACCACAAATAATAACATTAAAATTAATATTAGTGTCCCACATATTGCTTTGGTAAGACCATACTTGGAATACTGTGTCCAGTTCTGGTCAAAAAATACGTTCATGACATGATAGCAATCTTCCAATATTTGAGGGGTGGTAACAAAAAAGAGGGAGAAAATCCTGTTCTCCAAAGAATCCGAGGGCCAAGACAAGAAGTAACAGATAGAAACTTATCAAAGAGAGATCTAACCTAAAATGAAGAAGAATTTTTCAGTGGAACAGCTTGCCTTCAGAGGTTGTGGGTGCTTCATCACTGGAGATATTCAAGAAGAGATTGGATAGCTTATAACGTCTCCAGCTTAAGCAGAGGATGGACTAGAATATTTCCAAGGTCCCTTCCAACTCTTGTTATTTTGTTATTCTGTTAAAAGCAGTAACTTTTTAAAAAATATTGGAGATGATCACAGAAAAGATTAGCATTTTCTCTCTATAGCTATCTTCATTTTCTACATCATCTTATGATAAGGACATCAACACAACGCATATAGTTCTGTGGAGTGATTTATAAAGCTTATAAATGAGTAAACAGATCTGTCAGGAATGTGCAGATCTCATGATTTACAGAAGATCCATGTGGCAAAAATCTAATACCGTATTTTTTGGACTATAAGTGGGTGGAAATGTCTGTGCGTGTTATACTCCTAATGTTGCAGTGGGGGGGGGGACGGGGGTTGGTGCGGTGCAGATCAGCTGTTCTAGAACGGGCCGTGGTGGCAAACGGGCCACGGCAAACAGGCCAGATGAATACCGGATGGATGCTGGAGACAGAGGCAGATTTTTTTTCCTCCTTGTTTTCCTTCCCAAAAGCTAGGTACGTCTTATAGTCCAGAGTGTTTTATAGTCTGAAAAATACGGTATATTGCAGCTACCACAAAAGGTATAAAATATGGAAAACACAGATTTGGTTCTGTGCTATACTAAGCACAGAAATACTCAGCTAGGATTTTTAAATTACGGTTTATTAATCAAGCCATAATGGTCTGGTTCACCCATAACATTAAACCATACAGTGAGTAGATTTATACAGCAAATGAGTCAGGTTATATATAATCCAACCAATATTATAGGAAACTGTTATGGGTAACTATAATTTAACTGTCAAATATTTCAGCTCATCTGCATCAATAGGAAAGAATTATGCTTGCTTTCTATGTAACATGGCTTGCATTGGAAAAACCTATGCCTGTAGTTGGCTTTCATCTCATTCTCATATTTGTTTCTCTAGGCCAGAAATGTGCACAATGGCGAGTTGGCTGCAGTTAAAATTATCAAACTAGAACAAGGTAAGCTTTTCTCTATTTTCTAATGGTACTGAATTGGTTTTCTTAATCACACTGCTCATCAAATTCTTATTCCAAATTCTTATTCCTGAGCCGTTCTCTCTTTTCTTTAGTTTATCTCTTTCAGCAGTAACCCTGGGATAAGAGCCAGTCTTTGAATGAAGGTCAGATACCAAAACTTCAAGGATACTTCAACAAGAATTAAATGTGCCCCTCCCCTCTTCAGTTCTAGTGTTTGATATTCTGTGCCACATTTTTGGAGAAGTATTAGTCTGGATTACTTGCTAAACAGAGAGCAAGGCCCGTGTTCCTCCTATTTCTGTTTAATACTATCTTCTATTTTGTCTACCTGTTATGGCTGGATTGGACTGATTTTTTAAAAAACATGACTTACTGGTTGCAGTCCATTGCATTCACATTTTAAAAAGTTCAAGGAAATCAGATGTCTTTCCAATGTAATACAGAGCACTTACCTTTTAAGCTTGTTTCCTTTTTGGGGGCACAACATCTGGATGTTAATATGAGTTAAGACCCTGGATTAATGTTTCTCAATTTTCAAGAAGCATGGACCACTAAATAAACAATCAGAAATTGCAGTGACCACCCAATCAAACAACAGTCTCTATATTTTTGCTTTTAAGAACATGAGAGTTCACTTTTTGATGAATAACAATTTTACAGCGGTTGTATTTGTATATGTCTTTCCATCTCTTCCCATTTTAAAGATATTTTAAAACCAAAATCTATATCAAAAACATGAACCCCAAATTTATCATTTTAATTATATTCCTCATGTCATAATGAATATCTAAGCACAAACTTTCTAGTAAAATTGTTTTTAATGAATGGATGAGTCAACCTTAAATGCATTGAAATCCTATTTTTAGACATTCATTACATTTCTTATTCACACTTTTTCTTTTCAGATTGCTTGCGTAAAATCACTTAGTAAGAACATTGCACTTAGTTCACCATTTCCAAGACTATAGGCTTCCAGAGTGACATGGACCTAGGGGCAAATGCTGGGCATATTCATATAGACTTACTGATTTTATATGGAGCTTTGTGACATCATAATTTACAAACCATTCTCCATATTCTGTAAATCCTGGCTACTTTCCTTTGGTTTGTCTTTACTAACTGTTGGTTGCAAGCATTTTAGTTCTGCAGCCTGCTGTCTGAGTGTGAAACTTGAACTGGGAGACTGGGGGGGGGGGTTGATAGGCAGTGTTTTGCAGTGTGTGGGGGAGCATAGGGAAGAGTGTCACCTGATGTAGAGGTGCATTGGGGGAAATGTTTCCCAAGGTTGCAGACTAGCTGAGGTTTTGACTTTGCTGCAATACCAATCAATTAACCATGTCCTGCAGCTGTGCCAATTGAGTGGGTTGACAGACTCCTTCAGTTCATACAGAAAATACTTTGGATCATCATTCTGATTGAATGCGAGATAAATTATTTCATTATTCTTACGGTAGTTATATATTTAGTCTGCAAAATTTTATTTGTTAGATATTTAGTCTCTAAAATTTTATTTCGTTATTCAGCCAAAGAGGCTAACAGAAACAGCTTGCTTTTTGAAAAAAAAGAATAACTGCAAGAAAAATAGTTTCTGTCCCTAGTCTTAGTGTCCCAAAGCCACAACATTAAAGGGAGAAAAACGAGGAAGTAAGAAGAGCACTCGTGTATACATGGTTCTTTCAGTGCCCAGATGGAATGGAATTGTCTCAGGAAGAAGCTTAGGCAGATTATGATTAAATGTTAGGAAAAAAACTTTCTAATGATAAGAATAATTTGAGAATGAAACAGCCCTGATTAAGTCAGAGGTTTAGGATCCAGTCTGTCAGTGATGCTTGAATTAGTATTTCTGAACTGAGCAGAGACTGATGAGGGTATTTTATGAGTCAAACAGTTTCTCGTAGAAATGCTCAGTATTCAGACCTGGAGCAAAGATGCTTTAGATCCAAATACCACCCACTCCTGGGCTGTTAAACAGGCCTGCTGATTTATCCTCCTGCTAGCAGCTTCTATTTTTCAAGGGTTGGGTAGTTGCCAGGCTGCATACACAATCAATTGCCATCTGCTGACTGGAATAAAGAATTATTTTAAGTAGCTGCAGCTGATTAAAATTGATTTTGCCTGAGCAAAAGATTTAAGGGGACAATGTTTAGAAGATGGGCCCAGGTATTACATGTAGAAGGACTAGATGAAACCCTTGTGCATTTGCCTGAAATGCCCTAAAGTGGGAATGGAAAAGGTTCTGTCTGAGTTGACGCCGACAGTTTTTGTATGACATACTATTTAGCATTGAACCTACAGTAGTTGGGAAACAAACCTGATGAAAGTCTGGTAAAAGATCAAGTTAATCACCTTAGCAACAGCTTCCTCTGCTGTCAAGGCCAAATAGCCCACCAATCTTTGTATTGCTTGGGACTTCCTGTTTATTATTATCAGCAAACAACATGAGCAAAAACCATTGTTTAAGTATGAAGGATTCTGTTTTATAGCCTCTCCTTTATTCCACATTGTGTTTCTGGGGTGCTAACAAGTGCTTAACAGTTAGGTAGAATATTAATCACTGAATTAGGAGGCTACATCAGACTGTGGATAGAGTAACTAGCCTATAACAAGCTTTGATTACAGAATGCTAGCAAAGGACTCCTTCAGAGCTATGTTCTGAGTCACAGTTTGAATTCAGTGGAGACAGCCAAACCATCCATAATGTGGTTTAGTTGTTATGTAAACACAGAATTGTGCTGACAAACCACCGGTTTAACTTTAGAAAAGTCAGATCTTTTTAGCTTGCGTTTTAATCTGACATAATTTCAACTCTTCAAACCTATATGACAACAAGGTTTTTTTAAACGTTACTGATGTGGTTTGTAACTCAAAAATAGGAAATTGAAATGTCTTTTTGGATATGAGGGAAACGTGTGCTTAAAAGAATCTGTATTGGGTAAAGGTGTGCAAATGTATAACATATTGAAGAAAACTGATAAAAAAGACCTCTGTATATTGAGGAAATACATATCTAAAAATGAGCACATTTTATAAAAAGTGCTTATTAAAAAAACTGGTGTTGTTTGAAGCAGTCCAGTTCAGGAAACAGATTCCTCAAGAATGACTGGAGATCTATTTTATTGAAGTAGGCTCTAGCAGCAGAATCTGGAAAGCTTAGCTGTGTTTTCCTTTCCCTTCTTACACTCCAGGAAGTTAAGGCAGAGCCAGTTTGAGTTTGTCTAATGTTTTCTTAAAATATGGACTGAAAATATGTTTTGGTAACCATTACCAAGTAGTTTCTTCCACCTGTGGTTTTCCACTGGCATAATATCTGAAGACCAGAGAGACCCAAGTTCAAATCTTCCATTAGCAACAGAGGTTCACTGGATGGTTTTAAGCCAGTCACTATTTCAGGAGAATGGTTGGGAGTGAGAGAGATTGATTGAACAAGATAGGGTTATGTATAGTGTGTTTGCCTTGTGCTTTTGGAGGAAAGTTGGGTATAAATCTAAGAAATACATGAAGCAGAGAGAAAATATCAGAAACTGACGAGAGTTGAGATATATATCAGGATGGAAGAATGAGAAGCTGAGCAAATTGAAGTTGAATTTGGTACAAGAGGTTATCTTTTGTGTTCATCAGTAAGGTAATTTGGTGGCAATTCTGCTATATCCCCTCTCATTTTATTTCCTGTTCAGACATTCTATACATTCTTATAATTTTGTCAGGCAAACATTCTTTTTCTTCTTTATCAGTATATCTGTGTATGCGTGAATGCGCATATACCCACAACACACATCTACAGTGGAGCACTTCTTTCAGTTCCAAAAGCTTCAGGCTTCAGCTTAGTGTCTGTCAGGTTGCCAAAGTTCCATGCGTGATACCTATTTTGAAAAACCTGTCAGCCGGTTCTTTTTCAATTTTTGCATTATGCAGGTTGAGATTTTGATTACACAGCTCAGGAAAGACATACATCATTCACAGCTGTCAGAGATGAGCATGATGTGTGCATAACAATGTTACTGTAAAGTTTGTTACTGAAAGTTGTTTTCATCTCTTGACCGGCCTGTGGCCTCTCATTCTTTGTCTATCACTTGAGTGCTCATTTCAGCAGTGCTTGTTTCAGATCTCAGGGCTGCCATGAACATGATAAAGAAAGACACTCTGCATCTAATGTACCAAGGAAGTGCATGTTCTTAACTTCATGTAGTCCTCGACTTACAACTGGTCACTTAGTGACCAGCAAATATACAATGGATTGTCACCATTGCAACTGGCTTGCATTTAAGCTCTTTGCAGCGTCCTGTGGTTCACATTGTCATGTTTTACAATGATTTTGCCTAAAACTGGTATTTACTTCTGGTTTTCGGCATAATGGCCTATAGCGAACAATGGACTCACTTTACAACTGCTACCTTCAGTTAACAACCATTGCAAAAAAAGTTTATAAAATAGAGCCAGTCATACAGTACCCTGCTTTATGACCTTCATGACGACAGTAATGGGCAGGATTCATTACAGTCATAAGTCAAGGTCTACCAGTATCGTAAAGAGTAATAATTGAAGAATTAATATGAAATGGGATTGCAGCAATAGGGAATATAACTCTCCCCCCTGCTGCAATCATAATTAAAATAACTTTCCTCTGAATGGTCTGGCTGCATGGAGGGGTAGGGAATTTTGCTTTCCTCCTTCTCTTTGCTAAAGAAGCAGAAAAGTGTCTCCAGTCTCACTGCTTAATCCCCAGACTCTGGGGAATGGGATTTGGCTGCCTCCTTGATAGCTTGCATTTGATTAATTGCTCTTTCTCCAAAAAGAATTGCACAAGAATCTGTTCTACTCTGTTTCCACTGATATCATGTACAATAACAGTGGTTATTTTTCTTCTTCTTAATGCACCCTCAGACTATAAAGCTGCTGGGCCTGATGCTGTCCTGGAAGCCTTAAGACTTCCTCCCTTAAAACAACTTTTATATAGTTTAACAGATATTGTTATAAGTAGCTATTGACCAGTAGGAAATATCACACAACTGTTGTCTCCAGGGGTCAATATCTTCCATATTAGATACTATGTTTAATCCTTTAAAGGGATTTGAACTCACACTTAATACCTGTACAGTGCATAGAGTTGTCTTGGCCTCTGTGTCAGTAGCTTGTAGGAAGGGAGGTCTTCCTGCAGGAATCTATATAAATATGCCTTCCTTTTTACTATTGTTTGCTTGTACTATATCACAAAAATTTATCTAGTATGAGAGCATATAGCAAAACGGAAGGTATACCTATAGCTTCTGTAAGTTGCTATCATTGCTACTGACCAACAGGAGGCACTGACCAATCACATAGTGCCTTCTACTGGTCAGTAGCAATCATAACATTCATTATCAGAACTTTTATAATGTATGCTACAGGGGGGAAAAACCAAGAATAATTGATTCTTCTCAAGAAATGTGAGCACAGGCTGGCCACTACTAAATTTGAGTAAGGTAGCTACTGTTTTGACCTAGGCCCAAGTAGTTATTACCAGACACAATCAATCCTAAACAAACATATTTTATTAGAACAGCTGAGAATTACTTCATTCTCATCTTAGTCCAAATTAATTCCAAAACAAATCCTTCATAAACAGTCCTTCAGCCTTATCACAAACCTTTGTCTTCTTTGGCACCCTGCCAAAGGTTTTTCTTGGCAAAACCCCACCAAGTTCAGAAGCAAGAGATGCCGACAAGAAACAAATGTAGCAACGTTGCTTTCCTACAAAGATCTCAAGAGCCTTTGCTGCTCTTTTAAGCCTTCTGGGAGGGGTCAATCATCTCCTGGCCTTATTCCCAAATCATCCTTTTTTGCTTTAGCTGCTCTTGCCTAGTATGCGTGTACTAGGAACAGGCTCCTCCTGTACCTCTGCCTCTCTGCTATCCGCCTCTGGAGGCTCTGGAGTCCGCGCATCGCTCCCAGATGGCCCTGGCCCCATCTCTGCCTCCAGCACAGAGCCCTTGTCCAGGCCTTCCCCTGACTCTAGGACTGGCCTATTGTCCTCCCCAACCTCCTCACTGCCCGACTCCGCTGCCAGCTCCGCAGGCTGCTGGCGGACCACAACAGATCCTTTTGAGTGTCATCCTGCTCAAGCAAGCCCTACTCTCCTGTCCTCTAGACATTGTGATGAGCTTTCTCCCCACCATAAAAAAGAGCAGTGTCGCATCTTCCCTCTTTTTTGTTTAGACATTCCCAAGATCTTAGCTGCATTTCTTAGAGAATAAGGCTGGTTTTACAGCAAGAATGCTGCATTAATTTTTCCCAATGATCAAGAATGAACTCAAAGTAAGGCCTGGAGATTGCCATATTGTCCTGTCTTCCCTCTTACAACTCATTTTAATAGCTTGCTGTCATTTTAGTAGCCTGCTATCTGATAGTTGGGCTTTGTGTTTGGCTTTAGATCAGTGTCTGCCATTTATGAGTTTCCAGAGCTGATTCTCAGCTAGTTTATTTGTTGGCTGGGGCTGAGCTAAAGGGTAGGTTCCTCAGATACAAGTGTAGGAAATGTAATGTGGTGAGAGCCTCAACCGAGTCTCTGCATGTAGTTGGGCCATCTTATCTGCACTAACCATCAGCGACAGCTTGTTCTCTTGTACAGATGTGGGATTTACAACTTCCACTTCAGGGTTTGTGGCTTCCAGTCAGACCTGGGCCTCCTATCCTCCCACAGCACCTCATACTTTAAAAAGAAAGTCTGCATAATAGCAAAGCTGACATGATAGTATCGTTTCCCCTCTGGGTTATTTATAGGGTATGCAGGTCAAGGTACGCAGAATTTTACAGAGTTTCACACACAAGGAGAGACCACATACTGTAGAAAGGTGAGAAAAGAAGCCATAGTTTAAACAGAGCTCCCATTTTTCATACCTTTGGGCTGAAAAAGAGAGTAGTACTTATCTCTGCCTACTTTGAAATGCATGATTTTGAAGCCCTCAATGTTATTTCCAAATACAGGTAGTCCTAGGCTTATGACCACAGTTGAATCCCAAAAAATTTTTTTGCAGGATCCCGTGACCAGGGCCGGATTTAGATGAAAAGAGGCCCTAGGCTATTCCACTTATGAGGCCCTTTCACCTATAGTGAAAGTGTAATTTTAATTTTGCTAACAATTTGAATGTAGGCCCCTCTTGATCTTGAGGCCCTAGGCTGAAGCCTAGTTAGCCTATAGGAAAATCCGGCCCTGCCTGTGACACATATATTTTGCCTTCATTCGTGAAAATTTCTTTTGCTAAGTGTTAAAGTGAATTTTGCCTCTTTTTACAACCTTTCTTGCCACAATTGTTCAGTGAATCTGGCTTCCCCATTGACTTGACTTGTGAGAAGGTTGCAGAAAGTGATCACATGATCCCAGGACATTGCAACCATCATAAATATGATTCAGTTGCCAAGCGTTTGCATTTTGATCATGAGACCACGGCGATGCTACAATTGTCATGTGTGAAAAACAATCATGAATCACTTTTTTCAATGCCATTGTAACTGTGAACAGTCACTAAATAAACTTGTAAGCGGAGGACTACCTGTAAAAAAAAAATCTCAAACATTCTAGTCTTTTCTGATGGGGACAAGTGATCAAATTCCCTGATTATTTTAGTTGCTCTCTCCTGTTTGCTCTTCTGTGGTATTATATCATTTTTCAGTTAGATTACAGCTTTATTCGGTATGTATTCTACATGCAGACATACTATACCACAAATATGTATAAGGGTAGCAGTGTTGGCAGTTTCATTTTTAGCCCCTTTTTGTAATGTTCTTTGGCACAGAATTTGCTTTTCTTCCAGCTGCTGTATATTGAGTTTATATCGTTTTTTAAATTTGGCAAATTTACAATATGTGGATTTCCATCTCCCAGAATTCCCCAACCAGCATGGAAGTTGAAGTCCATACATCTTAAAGTTGCCAAGTTTGAAAAACACTGATTTATGTTGACCCCAAGGTCTTTCCCCTGGTTAATTACAGATGTCTCAGACCCTCTCAGTGTGTATGAAAAATTAAGGATCTTTACTTATCACTGTACACTGTGCTTTGTTTAACAGGAGAAAAAGAGTAGTATGAATTGAGAAAGTCAGAAGTAGCAAACAATTCCAATTTTCAAGGGTCAGCTGTCTATTTTGCATTTGAGAGCTCTAGACTTTTGAATTCTATCTTCAAAAGAAGTGATGTGTATGCTGATTGGAATTTGTTATTTATTCCTTCCTGGCAAATATGCACGGACACTGTTTTGGTGGCCCTGGCAAGACCCTATCATGACCACTGATGAATTTGTGGTTATTGTGGTTATAGTAGCTGGGAGCTCCACCACTGCTACCCCCACTCTATCCTTGTGTGTTGTTGTGGGGTGATAAGTGCGTTGATAGCCAATCATATATTTTATTTTTCTTTATTTATTTTGTCAAGCATGTAATAGGTAACAGATATAAGTATAAATATAATTATGAATACATGAAATGGATACATATAAAAGGGAACGTTAGGACAGGGACGGTAGGCACTATATATAATTCACTGTTCTCACTTAGCGTAGGCTTAGAAGCTGTTTTCAATGCTTGATGTCTGGAGTTCTTGATTTGTCCAACTATTTAGCTAGAAAAAGCATTTATAATGGGTGAAAAACAGAAGTCAGGACAGCTTCCCATGACTGCTAGCTTAATGGGGGCAGCCAGCCAGCTGGATAGGGGGATCTGTTTCTTTTTTGAATTAAGGCAACCAGGAATGGTGGGAAGTTGTGTTTTGCAACACAGCATAAATTGTTTGGTGCACCACTCTGTACAATGACCTTTCCCTAATCTAAATGGGTAATGATATGCGTGTAGTCCAGTACATCTCAGAACAACCAATAAGCAAAATGAAGGGGATATTCAGATCTTGAGTGAGAATCCAAAAATGTTGTGAAATTTCAGCATTCTCTGCAAGATTTCATATGGACAAACCTTTCCTTCCAACCAAGCATCTTCTTTTTGTAAAGATTATCTTGGAAAAAATTGCCTATGGCAACTGTTCAAATTCAGCTTGCTTTGAAAAGCCTTAAAAGAAGAGGTTGGCATAAACTATATAATCTTTTGATGTATCCTTAAAAGCAGCCTGCCACAAACTTAGGCAAAAGTCTTATTGTCCCATTACCTCATCCTAAAAATATGAGAGGAACTAATGCTAAGTTAGACCAAGGGCGTGTTTGGTCCAGCCTCCTGCTTCTTCAGTAGCTAGTCAGACCAGAGACCAGCAAACAGAACAGTAAAAGCCCTCTCTTAAATTTTGCTTTTAAAAAATGCCAAAAAATACAAGACATCATGATTAGCAGCCATTGACAATTGCATTCTCTGTTAATTTTCTAATTCCCTTTCAAACCCAACCGTACTAGTGACTCATTATGTACTGATATGTTTGTTATGGTGCCATTCCTTTCAGTTGAAAATGCCAGGATTTGAACCTAGGACTTTCTTTGTGCAAGGCATGTACTCTGCTGCTGTGACACAAGAGCTTATCCTGTGAGACAGCACTTCAGCCTTTATTCAAAACTCTGGGTGAGAATGAAGCCTTTTCTTGAGTCTTCTTTGAACGCCAGAGGAATCTAAGGAAGCTAGAAGTGATCTCTTTCACAGCGTGGCAAATCATCAAAGATATCTTCCCACCACCAGTCCTCCTAGTCTCGTTTAATCTTTCCCTGAGGAAGTTCACTGGATGCAACCAGTTTGAAAATTGGAATGGTTCTCCATATCCAGCCTATTTTATCATAAAAGACCAGAGGAATTGCAACCAGCAGGCTTCATAAGATGTTTCCAGTCCTTTGGGGCTTGTGTGCATTTTTCCAGTCACTGAGGCATGCAGGGTTGCTGGTCCTTTTTGCTCTCAGCTAGAGGAAAAGCTGTCATGATGAATATTGGAAAAGCAGTAAAGTGATGCACTGAGTGCATTATATTTTGATGTAAAATGGAGTACAATTCACTTTGATTAGGCAACGTGCCTTGGGAATTTTTGCTTAAGGATCTTACATGTGTGCTTGATTGCTTTTTCAGGTTTTTGTTTTGTGCTGTTTCTTTCTCCTCTTTTCACATGAGCCAGTTTCCTTTTTACATACCTGCACTGGGATAATTTTGAACCCCTCACCTTTCCCCCAATAACCGTGGACGAGTGTCATTGTTCTGGGGTGCCCCTCTGCTTCAATCTCTGTTTGCTTATAGGTTCTAGTTCTTCTAATATTTTTACTTGTGTATGTTGTTGTGTATGGTGTTTCCCACCAGCTGACCTATTTCTCTTACTGGGACAGGATACAGCAGTATTCCTCCTCCCCAGGAGACACATGGTTCCAGAGATGCGTGTATACACACCTTCAATGTGCTACTGAAACTCATCTAGCTGAACTGTACTGCCAGATGGGCAGAAATCCTTTCTGGAGCCTGTAAATGCTCTGGCTTCATAGAATTGCTGGGAACCTTCTTGCAGTTGTAAATATTCTAAGCTAATTTGTACACCGATAGCGTTCTGTAAACAATCAAGGCTACTGATTTAGTCTTTTATTGCATTTTGTTTCTGCTATGCTGGAACTTATTCATGGGTGCATTTAATTTAATCTCATTATGTTGCAATGAAGAAGTAAAGGGGCAGTAAAATGGGGAAACTATTGGTTTTAGAGTGACAACATAGTGTTGTTTGTACAGTTCAGGACCATCATGGCAACCGGTATAATGACTGTAATTCGATAAAACTATGTTTATACTCAGTAATACTAGCTTAAATTGACAGCTTCTAATTATTTGTTCTAATGAACAAATTGGTTTCTGAATATTTCTTAAAGAGTTTTTTTTTTTTTTAATTTGATTTATATGCCGCCTTTCTCCGGAGACTCAGGGCGGCTTACAATGCGTTAAGCAATAGCCTTCATACTTTTGTATATTTTATACAAAGTCAGCTTATTGCCCCCACAAACTGGGTCCTCAATTTACCTACCTTAGAAAGGATGGAAGGCTGAGTCGACCTTGAGCCTGGTAAGATTCGAACCTGCAGTAATTGCAGGCAGCTGTGTTAATAACAGGATGCTTTAAACCACTGTACTACCAAGGCTCTTAAAGAGTTTCTTAAGGGGTCAGATGGTTGAATTTGTTGCACTATTATTGTTCCAATAAATTGTTGAGACTATTAAATTTGTGAAAATTGACAAAGCTGCTGGTGCAGCTACTTGCATCTGCATCTTTGGAGGGATTTACTATAGCGTTTTTTTCAAATAAAGTTTTCCTTTCCTCTTTTATGAGGCTTATATAATGGAGATAATGAAACATAGTAAGGAACCTTTGTAATATATAAGCTATCATTCAATTTCATTACTAAATGTACATGTTAAAATATGGATGTAACTCTGGCATAAACACTATAATGGGGCATCATGGTGACAAATGTCAGGTAACAGACTGCAGATTGATACTTATTGATTGAGTGATTGATTGCACATATTCATAGGCCACCCAATTCAAAAGATTTCTGTCAGTTATAGAGTAGAAACTCAGAAAAAGTAAATCATTGGTTGTTGGATGTGGGAAAAATTATTTAATTTGTGGAACATGGTGTTTTGATGTGGTACTGTAAAAATTTCCTTGTTTTTAATCAACTTAATTAAACTGATACTTCATCTATTTTTAGTTTTTACAAATTGAGTAATTTCTTCACCTTTTAGGCCTCTTCTGGAACTTGACAGCAATATCTTTTATTTCCTCTCATATTTAATTTGATATTGAAACCATTTACCAGTTTTACAGTACTGTACAGTCAAAAAAGACTTTTCATAGTGTTGTGGTCAGAAAAAATATTCCTCTCGAAATGTTTATCTTGAGACTGATTGAAGTTTCTTTTCAGATTCAAAGCCCCTGTTTCCTTTTCCTAACTTGAATGTTTCCTCAACTGTCTGAAATGGGATTTGGGAATAGGGGGTGGGGGTGGGGGGTGGGGGTGGGGGTGGAGGAGGCAGGATTGAATGGAATTCGCAAACATAGTAGACATTTCACTAGCAAATCCTGCCAGTTTTAAGACAATTAGATGTAAAGTATTTTAAGGTTTCAATTTTTCTCAATTGGGAAGAAAGAATGCAACTTCCAGGACAGTTGCCGCTACAAATTATATCCACAGCTAAAAGCAAATAATGTGTTGGTGTATCCCCTATCCCCAAAACTCCTGCTCTCCCAGCAGTTCAAATGCATGCAAATGAGAGTAGATAAATAGGTACTACTTTGGTGGGAAGGTAACAACGTTCCATGTGTCTTGGCATATAGTCATGCTGGTCACATGACCATGGAAATGTCTTTGGACAATGCTGGCTCCCTTGGCTAAGAAATGGAGATGAGCACTGCCCCCTACAGTTAGAAATAATAATAATAATAACCTTTATTGTCACTGCACAACATATGTACAATGAGATTGGTGGAGCTCCTTCAGTGCACGCACCCTACCCCAACACAATACAATTCACAGTGGAAATAGAAAATCCCTAACCCAATAAATCATATTAAAAAACACCCAGTCCTATTACACCAGTGTGAACATATTACACATTGTGCCGGCCCTGCAGGTCCATCATACTACGTAGTTATGATATTATTTCACATTCAGGAGTCTGACAGCTAACAGATAAAAACTGTTCTTTGGCCTGTTTGTGCGGCTGGCTCTGCTTCTATATCTCCTTCCGGATGGTTGGAGGGTAAAGAAGTGGTGACCAGGGTGTAAGTCGTCCCTGAGGATTTTCCTCCCTCTTCTAAGGCAGCGAGCCCTAGCGATCTCATCTATCTAGTGATATCAGGGGACAGCCCACGATGTTATGTGCTGTGCTCACCACCCTCTGTAATGTTTTTCTATCCACGGCTGTCAGGCTGGCATGCCATACGGTAATGCAATAAGTGAGGACGCTTTTATTGACCGGACACGTGAAACCTTTACTTTACCTTTTATCCCCAAACTATTGTTATATGCAATTGATGCAGATTCAGTTAATCACCACATCAAAGTAAGGAACTAAGATCCCTTTCCAAATTGCAAATCCCGTCGTCATAATTTGCACAATCTTTTTTTTTTTCCAGGAGATGATTTCTCATTGATACAGCAAGAAATCTATATGGTTAAAGAATGCAAACACTGTAACATAGTAGCATACTTCGGAAGCTATCTCAGGTAAGACCCCTTGCTTTTTATGTCTGAATTATTTTCCATGCCAACTTCCTGGAGGTAACCAAATTCATCTGCAAATACAGCTGGAAGCTGTGGTTTGAGAATTTAGCTGTCAATTGCAAAATGCAGTTTACTAAAGCTTTATTGCTAGGTGTGGAAGCTTTTCTTTGTCTATGATGACATAACAGTGAACTTTTACACTGAACTTAAAAGTGATCTGTTTTCCAGTTCACTGGAATACAGCATTTCATTGAACTTCATCCTTCACGAGAGTTGATCTCATTTCAAGCACACATTTTTAAGGCATCTGATAATTGAAAAGCCCCTGTCTGCCCTTAGCTTTAAGGGTAGGTGAGAAATAACAGCATGCCACATTTAAAAGCTGCTCAGTTGCTGTTGTTTTGTAAATGGAAATTCTTGTGGCCTACAGTCTGAACAATAAATTGAATGGTAGCTGCCTGTTGTTCAGTTTGGATTGTTTTAGAATATATATATGTATGTATGTATGTATGTATGAATGTATGTATGAATATATATACAAAAGTATGAAGGCTATTGCTTAACACATTGTAAGCCACCCTGAGTCTCCGGAGAAAGGCGGCATATAAATCGAACATATATATATATGAGAGAGAGAGAGAGAGAGAGGGAGGGAGAGAGAGAGAGAGAGAGAGAGAGAGGTTCGATTTATATGTCGCTTTTCTCCGGAGACTCAGGGTGGCTTACAATGTGTTAAGCAATAGCCCTCATACTTTTGTGTATACCTGCTTAATAGGGCTTTCGCGTCCCCCTCCCAAAGCGGTGTTCTTTTTTATACAAAGTCAGCTTATTGGCCCCACAATCCGGGTCCTCATTTTACCTACCTCGGAAGGATGGAAAGCTGAGTCAACCTTGAGCCTGGTGAGATTTGAACTCACAGTAATTGCAGGCAGCTGGCAGCTATGTGCTGCTTAACAGCACTTTAGTCCACTGCGCCACCAAGGCTGAATATTAATTCTGATCATTTCTGCTTTATTTTTTAGCCATGAGAAGCTATGGATTTGTATGGAATACTGTGGAGGAGGGTCCCTTCAAGACATTTACCATGGTATCCGAGGATTTTATTTATTATATTTACTTTTATTATGTCCTTCTTCTTCCCAATTTTCTTCCATTTTGTATTCATGACAATTTTAGTGTAAAAAAATAATATATATATATATATATATATATATAAAACAACGTTATTTCCTATTGATCATGAAAGCAGTTGCCTCTTATGAAGCCCCTGTGGTGAGCAAGAGGTTTGCTAGACCAATGTTTCTCAATCTTGGCAAATTTAAGACACGGGGACTTCAACTCCCAGAATTCCCCATCCAGCATAGCATAGATTAGCTGAATTGAAATGAGAATAAAGATAAATAGAAAATCAGGGCTGCTCGAATACCATTTTAGATTGAACTGAAAAGGGAAACAACAAGAGAGGGGAAAGAGTAGAGAGAGAGGACGGGAGAAGAGAGGAGAGGAGAGAGGGAGAAAAGAAAGGGAAAAGGAGAGGAAGAAAAGAGGGGAAAGAGGAGCAGAAGAGAAGGCTAGAAGGGGGAAGGGAAGGGGAAGTAGGAAAGAGAAGGAGAGGAAGAACGAAGAAAGTAGGAGGAGAAAGAGGAAGGAAGAGAAGGGGAGGAGAAGAAGAAAGGTTGTGGTAAAGGTAAATGGTAAAAGAGCAGTCCCGAAAAAGTAAAAATTAAAAATTAAAATTAAAAGTTAAGATGAATGAAAAATAATGGATAAATGACTATACATGTAAATGTGTCTATGAGAACTAAAAATAAAAACTTTTTTGAAAAAAAAAAAAGATTAGCTGAAGTCCCCGTGTCTTAAATTTGCCAAGGTTGAGAAACACTGGTCTAGACAAACAGGCAAGAACTTTTCTGAATTGAGAGAAATTGCTTTTATTTGGTTTTCTTTTGAACAAATGAATAATATGATCCCAGGCCTGCGATAGATTTGTGTTCAGACAATTTATTTTTATGTATATTCATTGTTTTTAACAGTCGCTTGGTCGACTGTCGTTGTGAGCCGCCCTGAGTCCTTGGAGATAGGGCGGCATACAAATTTTATAAAATAAATAAATTAAGACTGAGAAATCGGTAGCCAGGGAATAAGACATGCAGCAGTCAGGTTCCAGGGCAGTAATGATGTAAGAAAGGCAGAGGCATCCTCAAAACTTAATAGATTCAAGAATCAGTCAAAAAAAGCAAACAAGCATTAAGGTAGAATCCTTGCAGAAATGGCAAATAGTTATCCAATTGGAAAAGCGAGCTTTAATAAGATGTAATTTGGGGTTTTTTTCATCAGCTGACTGGAATTAACATAAATAGATTACAACAGGCTGATACTATAGATTACCTCAGAGGTCTTCAAACTTGGCAGGTTTAAGACTTGTGGACTTCAACTCCCAGAATTCACCAGCCAGCATAACATAGCTGGCTGGAGAATTCTGGGAGTTCAAGTCCACAAGTCTTAAACCTACCAAGTTTGGGGACCCCTGGATTACCTGGTGCTCTTGAGCCATATGGCACAGGCTGCCAATCTGTGCTATGATAAAGAAAACAAGGCACAGAAGTTTTATTCTAAACAAAACCATAATGCAGTTTTCTCTAAATTTTTACTTCCAGATGTGTTAGATTTAAACTCTTGTAATAATTACACTGTATCCTCTGGTAATATCACAAGACAGAGAATGGAGGCATCCATTTTTATTTTCAGTTAACCACACTTTCTCATGGCCAAACTGACATTAGTGTTAACCAGAGCATTGAGCTGAATCATAGATAATGCATTAATGTTTCTTTAATACACTTACTTAACATTAATCACAATTTGCATCAGTCTTAACAGCAAGCCTCTCAACTGTTTGAAAATACTTCCAGCTGATGCTTACATGTCACCCTAAGTAATAGTTATACATAGCCAGACTCAGCAACTGCAAAACCAACAAACAAATGACAAAAAATTAGTTGTTATTTGCCACTATAATTCTAGTTTGGGACATAAACATAGAGTGGCAGTTAACAACATGTATTTCTGGGGAAGGCTTCCATAATAGGGATAGCATTACAGAAAATAATCTACCCAAAGCAGTTATTTTCTTGGCACATGAAGATGCCTGTGGGAAGATCTCAGGGTATAGATAGGGTTAGAGAAAGCAGTTCTTCATCATGAAAGCAGGCCATTTAAATTTGTTTGATTCCAGAGATAAGCAAAGGGGATGTTATCACAGCTGTATGTGCATCCAAATTCATGTGGCATGCCACTCTGAAAATTTGAGTGCCATGCTTGGATGAATTTGTGGCCTAATCTTTTGTATTTTTTATTTCTTGGTGCACCAAATCCATTACAGTAATGTGGGGTTGGTTGGTTGGCTTGTTTGATGCTTTAGTTAAATTTAATGTAATCAAGAATCTGCTGCTGCATATTTCAGCATTTGTAAATTTGCTTTTCCTTTCAGTAACGGGCCCTCTGTCAGAGTTACAGATTGCATATGTTTGCAGAGAGACATTGCAGGTAATGAATTGCCTCAGGTCAACAAGTCACTTCTTTGGCCTGAGCTGTGATTTAAACTGGGAAGGGGGAGTACAGTTCATATTAAATCAGCTATTGTTCTGTGTTTATTGACAGCAAAACAGATATTTTGCATATGTCTATTAAAGTATCTCTGTGCATCTCAAAGCAAATAGTAGCTTCTAAAGTGATACCTTAAATTAATTCCATAACTACTACTTAACAGTGAAAAGAGGGAACAACAACAGGGATAAAGTCATATGAGCGAGGATAAGACTTAATATTTCTGTGTTTTTGCATATTAATTACACAGGATTGGTGTAGTTTCTAGAAATTCCAGTTCAAAGATGTTCATCTGAAAAGAATGGTTGAAACCATGTTACCATAGATAAAGCAGAGAGGCAGAACTGTACATTATGAACTAGGAGGTGCCTTGGGGAAAGGGAAGCCCCTGGCAAGCTGGGCGCAGGCCAGGTAGAAGTTTTTCCTTGCTCGGGGGCTGAAAATCCTGCTTGGATTTTGGCAGGGAGGATTTTCAGCTCCTGGGTGGAAAAACACACATGGCCTGTGCCAGGCCGCACAGGGTCTTCCCCACCCCCATGAGCACCTTACAGTTCTTACCTGGAACTCTGTCCATTTAAGTCAGCAAGATTGCTTAAAAACCACAACTGGGAGTGCTGAGATTGTGGTCGTTGAATGAAACAGTCGCACGATGTCTTGCTTAGTGACTGCTTCACTCAACAACTGAGATTCTGGTTCCAATTGTAATGGTTAGACAAAAGACTACCTGTACATCAATTGTATTAGGACTATATTTAACATGAAGTTTTGGCACTTAGTGTAACAATATTCAGAACTTATTGTAACAAGTTATCTGCAACAAATATACAGCTGGAGCTTTTATGTTACCATGTAGACATTTCTTATGCTAGTAATTAATGGATAGCAACCACTTACTCATAAACACTTGGATTGAACAATTTCTTCCTACCCAAGAATGTGTAATGGCTAATTTCCAAATAATCATACTGTGCCACATTTTTCTACAGCCATTTGCTAAGCAAATAAATTTCAATTATTTTTAGTTTGGGGCCAGTGTTATTACTGTGATTGTTCTCAACATCAGATTCCTTTCTTCGTTATCGAAAGCATATTTTATTAATACCAATTTAAGATAACCCTTTTCCTTGACTTTCTTGAGTAGCCTGTTCCACTAACCTTTACAGTTATTTAATTTGTCTTTTCCCTTTATCAAACCAATTAATCTGTGGAACGGCTTGTGTTGTGAGTGCTCCATCACTGGAAGTTTATAAAAAGAGTTTGGGCAGCCATTTGTCTGGAATGGTATATGGCCGTGATGGCGAATTTATGGCACGCGTGCCACAGGTGGCACGCGGAGCCATATTAGTGGGCATGCCAGCTCAGCTCTGAGGCGCATGTGCGCGCCGGCCAGCTGATTTTTGGGCCTTCTGGGCCCATCAGAAGTAGGGAAACAGGCTGTTTCCTGCCTCTGGGGGGGGGAGGCCCGTTTTTCTTTCTTACCTGGCTCCAGATCCTCTCTATTTATCTGGGAGGGGCGAAAACAGCCTTTCCCACTCCCTTGGAGACCCTACGGAGGCTGAAAGGGCCCATTTCCCAACTCCCGGTGGAACAGGAAGTGATGTTTTTTGCTGTCCCCAACCTCCAGAAACTCCTAGAGAGGCTCTTAAAGATTCCTAGAGAGGCTCCTAGAGACTCCTGTGCCAAGAGCGGGGGGGTTGCTCCTGGCACAGGAGTCTCTAGGAGCCTCTCTAGGAGTGAGGCGCGCGACCCTCCCCCGCCCCCCTCTCTCCTGGCACGCGATGGCAAAAAGGTTAGCCATCACTGGTATATGGTCTTCTACTTGAGCAGGGGATTGGACTAGATGACCTCCAAAGTCCATTCCAACTCTGTAATTCTGCATTCTGTAAACCTGCTGCCTTCTACATATGTTGAAAAAGAGTTTCAGCATACCCAACCATATTGGGTAATGACCATATTACTGGGGTAATGATCATATTACTGGGGATGATAGCAATTATAATACCACTATTATCTGAAGGCATGAAATTACAATTTATCCCTAAGGTTGTTAAATACTAAAAATTCATACTTTTTGTTCTAAGTTGCCAAGAGATTTGGCAGTACAAATATTTTAATCATCATCCTGCCTTATTGTACAGATAGTTTAGATATTTTTTTAAATCTAATAGAAATTATATCCTTATGCTAACTGTTTCTTTTTCTGATTTTTTTTTCAGGGACTTGCTTATTTGCACATGAAAGGCAAAATGCATCGGGACATTAAGGTATGTAGCTCTAAGAAAGATCTTTAGCTTGTGGCCCAGTAGTAAGAGATCTATGATTCAAATGTTGGAGAACGTGCCCAGTATCCTTTATTATTGTAGATTGTTAGGAATTGTAGTTTATCAACACCTAGATAACCAACATTTCCCTATATTTACTCTAAAATAGTTTCTTCAGGATAGTAAATAACTTACACTTTTGAAAACTTTTTGTATTTTAGGGTGCAAATATTCTATTGACTGACCATGGAGATATCAAGCTAGGTGAGTGACTTAGCTTTTCATTTTTTCCCCCTTCCATTCAATCATGTCTGATTCTTAGAGGCTGCCTGGGCAAGTTCCTGTAGTTTTCTTGACAAGGTTTTTCAGAAGTGGTTTCCCATTGCCTCCTTCCTAGGGCTGGAAGAAAGAGACTGCTGGTTTTGTGCCTATGGTGGGAGTAGAACTCTTGGTCTCCTAATGCCTTAACCACTACACCAAAGTGGCTCCCATATAGCTTTCCATAATATAATAATTATAATACATAGTTCCATGAAATATATATCTTATATAAGCATATATAATATATACATAATAATACATAATATAATTTCATAATGGCTTCCATAATCTTTTATCATATACTACATATAGAGTTGAATTGCAACTCTATATTTTTTTTACTATGTCTCTTACAACTCCTGACCATTGGCCACATCAGCTTATAAGAGATAATTCAAGTGTTTAGAGGACACCAATTTGGCTAATGCCTATGACATCTTCAAAACAATTAATTAGGGCATTCGTCATAGCCCAGACAGGATCATTCTCTAGCCTTAAAATGGCAGTCCCACTATCTTATTAAAGATTTCATTTGTTTAAAGAACGTAGTTAATTAGAGAAAAGGAGGAAGGTGAGTTATGTAAGTCTCTCTTACACAAGATGAGGAGAAACAAGGCTGCTGAACAATCTGACCCTTTTATGGTAGAGTATAAGACTGTTTTGCAAAGAGGAAAATCTTATGTTTCTAGAGTTTCTCTTGAAATATTATAATAATCTAGAGAAAAAACAATGTTTAATCAACAAAAATGGCTTATGGTTTATAAATATAAAATATAAGTCCTTAAAAACAAAATTTGGTAAACAAGTACTATAGATCATTGCAATAAAAACAATGAAATATAACAAATTAGAAGTCTTCAGGGCATAATAAATACAACTTCAAATACAATAGCAGGAAGATAAAAACCTCATAAAAAGTAATAAAGGTTACATCTAGCCAAATATAGAGCACAGTAAAAACTCTGACTCCTTTTAATTATTGGTTTAGTGGTTTTCTTCTTTACCTTAATGAAGAATGCATTTTAGAACTCTCTTATATATGAGATAATGGGTTTATAAACTTTTAAAGAAAATCTTATTACTTTTATAAGTCTGTAGAATTGTATTGGGGCTGAATTTTGGGAAACTATGGTTTCATTATACTCCTTAATCTTAGGAATGTTTATTTCCTTAAAAAGGAAGGTGGCAGATCTCCATTTCATGTATTAGCTGAACTGCCTGATGTTTACATCTCCTGGTCACAGATGCATAGGAGTAGGGTTTTTATTATTTAGTAGTAAAAGAAAATGTATATATTTGAATATATATTCAGAATCACCCTTTTAATTACTTCATAGCTACCATGAATCTTGGTAATGAATGCTGGTCATAAAGGGGAATCCTAGAATATTGGTTCAGTTCTCCAATTTATATGTTCTTTTTTTCCATTTTACAAGACAGAACAAAATAACAGGGTAGTGTTGCCCATCTAGAAACCTTGATGGAGGGTAAATTTAAGTCAAGATCTGCCACACTGATTTATAATTAGGTCCCTTGCCAGAAAAATCATGTGGTGGGCAAGGCTTTGATTGATGATTATGTTCCATTAACATAATTAAATAATATTGATTCTCAGTAGCCACATAATCTTTTTTCCATGCCAAAGCTTTCTCTCACAACAATCTGAATTCAAGCTCCAAAATGCTTGTAGTGATAATGGAAAACTGAATATGAGATGATGTGCTGTTCTGGAAGCAAGAAAAAAGATGAGAGAAATTTAGCTATATTCCATGTATAACTAAGGCTTAAGAAAATTAAGGCATTGGGACTGAGTGTTATTTTCCTTTGAGCTCACAATCTATCCCTGATGCAGCAAATATGCTTAATACATGTTTACTAAGCAATGCACCAAGTTGTGGCAAAATGTGGCAGGTGCTTGTATGGGCTCTTGGCCAAAATTACTAGAAGGTACTGCACTGTTTTAGCAGAACTTGCTTTGATTCTGCTATGTCCTATAGTACTAAATGTCTGTAACTCTATTTCCATTCATTTACTTACTAAGATTGATTTTTGTAGCAGAATCAGTAAAGTTCTTATTCTTGGCACTAGCTCTAGAATGAACCCATAAATATTATCTACTTATCTGAAGGATCTGGCATTCATATACCCCTGATAAGAACAAAGATCTAAGTATTTTCTTGGGTATGTGCATGAAAAGGAAGGCAACTTCTAAAAATGTCTTCAATTTTTTCCTTCTGTAGCTGACTTTGGCGTAGCAGCAAAAATAACAGCCACGATCGCAAAGAGGAAGTCATTTATTGGCACCCCTTACTGGTAATAAATTCCTTTGGATTATTTAAACTAGGGCCACTGACCTTGAACCAGAGTTTCCTGACTATGCTATTAAGAATCTGAAATAGAATTGTTCAGCTAAGGTTACACTATGTTGAAAACAGCAGTTCGTAGACTATTATATCCTTCTATATCATTGTTGGACAGATAGTTTCTATGTGGAGTATCTTCAGCTAAACACAGCTTTGGGTCCACCAAAAGTTTCTGGTCAAGCAAGGAGAATAACATAGAAACAGGAACATGTGGACTTCAGGCGCAATAATTTTCACAATCCAGGAAATACATTTTGGTATAGCGGACATCTATGAATTTCATTTCATACACAGCATTGTTCACATGCTTAGGCTGTTGATAGAGCAAAAGAAACAGCTAAAAATGAGTTTTGGATTACAAACATTGATGTATATAGTCAATCTAGCGAACAAGTTGTAATACTGTTCTGTGAAATGTGAGAATTCTACCCGACTATAAACAAGTACACATACAGTATATAAATCTGATAAACAAATCTCCTAATCTACATGATAACAGAAGTAGGTTTGAATTTGCTTGCAGAAAGTCTCTATTTATGGAAAAGCTGATCTCGTGTGCTTTTGAATGGGCCAGATTGTCATTCCTTGAAACTTGAGATTGTCTCCAGAATGATGCCTGTCAAATCTTTCAGTACATTCCTCAAGTTCCATGAATGTTGAATCAATATAAACAGCATTAAGTTCAGGCCTGCACAGCTTGTGACCCATGAAGTAAAAAATGTCTCACATCAGCTCACTCAGAACCTGAGAAACCTGCTTTTAGCTGGCTGGATTTAGGAAACCAGGGACATAACAATGGCAAGCCAAGATGCAGGGCAGGTTTATTTGGCTTTGATGGGTTGTAAAAAAAAATGTAGGCTGTTTTGTATGTATCAGACCGCATATACTCATAATTTGCTGCCCAGTGAATCTAGGTCAGGGATGTCAAACTCCAGGCCCAGAGACCAGATCTGGCCCGTGGGGTTCTTAGATCTGACCCACAGGGCTGCCCTGGAAACAGTGAAGAATCGGCCCACAGTGCTTCTGCCAGGGGAAATGGAGCACATGCGGCCCTCCCGAGCTCCGTATTTTTCTGGCAGAGGGTTGCAGGAGGCCATGGCAACAGAAAACGGAGCTTGGGAGCCTGTTTTCACTGGCAGAGTGTTCAGACCCCCACAGGCACCCCTGACATGAGTGACCTTGAGCTGGCCACACCCACCCTGGCCTCCCAGGGTCAAACACAACCCTGATGCGGCCCTCAATGAAATCAAGTTTGACACCCCTGATCTAGGTTGTTAGAAAAGGATTGACCTGTTCTTGCTCTCTAATATGTAGTATTATTTCTCTTGTTAAAGGATGGCTCCAGAAGTGGCAGCTGTAGAAAAGAACGGCGGCTACAACCAACTCTGTGACATCTGGGCTGTGGGCATAACAGCAATTGAGCTTGGAGAGTTGCAACCCCCCATGTTTGACCTTCATCCCATGAGGTCTGTAGTTAAGACAGGACAGTCCTCTCCATTGTAACTGTGCAAGAGTATAAGCAAGGGAAGAGGATTACCGTACCTGGAAAAATGTATTTTCTAAACGTGCCTACTTCTTGTTTTCAGGGCTCTCTTTCTAATGTCCAAAAGTAACTTTCAACCTCCAAAGCTAAAAGAAAAAACAAAATGGTGAGTCTTGAGTGGTGTTCCTTTTTTGTGGGTGGGCTACCAGAAAATTGAGATAGGTTAAAATACCAAAGAAAAATCTTTTATCCTGAGGAATTAGACATAAACTGGAGCAAGAATATGAAATGGAATGCTGAAAATTGTTAACCAGCTGGGGAAGACCATACTTGCTATTTCCATTTATGTCTGTTTGAAGCTATTATTTAGTCCATTATACATTGGTTCTGTGTTAACTACCAATTTTATAAAAATTACACCTTTCGTTTGCTTTACAGGTCATCAACATTCCATAATTTTGTCAAAGTAGCACTCACAAAAAATCCAAAGAAGAGGCCAACTGCTGACAGACTTTTGACAGTAAGTATGGTTTTTTTTTTCTTTGCGGGGGGAGGGGGGAGGGCTAACATGAAAGTCTCATCACGACTAATGGAGTAAACATTCAAGCTTTCAGAAGATCAAGAGGCCCTCTGTTTTTGAAAAGGCTGTAAAATGTAACTATTAAAAAATGTCAGGCATGCAGAAGTCTCTTGTTTTTATAATAAATACTTTTGAGTTAAGACTGAGTTATATGTTGAGCCTGCCACCTAAATTGTGCTTTTTACATACACTATTGATGAAATTAGATTTATAACAAAGAAAATTGCCTGGAAATCACAGAAAGAAGCAAACTTCTTATATTAATAGGGACATTATGTAAATTAGAATTATACGAAGGTCACTCTTGAAGACAGCAAAGTCCACATTTTGGACAGAGAGGACCACTAGTCTGAAAGAGGGGTCAAAGAGGCCATCTACAGTAAGATTGAACAGCCCTCTCTCAACAGAAGGGGAGGGATATGACACCATCAATCTCCTGTTTAGTCCTTTCAGCATTTCCAAGAAGGTTCCACATCCATTTGCAATATTCCGGTGACCCTGAGGGCACAGATAAACTTCCAAGTGGCCTCAGCGACTCTCTGAAAGAGTGCAAACGACCAGATGACTGCAAGGAATATAAATCCTTCCATCCTCCACTATTCAGTCAGAACTGAAGAAGCTTCTTGGTTTTAGAAGTGAAATGTCTTCAAGGAAAAGTAAAGTCTAATTGCCTTTTGAAAAAAGCAACTTCGGGACAATTATGGAATGTGTCTATCAAGCGACATATATGTATGCTTAAAGGAAAAACATTATACAAATGATTGCTAGTAGGTTTCTGGTTTAGACTGAATGGCTTGCTGGTTGCATTGAGCATGGAATGTTCTCTCCAGGAGTTGCTGCTAATTCTTTTTAAGAAAAGAGACTTTAAAAAAAAAAAAAACTTGCATTAACTTGCATTGCAAATATTTTAGATCTGTTCTCTTATGCTAATATTTTTTTTAGCATAGCTTTGTTGGGCAGCCTGGACTTTCTCGTTCTCTGGCTGTTGAGCTCTTGGACAAAGTGAACAATCCTGATAATCACCCCCACTATACTGAGACAGATGATGATGATTTTGAGGTGAGGTGCTTCTTCCTAGCAATTTCCTTGTCTTATTTTGGATGAAATGGTAAAGGCCAGAGTTCCCCAACCTTTCTGGGTTGGCAGCCGGGGGGCGGGGGGGCGGGGGGGCGGCAGGCACCTTTTAGTGCGCATGCACATGGACAAGGTTGCATGCGCAATGCAAACGACTACAAACGCGCATGTGACACACACAGTGCAATGACTGCCCGTGTGACACTCATGGGAATGTTAGCATATGTGCCTGGTAGTGGCCCACAGCCCACAGGTTAAGGACCCCTGGCTATTAAGATGTGCTCTTTGTGGGTCTGTCCCTGAAGTTGATTTGAAGACTTGAACTGACATAGAAAGCTACTGTTTATAGGTAGTCTTCATCTTACAACCACAATTGGAACTGGAATCTTGGTGGTTGAGTGAAGTGGTCATTAAATGAAACATCATGCATTGCAACACCCTGTGGTTATAAGTATGGACAAGCTGCCAAGCACCCTAATTTTCATCATGTGTCCACAGAGTTGCTGCAAGAGCTGTAACCTCAGGCACAGGTTGGAGTCCCTTCACCCCTGTTTTTTTTTTTTTTTAATTTGATTTATATGCCGCCCTTTTCCGGAGACTCAGGGCGGCTTACAATGCGTTAAGCAATAGCCTTCATACGTTTGTATATTTATACAAAGTCAGCTTATTGCCCCCACAAACTGGGTCCTCAAACTGGGTTTTAATTTCAAATGATCACTGAATGAATGGTAGTAAGTCAAAGGCTACCTCTAGTTACTTAGAAGAGTGCATAAATTATAGATTCTTGAATGTTCTACCATGTAATATTATTAATTAATATCAGATTAGGGACATTATAAATCTCTGATATGAAATTACCCAATTCTAAGGTCTCTGGCTTTTTAAAAAAACCCTTATTTAATCCCTGGTCAATCTGCCAATTTGTGTAGTTGGCAGATTAACATTTAAAAATATAAATGTTGCTTTACATCCCTTATATAAATTACCATCAGACTATTACAGACAGTGAAATTTCATAAATTGAAATTTTTTTTTAAGTCTTTCTTTTAAAAATATTTATTTAGGGCTTTTTAATTAAAAAAAATATTATGTAAAGCATCATAAAGCCAGGAACTTGAATGAACTCTTGGAAACTTAGTACAAACCACAGGTAGAAAAAAAAATTCCAGCTGCAAAAACATGTGAGTGTTGCAGTTGTGTGGGAAATTCTTTTTAAGTTTAGGAGGTGCTCTGAATGTCTGCTTTTCTGAATCCTTTAGCCACACCCTATTATTCGCCACACGATTCGCTCTACCAACAGAAATGTCAGAGCCGAAAGGACAGCATCTGAAATAAATTGTGAGTTTCCAATTTGTTTTAAAAGTCTTCACTCTTGTCATGTACTAAATCGAATATAAATGTTTATCTTTGAAGTAGTCTTTCCCACTAGATTAGATGGTCTACAACTCTCAATATCCTTGGAGAAGGGTGTTCTGAGCAGGGTGGATTTGATTTAAATCGAGTTGATTTAAATCACAATTTAAATCATGATTTAAATCACTAGTAAAAAGGCTTGATTTAAATCAACTCGATTTAAATCATAATTTTTAAAGAGCAACTGTCAACTCTGCTACTCCTTTCACCCATTGTTGACTCACCGATAGTCCCAGTGTTGCAGAATATACAGCCTCATGCTACATAACTAAGCTCCATTTCATGCTGAATAAACTAAATTATTTATGTATCTTAAATAGAAAACTATCTTACGATAGATTTTTACCCCAAAAGTTTTTTATTAAAATAAATTCGATAAAAATAAAAAAAAAATCCAATTTAAATTAAAAAAATCCGATTTAAATAAAAAAATCTGATTTTTTTTTATTTTTTTAAAAAAAAAATCATTGATTTTTATCCACCCTGGTTCTGAGGAATGGAATAAAATATTCTGAATTTATACACTGAATTGAGGGTATGTCTTTGGGCTGTTGTCTAGGATCTCCAAGAAAAAAATAGGAAAAGATTTTGTTCCCCCAACTGGTGCTGAACTTCCTTAATCATTCCGGCTTTCCATTGAGCAAAATCTTGGAAAAATAGGCCAAGCAACATTTGTTCACAGTAAATTCATTTATAGAATAGAATAGAATAAATTCTTTATTGGCCAAGTGTGATTCGACATACAAGGAAGTTGTCTTTGGTGCATATGCTCTCATTTGGTGCTTTATGCTTGGTTTGTCATAGCAGAAAGAGGAAGCAGGCCAATTGAAAAGGCTTCATGCAAGAGGAACAACCCCTTATTCTGTGTTTTGCTCATATATTTACCATAATATCACTATTAGCTCAGAAAATTGGTATTTTGACATTTGCAAAAAAAAAAAAAAACCACAACCCCCTATTATTAAAATCCACATCATTTAACCATCCACATGTACATAAGTATTCTTTGTGGGTGTATGCATAGAGATGCGCTTTTAAGTCTTGATGTCTGGTGGCTGCCTGGATAATTCCAAGCCATTTGCTTGGCAATATTTGCAGTAGTGTTTTGCCACTGCTGCTTTCTAGGACTGAAAGAATCTGACCAGCCTCAAATCATCTGGTACCATCTTGCCTAAGAGAGGACTGGAACTCACAGACTACCAAACCGGTTTACTATTCTGTAACATACTGTTCCATATTTAAAAAGAAGAAGAAGAAGGAAAAATATCCTGGGGGAAGCCAACAAATCAATTAATATAAAATGATTTATATTTTAATGTGGAACAGTATATTCTAATTTCCTTAGTATTATCATATAAAAAGATGTACCTTGTATTTTAATTATTATTTTAAAGGAGGGATTTTCAATATACTTGAGCTTTTGATAGATTGGGTTCTTTTATAACTGTGTTTGTGTGTGTATGTGTGCACACAAGCATTTGAACTTTTTAAAAACTACGGCAGGAGAATGTTATGTTTAAAATTGCAAATATCCATTTTTTGTAGTTGACAAGTTGCAGTTTGAACCACCTTTAAGGAAAGAGACAGAAGCCCGGGATGAAATGGTACGAATTGACTAATTTTTCTTCCCTCTGCTCTCTCTGCAATTTTAATTTGCAGTAACTCATTTCATATATTCTTGATTCTAATAAGTAGTGTATCATATTACATATAACCGCCAAAAAGCGGTCATAAATGCAGGTCTTGCCCCAGTGGGACTGAATGTTGTTGGTGTGACGACTGGAGTGTTTTTGCAGCAGCTGCAACTTCATCATAAATCCCATTGTTCAGTGCCGTCATAACTTCCAACAGCCGCTGAAAGAATGAACATAAAGTGAGGACTACTGTATTTCAAAAACTATTAGTCTCCACCATTATGGCAGCTGCTTTTGGCTATGTGAGGTCGAAGCCTGGCATCTCCTCCTGATACCTACCATACTTGTCTTGCTTGAATTTTCCAGACCAGAACTAAACCAGTCCTGTGTCTAATTTGGGAATTGATTTTGCCTCGGCTGTAACTGTGTCTATAAAGCTTCCATTTCAGTTGCAGCAGTGCTAATCTTTGTTTTTGGAGGATTGAGCTCTTTTGGGAAGTCATTCATCTGTGGTTTTATGCATTGGCAGAGAATACCAGCCGGAGCACCCTTTGCTTCACATTGGAGCCCTTTCACTGATGGCGCAGGTTGTGCCAAGTAAGTTTTGCATGGCTTTTGTCCTGAATAAATAATGGGGATTTTCATGCTAATCTTGCTATTGAGAGCAAAGTGGGGGGAGCAGATATTGGAGACTGTAGGAGATGTTGCTCAGTATGAGTTCGAGAGGACTGGCAAGTTCAGTGTAATAAGAAGGACAGCTTTTTGAGGGACATGTCCCTCCTTTACTATTAACCCCCTATTAACCCCCCTGAAAATGGGAATAGTTTGCCATTCAGAAGCTCTTCTGTTCCCATCTTCAGCATTATTTATTTACTTAATTTGGTTTTGGTTCCATTCAGAGTCATTCTGGAGTCTGGTGGCACCAAAATTAAAAGAAAGGAATAAGCCAATTAATTTTCTGTGTCATAGATAGTGAGTGGATGGATGGATGGATAAGAGAGAGGGGGAGGGAGAGAGAAAGAGGGAGGGGGGAGAGGATTAAAATCTGTCTTTTCTGTGTCCTTCACAAGGGTGAGAGGCTCAGTTGTGGTCCATCATCCTACAGATGTTGCTCATCTGTGATCCGGTCATTTAAACAACAAGATGCTCGTATTCTTGCTCTCAGTATGGCCAATTTGTCAGAAGTTTGCCTCAGCTTGTATTTCTTTGCTCTGAGGTTATGGAAATTGGCCAGGAAGCACTTCGTTTGTTACGGCTGTTGGTGCAGTTTGCCCAATCGGGGGTTCTAAAGGATAAGAATTTCAGAAGTATGAATAGTTTTAAAACATATTCTCATTGCCTTGTGCTGCTTCTCATAGCATGGAATGAGAGATTAGGGCACTGGGTTAAATGTGATTGTAGAAACCTCATTGGATATATGGGATGGAATCTATTGGGAGAGTATATAAATTGTTTTTCAGTCTGGGTTGCATTTTCAACCTCAGGCATGTTTAATGCAGCTGCTGCTGTCTCTTTAGTTCACAGCTAAGGTATGTTAGCCCTATAGGCATCTTCTTTATGAGAGAGCAGTTCTCTTTACACTTAGCCCTGAGTGAAGGACAAATAATTTTGAATTCTTCATAACGTTTTGAGCAAATCATAAGAGATGTTTAGATACTCGTAGCCATTCTCCTGGGCAGCCCAGCCTAGTGGGGTTTATGAGAGTAAGTCCAACACTTCTAGTTCAAACCAAATTTGGGGGAGGCTGATATCAGTGTTATTGCACTTCTGTATTTTCCTGCATCCAGAAGATCTAGCCTGGGAAAGTTGTTCTTTACAATAGATCCTAGTCAGGTCATCTGAGATCTCACGAGTTAAAAGGAGAGCTTTGCGGACTATAGGTTTCTTATGTCACCATGCAAATAGAAAACTACTAGTTTTATGGCAGAAGCAGCTGATCATAGTAAAATAATTTTGCCTTAAAAAGCCTTGAATTGGGCCTTGCAGCATAACCTGTGGTCATTCTTTCCTTAAGTACATTCTTCTTTTGGCCAGTCCATTACAGTTTTACTTTTTTTTTCATAAATCTTTACTAATTATAAAATCACAGTTGATTTTATCACAAAGAGTGAAGAGGAATGCCTTTGGAATTTACTACTTTTGACACAGGGTTTATACCAAAGAAAATACAGGGAAAGCTGGGGTACCAAGGAATACATGTACATAAATGCATTCCTTTATAGTGTAGCTTTTTTTTCCCCACTGAAGGAAAGGATCTTTGTAATGCTAGTGGTTTTGAATTTCCCTTTTGGTTTGTAAATATTCGTTATATCTTTGTGGCGCCTGATGGCTTTCTCTGATTGCATAGGAGTATTTTTGCCTTTTCAGTTGCTTTGGGCTGGCATGTCCTGCAGTGACTTCCAGGATCAGGCAACTGATAAAGAAAGCACTTGCAGGAAACAGAAGCTTCTGGGCTTAGGTCTAGCATTCATTGCTGCTTTGGATGGAATGAATCGTTCAAAGAAACTGAAAGGCCAGGTGTTAACGCATTCATCAGCTGCAGTGATAAAGTAGAATACGAGTGCCCCTAATGTCCAGTCAGACAAATGTAACTTCCACTCCCTTGGAGATCGTGTTCTGCCCAGCAGCATAAACAGGAAATGCTTGGGGTTTTGGAAGCCTGAAATCCTGAATATTGTCACCACCACGCCATAAAAAATGAGCCTTTTTAGTTTTGGCTTCAGAGCAGCTTTTTGCACTCTTGGACTTCACTAGAAAACACACAGCTTTGATTTATGACTTTATTAGGCTTTGGCTCTATGTGAAAGGGTCATTTCACTAGCTAGAATTCTGATGAAAACAGTTTACTTTAAATCTGAGTTTCAGTGAATTTCCAGCAATCATGTTTCTCTTCTGAATTAGTTAAACCATCTTTGAGGGAGGATCATCGGAACCATAGCAAACTCTTATTAACATTCCCCCCCCCCTAAATTCTTCTGTCCGCAGATATTCTGAGAAAAACTTTGGTCAATAATGTTTCTTGCTGGAGGTATAGAATCAGCTATTAATTGAGCCAAGCTTATGATGGCCAAGGAAATCATGAACTTGTAAATGTTCCTTGGGAAGATTGGTGGAGGAAGCTTAATACAAGTGTTAAATTGAGAGAATTCAATGTTTTGAAAACTAGCTTGCTCCAGCCGGATAATACCCCAAATGCAATTCCTGCAGTTTCTACCCCACACAGCGAGACTCAGTCTCTGGGGAAGGTTGTCATAGACCATTGTTTCTTAACTTTTGAAGCTTGAAGATAAATTCTGAGCAAAACTTCCTTTTAGATATAATTGTTTTGTGGATCCTGGATGACCCAGAGAATCTATACCCCTTCCAGGTTTCCTTTATGGGCTATCTTTTTCAAAAGACCAAATTTCTGCCAACTTGGCCACTCAACCTTCTCAGCTGGCACAGAAATAGATGCCTTTCAGCTGCATTTGCTCAAGCTGAACTTTTATTTGATTTACAATGTTTTTCTTCCTTTTTAATTTTATAAACATTTCTTTTAGGGGACATCTTACCAAATTTGGTGATGGCCATGAAGATGCTGAGGAGTAAGTGCTTTCTGACTGACCTTTTTATCTTTACTATCTGATACTGTAATCGTTGCCCCAAAAAGGGCTTATGTTTGTTCCACACACTGAGAAAGCTACATCATGGAAATCATATTGGATATGGGAAACTCAATCTTGTTCTTCTTGCACCATGGATTTATAACATAAAGATACTCAGAAGAACAGATGGTTCTGGAAGGGGGTTCCACTTGCATTGCAGACTCAGTACAATGACATCTAAGGACTTAGCTGTTCTCTAAGACCACAACTTCTCAGTTTGCTTAGCCATCATATTTGAGAAACCCGAAGGTGCTTTTTCAACAGGCAATGGGACTTGCTTTGTTTTACCTTGAAGATGTTTTGCTTCTCATCCAAGAAACTTCTTCATTCCTCTTTGCTTCTTGGATGAGTAAGGAAGGAATAACAAAGAAAGCCCAGTTGCCTCTTGAAAAAGCAACTTTGGGACAACCATAACCTAGATGACCGAGATTCTCCATAGACATGTTTTAGAAAGCATGCACAGTTTCTCTCCCAAAATGATCTCTATCATTTTGCAACATTACATTGCATTGTCTATCAAGATGCAAACAAAACATCCCAAATGTTGTATGAGCTTCAGGTGGCTCTTAATTTTTAATTCCCAATTGCTGGGAAAAAAGTAAATGACAAATTCAGAACTATTACTAGTGGCGTTTTTTAAAATCAATGAAACAGTTGACCAAATTAATCTTAGTTCAGCCTAGGCAGGTATTTATGTAAGGAATACACTAGTGTACAACCATTTCTTTCATTTTCCACATAGTCCTATGAGAAATCTATTTGGGACCAGCTCATATTGGACTTGATGGACTGACCTTGGAATTCCTCTTTTGGAGTTTCTTAAGTTGAAGCCACTTCTCAGGGATGTTGTAGCTATAGATTTCACTCACAGATATTGACCTAGATGAATTTTAAAAGTAGAACAACACATGTATAGTAGGTTGTAGGCTTGAGGAACACCAGAGAAATTTGAGATAACTTTTCTTGTCTGGGGACCTTGCGCAGGAGGGGGTAGAATTGAAGTATTCTCACCAGTAGTCGGTTGCAAAACCCATCGCTACCGGTTTGCTCGTGTACACACTCGTGATGCTTCCCACCGCCGCCGCTATCGGTTTGCTGATCCGGGTAGAACCGGTAGCAACCCTGGACAACTAACCAGGTTTTTTGCCATTGCAAGCAATAATGATTTCTTGATAGTAATGCTGCTACCTTATCAGATGGGAATAAACGCTTTCGTTGGACTTTTTTAGATCAACATTGAAAAGAGCCGGACCCCCTCCTTTGCCTCCAAAGGTAATTGCATATCCCTAAGTATTAATCAACTGTTGCACACCAAGGCAGCTTTTTAGGAACAAGATTTTCTAAAAAAATAGTAAGATTTTATGTATCATCCATTGTTCACTTTACACATTTCTGAGGATTGTTTTTCTCTAGTTTTTGTTCTCTACCTAGACATCTAGTTTTCACGCTGTTTAATATTACTTGTTCTTTTTTCTGTGTGGTGTTGAATAGTAACTTAAAGACATGGTATAGAGGTTCTGTTCATATGCCAGAGAGGCCATTTTGGAGAAACATTGGGCATAAAGGCATGTGAGAGAGGGAACTGGTTAGGCCTGATCACGTCTTCAGGAATAGATAGTGTCCAGGGAAATAGCAATATTAATGTTTTATGTTTCTGCTTTAGCCTCGATTAGAAGAAATTTTCATGGATAATGAGAAGTCCCAGACGATCAAGTATTGTCCCGATTTCCAAAACCAAGCCTCACCAGGTCATCGGAGACAAAGCATACCTGTTTGTGGACCTCAGATAGAGCCCTCTGTATTCGGCATGAGTAGCAGTGTCAGCAGCCCTGGTCTACTCACAGCCAGATACACTGATTTGGGTAACTAACATTGTTCCTTGAATGAAGATTACTTCTGCCATGCTTAACGGTATATGAAAAGTTCTCTTAACTTCATGGTTCATTCATTTTCATCAGGACCTCCCAAAATATGTAAGATGAAACAAATACTAAAGGAGATCATTGCAGAAAGTTTGAAAATTCAACCACTGTTTGCTCAGATACAGAATATTCAGAATGAAAAGAGAGGAAAGATGGTATATAAACTTCTCTGTGGTACTTTTGGGTGGATATCTCAATGCATTATTCCCCAGTAGGAATATTTTCACTTCGCCAGAAGTGAATGCCCAGAAGAGTTTGCATCAGAATGCAGAAGAGCTTAAACTTTAAGTCAGAGGTCTTTTAAAATGTGAGAGTCAGTTCACAGTATTACTAAATATAAAAACACTTGATTCAACCATAATCACGTGTTCTTAGCTAATTTGCAGACTTTAGGAGAGGAGCTGAGTGGAAATTTTGTCTTCTACGGTTTCTGTCAGCCACCCCAAATTTCAGTATAGGGCATAAAAAATAAACCCTTGAAAATCCCTTATTCATTTCCTGAGAACAATAGAATATAAAAAAAAAATACCTTACTTGCAGGCTGAAGCCTCGAAACCACTCTTTGGTGTCCCTGGAGTCCTTTTTGTTCATGATAGAAACGATTGGCAGCATGATTACTTGCCATTGAGAAGCACGAGACACTCAAAAACTACAGCATAAGCCATAAAATAGGAATAATGTGTAAAAAAAATGGAGGGAGGTCCGAGGAAAAAGGAAAAACCTGGTACTTCCCTCTTTATATCATTGCCTTGTATCTCTTGGCCCCAGGAGAGCAGTGGACTATCAAGGAGGAAAAATGTAGCTTTGCAGAGCAGTAGCTGCCACTTCTGGTGTTTATAACTAGCATTGGGTTAATCTCCCCATTGACATGAAAATCTTCCTGGGTGAAGGGATTCCCAGTAGCCCTCAATCCTGTGGTGAAATCCAATTTTTTTTTACTACTGGTTCTGTGGGCGTGGCTTGGTGGGCGTGGCTTGGTGGCTTGGTGGGCGTGGCTTGGTGGGCGTGGCTTGGTGGGTGTGGCAGGGGAAGGATATTGCAAAATCCATTCCCACCCCACTCCTGGGGGAAGGATACTGCAAAATCTCCATTCCCACTCCACCCTGGCCAGCCAGAGGTGGTATTTGCCGGTTCTACGAACTATTCAAAATTTCCACTACCAGTTCTCCAGAACCTGTCAGAACCTGCTGGATTTCACCCCTGCCTTAATCCCCTGGAACACTAATGAATATTTCGCCCTAGCTCTACAGTCTTGGGACAAAGGGAAGGGTATCATTGTCCTCTGCCCATTACCCAATTCAGAGTATTTTTTCTCTTTTTCTTCATGTGGGGCTTACTCCTATTTACAATTCTGCTGTTTAGGCAATGGGGACACTGTGACGAAGCATCTTGAGGAAAACGCCGAGGGATTGGGCCACATGCCGCAGCTGCCACGGAAAAAGGAGAAGCGGGAATTCCTGGTGTGCATTTATATCTTTTATTCTGCAGCGTGGACGCTTAATTGCTGTTTGATATGTCCAAAAAACACTCTTGATCACCGGTTCAATCTGTGCTTTCCTGCTCATCAGTGCTTACAGGGGGACAGGCAAGAAAAAGGAGACAGTTTAGTTTGGTTAAGGCACCAGGCTATAAATCGGGGAAACTGAGTTCTAGGCCCACTTTAAAGCATGAAAGTCGAGTGGGTGACTTTAGGCCAGTCCCTCTCTCTTAGCCCAATTCTCCACCTAGGGTGGTTGTTGTGAGGAAAATAGGAGGAGGTAAGAGTACTAAATAGGTTCACCACTAGAGTTATATATATAAATAATAAAGGTGGGGAGATAAATATCTAAAAGGGGAGGACATTCAGGTGTGGGAAGAGGTGGGTGAAATGCAGGCAAGGAAAGAATTATTTTCTTCCATCCTTGAAATCTCTCTGTTTGCTGTTGCATTCTCCCTTCTGTGCATACACACACACCCACCCCTGTTCCAGAATAGTGCAAGATTTGAGAAATCTTTCCCAGCCTGAAATTCTCTGTATTAAGATTATTGGCTGTGCTGATGGGAATTCTGAGAATCTCTTACCTTTCCTCAACCTATCTTTCCTCCAATCACTGCAGGCAGTTTATATAGGGCTCCCCTTCATTTTATTCCCACAGTGACAATTCTGTAAAGTAAGTGGGGCTGAGAGTGACTGACCCAAAGCCACCCACTGAGGCCTTAGAATTAAGGGGGACTTGAACCCTCCTCTGCTTACATAGCATCTTCATATCTCTTTCTCCAATTGTTGCAACTCAACATTTCAGAAATCCTGGAAGTCATTTTTTTTAAAAAAAAAATCTATTTACTAACACATATTTACTTTATTGAAAATGTTTTAAATAAACGCTTAAAAGAATATTCCATTTAGCATGCTCTAGCAAGCTGTAGTTCACTAAGGCTCAAATTAAACATTTCAAAAACATGCACAGATGATACTTTTCCGGAGGATAAAAGCAATTTGCCTGGCACGAGAATCTCTCTGTAAGGAGGAATTCTGCCAAGAAAACACTTTGATTGTTGACATATACCAAACATAAAAGCACCCTAAGAGTGCCTATCTTGGCAGAATATCCTAATACACATGCAAATTTAACTATTAAGCAATCCCATAAATAACAAGGACAGAACACTCTGATTCATTCTTGACAGTATTTTTTTCCGCCTACTAAAGTATGTTAGAAATATTTCAGATTGAATTCAAATTTGGCCTTTTGCTATTATTGTTGACAGAAGCCAGCGATCAATGGCCTTCCCCCAACGCCAAAAGTGCTGGTAAGTTCTTTCAGTTAAAATGAAGGTGTGTTGATATTGTTCTGCTGTTAAATTTTTAACTTTGTTTCATCTACACCCTTTCCACACACCCCAATACAAATTGTTTTCTTCCCCTCCTTTGGCTCCTAGCCTCCATCCTTCTCTATAACGAGCATGGGATTTTTCAAAGAGATGTATGCCCTCACCTCTGCTCACTTTTGTGATCGGGAATCTTGCATAAGAGTGAAGGTTGTGAGACATTGGCCTCACCGTGAGATCTTACTGGCTAATGGAACAAACCAGTGGTGAAATGTAAAATTTGTTACTACCGGTTCTGTGGGCGTGGCTTGGTGGGAGTAATGTAACTGGGTGGGTGTGGCCAACTTTTTTTTTTTAAACTTTTAAAACCATTTTTTCTACAACCTCTTTGGCCGAAGAGGTTGTAGGAAAAATGCTTTTAAAAGCCTCTGATGATCCCAGCTGAGCCACGCAATCATCAGAGGCTTTTTTTTACTTTTAAAAGCATTTTTTCAGCCGAAGAAGTTATAGAAAAAATGCTTTTAAATTTTTTTTTAAAAAAAGCCTCTGATGATTGCGCGGCTCAGCTGGGCATGAGAGGGGCAGGGATTTTTGCTACCGGTTCTCCAAACCACCCACCGCCATCGCTACCGGATCAGGTGATCCGGTCCGAACCGGGAGCATTTCACCCCTGGAACAGACCCATCTCTTAAACTAGAACTAATATAGATAAATCTTTCGTGTCTTTTATGGGGCCACTGAAACAAGTATTTAAAAATAGTAGCTAACTAATCCTCATCGTTGTTCTGTGCCTTCCCAAATTACAGAGTTTGGGGAAGTGTGGGGTGGTTTAGATAGAAACAGACATCTTCCCATTACAAAGGAATTGTTAGATACAAAATCTCTGTATGGTATTGAAGTTCCACACAGTAGTTCAGGATTCATTCCATTTTTTATTCTTCTCACCCTAGAGATTCACTGGCCATTGTTTATACCAGTCAAAGGTAGTAATAAAGGTTAGAACAACAGAATAACAGAGTTAGAAGGGACCTAGGATGTCTTCTAGTCCAACCTCCTGCTCAAATAGGAAAACCTATACCATTCTAGACAAATGGTTGTCCAGAAGGAATAGGAACTTCCCATGTTGTTAAATTGGGATGTATTTTGTTTACTAATGCTATTCTAGATGGGAGCATGTTTTTCAAAAGTGTTTGATGGCTGCCCTTTGAAGATCAATTGTGCCACATCATGGATACACCCGGACACCAAAGGTAAAAAGTTGCTTTATATGTGCAAATTTGCGATCCTTTGTTATTTTCATTTTTTTTTTCAACTTGTGTAGCTAAGTCAGTTTGTCTTTCCACTGTATTACAGATCAGTATATTATATTTGGGACTGAAGAGGGCATTTACACGCTGAATCTCAATGAGCTGCATGAAGCTACCATGGAGCAGGTAAGTAAGAATGTTTTCTGGGTCCCAGTTGGAGATGGTCATTCTCTGGGGAGGCTCAGGTAAAAAGTGATGCTCGTTTTTCAGGTGGGAAATTAAGAATGTCATGGATGTGGGCAAGCAGGCTGGGTAGTATTTTGTATCACTTCTCTGATAGTTTGGAATTTGTTTTGGATTGAAGAAATATTTTTTCTATGTAGACTGTTGTAGATTTAGCAAAGGGTCAGGGACACTTTTTCAGCTTTGCAGTTATCTGAACCAAAAAGTATGACATAGGCAAGGATAATTCAGAAGTTGCCATAGTTTCTGGCATGTCTACAGGGGGGGAACCCAAAAAAGTCAGGAGAGCACATGATGGAAGCTCTGCCCTATATTTATATGTGTTTCATACACACACACACCCAAGACACAGAATTCAGCTGACTTGTCCCAGGTGACTGGGGGACCCTATTGGTGTTTGGAATTTTTCTAGAAGACCCATCAGGCACTTTGGAAGAGGCCTTGGCTGCATAGGCATGTGACCTGGCCTGGATTGCTCCTGTGTGGCTCCTCTCTCTGTACTGGTCCCAGGCCCAAGGTTGATCTTTATTTGTTCAGTGGCCCCTGTTTTATTTTGCTGTTTTTGCTGCCTATTAACTATTTTAGTCTGGGCTGCCTGTGATTCAATATTTTGAGCTGTTTTTATGTTTTCCCCAGTTTTGTATGCCATCCTGAGTCCACTGGAGTAAGGTAGCCAATTAATTTAAACAAACAATAACAATAATACAAAAAGATGTGGGGCTCTGATTGTTTGGTTATGTAGACATCTTGACTTCTTTCACCCCTCCTTGTGGATGCTGCTAAATTAGATCGAAGATGTTAGTTGTGACCAAAGGAAAAATGTATGAAATGCATAGGCAGTAATTATAAAATGTCATACTGCATTTGATGTAATTTGATATTTAGTTCTAATTAAATTCAGCAAAAAGTTACATATTTCTTCTGGATCTCTCCACTTTTTAGAATGTGGCCCCACTTAAGATCCAGAATATTCTAGGCCTGAAAAAGATTACATATGATTGATCTAAATCTGCGACTTTTCCTTAGGAAAATTCATCATCTCTTTTCTGAGTGGTATCACTGAGTATAGCCTGCAGGTGTCATTAGAAAGTACTCTTGATTGCTTTACATTTCTCAATGTTCCTAATATTTTTAATCTACCACAGTTTTCTTTTATTGTTCCTGCTTTTTCAGCCTCTTTGATTTCGGGTCCCTGGTATTCAATTTTGCAATATGAATTATGAATGATCTTAAAAGTGCTGGAGGGAAGTAGATAGAGATAAACATATAGATGAAAAATATTAAAATGTGAGCGGCATGGAATTCTGAAAAGCTTGATAATGGTATTGACAGAGCAAATATTTGATAAATGCTTTTATTTATCTAGCAATAAATGTTGTTGAATACAAAGGGATTACCTCCAAGTAATACTGCTTCAAATTATCATGTTAGTGGTATTGATATTAGATCAGGCTGAAGAGAGTTGAAGGTCTCCTTGTGTGTTTACATTCTGGGTAACCATAAAGGATAGTTTTGTTTGCCTAAGAATTGTATTTCCTGGAATTCATGGAGTTCTAGAATCAAATTGCCTTTTCCCCCAATTTCACCATTGAAACTTTTTCTACTCCTTTTTCTTAGTTGTTCCCACGGCGGTGCACATGGCTGTATGTTATCAACAACACTTTAATGTCACTCTCAGGTATATTGCTGAAGAAATGTCTCATAAAGTTTAAAAGATGGGGGTGGAAAATTTCAGTGTACTGAATTTAACTTTTGGTAAATCTATGAAAATCATATCTCTTTAATTTTTTCCCTTTTCATTCTGCAATTTGCTTGGACCTATGGATACTTGGGGGCTATCCTTTTAGAAGGTAATCTTTTCTGCTCTATAAGTTTCCTTCTCCTTTTACTTATTTGTTTATTCATTTTTGCAATATCAGTTTGATATGTAAGAGTCTGACACAGATCAAATATCATCTTGTGTTACAGGGAAAACATTCCAGCTCTACTCCCATAACCTAATAGCTTTGTTTGAACAAGCCAAAAAAACAGGAATAGCTGCTCATATTCAGACCCACCGATTTCCTGATAAAATACTACCAAGGTATGGTAATCTTGAGATACAAGTTTTTGCTATTTTGCCCCAGGCATTTATATGGCTTGCTTGCTATTGCTGATCATGACAATATTTTCCATAAGCTGTTGCCACTTCTTGTGAATGTTCATAGAAAATTGTTTTTGCTGCTTCTAGGTTTGTAAATACAGAAGGGTATCTGTACCATTCTATAATATTATAATATAGAGAGCCAGTTTGGTCTACTGGTTAAGGCACCAGGCTAGAAAGCAGGAGTCTGTGAGTTCAGGTTCTGCCTTAGCCATGAAAGCCATCTGGGTGACTTTGGGCCAGTCACTCTCTCTCAGTTCAACCCACCTCATAGAGTTGTTGTTGTTGTGGGAAAATAGGAGGAGGAAGATGCGTTTGATATGTTCACCACCTTGGGATGTTTGTAAAAATAATAGAAGTGGGTTACAAATAAACAAATAAATAACTGATTTCAGGAAAATGAAATGAAGATAAATTTTATGGTTTGGGATCCAAAAATTCTATAACTCATGAAAAGCAGATAGATTGCTAAGATTTTATTTCAAGAATTTTCTCCTTTTGAAAGCAAGGCAAGCAAATCAAAGAGACAAATTGCCATGATAGTAGCACCAAGTGAACCCGTCCAAAAATTGCCTCTTGTCCTCACTGGTCCCTTTCAGGCTTCTAGGGAGTTATTTTTATTTGAATTAGTCTTTCAGCAAACCTTAGCTGAGTTGCATTCTGTGGCTCCTGTTTCATCTCTGTTTTTTCCTCCTGCTCTTCTGCTTGTAAAGTGATTCATTCTGTCCCTTTAGCTTTCCTTCTTTAGTGATTTTATCTCATTTTGATTTATTTATGTCAATTTTGAAGCATATTTGTCTGGAAAGCTGAGGATAAATTTCAGAAATAGAAGTTGCTTGTATGGGTTTCACTTACATTAGGGCACTTCTTCATAGAGCTTGATATTTGCTTTTCTCTCTTTCACACACACACACACACACACACACACACACACACACACACACACACACACACAGACAGACATCCTCACTTATATATTTTTTTTCAGTTCATTCATTTTATCCTCACAGCAATCCAGAAAAGTTTGACCCAAAATCACCCAATGTGCTTTGTGATTGAACATAGATTTTAATCCAGCTTTTCTTACTCTGTGCTCTAGCCATAATATAACAAGCATTTATGTTTTTTAAAAATTGCAAATCAGAATTGAAAGGCTTTCCGGTACCTTGGGATGGAGAATAGACAGAACACGGGATGAATAAGAATCTCTTAAAAATAACTTTATATATTGTAAAGTGCTTTTTAGCTTCTTCCCTTAATTTTCATTCCCAACAATAACCACAATAGTCTAGCATGCATTATGGACTATTTTTTTTTTATTCCTCATCTTTTTTCTATTCTCCTCCTCATTTTTTCTTTTTATACTTTGTCAGTTATAGAATAGAAACTTTTTCTATCAAGTTATCTATATGATTCATTGCACTATGGCATGATATCTTCTTAAGTGTATAAAGTACACAATATTTGATAAAATAAAATGTAATTGTTGGCGAAGTAAGTACAAAGATCTCAAAGAAAAACTTTTAAAGTTTTCCCAAGAGTTCAGGGCACCATGTGCAAAGAGGCATGTTCCCCACAACAGCAATCATGTAAGGTAGGTTAGGCTGAAGAGAAGTCATTGACCCAGAGTCACAATCTGGACCAGCAATTTAACTGCTATGCCACACTGACTCTTTGTTGTCAAATTACTTTAGGAAAATAATTATACAGTTCTTTAAATAAAGTACAGGACTCTACTGTGTTGATGCTGTAGGAGATAACAGAGTAGATGGTATTCACAGATGATAAAGCATTGTTGAAAGTTAAATATTATGGCAAACAGCCATTAAAATAGTTAAAGGATATTACAGAATGTGATTAAAACTATTAATATCTTTGTTGGATTACACAAAGGATATTGTTACGGTAAAGGAAAAGGAAATTGGTTTTATGTTCCTGCTAGAATTGAAATTGCCACTAGGTGAAAGTCAGTAAGAAGGTTATTATAATAGTGGCCAATTGGATGGATACAAAAAAGATGGAACTGTTTATTATGACTGAATTTATACCAATTTAGAGAAATTTTCCCTGTACATCTGGAGCTTCAGAAAAAACAATCCGAGAAAGCAAAGAAGACTAAAGATATATTTTGGGAAGGAAAAAGAATGATATTCTGAAATGTCAAACGTGGGCAGTTTATTTCTTTAGACTTCAATATTTCTGAGGAATGTTAATTATTAAAACAGTATATAGTTTTTCTGTACTATGATTTGCTGTTGTATATTTTATACATAAATCACTGAATTTCTAGTCAGTGGAATTCAGGGAAAATAGTTCCTGAAATTTCTGGGGGCAGTATTGAACTGAAAACAACTCTGTAAAAGTGGAACAAATAGCTGGTGCAAAGACCAAGGAACTGATGAATAGATTGGTTCCTTGTAATCTCTCTGGATAAGGAGAGGCTAGGAGATTACCCACATATATTCCAGACAGTTGCTGCTGGCAAGGAGGCTGCAGGTCTGTGATTTCGACACATTTGAGCACCAGGAGACAACGGGATCAGCCATCTTACTTGCAACTGTGACAGAGCCTCTTAAAAGATACTACGTTAGCAAAACTCACTTTCTAATCACTTCAAAAACCACTCATTGGCTACTTCTAAGCTACTAGAGACCTTCAAAACAAATTTAAATATGGTTAAACTAAGATGTGTGGTTATTTTGACTGCTCTTTATGGACTTTCTGCTGATACCAAGATTGAAAATACTATGTTTTATGATATATTGATAGATAAGAGATAGGATATGAGATGAGGGGATAAATGTTTATAACTTTAGAGGGGATGAAGAGTTACTAGATTTGTTTTTACTTGTGATGAAGATCAGAAGTCAATCATTTATATATTTCTTTTTCTTTATTCTTACTTTTCTCTCTTTTTTTCTTTTTCTTTGCACGTTTTACTCATCTCTATTCTCTTCTTTGTATAAGTTTAGTTTGTATTAGATTTTATTACTATAAGCAAAGTATTATATATTAAAAATGAAGCTCCTTTTCTGTTAATAGAAGAAAGGAGTATACATAAGAAGAAAATCCTGAAAGATCAGAAAAAAGACTTTCTATTTTCAGAAAGTCCACCAAAATGCTACAGAAGCAGTCTCCAAAAGCTGATATTAGGAGATAACGGTGTCCTCCTCCATAATTTTTCTATTTCGTAAATACATGCAATTGTCATCAGTAGCAGTTACTCCATTCCTGTCACTGTTTAATATTCTGTGGATTTAAATCAAAAGTGGCTTAAAGAAAACTCTGTTGACAATTATTTTTCCACAAGGCCTCTGACCTGTTCTTAACCGTTGGCTCTGGTTTTTTTCCCCCCAGAAAATTTGCCTTAACAACAAAGATCCCAGATACAAAAGGATGCCACAAATGTTGCATAGGTGAGTCTTCATCTTGAGTTAATATCCTCAGTTCATCTTCCAGCTCTACTACCCTACAACTTACAATGCCTTTCTTAGAATAATAACTTTCACATATGTTGGACTATAATTGTCTTAATTCCATCCTGTGTGACTGTTCTGACCTGAAATATGATAATACAGTATATCTCAAAAGGCACTATAATATGGAAGGTTGCCTAAAAAACATTATCTTGTGTTCACTCACCTCTTGCTCTTTCGCTAAACTCATAGTGTCAAGACTGGGCTAAAATAGAGCAGGTGCTCTTCAAAAGTTTTCCTGATTACTCTTGCAGAGAGAGTTCCTTCTCCCTGAGTTCTGTCATTGATGAGAACATTAGGTTGAGATTCAATGCAAATATAAATTGCTCAGGTGTTAACCTCCCAACGTGAAACGTTGTGTATTAACAAAGCAAATTATGCCATGCAGATAGTAGAGGGAAGTTTCTCAGGCTGTATATGGATAGAATAATGTGGACTGATCCCTAACTAGACATTCAGATATTTCATATTTCATATTGCTTCTTTAAAACACTTACTTTTTTGAGCCAAGGTGGTGCAGTGGTTAGAGTGCAGTACTGCAGCTACTTCAGCTGACTGCTAGTTCAGCAGATCAGCGGATCAAATCTCATCGGCTCAAGGTTGACTCAGCCTTCCATCCTTCCGAGGTGGGTAAAATGAGGACCCAGATTGTTGGGGGCAATATGCTATTTAGTATACTGTCAATTGTTGTAAGCCGCCCAGAGTCCTCGGAGAGCGGGCGGCATAGAAATATGACTATGAATAATAATAAAATACTTGTGGCTTTTCCATTGTAGTCCATCATAAACTTTTTATTTCCATGATTTAACACAGCAGTTCTGGTGACAATGGGAATTATAATTCTGACACAATTCAGAATGCCAGTTTCTAACTAGCTGTTCTGGTTTTTCTTAACTTCCCCTCTTGTTCTTCAAGCAAACCAGCAATAGAACCAGAAATATGAATGCTGAATTTAATTCTTTAGCACCAGGGGACAGAATCAGGTTTACTTTCAGTGTACCAATGAAGGAGAATATTTGTAGCTCAAGGTTGAAATGAGGGGTCCATGGTGCTCTCTAAGCATGATTGTTTTCTTGCAGACATGTCATTACCCAAACTAGGTAACATCATCAGTGCTAGAGTACACTAGCATTCATGATGTTACCTAGTTTGGGTAATGACATGTCTGCAAGAAAACAACCAAGCTCAGGAAGTTCCCCTACTTTCAAAATACATTTCACCGTCAGTGTATGTGGTTTTAACTAGATTGAATGAAAAAGGATTCGGCCAATTCAGCTGTATAATGCTTAGGTTTATTTTTCAGTGAGGTAGGAAAGGGAAATTTCAGGTATGACTGAACTACAATACCCATCCCATTCCTTCACAATTGGCCATGTCGAGTGTGGTGGTTCTGCAATCTTTGAAGTACATAGGGACTGCAGTGGATGTAGACTGAGGGATCTTGATTGAATCAATAATGTTAACAAAAGTTATATCTCTGTAGAGATACAACACCACATGACTCTTCTAAGATGGTGCTTCAGGCATAGGAGAATAGTGATAAATGATACATTTGTGATAAATCATAACATGAATTCAAGCAGCTGGCAGATTAAAATAATCTATTATGATTGCTTCAGAATTCTTTTCGTTTTTCCTCATTAGTAAGAAACCCATATACAGGTCATAAATATCTCTGTGGAGCTTTGCAGTTGGGAATTGTTTTGCTTCAGTGGTATGAACCAATGCAGAAATTCATGTTAATAAAGGTAAGCTTGCCCCCTACCTCTCTCTTGTATTTTTGCAACTTTTTTTAAGGAATGTGCCAAAAGTAGAGTGGCACAGTTAGAATTTTGAAGTAATTTGAGATTTCAAATGAGTTTGGATCTAAGGCAGTTTTTGAGCTCAGTTTAAACTGTTGGTCTATTTTTAAATTTTAAAAACATCAAGGATTAATTGGCAATTTGTTTTTTTTGGAGACAAAACAGGACAGGAGAAGGGCCTATGAAATAAAAATCCTTGGAAAGCTGATCCATAAAAGCTCATTTGAGAGCATTTTCAGATAAATGTTTTGAAAGTGCATGGAATTTGTATACCTCTCTATATTTGGTGTAATATTGTATATAAATTTAAATTGAATACTGTATGGAGGTTACTGTTTAGATGTAAAATAAATGAAATAATACTGGAATTAATAGATACATTCTAAGTATGCATGCCTTAAAATATACAAGTTGTTCTTTAGTTAGATTTTTTTTTTAAAAAAAAGTATCTTCATCTTCCAGCACTTTGATTTCCCTCTGCCAACCCCATTGAAAGTATTTGAAATGCTGGTGATCCCTGAACAGGAATACCCTATGGTATGTGTTGCAATCAGCAAAGGGGCTGAATCAAATCAGGTTGTACAGTTTGAGACAATCAACTTGAACTCCGCTTCCTCGTGGTTTACAGAAATTGGTACAGGTGAGTCTCTCGCCAGGTTTAGTTTAATTTTGACTACTGTCTGTATTCGGTATGTACAAAATATTCTGTTTTCGGATGTGGAATGTTTTCGGAAACATTTTATATTTGTTTTGGAGCCAGACCATCACAAAATACTTCCTGTCCCAGACGTTTTTTCACCTAGAAAACTGCTGGACAGCTCTCAGAATGGCTAGGTCAGCATGGTGCAGAAGAAGACTAGAACATTCTAGAATTTTTCAGAACTTTGCATTTTCCCAGAGATATAGTACATTTTGTGCATACCTAGTTTACCTCACTTTTTTTTTTTTTTTTTGCTAAAATCCAATTTGTCTAAGGCAAAAATGGGATAAGATAAAACATGAAAACAGTACAACTCACAATTTAATAAACAATAATCCTATATTGGTAATCAATCAGCAGGAGTACTGTATATTTAGAACAGCAGATGCATAAGAGCCGTGGTGGTGCAGTGGTTAGAATGCAGTACTGCAGGCTACGCCTGCCGGTTGTCTGCAATTTGGCAGTTCAGGTCTCACCGGCTCAAGATTGATTCATCCTTTCATCCTTCTGGGGTCGGCAAAACGAGGACTGAGACTGGTGGAGGCAATATGCTGACTCTGTAAACTACTTAGAGAGGGCTGGAAAGCACTGTGAAGCAGTATATACTGTAAGTCTTAAGTGCTATTGCTATATACAGTTGCAAGAAAAAGTATGTGAACCCCTTGGGATTACGTGGAGTTTTGCATGAATTGGTCATAAAATGTGCTCTGAACTTCATCTAAGTCACAACAATAGAAAAACACAGTCTGCTTAAAATAATACTACACAAACATTAGATGTTGCCATGATTTAATTGAACATAACATGTAAACATTCACAGTGCAGGGAGGAAAAAGTATGTGAGCCCCTAGCCTAATGACTTCCCCAAGAGCTAATTGGAGCCAGGAGTGAGCCAACCTTGACTCCAATCAGTGTGATGATATTGGATGTGTTGCTGACAGCTGTCCTGCCCTTAAAAACACACACCTGTTTTGGGTTTACTGGTTTCAAGAAGCACTGTCTGATGTGAACCATGCCTTGCAGAAAAGAGCTCTCAGAAGACCTACGATCAAGAATTGTTGACTTGCATGAAGCTGGAAAGGGTTACAAAAGTATCTCCAAAAGCCTTGATTTTCATGTGTCCACGGTAAGACAGACTGTCTACAAATGGAGAAAGTTTAGCACTGTTGCTACTCTCCCTAGGCGTAGTCATCCTGTAAAAATGACTGCAAGAGCACAGCGCAGAATGCTTCAAGAGGTAAAGAAGAATCCTAGAGTGTCAGCTAAAGACCTACAGAAATCTCTGGCACATGCTACCATTTTTGTTGACACATCTACGATAAGGAAAACATTAAACAAGAATGGAGTACATGGGAGGACACCACGGAGGAAGCCATTGCTGTCCAAAAAAAAATATTGCAGCACGTTTGAAGTTTGCAAAAGAGCACCTGGATGTTCCACAGCACTACTGGCAAAATATACTGTGGACAGATGAAACCAAAATTGAGTTGTTTGGGAAGAACACACAACACTATGTGTGGAGAAAAAAAGACACAGCACACCAACATCAAAACCTCATCCCCACTGTAAAACATGGCAGAGGGAGCATCATGGTTTGGGGCTGCTTTGCTGCCTCAGGGCCTGGACGGATTTTTGTCATTGATGGGAAAATGAATTCCAGAGTTTATCAAGACATTTTGCAGGAAAACGTACGGCCATCTGTCCGCCAACTAAAGCTCCGCAGAGGATGGTGATGCAACAGGACAATGACCCAAAGCATACAAGTAATTCAACAAAAAAATGGCTTCAACAGCACAGATTACGCCTTCTGGAGTGGCCCAGTCAGAGTCCTGACCTCAACCCGATTGAAATGCTGTGGCATGACCTTAAGAGAGCGATTCACACCAGACATCCCAAGAATATTGCTACACTCAAACACTTTTGTGAAGAGGAGTGGTCCAAAATTACTCCAGATCGTTGTGCAGGTCTGATCTGCGACTACAGGAAACGTTTGGTTGAGGTTATTGCTGCCAAAGGAGGGTCAACCAGTTATTAAGTCCAAAGGTTCACATACTTTTTCCTCCCTGAATGTTTACATGTTATGTTCAATTAAACCATGGCAACATCTAATGTTTGTGTAGTATTATTTTAAGCAGACTGTGTTTTTCTATTGTTGTGACTTAGATGAAGTTCAGAGCACATTTTATGACCAATTCATGCAAAACTCCACGTAATCCCAAAAGGTTCACATATTTTTTCTTGCAACTGTAGATTACAACCCATCACTCTAGCCTATATTTAGAGGATACTTAATTGGAAAGGGCTGATATGAAGATTAAACAGTAGGAACTATTTGACTCCTCAATGTATAGAAGTTCTATTTTACTGGTATTCCAGATTTCAAGCTGAAATAACAACAGTGAAGGACTGCAGGAAGCCAGCTGTTCAAACTATTCTGAAAAATAAGATACTCTGGCATAGACATCTGTTATATCAACATTAATGACCCTTGCAATATGACATCATTGTGGAAATGTCACCACTCTATAATTATAAGCAACTAGGTGTCATTTGTACGATGACATCAAGATGCATGTCATTTGCCCAACCTCTTTCTCCTCCTGCAGAAGACCATGTATTTGTATTTGGAACTCTTCAAAAGCAGAAGGCAGGCCTGCCTGCAGAAGTCATATGTTGATAGCAACCTGCAGAAGCCTTTCCTTCTAAGAGGAATCCCTAGTGTTCTGCAGTGAAAAGAGGACAGTAGGGTTTGGGAGTTTTTTTGGACAGATGTTGGATACCAGCAATGATCCCTAATCAAAGAAACTTCATAATAGAAGCAGATGTTCTGCAGGATGCATCTAATGAACTGAACTGCAGTTCAGGAAACCTTACTCAGAAAAACTGCTACCAAATTTCTCTGTTGTTGTTTTGTTTGTTTATCCTTATAGGCAGTTCGCTCCCCACAGTGTTCTATGAATGTTTAACAGGTCTGTGGTTTAGGATCGATGAGGGGACAAATTTCTGGGGCAATAAAAGCTCATTTTTTTATGGGAGAAAGAAATGATGGGGAATTCAAAGGTCACAGAAAGATTGGTTTTGTACCATTATGTATTTATTAAATGCATATGTTGCCTATCAAGTGACTTGTTACTATGCATCTTAGTGTTCAAAAGCGACAGCCTAATAAAGGAAGCCTTTCCTTTCCTTCCCTTTTCTTCCGAACAATGCTTCTTCTTACAATGTTTCCCTTTTAATTTCTTGCTTCTCTCCTCGCATCCTCAGTGAATGAGTGGAAAGTATGCTATTAACCGCAACATCCTTTTAAGGCTTCTCTTGTAATCCAAGATCAAGGGCTCTTGGCCTACCACATGTTGCCTACATAATACACAATTGGTTGCTTCTAAAATACTCATAACATGCATAATTCCTGCTTGCAGTATTAGGTATTGGTAATGCTTCTAAACTGTAATTCCCGTCAACTCTCCCTACTTGGCATTACAATCCAACAACATTTAGGCAATTTATAATTCCTTACCTCTGTCCTAAACATCAGTAAGAAGATGGCAGTGATTAAAATACTGCTCTAAAAATAATATTGAGCTGAAGATTCCATGAAATTGAATCCCTTTATTTTTTTTTCTTACTGCTTTTTTATTTCAAAGCAACTTTAATGGCTTCTGATGTAGTAAGCTGAATGTGTATTAGGTTTTTGGTGCATTGAGGTTTTGTATACAGACTAATCGCTCGTTTCCCCTAAAGGTTGTCAACAACTTGATGCCATCCACGTCAGTCAGCTGGAAAGAGATACAGTTCTTGTGTGCTTGGACAGTAAGTGAATGGGATTCATACCCTGTCTAAAAGAAAATAGGAGATGGGGCATAATATATGACAGGAGGAATAAATACCTCAAAGGAAGATAAGATATTATTAAGAATGCATTCAGTTTCACCTGATGCAGAAAAATATCACAGTAGACATCAGACATGTGGCATTTTGGTGTTGTCATTGAAAAGGCCTTTCTTTTAGTGTTTTGTCTGATCCTAGAAATGGAGGCCTCCAGAGAAAATCTCTTTCCAATGATTCTAATTGAAAAGCACCTTCAGATAGGGAAAGTTCACTCTCAAGAAAAACTGAAAGCTTACACTCTGTGTAAATCAGACTAACAAAAGGATAGCTTCAAGCTCAAGGGAAGCCCTCACATAGATTTCTCACTAGGCGTCTGAATTTATTTATGTGGATTTATTTATGTTACAGCTTTTATAGAAGATCCCAATCTGTTCACTCTGGCCAGTGTATGAGAGCAAATCAAAACCAGAATTTCTCAAATTGCTGAAATAGATTCATGTAATTCGCTGCTTTTAGCCTCGGTACCACTCCTTTCAGCCTCAGAAATTTGAGTCAGTGTTTGTGACATCTTGGAATGACAGCACAAACCACTAAGCTTTTTGACAGTCTCTATAGTCTCTATAGTACTACATGGGTACAGGGTATACCTTTCATCATTTGATGTCTTGCAGAATGGATGCTAATTAGGCTCAGTGCTCACATTTTGCTATTCGATGTAATAAAGTTGTAGACATGTAGTAAAGCCAAATTGCTTAACACTTTCATTGTGGTGAATATTTCTTCAGCAAAAGCCCCCAAGTGGTGAGAAGCAGGAGTGACTTCTAAACCATTGTTACAGCAAAAGTTAACGTTTTCCAAAATTTGATAAATCTTTTCTGGCTCCCAACAGAAAGTAATACGGTATTGTAACGTGGTGGCTCAGTGGCTAAGACACTGAGCTTCTCGATCGAAAGGCTGGAAGGAGTGGTACCGAGGCTAAAAGCAGCGAATTACACGAATCTATTTCAGCAATTTGAGAAATTCTGGTTTTTGTTTGCTCTCATATACTGGCCAGAGTGAACAGATTGGGATCGTCTATAAAAGCTGTAACATAAATAAATCTTTATTTATTAAATAAATAAAGTATTTTTTAATGTGACACATGGCAATATTATCTCTGTTTCATCTGTGCAATTTTCTTCTAATTACAAAATCAAATTTAAGTTTTCTCCTGGCCTTGCTTCAGCCTCCAGATTACTTGGATATCTGTGCTGGCCCTCATGAGCCCATGGTGGCTCTTGGTTCAAAAAAGATTAAACGACAAAGATTAAACTCGTTAGAACCCAGATTGTTGGGGGCAATATGTTGACTCTGTAGAGAGGGCTGTAAAAGCACTGTGAAGCAGTATATAAGTCTAAGTGCTATTGCTATTTTCATAACGGCAAAGGAAAAGTCACTGATGAGGAAAAGAAAGATGATAGATAAATTTATTGATCTGGGGACAGATGATCTTATCTCTAATATGGAAAACCTGCTGAATATTTGGAGGGGAAAGTCAAATTTGTTTTTCAAGTTAGTGAAAAAGTCTAAAGAATTTCTATAAATGATCTCCATTGAATTCAACACAGTCTTAAAACAGTGAATTTAAATATTTTTAATGTCAGCAAAATTCAAACCATGTCTCTTGAAAAAACTGTCCAGTTGATTTGACCTTAAATTAGGGGTGTCAAACTCGCGTCATAACAGTGGGGTCACGTGACTTATTGGGACTTTTTTCCCCTTCACTAAACGGGGTGGGGGTGGGGCCAGCACGTGACGCATCTGGCCCCCAGGCCGCAAGTTTGACACCCCTGCCTTAAACTGAGTGAGGCTGACTGAGCCATAGTACAGAAAGTAAAATAAAGTTCTATGTTCTTCTTTGCTTTTGAAGGCAGGCTTTCAGCCTATTTGGCACCGAGATTCTTTTATTACTATTATATTGTTTGCTTTTTTTCAATCAAGGATTTGTGAAGATTGTGAATTTGCATGGTAAACTGAAGTCAAGCAAGAAGTTGGCGTCAGAACTAAGTTTTGATTTCTGCATTGAATCTGTAGGTGAGCAAATACTTTCCCTGTCATTTATTGTGCCGGATGTAACTATATCATATGTGAGAAGGTTGCACTGAAAACATTTTTAAAGGCTAAAATATCATGAGATTTCTGTGATATCGTTCTCAGCTCTTCTGTGTATGATGTGTCTTGGATTATTATTCAAACTTTGTCAGATTTCAGCATTCCTAATTGAAATCTCATAAGGTCTCAGTCCAGAATGCTAAAATTATATAAGATTTAGCAAGAATCTCTGTAATTTTTTAAATTATGAAAGTTATTTAATGTGTGGCAGTCTGTAGATGTTATTCAGAGTTTTTGCAGACAGAATGTCAGTAGGGACTACATTACTGATAGATGATAAACAGTTTTATAAATTACCACAGATTCAAAGAAGCAAAGAAAGTATTAAGGAAGCCCTCTATATCCTCAAATGCCTGTGCCTTTCTAACCAAGGGCCAGTCTTCAGGTTTAATGCTGCAATTTTTACAGTGGGAATATTCCTTCTGACTAACTTTTAAGATCCCTCTGATATTCAAGGTGTGATCACTTGGAATTATAAATTCTCATTGATTGGAGGCAGTTAAGTGTTAATATGATTGACGCATCACTTAATGTACTCCATTGCTTTAGAATTGTCCTTTAGCAGGGATAAATGAGAAAAGAGTCTCATTGAGAAAATGGGGTGCTTGTTCTATGTTGATTAATTATCAGCCAGTGGAAATTTAACAGAGTTTGATCTTCCCGGGTTTGGAAGTGTTACCCAAGATTCACTCATTCCACTGATCTGTTTCCATACTTCTACCTTTCATTTGGATCTCTCTCATATGGTAGGAACACAATGGAGTCTGGCTAATGAAATGGTATCCCTTGGATTTGCTTCCCTTTGTTCAGAAAGCTCATCCCCAAACATTCCTAATCAATCAGTCTTACATTGTGTCTCTTCTTGCAGTGTGCCTCCAGGACAGTGTGTTGGCCTTCTGGAAACATGGGATGCAAGGCAAAAGTTTTAAGTCTGATGAAGTAAGTTTGGGCAAGAGTGTTGTTGATCATTGTTTTGCTATCCTCCTTACCCTTCAGTTAGGAAGGTGCCAGTCACAGACAAAGGAATCCTGAACAACATAATCCCCCTTGTTGCTTCTAATCTGTACTTGAATAATTTTATTGGCTCGAAGACAGATCTTAGGCAGAGTGTGTTCTGTTGTGATGCAAAAAGAGAAAAAGAATAGCTTACTAGGTAGTGATAAGTAGCAGTGGTGAAATCTAAAATTTATTACTACTCGTTCTGTGGGCGTGGCTTGGTGGGGGGTAATGTGACAGTGGGCGTGGCCATTTTTAAAAAAACTGTTAAAACCATTTTTTCTACAACCTCTTCAGCGAAGAGGTTATAAAAAAATGCTTTCAAAAGGCTCGGACGATCCCAGCTGAGTTCCTGAGGCTTTTTTTCTTTTAAATGCCTCTGACGATCAGGCAACTCAGCTTGGATTGTCAGAGGCATTTAAAAGAAAAAAAGGAGTTTTTTCTTTTAAATGCCTCTGACGATCCAAGCGGAGTTGCCTGATAAGCAGAGGCTTTTTTTCTTTTAAAAGCCTTTGACGATCCCAGCTGAGCCGCGTGATCATCAGAAGCTTTTTTTTTTTTTTACTTTTAAAAGCATTTTTTCGGCCCAAGAGATTGTAGAAAAAAGTCTTTTAAAAGTAAAAAAAAAAAAAAAAAGCCTCTGATGATTGTGCGGCTCAGCTGGGCATTGTGGGGGGGCAGGGATTTTTGCTACTGGTTCTCCGAACCACCCGCCTCCATCGCTACTGGATTGGGCGATCCGGTCCAAACCGGGAGCATTTCACCCGATAAGTATGTATTGTTTCCTCCTGCTCATGGGAATACCCAACACTGAATTTCATGGATCTGATTTAATTTGTTTGTTTGTTTGTTTGTCAAAAATGTACAAGATAACAAGTGTAGGTATGAACATAAACACGAACAAAGGGAGTAAATACAGATAAATGGGGACAGTAAGACAGGGACGGTAGGTGCGCTGGTGTGCTTATGCACGCCTCCTTTAATACAGCTTCCTTTGCACTTAGCATTCTGTTGAACTGGCTAGGAGTTCTGCATTCAAATCATAGCTCAGCCACTTTCGTACTGGTACTCTTTTGACTTCAATTTCTCCCAATTTGTGGCAAGGAAATCTCACTGATCTATCTTACTGATGTAAAAAAGATGTTGAGACTCTAGAAAGAGTTCAGAGAAGAGCAACAAAGATGATTAGGGGACTGGAGGCTAAAACAACTGAAGAACGGTTGCAGAAACTGGGTATGTCTAGTCTGATGAAAAGAAGGACTAGGGGGTGACATGATAGCAATGTTCCAATATCTCAGGGGCTGCCCCAAAGAAGAGGGAGTCAAACTATTCTCCAAAGCACCTAAGGGCAGGACAAGAAGTATTGGGTGGAAACTAATCAAGGAGAGAAGCAACTTAGAACTAAGGAGAAATTTCCTGACAGTTAGAACAATTAATCAATGGAATAACTTGCCTCCAGAAGTTGTGGATGCTCCAACACTGGAAGTTTTAAAGAAGAGATTGAATAACCATTTGTCTGAAGTGGTGTAGGGTTTCCTGCCTGAGCAGGGGGTTGGACTAGAAGACCTCCCAAAGTCGCTTCCAACTCTATTATTCTGTATTCTGTATCTTATAATATTTTTGTCAGGATCATAGAGATATTTGGTATAATGCTATTAAAATGTCCAATGTTTGTATTGTCCCAAACTGGTAGAATCTGCTATTGGATTAAAAACAGGCATATTTCCTTGATCAGTTTTGAGTAAGACCATAGTAGGATGCCCTATTTCCTGTCATGGGACTTAGGTTTAATCCCTGTCAACTTCCATTTGAAAAAAACATTAAAAGAGAGGAGAGATCCTTCTCTGGCTGAAAATTGGTCTAACTAAGTTAGCTAGAGGTCCATCTAGTTGAATGGCAGCTTCCCAAATTGAACGGAAACTCTCAAAAGGTTGATCTGCTGAACGTAGTTGTGCTCCGTATCAGCAACACTACCTATAAAAATCTCTCCTCCTGTATAAACAAATGTGACTTTTCTGAGCTGAAGAAGAATTGCATTACTAGGGTTTAGTACATAATGTAAAAATGAGTTGGTGTGTATATTATTAAAAGTTGATGGCCCGTTTGAAACAATTCTCATTTGCCATCTGAATTAGGTTTGTTCTTTTCCAAATGGGCAAAAATGCTCTTCTGTCAGTTACTCACATTGTGTTCTTTTTTGGGTATTTTGCAGGTTACCCAGGAGATCTCTGATGAAACAAGGGTGTTCCGTTTACTGGGATCTGACAGGTGAGCTGAGAGGAGCAGCCTACAGCCTTTTCTCCTTTAAAAAGAAAATAGTACATTTAGAGAAATAATCATTGTCTCCCTGTGTTCTTCTTAAGGGTTTTTTTCTGCCACTGCCTTCCCCCACCTTTATACCACCGTGTCAGGCAATTGCAGGTCCAAGGCACCATACCTTTTGATTGATACACAAACCTTTCACATAATCTCAGCCCTTGCAACTTTCAAGTAAAGCTCTGACAAACACAGCAGACACTCCGTAGTTTCAAGGCCAAAGCCAACATTTCAAGAAGAATGAAGCTAGAAGGGAGAGAAGATACACCCACCATAGAAGTAGTTTGAGAACCAGATGCTATATTCCATAAAGCACTCTTCAGATTGTATAATTTTTTTGCCCTTTGATCTGATTATTTCTATCTAATGTTTTTTCTAAGTTCACATATAATACTCTTCTCCTCACCTTCGGTCTGTCCATTTCTGTTTGAATAAGATACAACCATGAACTCTTAAAATTCTAGTCCTGAATTTCATCTGAACAGATTTCACTGTCTGTTAAATTATATTAACCTTCCTGCAGTAAGATTTTTAATGTTTCCTTTTTGTTTCCTTTACATTTTACATTTGCATAGAGATGCTAAAACCACATCCACTCACCCAAATAAATGTATAGATATATAAAATATAGGATCTCCAAACACTATGTAGCAGTATGGTATTCAAATTTCTTGAGTATCAGACTTCTTACTACTCTGAAGAACTGTAACGTTGGCTTCTCGTTTAAAGAATCCTAGATTCTGAGAGGATCCTGTAGGCTTCAATTCCATCTACCCTGTTCTGAGAGTATTTGAAGGGTTATAATATTGAGAAAAGGCACAAGCTAAAAGTCTTGAGGTTTCAGGGGTTGCCACCCACATTTCTAAAGCAGGGGTGGGCAATTAATTTTCCCAAGGAGCCACATGGAAAACTGGGACTGTTGTGGAGGTCTGAATCAATAGGGCTGTGAAGGCTCATAGGCAGATATATAGATTTTTAAAAATGGCAGTTGCCTTCAAAATGAAAGCAATACAGTTATATGGCCTGCATGGTGTAGGAGGGACCAGTCTACTGCACCTGCAGCAGTCTTAGGATGGACCTGTCTATCATGTCTCCGACAGCCTAAGGAAGGCTATTTTCCTTCCAAAGAGGGAGAACGGGCCAGCCTGCTGGATTCACCAAGGCTTCTCCCTCATTGGTACTTCTGGCGGTAAAACCCTATTTAATTTCCAGTTAAATAGTTTCCTGTCCAGACAGGAACAACCAAAGGGCCATATGTGGCCTGCGGGTTGTAAAATTCCCAGCTCCGTCTTAAAGGAACATTTCTGCATCATATCTGCATATCTACTGTACATGCATGATTGCATAAGAAAACACGGGTGCCAAGATGGATGGGGAGGTGATTGGCGGGTTAGAAGTGGTCCAGTAGCAAATGCTCAAGGAACAGCATCCGGGATGTCTGCAACAACTGCTGACTTACTTATTCTATGCTTGCCCCACAGGGTGGTGGTGCTGGAAAGCAGGCCGACTGATAATCCAACAGCACACAGCAATCTCTACATTTTGGCAGGCCACGAGAACAGTTACTAAGCAACCGTGAATCGACTTGAACTGTGAGCCAGCAATATGTTGCCTAAGGAAGCCGCTCTTTATGGATCTCCTGTTCAAGACATATTATGTGGCACCTTTTTTTCTCCCCTTCTCCCTCTGCCTTCACACTCTCCGATTGATGTCTGAACGGACCCTGTTTTTAGGATCAAGAGCCAAACGTCGCACGTGTCTTGCAGCTGGGAAGCAGCTGTTCTCTCCCTTGCCACTGTGTGGTTGGTTATGTTGTTGGCTTAATAAAAGCTGTGAGATCATCAGTCCCTTCTATTTGTTAGGCCTACAGAAGCATGAATGTTGGAAAATCTCAAAACTCAGTCAAAATGATTTGGGACAGGATTTCTTCATGCTCAGGTTCATGGCTTGGGCTGCTGATTTCATCATCTTCTGACAATGCCTACTTTTTGGATACTGGGAGTTGAAGTCAACAGCGAAATAAGGAAAGGGGGGATGCCTGTGGGGCAGGACCCAGTGGAAATGAATTTCTCCTCTGTGAGGCCTTCATGGGTTTTCTCTCGTGTGCCACCAAAACATCCCCGTGTCAGGGAAATCCTCAGCAGAGGTTCCCAGGAAGTTGTGTTTGTGTCTTTATTTTTTAACGCAGCCGTTCTCTATGGATTTGTAAAGAAACACTATTTAATCTTTATTTATTAATCTGCTGCTAGGGTGGTGATGTGATGCATTTTAACTTCCAGCACACGAAGGTTGCAGCGCAGCTTTTGGTTGTGGGTGGGTGGGTGGTTTGTTTTTTTGGTTGTTGTTTTTTTTTAAACAATTGTAAAAACAAAAACAGCATTCTTCTTGACCTTTTCTTAGATATAGGACATTGTTGAAGGGAGGTGTTTATATAGAGAGGATTTTAAAATTTAAAAAAAGCCTTTTTCGCTATATAAAAGCAGTTTTGTACAAGAATATTTCGTATGGGTTTGGCTTATGGAATTGGTCATTAAAGATCATTTGGTATCGATTGAAATTATGTTTGAAATGCAAGGTAAGTTTTAGAGAGGATCAATAACAGTCTGGAAAATTGGCAAAAGCTACAAAATAGATATAGGGTGAGTTATGCAGTATATGCGTGTGTGTATGCGAGTGTGCATTTGAGGAGGGAAGCCACATTCCATATGTCAGTTCTCATAAGCGTGTTGGAGGAACAGAGGTTTATCCGGATGTACAAGCATTCATGCTCCAGATTCAGCTGTCAAAATGTGACACAGGTTTGTCCTGCACTGGTCACCAATGGCTGACGGAGACTGGGGTCCCTCTTGATGTTGACTAGCCATTTGCGAGAGATGCCTGTGCTTTGCCCCAAAGTGTGTCTTATTGGAAAAAGATAACAGCTTTTTCCCACATCAACCCTCCTAATGTGCCCCAATGTCAAACTAGAGATTCAGAATGCCCTGGACTGGACAAACCTTTCTAAACATAATGCCCCTGCATGTTTCAAGGAGTTTTTAAATGCTTTAATTTGTTCATGGACACGTATTTTATTTATACTATGCCAGAATGAAGTTGGATAAAATGCAGTGCCTAGGAAAAATGAAATATTTATTTCAACTTGGGCACATTTGAGTGGTAGGTTTATTTCTTGGTGGTATGGTATAAATATATATATAAGAAACAGTATTGTCTAATAAATCTTGGGAAATCTTATTTTCTCCATTATCCTTTGTTCAAGGCTGTCATCCATGTTTCCTTTTTTGTTTTCCCAATTAAACTATCCCCATTAAACTATGTCTGTTTTTATTAAAGGGACAAACATGGATTTATACATATGAAAGAGTTTGAAGGACAATTATTTTAATAAGTTTCCCATTTTTCCTCCTAAGAAAAAACTCATTTTGTTTATATCACAAAACAGATTGAAATGCAGTTTGTTTGCCAACTAGCAGAGCCCTCACAGTTTGAAACAGTGTCCATCTTGTGGGTACAACGTATCTCAGGCCTACACATTATCTATTTGGTAGCAGACAATGATACTTAATTTCACTCAGTAGCATCTCTGCTCTTATTAAGAAGTGTGCGTGTGTCCATGTCTTTCCACATAGATGCAATTCTCAATTTTGGATACAGCATGCTCTGAATTCGCATTTCAGGAAGAGCCCAGGAGATCCAATCTGTAACAGGATGAGTTGCATGTATTGGCTTATATTTGAATCTCTGCTTTGTTGAGAATCTCAGGAATCTTAATCTCAGGCCAGGCTGTTTCAATCTTTAATATTCTTAAGTATGTAAGCATAAAATCATACATGCTTCCTGAACCATTAGGAGGGAGAATGGTATTCAGATGGGTTGTTCAATAACTATCATATTGAAATTGGCAAGAGACATTTCTATTCTACTTTGTAACTAATTGTACACTCTGGAAAGTAAGCATAATGGGTGAATGAATGCATCATGGATGATGGTATTCATTAATGATTGCAACAGCTATTACGTAGGACATACAGAAGACTGGCAGAGCGTAATCTTGAGCACCAACTAGTGGTTGGAAGACATAATTTCACAACATATGGACAGGCTTAACCATAGTCTCAATTGGGAAACTGACCATCTTAGACCAAGCCAAGTCCAAAAACGCTAAGAAATTTCTAGAAGCCTGGCACTCTAACATAATTAGCCATCAATAGACACATAGACAAACAATATCTACATACGATGCAAAGGAGACAATCTACAAACTAAAAAGGGAACAAAAAGACCAAACCCCTCCCCATCAGCAGTCAGCACCCAGATGAGCATAGATTAAGTCCAAGATTAACATCAGATCAACAATCAAGCAAATGATACCCCAATCAAGGAACCGCCAAACAAGCAGTAAACAGCCCAAAGAACTTAAAAGACCACCTAGACTAGAATATAAACATAGAGCAAACCCCACTCCTTACTAGCACTGATGGTGTCACCTAGTTTGGGCAATGAGCCTGCAAGAAAACAACCAAGCTCAGAGAGCACCAAGGACCCCTCATATGTAAATAGGGTTTGCAGCAAGAATTAGGCAGGTTTATAAGCTGTCACTTTGAGGGGTAACAAGTGATCTCTGGAAAGAAGGTGGGTTGTAAAGGGAGGGAGAAGAGCCTAATGCTGGGAAAGATTGAGGGCAAAAGAAGAAGGGAATGACAGAGAATGAGGTGGCTGGATGGAGTCACTGAAGCAGTCGGCGTGAGTTTAAATGGACTCCAGAGGATGGTAGAGGACAGGAAGGCCTGGAGGAACGTCCATGGGATTGCGATGGGTTGGACACGACTTCACAACTAACAACAACAAAGGGAGGGAAAGTAAAAGGGGGGGGGGTCTACTTTCAATTAATATTTGAAAGGTTCTCAACAGAACTGAAATTGAGGCTGTTGTTTTTACCAAGATAGCAAGACTAGACAGATCAATGGTTACCATGTTGATCAGTAGTTCACCTAATTTCCCAGAAGTATCTGCATTGCTCCAGATACTTTCATGCAAAAATGAATTGTTTTCATGGGCATAAAGGGGCTAGAGGGGGCATGACATCACATAAGTAGCACAGGTGACACCATTTGCCCAAGAATATTATGTGATTTCATCATGGCTTTTCATGGATACAGTAAAATTTTCATAAATTAGCCTCTGATTTGTCTCAGCTGCCCAGTGTCATTGTGGAATTGGACAACCTGGAAAATTGGAATATTAAAACTTGACTTTGGAGATATACTTGAAGCAAGAAGATTCTAGGCTGCAAGATGATGGTTTTAAAAGGACAGGGTAGTACCCAGTAAAGTGGTCAAGCATCCTTTCCATAAAGAATTTGGATTGCTGACATTTGCTGGGTTCACAGAAGTCAGTCACTTTCTCAAGTCAATCCACCTTACAGGGTGGTGGTTGTGAGGGGAAATAAGAGAAAGGAATATTCGGTATATTTGTTGCCTTGAATTGTTTATAAAATAATAAAGCCTATATAAAAAATTTAAAAAGCCTGTAAGTATTAAGAAACATAAGTGTGCCCAAATAAAACACATTCCATTATGGCTGACTATAATAGCCTGATGATTCAGTAAGATGAACTACAAATTACCTATTCCTATTTTAAGCAGGATTCAAATGACTAAACCCAGCCACTAATGTTCAAAGTCCTATTCAGTTAGGAAATTTGCTGGAAGTTCCAGACTTGAGGTTAGCAGAGATTCAGACATTCATGCATGCTATTATTTAACACAATGCAAGCAAGAAATGCAAGCAAGACTTAGCAGTTTCATGGTTTACTCAACCTAATTTTCTGGGTTCACATGGCACTGGCTGATAAACTAAATAGGCTGGATTCACACTGGAAGCTACATTAAGCCACGATTGGCTTGTTTATTGATAAGTGGGTGGTAAAAGTCAATTTATGTACACTGAGCGCATATATATCAAAGACAAATTCCTTGTGTGTCCAATCATACATGGCCAATAAAGAATTCTAGTCTAGTCTAGTCTAGTCTAGTTTCATGTCTTCCATACCAAAGCTCTTTATTAATAGGTTTGAAGCTATCAATCCAAAATCCTAATCTCATTTTGCTTTCCATTAGGTTTTCAAGACACTTGAAACCACAGACTACTCGATCCTAGTTTAGTCAACTATATTGTGTGATTTCATCCCTGTGGTTAGTTGATGGATGTGTGCGAAAGTGAAAATAAAATAAAATAATATTTTAAAGAAAGAAAGAAAGAAAATACACTAACCACGGAGAGGCTTGTGAACTCAGGCTTCTCCCATTGCTTTTACACCTGCGATCGGGTTTGAGCAGTGGAGTATCTTTAAATTTGAGACCAAGTAGTTTGCAATGGAAGGAACGCAAAGAAATGCTGTTGGTTTTTTTTGCACCACACAGTATTTTGGCCTTCTTTGAACAACAAAGAGAAAAAGTTCAGCGCGTTTTAGTAGAAAAGGGGGGAAATGCGTCACCCCGCAGCAAAATGTATCGGACGTTACAGGCTTCAAAATGGAACAAATCCCTGTTCTAAGCGCCTCCGCGAAGCAATGCCGCCCTTCTGCATTGTCCTCTCTCCTGACAGACGGAGCCACGACAGACCGTCCAGCCTGCTGTTCGGATGGCTGGGCTGTCACCTTCGGTCGCCGAAAACGGCGGCCTTCAGCCTCCTCCTGCCCTACGGTCCACCTCCAGGAGGCGGGCAGTGGCGAGAGACCGTCGCCTCCCCGCACCGCCTTCTTCCCCCCACCCCGCCACCTCTCGCCCGGGGGCCGCCCTGACTGGCAGCCACTTCAGCGTCTGCGCCCGACGGGCCGGAGTGGCGCGTGAAGGAGTCGCGTCTGCCGCCACATTTGCCCGCCCGCGCAACAGGCGAGAGAAGCGGGCACCAGCTGCCGGGAGCCATCGCCGGGCGGCATGAAAGCGAAGTCTCGCACCGAGGGTGAGAAGAACTGCTGGTGGGAATCCTCTCGCTCCCGGTCTCTGAGCGCAAGCAAAGCGCGCCTTTGGTCGAGCAAGGGACTGCGCGGCGGAGGAGGTCCTTCTCGGCTGCGAGTTGAGAGGAACGCGCGCTTTTCTGTGGAGAATTAGATAACTCCCTGCAGACTTTGCAGGGCTAATGGAAGGGAGGGTACTTCTGAGGATATGCAGAGGGCACTTTAAGTGGGGGGGGAGGGGAAGGAGGGGACATACTTGGTCCCTCAAGCGGGCTTCTTCCTGCTGGGAAAAGAAAAACGTCTGAATTGCCTCTGAGACGGCAACATTCGCCTCTGCAGCTGCCCACTCCACCCCCCTCCATGCCTGTCAGTGCATCCTGAGCGTACATCTCTCCTTTTATCCCAAAGGGGCTGCTTGCAGGCCTGAGGGAAAGACTACCAAGAGGCTATTGGGCTGGTGAGAGTAGAGGGGACATCCCCAAGTCCTCTTTTAGGATCCTCTCTGGGACCATCTCCACTGTGCCCTTCTCATACACCTGCTGGCACTATTATCCTCTGGAGGTGTTTTTTTTTTATTTATTGCAGGCAGGCGAGACAAGGAAGGGGGGAAGCCAAAGCTGGGCCTTGTCCCTTGCCTTGCCTCCTGTCCCTTCCTTCCTTCCTTAAGGCAGAGAGGCAGGCGTGTGTTTTGCTGCTGATGGGCTTGCCCAGCTGGCTGCACCTCCCTGGCAACCTGCCTTTGCCTAAAGGTGCTGAATTAAAATTTAATTTACAGATGGGCCTTTTGCAAGGGGAAAGTGGTCTGAAAACGCAGAGGCCACTGGAGCCTTCCAGCAATCGGGTTTCAGATTGCACTAGAGGCGCTAGTATCCATCACTTTGGTGCGGAGAGCGCCTTACAATCCTCGCCCTCCTTTTTCCTCCGTGTTTCTAAATTCACGGAGTAATGCTACCACTGTGCAGATTTTACGCTGTGCAGATTGTGCTCCTTTTTTTTACAGACAAGGGGGCCCTTTCAATATAGGGCATTTGTACAATTTGTTGTTAGGAGGGTTGCATGCTTGCAATACCGTAGTGGTGTTGGAATCATCACAAAACATCAATTTGCCATGGAGTAAGCTGAACTTGGTCCAGCTCAACCCCTCGTATCCTTCAGAATGATCCCACTTCAACATATCTTTGTCCTGGGTATGGGGGAGTGGGGCAAATAGGCATGCCCTACTCCAAATACTAGCCTGCAGCCCCCAACCATTTTCATTTTCTAAGAATGTCTTTGTGGGGCCCAGAGATATATTGGTAAAGGAAGAAAACACTAGACTTGTGCTTTGCTTTGTAGCATGCTCACATCTCTGTTTGAGTTAAAAGACTTTATAATAAAAATTGTTTGTTAGGGCAGGGAGCCTGGCAGGCATCCAGGGGCACCTGACAGCCCTCAGGCATCACGTTAGAGACCCAGAAGCATTACAGAATAACATTAACTTGGAAATAACTTTTTTTTTTGTTGTTCTAAGGAGCTTAAGGTCTGAATCTGACTGAATGTAGAGATGATCAGATCTGAATAGAGGAGTGGAGGTAAAGAGAACACAGGGAAGGAGAAAATAGGATGGGGAGAGTTTGCATAAATACAATCAGATAGCCTTATGTGGTTGCTGTGACAGAAATCCAAAAGGTTAACCAATAGATTAAAAAAAAAAAGGCTTTTGAGGTGAAATGTGATTAAGGGGAAAGAAAGGGACTGAGCAGAAGTTCCAGGAGTTCCAAGTCTTGAGGACAGTGTGAAAGAACAAATAGAGCCAAAAGTTGCAGGAATTACGAACAGAAATGTATGGTGTTAAGAAAGATAGTCATGACTTTTCCAAGGCTACGGCTACTTCTTGACTTACGGCCACAACTGAAATTTCTGTGGCTAAGTGGGGCAGCTGTTAAGTGAGTCAGGCTCAATTTTATAACCTTGTTGCAGTGGTCATTAAATGGATCACCACAGTTAAGTGAATACACAGTTGTTAAGTGAATCTGGCTTCCCTATTGAATGATTTTGCTTCTTGGAAGCCAACTAGGAAAGTCACCAATGATGAACGTGGGACCCCGGGACACTGCAACTAATATAAATACATTCCAGTTGCCAAGCGCTCAAACACGCTGTACCAGTTGTAAGTGCAAGGATTTGTTGTAAGTCACTTTTTTCAGCACCATTGTAGCTTCAGTCACTAAACGAAAGGTTGAAAGTCGAGAATTACCTGCATTTGATATGTTTTGTGGCAGATCTAGGAAGCTTTATCCTGACATTTATCCTTACATTTCTATCCCACCATTTTCATTATTAAAAAGAATCTCAAAATGGTTATAAGTCATTGCAAACAATTAAATTTAAATTATCATCATCTTAAAAAAATTAATGTAAATAACTTTTAATCGCTATTAAGTATGGAACAGAAAAGTACTGTGGTTCCAATTTAACTGAAAGTCTGAAAATGTGCATCTTTAAAAGAAGTTCAGCTTCAACTGTTAACTAAACAGGAATAGATTCTGCAATGGAGGTTTTTGTACTGGAAACTTCATTCAGGTCATTGTATTATGAATTGAGCAACTTCAATGAGACATCTTTTGTAGATCTTTTGTAGCTGATGGACACCTACGAAAGGAGGTATCCAGATCCCAAAGATATCCAGGTCCCAAATTAATCAGGCACTGTGTGAGATTGCAAGTACTGTAGAGATAAATCTAATTAACAGAAAATTAAAGGCTTCCTCAACTCATGCTTGGCCCATGGGATCTACATTAATATCTCCAGGTCCTCTGGAACATCTACAGAAGTAGTTTGCCACTGACTTCTCCCGGTTGGTATCTTCAGTTTCCCAGTGCAGCTTGTTTCCCAAGGCTTTTTTGCAGGCCTTCTATCCAGACCTGACTCTGTTTCATTTTTTTCAAGGTCATCCAAGATTGAATAGGTCCTATCAAGGCAATGACTAATTAGCTGAGTGAAAAAATAAAGGTGAAGGGTCAGTTTATACATCACATTAATTCATAATATGTTTGCTGGCTTTAGAAGTCCAATGAAATGTGGGCACTGCCATATTAAATAGAAACTTTTCCACAACAAACCACACTGTAATTTCAATCATTCCAGTTCATTTCAGTGGAACTGGTGGAGAAAAACTTCATTAAGTTCCATTTAATTTTTTCTAGCGAGAGGTTTTGGGAGCTTGCCCAGTGCTGTAGGGTAAATAGCAAGGTATTTCAAGCAACAGTGATGAAGCCACTTAAAAAGAGGTCTTGTTTTTTTTAAAAAAAACTCCAATCTCTCCTTGCCACCTGCTGGATTATCAGGGGTGGGGGGTACTGAAGACTAGTGCATTCTTTAAAACAAAGTAAATATAGGCTCGGATTGCTTGGTCCATTAAAAAATCAGTATGGTGTGGTTATGTTCCATAGATTCTATAGATGTTAAGTGTGGCTGCAACCATATTTTTACATTTGTCTTACAGGTTTAAGATGATTGCGATCTTTTGCAACTTTTGAATTATTCAGATCCTCAAGAGAGCATCTTACTCACCAGGTCTTGCTGAAAGTGGATAACATCTTAAGAGATTCTTTTCTGTTAGCAATGGAGAAATATGAAAAAATCAGTAAAATTGGGGAAGGCTCCTATGGGGTTGTTTTCAAATGCCGAAACAAAGACACCGGGCAAATTGTTGCTATCAAAAAGTTCCTGGAATCTGAAGATGATCCTGTTATTAAAAAAATTGCACTTCGAGAGATTCGGATGTTAAAGGTAATGAACTGGAATTTGCTTATCAGAAACTTATTTGATTAAAGCTGTATATGCTTTTCTATACGCTTATTGTTTTTCTTTCTTGTAACTAATCCAATGGCCCTTTTTATCTGAACATCACTGTGCCTTTTATATGGCAAATATACTGTTGGATGCCTGCCTAAGAGTCATCCAGCTTTTGGAAACTTATCTTTAAAATGTATTTCATGGATCATTAACTATACATAAAGTACATGGACTATGCATTTGATGATAGAAAGCTCTGATAAAAAGCAGTGGAAAGAGTGGATATAAATAAGATTATTTATTTACTCAATATACATATCACACGTGAACTATAGATTTAGAATGAACATATTTTAACAGTAGTGACTTTCATTGTTGTATTCCATTCTGTTTGAGAACTTTTAATTCTATAAGAAGATTGATAAATCTCTAATGTAGACATGATTAATTGTGATTAGGATAGCAGAAAGCTGTTTTCTTCCTTTCTTTCAAGCTTCTTGTGGTACCTAAATCAATTCATGTAAATTCTTTACCTCATATACTCTCTCATAGATTCTCTCCGATCAGTTTACAATGAATTTTTATCATATCTGTCTCTGAGAGGTTCACAACCTAAGAGTTATCTTAGGAAGAGAGTATTTGGCTTTCGATGTATGTATTAAACACTTGTCCGTTTGTCTCTCTTGAAAGATTTTCTGATGGTATGAGGGCCAGGGAATTTTTTGGGAAAAGCTTCTTACACAGTGTCCTCCTGATACTGGGCCTAAATATATTCCATTCCAAATGAAGCAAAACAGCATACCAAGATAACCCATTGTGTAAGAGGAAAAAAACTTTCATTTTGTAATTGATGTAAATCATTGTGGACAATTGATTGAGGTCTTAGTTTTCTTGGATTTATTCTGCTGATTATATGTCATTTGTGGGCAAACATTAGCACCAATGGGCCACAGTTCAATCCTCCTGCTGTTCCTAATATTAACATAATTTATGTTTACATGTTGGTTTATTCAATTTATATAGCCACCCATTTTACAACAACAACTCTGGGCAACTAACACAACTTAAAGCACTAAATATAAATGATTATAAATTACAATTAAGAAAAGCATATAAAAGAAAACCTTCAACTGTCCACCATTAGTATTAATTACTATAATCATTGGTATCGTATCTTGTAGTATTATTTTTAGCACAAAAAGGATATACAAAGAACAAGGCACTGTAAAAATAGCAGGGACTCAGTTTCTGCAATAGCTTTCCTGCTGATATATATATATATATATATTAATTTGATTTATATGCCGCCCTTCTCCGGAGACTCAGGGCGGCTTACAATGTGCTCAGCAATAGCCTTCATCCTTTTGTATATTTATACAAAGTCAGCTTATTGCCCCCACAAACTGGGTCCTCATTTCACCTACCTTAGAAATGATGGAAGGCTGAGTCAACCTTGAGCCTTGGCGAGATTTGAACCTGCAGTAATTGCAGGCAGCTGGTCTTAATAACCAGCTTAATAACAGGGTGCCTTAGACCACTGTACTACCAAGGCTCTTATATTTGGATGCATATTTTTGTTTTTTCCAATAGATAGTGGACAATCTCTTATTTATTTATTTTTTGTTAAAAGCCAAAATAATCTTTAAAAATAGTTGACTAAATTCAGGTGAGCCATAATTCAGTAATTTTGCAGTCAATATTAAATTGGTTTGCAGTTCATTTGTTGTTGTTGTTAGTTGCGAAGTTGTGTCCGACCCATTGCGGCCCCATGGACAACATTCTTCCAGGCCTTCCTGTCCTCTACCATTCCCTGGAGTCCATTTAAGCTTGCGCTGATTACTTCAGTGACTCCATCCAGCCACCTCATTCTCTGTCATCCTCTTCTTCTTTTACCCTAAATTGTTCCCAGCATTAGTCTCTTCTCCAGTGAGTACTTCCTTCTCATTAGGTGGCCAAAGTATTTGATCGCAGTTCATAAACCACATCAAATTGTTTTAGAAGTTTGAAGTTGGAGTGGCATTGACTAGCTGTTTTCCAAGATAAGTCCCTTAAAAGAACCATGATGTCCTGGCTTTTGTTCCACACCTGGCCATTTGTCTTGCAGGTGGAATAAGACAAATAGAAAATGGTGTTTATCAGTCAAAAGTTTATCCCCTGCATAATGCACCCACCAATATGAAAAAGTAAAAGGAGGTAGCAGCTGGATGTTGGGTCAGTTGGAAAAAGTATTGTTGGATTAATATTGAGGAGACTCAAATGGACTTGAGTTTATCAGCATTTCACTAAGTGCTGAAAAGATGGTTGCAACCCCGAACCTTAAACCAGGATGTAGAATGAGCTCATTCTGGTGTTCTTTTAATATGTGTGTTGAATTCAGGGACATTGGGGTATTTCAATTGCTTTCAACTTTTTAAATTATTATTATTGGTTATTCTACTATTTATTAGCCATCCAGTGCTGTGTCTTGAGTTGGCTGCCATATATATTTAAATCACAAGTAAATTTGGAAACCCAGTTTATTCCCCTTAAGCCAAGAAATTGCACTGAATTATTTTGGATAAGGAAATAGTTGCTGTGAAGATAAAATTGGAGAAAGTATATTTCGTCTGTTAAAAAATATCCATCCATCCATTTTATTAGCAATGCATACTTGAAATAAAATGAGCCTTGTTGTGATGAAAATGTCTTCTGGTCAATTCTGAGGGATAACACCCAGTTCTAACTCTCCATTCAGATGATATTGCCTTAAGCCTTTAGGTCCATAGGAGGTAACCACGGGTGATTTTAGCAAGGGGTTCTCTGCCCGGTTGCTGGGTGGGTGTGGCCATGGCAGGCATTGCCTAGTTGGCCTCCTGCACCATGGTGGGGGGAGGTGTTGTTGCCCTCCCCGGGCTCCGGAGGCTTTCTTTGAGCCTCCGGGAGGGGGGAAAATGACCTCCCCAGGCTCCAGAGGCCCTCTGGAGTCTGGAAACTGGCCTGTTTCCGGCCTTCCCGAACTTCCGGTAGGCCCGTTTTTCATCCTCCCCGAGCCTCTGCATACACCCTGCACTTACCTGCATCCAAAACAGGCTGTGTGTGGACTCCTGGAGGGGCAGGGTGGGCGGGGCAGGGTGGGCGGGGCAGGGGCAGCCAGGAGTGGGATTTGGAGGTTCTCCGAACTGCACAGAATCTTAGCTAGAGGTTCTCCCAAACCCCTGTGAACCCCCAGCAGCCCATCCCTGGAGGTAACCATGGGTCCTGTGGATATTTTATGTTACTATTCCTCAATTCCAAAACTTTGACTATGTTGCTGGCACAAGTGGATGTGGTACCACAAAGCCAATGAGGATATCAAGTTGCTTACTTCTCTTTGTGCATGCTTTAAATCCATAGTAGCATTCAAATCTACCCTAGCTATCTGAAGAGATCCAGAAGTCTGATAAGCTATTGTGGAAAGATTAATAGGGATTTCTAAAGCCCAGGAAGAAATTCAATAGTGGGGGCAGCAGCTTATGTCAGGAAAACAGGTGATAAATGGCCATTGAAGGAACCAAGAAAGAGAGCTGGGGAAGCAGAGTATCTCAACAATTTGCACCATTCTTTTCAAATGGATCTGTGTGCTGAATTGTGTTGATTGAACAAGTGCGGGCCTGCTCTGCCGCCAGTTCTGAAAAACACTTTCTCAGTCAATAGTAACAGATTGTTTGTTTGCTAATTGGAGAACAGTGTGGGTTGAGATCTAATCCAGTGGGTGTGGGGAGACAGGATTCTTAATCCATCATTTTTCTGTGTTGTATAAACAAAGAAAGAACAAAGGCGTCAACAACGCCATAGTCATTCAGATTTAAGAGATTAAATGAGCAGCGCCATTTACCTTGTCTGCCTTTAGGGTACAAGTGTTGGGTTTGAAATATATGAACATAAGGCTATCAATGGAAAAAAAGGCTATTGGTAGTTGTATATCAACTTTTGTGTCAGAGGCAGGGTGCATCTGGATCCTAGTTGCTGGGAGACGTGTCTTGCTTGTGAGTTTCTTTCTGTGGGAAACATGGTGCCATTTTTAGGCCTTCCATCCAATCCAGCACAACTTTTTATAAACTCTTTTGAACACCGAAGCTAGGAGACCCCAGGGTGATATCTTGGTATTATAAAAATCTGAAAGCACCTTTTTCTTGCTGTTTTGCTGTGTTGTTAAATCATTCTGCGTTGAGTTAGTATGACCTCTGAAGCAGACGTGAGCAGCCCATGACTGCTCACGTCTGCTCATTTGTTAAACATATTTGCCAAATCTTTAAAGTTGGCCAACTTCATAATATGGTATACAATACTAAAAGCAATTGAAAATAATTGTAACCAGCAAAAAAAAAAAAGATAAATGTCTAAGAAGAAAAGAACAGGAAAATTGTAATCCTCAACTTTGATTCCAAAGCACTCTACCATACTCCCTAATCCAGGACATGGGGGAAGAGGCAGATCCTTCAAGAGTCACTTAAAAATGAGACATGAGTAGGGGCTATTTTACCTCTTCCAGGCTCACTTAAACAAAGACAAATTCATCTTGTCATTCAGATTATATTGCATGTTGCATGTCAATAAAATTAAAATGCAAGTATTCAATCAAAATGTAGGATTTTATTTATGGTCAGGATATCTGTTTTTTATGATACTTTAAGAGGAGGTTTCATGCTTTGTGAAATTTAGAGAAGATAGGAAAGGGAGAATGAGAATAGCATAGGAGAGACAAAAGGCAAGAAAATTGCAGTTGTATATTAATGGCAATTACGGTATATGTTTTATCTTTGTTTGGATTGAAAAGCAGAACCCAATGGTTATGCTAAAAGGTTATGGGAAGAGATTAGTAATAAATAAATAAATTAAATAAACACACATACATACACACAGAGTCACAATGTTTAACTGAGGAGAACATATGTATTTTTGAGATCTGAGGCACGGTAATAAGGCAAAACTGAATTAGAAATGAAATTCTGAGCAATGACTCTCCAACCTTTTTGCTTAATATGGTGACTGTTTTAGCATTAGACCAATTTTAGAATGTTAATACATCTTTATTTTCTTCAACTGAACTTGCTTCACAAATGTTATGTTATGCTTTTTTAGCAACTGAAACATCCCAATTTGGTCAATCTTCTGGAGGTCTTCCGGAGGAAACGAAAGCTTCACTTGGTCTTTGAATATTGCGACCATACGGTCCTTCACGAGCTTGACAAGAATCCACGTGGGTAAGTTGCCAATTCATGAAATTCATAGAAACAGAGCAGTTATAATGTCCATACCTCTCTGCAGACTTTTCTTGCTAGATGTAACAGATCTGCAACCATCAATCTTGAAGGTTAAAAAAAGGCCACTGTGTGGTTGCCATGGATTAAGGCATGCTTGCAAAAGAATGGTTTGAGAGCTTGCTGTGGACTCTTGCAAAGGAGATAACGTGGCTGAGATGGGATCATGTATGCTAAAGAAGGGAAATAACTCCTCTTTAGACCTTTAAATTGATCATTGCTGAAAAGATTTCTTCCACCTCAAAGGCTTATTACAAATCATGCAATTTTTGAAAAAGCCAACCCTTGTCAATTTATTTTAAAAAGCCTGAATTTTGATATTTGTGTGAAATCTAGTACAATAGACACAGATACTAAAGTCTTGCTTAAATGTATGACCAGACCTTACAGATTAACAGAGTTGGAAGGGACCTTATAGGTCATCTAGTCCAACCCACCGCTTAAGCAGGAGACCCTACACCATTTCTGACAAGTGGCAGTCCAATCTTTTCTTGAAAGCTCCCACAACTTCCAAAGGCAAACTGTTCCACTGGTTGATTGTTCTCACTGTCAAAACGTTCCTCCTCATTTCTAAGTTGAATTTCTCCTTGGTCAGTTTCCATCCATTATTCCTTGTCTGACCTTCAGGTGCTTTGGAAAAGAGCTTGACACCCTCCTCTCTGTGGCAGCCCCCCAAGTATTGGAAGATGGCTATCATGTCTCCCCTGGCTCTTCTCTTCACTAGACTAGCCATGCCCAGTTCATGTAACTGTTTTATTAATTAATTAATTAATTAATTAATTAATTCATTCATTCATTCATTCATTCATTCATTCATTTATTTATTGGTTCAATTTATATTGAAGAGCCTTGGTAGTACAGGGGTTTAAGGCACCCTGTTATTAAGCTGGTTATTAAGACCAGCTGCCTGCAATTACTGCAGGTTCGAATCTCATCAGGCTCAAGGTTGACTCAGCCTTCCATCATTTCTAAGGTAGGTGAAATGAGGACCCAGTTTGTGGGGGCAATAAGCTGACTTTGTATAAATATACAAAAGGATGAAGGCTATTGCTGAGCACATTGTAAGCCGCCCTGAATCTCCGGAGAAGGGCGGCATATAAATCAAATTAAAAAAATATATATATATGCCGCCCTTCTCCGGAGACTCAGGGCGGCTTACAATGTGGTAAGCAATAGCCTTCACACTATTGTATATACCTGCTTAGTAGGGCTTTTGCCCCCCCCCAAGTGGTGTTCTTTTTTATACAAAGTCAGCTTATTGCCCCCACAGTCCGGGTCCTCATTTTACCTACCTCGAAAGGATGGAAGGCTGAGTCAACCTTGAGCCTGGTGAGATTCGAACTTGCAGTAATTGCAGGCAGCTGGTGTTACTTAACAGCACTTAGTCTGCTGCGCCACCAAGTCTCTTCATATGTTTTAGTCTCCAGTCCACTAATCATCCTGGTTGCTCTTCTCTGCACTTTTTCTAGAGTCTCAACATCTTTTTTATAGTGTGGTGACCAAAACTGGATGCAGTACTCTAGGTGTGGTCTTACTAGGGCTTTATAGAATGGTATTAGTACCTCACTTGATCTTGATTGTATCCCTCTGTTAATGCAACTTAAGATTGTATTGGCTTTTTTAGCTGCCGCTGCACACTGCTGGCTCATATTTAGCTGATTGTCCACTAAGACTCCAAGATCCCTCTCACAGTCCCTGCTATTAAGCCTGGTTTCTCCCAGTTTTTATGTGTGCTTTTGGTTTTTCTTACCTAAGTGTAAGACTTTACTTTTTTCTACATTGAATTTCATTTTGTTATATAGGGCCCAGTGTTCAAGTTTGTCAAGATCCATCTGGATCTCGAGCCTATCTTCTAGGGTGTTAGCTATTCCTGCCATCTTAGTATAATCTGCAAATTTGGTGAGTTCCCCTTCTATTCCCTCATTTAAGTCGTTTATGAAGATATTGAAGAGCACTGGGCCTAAGATGGAACCTTGTGGCACCCCACTGCTTACTTCTCTCCATGTAGCCTTAGACCCATTAAGGACTACTCGTTGAGTATGGTTTGTCAGCCAGTTGTGAATCCATCTGTTGGTGGAGCTATTTCGGCACTTGGTGCTGAAAGTTAACCATCACTGGCCTAACTCCAAGCTTGTTCATAAGAGCAAGCTTCCAGGTTGCCACTAGACGGCACTGTTTAATGGTGGGGACCCAGAGCACTCTCACTTTGCCCAATTTTTTGATTGGGTGAAAGCCAATTGGGAGACAGATAACCAGGACCTATGAAGGATTTTATAACTGACAAGTGTGGACCCAGAAGCCAACTGGCAACCAATACACTGGTTTTCAAGCAGTAGTTGTGAACCTGTGAGAAACCCTAAGCTGCACACTGGTCTCAAATGGGGAAGCACCACCCCGTCCAAAGCAAAAGGTGAAAAATCCTGAAATCCAGAAGCTCATAACAGCTATAGTGACTCAATCTGAGAATAGCCTCCAGGCACTACTAGGCTTGTTGTTACAATGCATTAACTGTGCATTAGCTCTTGTAAATAGTCTATTTCTTAAATACCAATCAGTAACGGTATAGTTTTAATTTTACTTCATGTTGGAATGGCATATTAATGCTGTTCTTTTAGATAATTGTGAGCCATCCAAAGTCATTTGCAGAGATGGGCAGCTATAAAAATCAATCAATCAAACAAACAAATGTTACAATTTGCTGTAGGTCTATAAGGTTTTGTCAGGGTTCCAAGTAACACGCTCAACGAAATAAGACTCTGAGGCTAGAAGTTCCTCAAAGTTCCATTTTATTAGAGATGTCATATTGGCACATCTGGGAAAACCCAAATTTGAAAGCTTCCGGGTTTGCCCCACCTAAAGAAAAGTCAAAGTCCCTTCCCCTGCACCCACATGTCCACCACATGGTCCAATCAATCCACCGTCCCAACTGGAGATGCCTCCTAGTCACGCCACTCCAGGTGCAGGCAGAATGTCCCTGATTCCCAGAGAAAGGAATGTTGTTATGGCTAATTACTTCCAGCAACTCCATGCAATTCCCCTTCCTAAGTTTCCCACATCACTAAATGTGGCAGCCCTGAAGATTCAAAGAAAAAGATGGCCTCCGGGGCTGGCAGATTTTAGTAGATTCTACACTAGAATAGAAAGGGCAATCAAACAATTAGGGGATTAATGTGATTCCTCTCTCGAGGAAAGCCTATATATCAGTGATGGCAAACCTTTTCGGCACCAAGTGCCCAAACCGGAACATGCATGCATGTGCGCATACATGTACATGTATGCTGGAGCCCCAAAAACTCAAAAGACCAGCTGGCTGGTACACATGCGCCCACCGGCCACCTGGTCTTCAGGTTTCCAGGGCTCCGGCATGCAGGATGATCAGTTGGCTGGCGTGCATGCATGCCGGAAACCAGAAAAGCAGCTGGCGACGGTGCGCATGCCCACAGAGAGTGCTCTGCATGTCACTTCTGGCACGCGTGCCATAGGTTCGCCATCACGGCTACATAGTATTTGGAGTGTTTGGCTCAGAAAGTAGGTAAGACAACACAACAAAAGTATAAATCAGGCATGACATAAGAAATGGGAACCTAATATTTTTTCTGGTTCGATAGTATGAGAACTAGATGTCAACCACTGAATCTAAATGAGAACCAGTTTGATCTAGTGATTAAGGCTCCAGGTTAGGAGACTATGAGTTCCAGTCCCATCCCAACCATGAAAGCCAACAGGGCCGGTCACTCTCTCTCAGCCCAACTCACCTCACAGGGTTGTTTTGTGGGGAAAATAGGAGGAGGAAAGTTTGATGAATATATTTACTGCCTTGAAGGCAGGATATAAATAAATAAATAGATAATATAAATGCTAGGAGAGTCAGAATATTAAAAAGGAAGTACTGATTTATTGTATATAACAGGGCATGGCTTTAAAATTGATTGTATACATAAATCTCATGTAATACATACAGGGGTGGGTTCTAATTTTTTTTACTACTGGTTCTGTGGGCGTGGCTTATTTTGTGGGTGTGGCCTGGAGGTCATGTGACTAGGTGGGCGTGGCTAGCTGGTCAGAGTCATTTCTGGAAGGTCCTCGCACTTAGGACCAGTACTCGCACTTACAACACAACTCATTTGTTTGCTTTTAACACTGATCAGCTGTAGGACTGCCCTTTGAAGCCCCGCGGCAAGAGTTTAAACAGTTTTTTTCCCTCTAGTCATCAGCTGGGACTCAGGAGGCAGCAATAGATTGGGGGTGGGACCAAATAAAAGGTAAGAATAACGTGGGTGGGGGGTAGGTGGGAGGCCGGGGGGGGAGAACCGGTTCGGTGATGTCATATCATCACCGCTACCAGCTCGGCCGAACCGGACCGAACCAGGAGGAACCCACCACTGAATACATAGTTATGGTTTTGAAAAATCACTGGACAAATTCATAGAGGAATAAGATACATCTTACTTTTGGAATGAAATACCATCTGAAATACCATCCTTTAGGGAAAATAGGGAAAAATGGTTCTTGGTCTTTATCTTTGGTCCATGCCTTTCAACAGTGGAATACATCTGGTGAGTCACTTTCATCTAATCCTGAATCTTTTCTTCTATATAAATATTTTTACTGTTTTATTAATGTTAGTGTTAAATATTTGTGAACTATTTTAAATACTTGAAGCAAAACAGAAATATTTAAGTAGCTACATCTGGGAATTGTTTTCATTTCTTATTTGCACTCCAGCTTGCTTCTTGCTTGCTCTTATTTTAATCCATAAATTCATTTTAAAAAAAAACCCACATTGAATATTCTAAATAGTTTGTCCTCAATTTTAAAATGAAAATACTGCAGCATGTGTTGGGTGTATGTAGGAATCATCTAGGAAAGATGTTGAATTCTACACACCCTATTTTTGCTGCCTTTTCCATTTTTTTCCTTCCAGGGTCCCAGAACATCTTGTGAAAAGCATAACTTGGCAGACTCTCCAAGCAGTGAATTTTTGTCACAAACACAATGTAAGTCATTTCATCCCAACAAGTTTGTTTTTGCAGAGCTACAGACTTTGAGCTCACTAAATCAGAGAAATGGTTGTATTTCCACGCAGTATGCTGTATTTCCTTGTACCTCCATGTTGCTGAACAAGATCTAAATCTTCACCTCTTATGTATAATTGCTATAATTATCTCAAGAGTGGATCAGCTAGATATAAAGCTGTTTTTTGTAAATCATTTTTAGAGAAATGTTTTCATGCAGGTGTGTGTGGCTGATTTGTTTCCATTTTTGACATTTTGCCAAAAGAAGTGTCCTGTTTCCATGGTACATTTCCTATCTCTTAAAAGAGAGGTTGGCAACTTTTTCAGGTTGGCGTTTTAAAAAAAATATTTTAATGCAAAATATCACAAGTTTTGGTGATTCCTAGTATTTTGGTTATTTTAATTTTTGAACATGTATTGTCGTAATTTTGATTGGATTAAATCTTTTGGGGAAGTAATAGCTACCATATTGGTTCCTCTTACCCTAAAGTATCTTCCCCAAGTTAGCAATTCTGGATTGTTGTTCCAGAATTCCCAACTTCCAGCCATGCTGATTAAGAATTTTATAGTTACAGGTTGGGAAAAGACTTTCCAATAGAATCCAGAATTATGGAGAACATGCATAGCAATTCATGTATAAATACGTTTCTTAACACTTTGTTATATACCAAAACTTCAAAACTTCAAAGGAAGACAATTCTGATCCATTGAGAATCTGTATACTGCATGAGTCAAAAAGAGGGCTGTGAAAATATTTACAGACCCCTCACATCCTGGACATAAATTGTTTCAATTCCTATCCTCAAAATGACGCTATAGAACACTGCACACCAAGACAACTAGACACAAGGACAGTTTTTTCCCAAATGCCATCACTCTGCTAAACAAATAATTTCCTCAACACTGTTAAACTATTCACTAAGGCTGCATTACTTTTAATCTTCTCATCGTTCCCATCACCCATCTCCTCCCACTTATGACTGCATGACTGTAACTTTGTTGCTTGTATCCTTACGATTTATATTGATATTGTTTCCTAGTGTGAGTTGTTTGCTTATTTGTACCCTATGACTATCATTAAGTGTTGTACCTTATGATTCTTGACAAATGAATCTTGTCTTTTTATGTATGTTGAGAGCATATGCACCAAAGACAAATTCCTTGTTGGTTCCAATCACACTTGGCAATAAAGAATTCTATTCTATTCTAAAAAAACTAGACTGCCAGGTGTCCGTGCCTAAGATTAATAAAAGGAAGCATTGTGTTTTCTCCTCGAATATATCATTATGTCTCCCTTTCTATGTCTAGTGCATACACAGAGATGTAAAACCGGAGAACATTCTCATAACGAAGCATTTTGTCATTAAGCTCTGTGATTTTGGATTTGCTCGCATATTAAGTAAGTTTATTATATGAAGTTCAGTTCTCTTTCACTAGGCAGAGATCCTGCAACAATACATGAATGTATGATTTTTTTTTCTGTTTAATCCTGTTACTAATGTTCGTCTTAATGGATAAAAGGATAAAAACCACAAAGTTGCTTTTTAAAATTTGTTAAGCTGTTAATTAATTTAAAGTAATTACCCTTTTATTTATCTTTATCTACTATGATATTCATTTCAGAAAGAGTAAAAATGTAAGAGGACTGGAAAATGAGTTATTGAAATATATAGAAGCACCAAAACATGGAAATATACAAAATCAAATGCAGCTTTGATTGCTATGTAGGAGACAGTACAAATGTTTGTTCCTAATTCTACAGAAGTCATTTATATAAATTATATTTCTGCAACTAAGTGCATGTGAACAAAAAACAACTGAATTACACCAATATTCATGCAAAGACAAAATAAGATGTTCAAAACAAGAAGTGCTACCTTTACTCTTTCTAAAAATGAGTACCAGAGTTAGTAAACAAGAGCAGGTTTGCTTCTTCTGTGAGCAGTCAAGAGTGAACCTTACCGTATAGTATTTGTAATTTATTTATTATTTATAAATATCCTTTTATTTCCTTTGCCCTTGAAAGGAAGATTTAGACTAGAGAGTGGGTGTGTCTTTAGTCCCCTTTACTCTAAATCAGGGGTCCCCAAACTTGGCAGCATAGCTGGCTGGAGAATTCTGGGAGTTGAAGTCCACAAGTCTTAAAGCTGCCAAGTTTGAAGACCTCTGCTCTAAATGGTGCTTCTGTTTCTGCAATCCTTTCTTCAAATCCTTTCAGCTGGGCCCTGTGACTACTATACAGATTATGTGGCTACCAGGTGGTATCGTTCTCCTGAGCTCCTCGTAGGTGATACTCAATATGGCCCTCCTGTAGATGTCTGGGCTATAGGCTGTGTCTTTGCTGAACTTCTTTCTGGCATCCCTCTCTGGCCTGGAAAGTCTGATGTGGATCAACTTTACTTGATCAGGAGGACATTAGGTAAGCGAAAGTTACTGAGAAACAGAGATACCTCTAAGTTGTCTGTTGTTTCTTATCTCCCTCCCCTCCCCCACCTCTGGGGTGTCCATGTGAAGTTTGACTGTCTCATGTGAGAAGCATGACATGTGTTGCATTGAGTCATGGGACTATTTTGTTCATTGAAATCGATTTTTGTATATGTTCATCAACTTTCTTCATCATGATACTTGGGAGAGGGGGAAGAAGAGAGACTATTTAAGGCATCCTTCTTCCTTAAGGATTCCCACTTATTCCTATTTAATAAGTAATAGTACCTATTACTATTCCTAAATCCTACTTATTCCCCCCCTCCCCACCGATTGTTTACATTTAAGTAACCTTTAGCAACCTGAGGCCTTTAAAGGCAAGAAAAGTAAAGCCAACATCCAGCCCATTTTAAAGTGGGAGAGGTGGGAGGAGGGTGGGTCAGCAAATTTGAAGAGAATACTTTTTTTTTGCTAGTCCTAGGGAAGAGTGTTTGGCTGGTTACCTAGGCACCCATCTTTCCCAGTCAAGCCATTCTTCTCTCCCATCTGCTTCTATTGCAAACCTCACACAGGATGAGACCTTGGGGATACAAATGTTTAAACTGACTGCCCTATTTGCTTCTTGTTCAAAGGTGATCTCATTCCCAGGCATCAGCAAGTCTTCAGCACAAACCAGTTCTTCAGTGGGGTGAGGATACCCGACCCAGAAAGCATGGTGAGAGCTGCCCTCCTCAGTGGTCTTACACAAGCATAGCACGGTATCACCACTGGACCTGACTTATCAGGGTGGCAAAAATGTGGAAGACCAACAGATGCCCAGCAGAGGGGGGGGGAAACTGTAGCTGACAGCCTGGACACAATAGCTTGAGAAAACAGAGCTAGCTTGCAAGTGTTTTCTCCTCTTTTCAGTGCAAGGAGCAGTTGATTTTTGAAGGACCAGAAAATACTGCTTTTACAGATTAGCTATTTAGGGACCCAGGACATTGCTTGGTTACCAATTGTTGCCTAAAAAGAATGGTTCACTCTTGGATATGATTCTAGAGAGACATGTAACTAGGTGCAGTTTGGAGATCAACACCCAAATTGGTTTCTAGGAGGGGAAGAGGGGAAGGATTGCTATTGGAAACAGAAAAGAAAGCTGCAGACTGCAGGATTTGTGTTAAAAAGTTGCAAAGCAGAAGAGCCAATTTATTTCTTTCTCTCATCTGTCCTGGGAACCATTCCCTTAAAAGAAAAATGCATTTTTGTTTTGTTTTTCTTTGTTGTTATAGGAATACAATGGGGTTGGGAAAATCCTTAATAACTATGAAGATGATTCTGCTAATATTTATTTTCCTTTTTTAAAAAAAACTAGGAGCCACTAGAAATGAAATTCCCCACTATTTCCTATGCTGCTCTGGCACTAATGAAGGTGAGGAAAACATCTTGATGTTTGTAGTCATTTATTGGGGCTCATAAATACAGGACCATCTCGTATGACTCCTCATTCCTTTCAGAGCGATCTTCAAATTTACTGCAGATTACCCCCCAAAATCCCTGTTAGATGGTTAATAAGGAAGATGGTGGGGAAAAGTACAAGGATCAAAAGCAAGGTTTCAAATGGAATATTTAGTTGTGATGCACTTTTGGTCTGAGAAAAACACTGAAACTGAGTGTGACCTCAAATTTTGCTGAAATGCAACTCACTCGTTCGTGCTGAATGGGGTTTTGGCAGTTGTACTTCAGCAACAATTAGACTTGGAGAAGCAAGGTGAATCTAACATGCACCCATTTTTGAAGCACCTAGAAAAAAGCTGGATGGTCAGCTGTTGGTAGGAGGAGGAGGACACAAAGAAATGAATCTTTTCCATTCACAAACTTAATGTGTGCGACTTTGAGAATGGAAAACTCATATTGCCCTGAAAACAGAGGTGAAATCCAGCAGGTTCTGGAGAACTGGTAGTGGAAATTTTGAGTAGTTCGGAGAACCGGCACATACCACCTCTGGCTGGCCCCAGAGTGAGGTGGGAATGGAGATTTTGCAATATCCTTTCCCCAGGAGTGGGGAGGGAATGGAGATTTTACAGTATCTTTCCCAGTGGTGGGATTCAACCAGTTCACACCACTTCGGGAGAACCGGTTGTTAACTTTCTGAGCAGTTTGGTGAACTGGTTGGTGGAAGAAATCATTAGTAGAGAACCGGTTGTTAAAATTATTTGAATCCCACCACTGATCCTTCCCCTGGAGTGGGGTGGGAATGGAGATTTTGCAGTATCCTTCTCCTGCCACGCCCACCAAGCCACGCCCAGAGAACCGGTAGTAAAAAAAATGGATTTCACCACTGCCTGAAAATATTTTTTTTCTAACATGGGTAAAAATGTGAAAATAATGTTTGTTGGAATGTGTTCCTCTTTGGAAATAAATTGCCTGCTTGTTGTTTATTATTGGTAACATTCTTTATAACATGGGTTCTGTTGATGCTTGTATCTGAAATGTAATAATTGTTTTACTCTCTGCAGAGAGAAATGCATTTCGTTTTCCTGAATGCTCTTTTGAACCCATAATTATGTTAGTAGGTATGCATTTCCATCTCCTGCTTGTATTGTCTCAGGGCTGTCTCCATATGGATCCCACTGAAAGGTTGACCTGCGAACAGCTCCTTCAGCATCCTTATTTTGATAGCATTCGGGAGGTAGAACTTGGGAGGGAACGAGAAAGATCCATTACACGGAAACCAAACCGGCCACCTCGAAGGCATGTGCCTGGGGTAAGACACACTAGGCAATGCAAACTACAGGAAATGAGCTCCCCCCCTTGTTTGTGACTGTTACATCATCTATTTACTCCAATGTTCAAGACAATTTGACATTAAAATATCAAAACCAAAATGAAAATCTGTTTAGAATGACTAGCATTAGTAAAAACTTTTCAGAAGCCACCTGCTTTTACCGTTTTCTTGAGTATAATACTCGAGGTGTAGGGAGCCTCAGGATTCCGGTGTTGAACTTTTCTGAGAACTTTTCTTTGTCAGTAAATATAAAATTTAACACAAAAATAGTCTGTCACAAAAGCAACTGCCTGTGAAGGCCCCTGGATTGGGGCTGAAAGGCAAAAGCGGAAGCAGTATGCTCCATCCCATATTTGAGTAGACCAGGTTGCCCTGATTTAAAAAAAAAAAAACACTTTTTCTGAGAATCTTGCATTGAAGTAGGCTAAAATAAAGGGCATATACACGTCCTCCAGTTAATTATAATTTATACTTTATCTTTCAGCTACAGTATCTGCCCCAATTAACCAGCAGCAGCATTTTACCTGCTTTGGATAACAAGAAGTACTACTGTGGAACAAGAAAACTCAACTACCGTTTCCCAAACATCTAAAAAAAAAAAAGCAGATGTCAAAGCTAGTCCATTCTGTGTCTTCGTGTGTTCCTATGAAAAAAAAAAAACTTGGGAAGACAATCACAGTATCTACACTGGCATCAGCTAAAGCAAACCACAATGTTCTGAAAAGTGACAAACCTTGGAAATAGCTGTCGAACGCACAGACACACACACACACACACACACAAAATGTGTCAACAAAAGGTTCGAAATAATTTATCAAAGTTCATCAGGAAAATGGTATTTGGGCCTCTTGGAAAATTGTAGCTCTAATTATCAAGCACTTGTAATTTATACTTTGTGGGGCAAGAATTCTTGCCTCTGCTGCAGAGGGAATTGGTGGAGGGGATCCATTCATGCCAAATATATTTCATTCACAAAATCCCCTTGTGTCAAAGCAAGAAAGAACCCTTGGTCATATACTAGAGATGTAGTTAGTTTCCTTGGCAGGCTGAACCTGCAGGTTCTTTGTGCAAGGGGGTGGAGGGTTGGCTTTGGAGGTTAAGACGAGAACCAGAAATGCCTGGATTCGAACTTTTTCTTTGTCGCTGTTTTCGCAACAAAATAAATAAAATGTAACGAAGCTCTTTAATTAAACATTTTGTTTCTTTCAATTGTAATCAATGTTATTTTTACCTAGAATAACTAGAAATAAAATAAAATTTTAATATATTTTTTTCACAGGATTCATTTAATTGTCTGAAATGGTATAGGTTTCCTCCCAAAGCAGGGGGTTAGACTAGAAGACGTCCAAGGTCCCTTCCAACTCTTTATTCTATTCTAATTTATTAAATATTTTAAACATATTTTAAAGGCCACCGCCTATCAAAACAAGAATCAGAGAAATGATGTGGCCTTTGATGTTCAGCTTCAGAAACCTCATCATTAGTTATGCAGTATTTATTATTGTGGGTTAGCATCCTCAAATTGCCCCATTATTTATAATAGGAAAGGAATTTTCCGCCAAAAATTAATTCACAACACTCTTAATTATGTCTATATAGGTCAGCAATATCTATATCTATCCCATAATCTCAACTTTTCCCATAAAAACATAAAAGACCCTTAAGAACGGAGACTTATTTCTCATCTTTTCCATACATTCTGGGATTCTGTATCTCATGCAAGGGGAGTATAAGAGCTTAAGGAGCAGACTATGTTCCTTGCATGCTTCTGTCTGCAGCCTTCTTCTCTTAAGTAGGCCAAAGTTTTCCACAATAACCATGGGCTGCTCAGAGGATCGTTTCACAGATTTAATAATGGAAATGATGCCACATAGAATGGCAAGGATTTCATTCCAAGTCTAATTCCAGCTCAAGTGCCGGCATTGATTTCTTAAGGGACTGAAGAGTTCTTTCCTTATCTCGTATCCCTGGCAGATCACACAGGAACAAATATTCCAGGTTGCTGTTAGAAATTAAATAAAAGGAGAAGAAAGATTACTGTTAGCAAAATAGTTGCTCAGAGACACAGAAAGCAAAAGGTATCCATTTAACAATACTCACTAGTGTCATCAATATCTTATTTTAAATAGAATAAATGCTATGTCACTCCTCCCTCCCCAAAAATTTACAAGTATTTATACAGTTAAGCGCATGTTCATGTTTTCAATTTGCCCAGCAAAAAAACCTGATACATGTAGTCCTCGACTTACACCCACAATTGAATCCAACATTTCTATTTCTAAGCAATAGATAGTTGTGAGTGAGTTTTGCCCCATTTTATGACCTTGCTTGCCACAGTTGTTAATTGAATCTGGCTTCCCCATTGACTTTGCTCATCAGGAGGTTGAAAAAAGTGATCACATGACCCTGGGGCACAGTAACTGTCATAAATATGAGTCAGTTGCCAATCATCCAAATTCTGATCACATGATCATAGGGATACTGCAACAGTCGTAAGTGTGAAAAACAGTTATAAGTCACTTTTTTTTAATGCTGTTATAACTTTGAACAATCACTAAACAAAGGGTTGTAAATCGAGGACTACCTGTACATTAACTGAAGCAATTAACATACTGTAAGCTTTCTAACATACACAAAGGCAAAAACATCTAGAGATGGTGGCCCAATTAGAATTCTAGACAGACACATGGATCTGTACATACATTGTAAACAGTCTCTAATTTCAACTGTAGAGAACATCTGTAGCTCAATGTTTCACTATGCGGCTCTCAGTTTTCTCTAAGCTGGGTTGTCGCAAAGGTGCTTTTTCAAGAGATTTCTGGTTTTTCTTTGAAGACGTCTCGCTTCTCATCCAAGAAGCTTCTTCAGTGCTGACTGGAAGAAGCTTCTTGGATGAGAAGCGAAACGTCTTCAAAGAAAAACCAGAAAGTCCAATTGCCTCTTGAAAAAAAAAGCACCTTTGGGACAACCATGACCTGGATGACTGAGAATCTCCATAGACATCTAAGCTGGCTTGTTTTCCTGCACATGTGGGCTAGATATCTTCACCAGCGCATGGATGAGTGAAGACTGCTGATTGTTTATATGTAACAGGTTTCCTACTATAGGAAGTCCTCAACTTACAACTGTTTAATGGTTCAAAATTATGACAGCCTTGGAAAAAATGACTTGTGACCTGAACTTGCACTTACAACCACCACACCACCCCCATTGTCACATCATCACAATGAGGGCATTTGGAACCAGCTTGCGTTTACAACTGGTTGCCGAATTCAACAGTCCGGTCATTGCAAATAATGCCGATTGGGGAAGCTGGATTTGCTTAATAACTATGTGATTTAATTAATGACCATCTGATTCAGTTAATGACTGCTATGAAAATTGTAGTAATATCAGGTCCAACTGATCTTAGGACTGCAATAACAGGACAGAAATTCCAATTTTAATTGTTGTTGTAAGTTGAAGACTACCTGTAATGAAGGAAAATAATCAAGCTCAGAGAAAACCAAGAACTTAACTGTCTCTAATTTATCTAGGCTGCAGCAGGGAAAATAGCCCACATAATCAACGTAACTACTATATAAAATACAGATGTGTGTTAATTGTGTTACATACCTGAGCTTATGCAATGCGATGATGCCTTTGTCTGTAACATTCCCACAAGAAATGAGAAACAAACGCAGCAGGCTATTCTGCAGGCTTGGGGTCTCGCTAATCCGTTGTAAGCATGCATCCTCAATGTATATGCACTTGCAAAACTTTATTTCTTCAAGATGCTTTAGACCATCTGAAATAGCATAATGTCTTTTGTTAACGGAAGGGCTTACAAAAAGGTTATGTGAAGGGCTTCTGCTCTTATCCATATACTGACTGGACTCACGTCATTTTAAGTCACAATTTGCTTTGCTTACTTTTAGTTCAGTTTGTTGCATGAACTTGGCTATTAAGGATTTAAAACTCTGGTTTATAGCTTAATGTAAAACTATTCCATCGTACGGAACATGCTAAGTCACTATTAGTTTGCGAACCCAGCAATAGCAATAACAATAGCAATAGCAAAGCTTCATTAAGTACAGCCTTAAAGGCTGTACCTACAGCCATAAAGTGGAGCCTTTCTACTTACATTGGCATTAGATAAAATCAAACCATTCTGATTTTGGTAAAGCAATCCAGAGAGGCCACATATAATTCAGGATTACGATAATGAATTTGTGCCTTACATATTATATAGGGTGCAATTGAACAGGCAAAGTCCCCTTCCCTTACAGTTTATTTTCACAACTGTGGAGAAAATAATCTTAACTTCTCATAGAAATTTTTAAAAAGTTTTTTTTTAGGAACCTCTGGTGAAAGTGATAGTCCTCTTTAAAGAAAGGACTAAAACTCTTGAGAAAAGGACCTGAATCTATTTCTAACATCTCTAGGCAGGGCATCTGTCTACATACAATAGATTTACCAGTCAGTGATTTAGTTGGACCAATATTATGACAAAACCCATAACTAATCAGGATTTTGGCATGGTATAATTCCAGTTTCCTAGTTTGCACAGAACTCTAAATCTTTATGGAGAATATCATTTATCCTATAATTCAGGGGTGTCAAACTTGCATCATTACAATGGCATCATGTGACATAGCGGGACTTCCCCCCTCCCTTCGCTAAACTGGGCAGAGGCAGGGCCAGCATGTGTCACATCCGGCCGGCGAATTTGACACCCCCTGCTATAATCCAAACAAAATCATATTCTGTTTTGTATTACTTGTAAGGCAAACATATTCCTAAACACAATCCTCCCTAACCTGGCTAAGAATCAATTGTGCGTTGCTTGTGCTGGCTGGGCATTGTAAGAATTGAAACCCAACTCATTTGAAAGGCAGCAGATCAGGGAAGGTTGCCTATAGTCTCAAAATTACACTTTTGGTAATCCTGTGAAAGACTGGCATGAAATAGGTAAAGGATATTGTGTTATGGGGAGAGGGGGGATTGTCTTCCTGATTTCAGTAGATACCACCAAGATGCTAGTGGTGCAAATGAAACAACTGCTATGCACTATTACTGAAGTGAACTGCCCTTAGGCAGACTTCGCCATGTACAAAAGCAATACACCAAATAGGATGTAGTTTCTATGATGTCCTTTGCCCAATTCTTTAAAAAAGACAAGCTTCTTGCTAGCAGGCAAATAACAAACTTTATCAAACAATTTGTTTGGGTATATTTACTGATTAAATTAGTTATATTAGGCTCAGTTACATACCAAAATAATCAAATCCCTTGTTCATGATGCAAGATTCTGTGGCATTGATTGCTTGGATCTTATATTTCTCCAGTGGCCCCATAGGGAGTGCATTGTAATCTTGTTGCCATTTGTCATAGCCATGGTAGCGCACCGACGCACCACACCGAAGAAGCCACTCTGAAGCCGCTCTATCTGGACCAACAGCCTGGATTCGTTCACGGTCAACCCTGGCAAGAAGGCATCAAAATGAGTTCTTTCCACTACATGCAGTATCTTCAAATCAACATAAACGGTGTAAAGGACCACAAATTAAACTAGTGTTTTGCAAATTGGCAGTTTTAAGATGTGTGAACATGCTGGTTGGAGAATTCCAGGAGTTGATGGTCCACGCATCTAAAAGTTGCCAAATGTGAGAAACACTGGATTAAAGATTCATTAAATACAGATAGTGCTCGACTTAGGACCATTCATTTAAAAATGGTTCAAAGTTATGACAGAAAAAGTGATTTATGACCTGTCATCACACTTATGTGATGACATACACAAGCCGCCCAAACCCCATGGTCACACTGCAATTCAGGCTCTTGGCAATCGGTTTGCATTTACAACCAGTCGTAACATCCTACTGTCATATGAATGCAATTTTTGACCTACCCAGCCAGTTTCTGACAAAAGACATCAATTGGAGATGCTGAATTTGCTTAAGAACCACATGACTGCCATAAAAATGATTGTAAAATCCAGTTGGGTCATGGCTCGCTTTATGACAGCATCAACTAACAACAGAAATTCCTGTCCTAAGTGTGGTTGTAAATTGAGGACTACAGTATGCATCTGTATTTAATGGACAGGCTTGAAATAAAAGTCCTGGGGCTATGTGATAATTATGGGCATCATGGCAGACAAGGAATTTATTTTTTTCCTGATGTGATCCTGAAGAAACTATCTCCCCTATGTAACATGTGTTAATATCCTTTGTTCCTTAACGTTAGAGCATTCAGATGAAATTGGCCTAAATAAGATTTCTCCCAATTAATACAATGAAAATTACAATTCTTTAGGGTTTTTAAACTAGTTCACTGGAGCATTTATTTACTTACGTATTACATTAATATCCCACCATAATCATAAGAAAACTTAGTGGCTCACAAGAGATAGCAAAAATACATTATTATAAAATACAAAAACATATAACTTGAAACAGCGTCTGCTGTCAATTCCCCTTCAACCTTCTGGAAATGCTCCATTTTCAGCAGTTTCTGGAAGGTTCCTCAAGTTGGACCAATCAAACTTCCCACAGGAGGCTGTTCCAGAGGGCTGGCCCATACATAACCATCTCTGGGCTTCGGCCCTGCCGACTTCCCAACCAGCTGCTTTTCCTGGCATGATTTTAGAAATTAGCTGTATTAGTTTATCTAATGTTAGGGTCACAGCCTTACATTTGTACACTTCTGTGCAAGAAACCTGCTTAAAAAATAAATGTGGTGTATTATTCACTAAGTAAATCATTGTGTAGGTCAGAGTGGAAAATAGCCTTGGGGGAAGAAGGTTAAAGTTTTCCTATTAATAGACTCCTCCCACAGCCCAAAGAAAGTTGAGAAAAATACTGCAGATTATATGTAATTTATAAATCATTTCCACCAGTAAATGTGGGATTCATTTACACAATAAAAAGATATTTGTTTTAGCTTTTTGGCTTAATATGCTATATGAATCCAGCCCTTGTGCTTTAAAAACCTTTTTTCCAAGGGTGAAATGCTCCCAGTTCAGACCGGATCGCCCAAACCAGTAGCGATGGTGGCTGGTGGTTCGGAGAACCGGTAGCAAAAATCCCTGCCCCCCCCGCCCGCCCATGCCCAGCTGAGACACGCAATCATCAGAGGCTTTTTTTTTTACTTTTAAAAGCATTTTTCCTTCGGCTGAAAAAATGCTTTTAAAAGTTAAAAAAAAAAAAAAGCCTCCGATGATCGGGCGGCTCAACTGGGATCGTCAGAGTCTTTTAAAAGCATTTTTTAACTTCCTGGTTAAAACCAGAAATCGCTAGCGGATTGCCGAACCACCAGCCAAGATCACTACTGGATCAGGCGATCCAGTCCGATCCGGGAGTATTTCACCCCTGCACTAGGATTCTGCAGCTTCAAAAATTTTTAAATGTCAGGCTCCTTTATAGCAGGGATGTGTTGCACTTGCATGAGATTTAAAGTACTTGTATTGAATCATACCAAGTGCATATACCGCTAATTAATTTCAATATATGAAAAACATCAAAGATTACTGTACTACTATATATGAGATAGGATTGCCTAGTAGGTATGGGCTTACAACTCACATTTTGCTATCTGAGATACAAACAGCATCTCTTTCCCTTCCACAAATCTTCCATGAAACCAAAAGGCAGGAGCCCACCTTTAGGAGCTCAGAAGTGTTAGGGTTCACAATTTTCCCAAGCAAGTGCCTCCTACGGCAGCTGCCTTCTTTAACCTAATGGTCATGTCAACCTGGAGAATCGTTCATACTTTCAGGAGAGAGCTAGGAAAATTCAAACCCCAGGTCACTCTTAATAAGAGTGCTACAATTCTCAAGGCTGGTTCAGAAGGCAATCATATCTGCCAACTAGTTTCAACCGGCATCGTACAAGCAACTTATTATGGAAACGACTTTATTTTTCTTGCCTGTGTTCTTACTGATTGAACACTGCATTTAACCATCCCCAGAAATGCCTCCGCAGCCCAGCAGGCGGCTGTCTCTTCAACCATTTCGTTTGGCGGCTCAGCACTTCCGTCAACATCGTGTCACTTCTGAAAAAGAGATCATAGTCATGACAGTCTCAGTGGCTTTCCAGAAACCAGTCACATTACTGTGATCAGTAAGGTCTGACCCAAGGATGACGAGACACATATGGGGTGGATTTGCACCACCAAAAAAAAAAAAAGTGCATTATGGCTCATGGCAGCCCCTTAATCTAGCCATGATCTCTGCCCCATCTCTACTACAACATTGCGGCAAATTAGAGGGCAGTTCTCTCCGTACTGGCGAGCAAGGAAAGAAAAGAACAATGGCTGATGGGGAAAAAAAGCTCAGACGTTTGGGGCTACTGTATTATAGAAGGCAAAAGCCCCTTCCGCATCTCTCCTTCACCTCACAACTTAGACCAGAGGTCTTCAAACTTGGCAGCTTTAAGACTTGTGGACTTCAACTCCCAGAATTCTCCAGCCAGCAAAGCTTGTGGACTTCAACTCCCAGAATTCTCCAGCCAGCAAAGCTGGCTGGAGAATTCTGGGAATTGAAGTCCACAAGTCTTAAAGCTGCCAAGTTTGAAGACCTCTGACTTAGACCTTCAGGCCTGCCCTGCAATTGAACACAATGGGAGAGCCTCCCCAGCCCAGCTCCCGAGAGCCGCTGCAAAGGGCTGATGCCCCCCCTCCCCCGGGATTAGCACCGCCTTGGCAAAGCGACCAGGGCTGCTGCAAAGAGGCTCGAGGGACGTTGCAAGCGGGATGAGGCCACAGCTGGCAAAAAGGCCGCCCCGACCTTCCCTCCCTGCATGGGGAGGAAGCCCAGCCAGCCAGTCCGGCCTGCCTCCCTCTCCGAAGCCCCGGAATGGCGACACACTGTGGGGAAACGCACCCCGGGCGGAATGGCGCGGTGCTTCTGGTGTCCGCCTCCGCGGGATTCCTTCGGTCGTAACGGGCCCGCCCTGCGCGGTCGTCGGATCCGGCTTCTCCCCACCCTCCACCCACCCTCGCAGGGCCGGACGACTTGTAGCGGGCGGAGAAAGAGGAGGAGTCGGGCAGACAGGCTCGCTCGCCTTCCCGCCCGCCAGAGCTCGCAATGATCCCGGCGTGGATTCGGGCCGTCGGCGGGGCCTGGCGCCCTTGTTGGGCCGGGGGTCGGGCGATGCCCTCGCGGCCTCTCAGCGCCGACAACGGCCGACGGAGGAGGTGAGCAGCCGGTGGCGGCGTCCGTCCTGGCCCTCGAGCCCCGTGGTCTGCGCCGCCTTCCCCAGGGCAGCAGCCTGCAAGCGCCGAGCAGCCGGCTCTGCAGTCCTAACTTTAGCAGCCGCTGCTAGGTAGACATTCAACAGGGCGAGTTTTCCTCTGCGGGGGAAATCCTGAAAGGGAAAGAGAAGCAGCGCAATTTAAACTAATGCCCCGAGCTTAAGTATTAAGTATTATAAGTGCACCAGCGTGCCTACTGTCCCTGTCCTAATATTCCTTTTTTACTTACTTTTTTCATGTATTCAAATTATTATACTTTTACCTGTTATATATGCTTGAGAAATAAAATTTATGATTATGATTTGTTACAATCTGAGATGCAACTGCACCAGCTCTTAGGCACCTCTCCGTTTCCATGCCAGCAACAACTCCTGCACAGTAGGAGTACCACTAAATAGAAATTCAGAAATTGGCTGGTTTTACAGATTACACTTAAGTCCTAATGAGCTTTGTCTGGCTGACATGTGCGGCGTGTTGGATGGATCCTGCTATTTTAAGCCACAGTTTTGGGTTTGGCTTGCATGAACCCAGTCAGTTGTGGTTATGGAGCAGACCATGATTATTCAATATGTGGCTTAATACGGGAATCATTGCCTAATAACTATAAGCCATTATAGTTCATAATAAAAAAAAGTTGTAATCTTTAATTTTTTTAAAAAAAAATCGAGTATGTGCCTTGCAAGTGATCTTTACAATTTTTTTGATAGTACCTTTGATGTCGTTGTCATTGGTGGTGGAATTGTGGGTCTAGCATCCGCCAGGGAGCTTAGCCTGCGGCATCCGTCTCTTGTTTTTGCAGTACTTGAAAAGGAAAAGGAATTAGGTATGACATCTGAAATTGATAAAACAGTTGACAGACTTCTGTATTATTTCCAATCATATGTTTAACTTATAGGTACAGTAGTCTTTTAGTATTAAATGTTATACAGGTAGCCCTTGTTTAGTGACTGCCTTGTTTAACCACAGTTCACAATTAACGATGGTTCGTGACCAGTCCTTGGATTTACCATCTTCACAGGTCTATAAAGCAAAGGAAAGCTGAAGTAAAAGCATTAACACAATTATGGTTTCATTTAGTGACCACTTAGCTTAATAACCAAGTTGCTGGTCTCAATTGTGGTTGCTGAATGTGGACTACCTCTAGTTCAGGTAGATACAATCCATTAAAAATCTTTTTGATAGGTCAATTTTACATCTCATTTGTCATAAGACAACATTAAAATTCCTACTAACATGTTATAATTTCTTGTGGCTGCTCAATGGAAAATTGAAAATTTCTAGGATATGGATTTTGTTGCCTACATAGAATAGTATGATTTCTATCATTTTCTGACAAATGGAAGCGCATCATATCTATATAGTTTCTTATGTATCATAGTTTTGCATAGGACATTCATAGCTGTCTCAGAAAAAAAATCAGGAAGAGATCATGAGAATAAATGTCTATTTTCTATTTGCTTGATATTTTAGTTTGAGTTTCTTAAATCTTACTGCTTAACATAAATGTTTATATTTTGATATTATGCATGCTGTGTCACTCTTTTTTTGCTTATTTCCATTTTACCTTGCTATCTTTTCCTGAACTAACAATGAAATTATGTAAAGTAATTCAATAATATTTTGACTAACAAAATATTTCTATGTATTAGAAGATCAATCAAATGATAGATGTAACTTTCTATTTAGCTCTCCATCAAAGTGGGCATAACAGTGGTGTTATTCACAGCGGAATCTACTATACACCTGGATCCCTAAAAGCCAAGTTGTGTGTAGAAGGAGCTGTTCTCTGCTACGAATACTGTGACCAAAAAGGAATCCCATATAAACAATGTGGCAAGGTAGGGTAAGTGCTGAAATTTTTGGTGTTAATCTTGTACAGCTCCAAATACAGTTGATTAAGTTACTTAATTTTCTTGGAGTGGCTCTACTAGAGTGTTCTAAATGATTCTAAAGAGAAGCAGACTTACTGTATTTTTTGGAGTATAAGATGCACCTTTTTCCCTCCTAAAAGGGGGTGAAAATTTAAGTGTGTTTTATACACTGAATATAGCCCCACCCACCCAATGGTCCCCACCCTTTAGCCTGTGCCTTGTAGCAGTTACCTCCTTACAAGCAAACAGCAAGAAAAAACAGCTCCTTTCAGCTTCAGCACAATCTAATTAGCACAAGTTGATTGGATCTGCCTCCCGACTCTCAGCTGATTTGCTCTCAACTGTTTTGCGCAGGGCTCTGCTGCTTGCTGCAAAGAGGTTAATTGCTGGAGCAGATTTTTTTTTTTCCTTGTGCTAATCAAGCTATGCTGAAAATGAAAATGAAAGTAAAGCATGCTGTTTGCTGCAATGAGGCAAAATTGCTCAGAGGCAGAGAGAGATTTCTTTTTCTTCTTTTCCTCACCAAAAAAGGTAGTGCGTCTTATACTCCGAAAAATATGGTAATCCTACTAGAACTCTAATGCACTTGATTTATGATTATTTTTATTATTCAAACAGGAGAATTGGCCAAAGAATCATATGATAGACACCCACCAATTTGGAATTGTAGGATTTTCTTCTCTATCCTGATTTTTTTTCAGTAGTTTTATAATCACTGAACCAACTTTCCAATCACAATATAATCGGCAGTTTTAAGAGTTACACAGAATGAAATATTACTGATTAGTATTTTCCATCGTTTACAGTAACATCAGAAACCAATATATATGCTTGTGTGTGCTTCTTACGAGTATGATTGCGTTAACTCCATTTCCCTTGTTCCATTGCTTTATTGTTCTTTTTATATCTGCAATTGCAGTATATATGAACACAAATCAGCATATCTATTTATCTAGCTTAGAATAATTGTGTCCTTTGAAAAAACAAAATTATATGTCAGTTAATTTTGATGGTAGGGAAGGGTGACTATTGTGACATCTCCCTAAAACTGCAGCTGTTTACAATTAAATCTAATGGGGAGCAATTTGGGTGCTGTTTAAATTGGCAGAAAGAAGGTAAAGAAAATTTTACTCACAGGAAGGCATTCAAGATTGTACCTTAAACTGATTGCCTGAATAACACTAGGCTTTAAAAAAAATTTCAACTGTAACATACCAGGTTGTTTGCACTAGTTCAGGTGTCAGCAATCCACAGCTCCGGAGCCGCATGTGGCTCTTTGGGCTCTCTGCTTTGGCTCCCTGTACCATCACTGGCTGGCCTCGCCCTCCCCTCCCAGTCACTCCTCGCCTGGCCTTGGAAATCTGAGAGATGGGGGGGGGGGAGAGGGGGAGACAGAGACAGAGATACAGAGAGAGAGAGAGATACAGAGAGAGGGAGGAGACAGAGGGGGGAGATAGAGAGCAAGATGGGGAGAGAGAGATACAGAGGGGGGGGAGAGAGAGACATAAAGAGATCCAGAGAGAGGGGGGAGAGAGAAGGAGAAAAATAGAAAAGGGTTTTGTGGTTCCCGGTGTTTTTTAACAACTGGTTCTCTGCCCTAATGACTGGCTGGGTAGGCATGACTGGGTGGGAGTGAGTGACGTGGAGTTGACCACTCCCAGCCAGGTTTTGTGGTTCCTGGAGGTTTTTTTTCTGTGGGAAACGGGTCCAAATGGCTCTTTGAGTGTTTAAGGTTGCAGACCCCTGCACTAGTTCATTTGCTAAACTATACAGTAACTAAATTCTTCCAACTGTCCCCAAAATAAATTCTAAATTGAATGTCTCTTTTTTTGTACTTTTGAGTCAGTTTTTGACACTTGGCAAGTCCTTGCAGTTTTCTTGGCATGATTCTTTTTCATAAATGGTTTGCCACTGCCTTCTTCCCAGGGCTGAGGGAACAATGGGCCCAAGGTGACCCAGCTGGCTTTGTGCCTAAGGCAGGACTAGAACTAGATTTTCTTCAACCTGGCCATGCAACTGGCAGATTCCTCAAATTTCATGGTGAGCTCTGATCCAAATACTAATACCTCACCTTGCTTAGCTTTGAAGCCTAGACAAGCTACTTGCTGCCACCTGCTGAGTCAACAAAGGTATTTAGTAGAGGCCTAATGGTGAATAAGATAAGATAAAACTATTTTGTTTTCTCTGTTTGGAGTGGATTCTGAAAAAACACTTGGTATAATGCAAGTCTTTTTCTTTCCTGATAAGAGAAAAATCAGCCTAATACTTATATCACCCAGAGGAGGAGCAGGTATATAATACTTGTAACCAGTTCAGCTGTCACTGACAATTACTTTTAAGGAGCAAGAGACACTGGCTTCTTCTATGGTTCTCTGATTCAAAGAAATCAAGAGTCAATAGGTTTTTTTTTAATCAAGAAAGAATATCAGCAAGGAAAGATCCCTCCAGCTAAATAAAGTTATGAACCACAATTAATTTATATTGCAATTTTAATTGAAGTCTAATTTAATCAAATATTAATTTTGTTTCACACTTCACAGTGTGGTTATCTCGTGTTGTTCATGGTATTTTTTTTTTGTTCTGTGGTTGCTCTGGTTTCTTATTTCTTTGGCAGCTGATTGTTGCAGTTGAACATGAAGAAATTCCGAGACTCAAGGCACTTTATGAAAGGGGGACACAGAATAATGTCCGGGGGCTGAAACTAATCTCTCCCAAAGAAATACAAGCCAAGGAACCCTACTGTCGGGTAAGGTGCTGTCTTGCTGTGCAGTATCTAATCTTTTCTATGCAAATAACTTGTTAAATGTGGGATGGTACCGGGCAAATTCTGAAATCAATATCTCCATGCAGTTTAACAATAGTAGTACATTAAATTAAAATTAAAATAGAACATTAAATACAGGATTTCTGATTCCCAGGATCCTGTTTTCTCTTTGTGAAAGAGCTGACAAGTACACTACTTGCATTTCCCACTTTTTCAATTTCCTACATCATTTTCCTCCTTGTCTCTGGAGAAATCTTTTGAGGTCTTTTCTGGCATTTTTGTTCATTTTCGCCTGAATAGATGGCACAACTGTTATTTATATACTTGGAAGAGTTTTGGCAGCCCATTGAACAGACCTGGAAGATAATACATATGACATCATATCAAATCTGCATGTTCTAACCTTAGTTTTTCACATTTGGGAATTTGCACCTCTTCTTCAAAGTGGATCCTGCATTCTTTGACCTATCAGGGCCTGAGTATCTTCCATTCTCTTCCATGAAGCTGAGGTTGGTAAGGTGGAAGCCATGCACTGGCTTCTAGAGCAGGTTGCTGAGCGGCAGTTCTTCCTCTTCCTTCTCTGGGTCACAAGCTTTTGTTCCTTCTTGTGTTCTTTGGCATTCCTATCATTTCTTTGCCCCTACTGAGTTGCTTTACCCATCATAGTAAGCAAAATTTTACCTTCCCTCATGTCATGCAATATATAAACTCTTTATTCCTTTATGTTCTCTTCTAATGACACAAGCATCTACTTCCAGCAGGCATGATTTGAGTTTTCTGTTTGAAGGACAAACCTTCATACCTTACAGATCACCACAAAGCGTTCTTCACTGTTCATGTTGCTTGGAGTTTTCCATGCAAAACTAACATGCTCACTTATTTGGGTTATATGTTTCCAGGTGTTGTTTCTCTGGAAGAGCTCTAGCTGAGGCCAAATTCTCTTCCAGTCAGGTCTGTGGCTGTTCAGGAATTAGTAGCTCATGGCAGTTTTAATCAAGCCCCAGCATGTCCTTAATCTTTACCTCAGACAGAAAAGCAGGTCCGCTCTTCCAAGTCTCCAACCATCATACCCAGTCAGTTGCTCAGAAACAAGAACCCATCTTCTTTTCTTCTTTGTCTGTATCTTCTCCTTGCTAGTTGCAGGCAAAATCCTCCATTTTGCGCTCTCAGACTACAAATGCCTACTAATCAATGCTTGATTTCCTGAAATAAGTATCAATCCATACATGTCACTCCTCAGTATTTTACCTCACCAAATCTCTTTACCAATTGTTGGTTTCAAAGGTAGGAATGGTATCAATAATTGCACTGGGAATGTCAGATGGTCCTGCTCTAAAGTTTTCTTGAACAAGCCATTTTGGCAAATATTAGTCAAGTATCACTTTCACATGCTTTAAATTGTCCTTCTGTCATTCCTTGCTGATAAGCAGCACTATCTGAGTAAACACGTAGACCTAATAAGCATGTAGGCTGCCTTGCTGAAAGTTGCATTGATTCAAATGGCCCCTTTGTGTCTTCTTTGTTCTTTCAATATTGACCCTGTGAACAGATGTGTTGTCCCTGCGTCCACCTTTTCAGGGGTTGATGGCTCTGGATTCCCCATACACCGGCATTGTGAACTACAGGCAGGTGGCCCTAGCCTATGCTGAAGATTTTCAGACAGCTGGAGGTACTGTATTGACAGAGTTTGAGGTGGAACACATGGATATGGCAAAGGAAAGTGCTGAAGGAAGTAAAGAAGGTAATTTACAGTAAATCATTCGTTTCTGACACCTCTATAGTTATAGTCTTCCCCAATGTTCTTTGGAATTTTCCTCTCAGGATTCACTGTAATATGCAGACCTTGAACTCAACATGCATTAAGATGGTGTTCCCAAGAGTGTGTCTACCAGCAATTTCCCTTGCAGCCCCAAGATGGAATGCCCTGTCTTAAGGGACCTATTTCATCTCCTAAAACTCTTCAAAAAGCAAAAGTTGGCCTCTTCTATTTTTAGAATACATCTTTGATGTGCCAGAGTGGCCTTTAGGCAGACACAAATTTAAGCTACAACAAAGTTTATTTCATTTGAAAAGTGTACGAACCAACCCAATACACCATGTACAATAAACCAAGGTTAAAAAAAAAAATCCTGGTTTAGCACAGTCCATGCACACAGACTGTATTTTCCATGCATTTAAAGATCTTCCAGGTTGAAATTGCCTTCAACTCTTAGGTTGCTTTGAATAAGTGTTACGGTTCAGATGATTATATTATAGGATACCTTTTCAGAACTTTTTCAAAAATTGCTGTAAATTTGATAGATACTAAATTTTACTTTAAAACTCATTCATATCCTAAAGACAGAGGGGCTATACCTAGGAAAAAGGACAATTGAACAACTTTATTCCTTGCAATTTAATAAGGAATAACAAATATACAGTATTTTAGAAGCCATTATAATTGGTCTGCTACTTGGTTTGAAATCTATACTTTAAATCCTTGTACTAAAATAGAATTTAGCAAGAAAAAGTTGTTTTATGTTTCATCACACCCAGAATTCAGAAGAAAATATTTTCTGACCACTTTTGCCAAAGGATACCTAGTAATATAGATACTATTTACCCTAATAGTAGGGTAGGAAGTAGAATAGTAGGGCAGGAAGAGAAATAGAATAAGGGGAGAGCAAAATGCAATTCAAAGGTATTGTTGCCAACAGTGGTGAAATCTCCCACGGTTTGCCACTGGTTTGCTGCCTGCGCATGCGTGGTGCGCACCAAATGCACGCTGCGCGTGTATGCACACTACATACCAAACACACACTGCACACGCACACATGCACACTGCACAACAAACACACCTTTTGCGTGGAAAAAGGAGGCTTAAGGTAAGTAGAACAGCGAGGGGGGTAATCAGCTGTGCCACACAATTTAGATTCGCTAGAAAGCAGGATTTAAATTAGCGAATCTAAATCGTGTGGCACAGTTGATCATCGGAAATACTGAAATGCAATTCAGACAAACTGATGGCATTTTTTTACTTCTGAAAGCAGTGAAGGGAAGAGCAGTGGAAAGCCGTGGACCGATCCTGGGGAAGGAAAAGCCACTACTGCTAATGAGGCCCCACCATAGCTCTGGGGATAAAAGGCAGGAGGCAAAGATGAATAGGTGTGGCAGACAACTATTCATCATCCAGACTTGTTAACCTGCAAGAGAAACTTTTTGCAGGGGCTTCTGGCATTCCTAATAAAGGAATCTTTTGAGTTCACTTCAGAGGGTTTGTTGTGTGTGGGGAGCTGGGTCAGAACAGATGCTTCTACAATAAGAAAAAGAAAATGGCTTTCAGATAGAAAGTCCATACAGAGAGTGGTAAGGACAGCCGAGAAGATCATCGCTTCCCATTATTCAGGATACTACTTATAAGTGCTGTGTGCTTAGAGCTTGAAGCATTGTTAGAGACCCTACATACCCACTTCATGGTCTGTTTCTATTGCTCCCCCTCTGGAGGAGTATTTTCAAAGTATTTCTAGCAAAACTACCAGATTCTGGAACAGCTTTGTTCCCTATGCCATCATCCGTCTGGTAAACTCGCAAGATTCATTTTTTTCGCCATGTATATATACATCCGAACTAGACTGTGTTGTTTCTGTGTCATATCATATATGTGTCTGTGTGGCTATATGCATAGGGGTTTTTTTGTCATGTTTATGTAGTACATATTGGAGGTGGTGACCCCTTGAGAGCTGTAAGCAATGAAATTTCATTTAAATGTATGCTGATTAATGTACATTTAAAGTGACAATAAAGTTATTCTAAGATGAGCCCACTTTCTCTTCAGAAACTATCACTTGGGTTTTAGTTTTGCAGAAGGGATAAAACAATTCTTCATAACCCATTTCAATTCATTTCATCTTATTATTTGTAGGGATGAAATATCCAGTTGTTGTTAGAAATTCAAAGGTAAGATAATCATTCCATTCAATTTTTTGAATACATATATTTGAACTTCTGGTATTTTTTTACTTACTAAACATAAAAAAGATTTTACCTTAATTGCTGCTTTAGTAAGTTAATACTTTAGTTATTTTTATACTAAGCTTAGAATGCTGATTTGTATATTAGTTTAATTCACAGTTTTTGCAGCAAAAAAATAGGAAGATGTAGAATATTAAGGTAAAAATGACATATACAGAGTGATGCATATACAGAATTGATTAATAATTTATTAACGAAGCACCATCAGTATCTGCTTTTTATAATAACAGAAATATATTCCAAAGTCTTTAAACGTATCTGATATAAAAAATGAAGGTTATTATACCTGTGTATGTTATTTTTCAGCCATCTGTGTTTTCAAAGAAGAGTGTAATGTTTAGGTTGCTTAAATGACAAATATATACTAAAAATTAGTTGATGGAGTTTTCCTTAGCCCTTCTATATAGAAAAGCAAACATAATTCTTAATATCTGAAAATATTTGATAAAGATAATAACCATATTACAAAACATTACAAAGGCAGTTCTAGTAGTTTTTACAAAAATATAACTGTGCATTTTCATTAATTGCTTAAAGCTTCTCATTCCCCGAAAAACTCTGACTTCAAATGCAAGTAATCCTGTCATGTGGAGTTGCTGGACATCTGGCCTTTTCCATTGGCTAAAGTAATGATGGTGAACCTTTCTGGCACCAAGTGCCCAAAGTGGAACGTGCATATATGCGTGTGTATGTGCACACGCTGGAGCACCAGAAACCTGAAGACAAGCTGGCCGGCACGCACATGTGTTTTTTGTCATTTTCAGGCTGTTTTCCGGGCCATTTTTCAGGCTGGTTTTGGCCCAGAAAACGCCCTGAAAACCGGCCAGAAAACAGCCAAAAATAAGCCAGATTTCTGGCCATTTTTGGACCAAAAAATGGCCTGAAAAACTGCCTGGAAAAGGCCCAGAATAGGCCCAAAAACAGCCCAGAAAACGGCCTGAAAAACGGCCTGTTTTTTGGCTGTTTTTCCAGCTGTTTTCTGGCACTCCAGTGCCCGCAAAGACCAACTGGCCAGCACGCCAGAAACTGGAAGAGCAACTGGTGACAGCGAGTGTGCCCACAGAGAGGGCTCTCTGTGTCATAGGTTCACCATCACGGGGCTAAAGTATCATTTGTTTGGCCAGGCTAGCTTTCTTCAAAAGTTATTTCTATTCCCAAAAGACTTATCTTTGATTTGAGCTTCTATTTCAGAGCCAAAAGTAATCCCTTCCTGTCCTGGGTTTTAGGTCAGTTTAACCATAAGAAGCAACATTGGAGGAAATGGAACATAGAAGAAATATCTGCGGGAATTATTTACTTTTGAGATTGCGTTAGGTATATTATAGCTGAGGTAAATTTGTGCTGCTTTTGTCACAGGGGAAAGAAATCCGATGCCGACATCTTGTGACCTGCGCAGGACTTTACTCGGATAGACTCTCTCAGATCAGTGGTTGTGACCCAGAGCCCCGCATTGTGCCTTTCCGTGGAGATTATTTGGTGCTGAAGCCAGAGAAGTGCTATTTAGTTAGAGGAAACATTTATCCGGTATATCATTTCTCAGTACTTTCACTTATTGGTCGGAAGGAAGTAAAGCCTGGGGGATTTTAGGCACTATCAGTATTGCAAAAAAATCTTTAAACTTTAATAGCCTGCAAAATGTCTTAATTCCATTTCCAGATTACTGCCACATATTTTCCTTTACTCTTCCTTTCTTTAAAAATTCCTTTTTTAAAATTTTGTTATGTGTAATTGAAATGGGCCATTTAGGCCTTGATTCCAACACCTTGATTCATGCAGGAATCCAAATTAAAGCACCTCTGGTAGGTGGCCATCTCACTTCTGCTTAAACATATCCAATGAAAAAGAGCCACTATCTCTTTGGAAAATAGACTCCATTTATTCTCCATATCTCTAAACAATTAAATGGGAACTGTTTTGTTTTAACTGTTTTATAGTTTTATAGGTGATACAGACATCCAGTACTTTCCTACCTCAAATTAATTTTGATTTAGGACATGTTCCATGTGTTTTGGTATGACAGGTACCTGATCCCCGTTTCCCCTTTCTGGGCATTCATTTTACCCCACGGATGGATGGTAATGTCTGGCTTGGGCCTAATGCAGTCCTTGCATTTAAACGAGAGGGCTACAGATTTTATGACTTCAGCATTCATGATTTTATAGATGCAGCTGCTTACAGGTAATATTTTCCAATTAGTATGCCGTCTCTCATTTTTCTGTTACTTGAATATTAATTGTGAGCATTGCAAGAAGACTTCTATTGCTTGCGGTGGGAAATGTAGGAAAGGACTGAGTGTGTGGTTCAATTCATGTTGTAAGTAATATTGTGTTTAGGAATGTTGGGAGAAAAAGCACATACAAATATTGACCCTATAAAAACCGATAGTTCAGTAGAACCATTTCTATCATCTGAAAAACATAAGTGGCAGGCAAAAAACAAAAAAATTGACAAGATTGCTTATTTATTTAACAAAAATATAAATGTTTTACTAGATAAAAAATGAACTAAAATCATATTTTTATTCAAAGCAATTAGAAAAACAACCAATTTTACAGCATCTCAAGAATGTAAAAATGTACTATGGCATAACATTTTAGATAAATCCACTTAATCAGATATGTAAAGTGAAAACCAGCAGAATAATTAAAGACTTAAATCAAGTTGACACATATTAATCCCAGTGCAGGATTTCTTAGCTACAGCACTAAAATGACTTTGTTACTATTGATTTAATTCCTTCAGTGTAATTGGGATGTGATTATTAGTTTGTACTTTTAGTTGTTTGCATCTGATCTATGAACACACACAGACACAGACACATTTATTTACTATATTTCTATATTGATGTTTTCCAAGGTCGTCTTAGAGTTATACAATTATGGATGATGAGAGAATTTAACCTTAGCCAACCAGTTCGCAATAAACTGCTCTTTTTTTTTCTCCCAGTGGCTTATGGAAACTAGTGCTGAAGAATTTTTCATATGGGATGGGTGAAATGTACAGAGCATGTTTTCTAAATGCCCAATTGAAGCAGCTGCAAAGAATCATCCCTGAAGTTACCATCAATGATATTCAGAGGTAAAAAAAAAATTAAAATTGCTGAGATGTCAAGAATGGATTTTCCCCCCCACCTTGGTTGAATATGTTTAAGAATTTTGAAGAAACAGCTCCATGATAAAGAGGTCACACCAGAAAAAGGCATTTGATGAAAACTAGTCCAACATAGCTGCCTCTCTTCTTTTCTGCTATTCCTATGAGATTCAAAATTATGATACACATTTCCCCTGTTTCTTAGCCAAATAGATGTACTCCATGAGTTATAACCATTTGTTCAGCAACTGTTTGAAGTTATGGTGGCACAGAATGACTGGTTCTTATTCCTTGAAGTTAAAGGCTATTGCACTGACCCTGCAGTCACGTGAATTTCGTCGCTTGGCATCCCACCTGCCCATACGACCACAGGGATGACTCATTTCCCTCCCACTTATCTCCCCCTCTCACCAATTTATGTCCTTCTGGTCCTCTGCACTCCACATTTCTTGCCACTCTGCTCCATCATTGTAAGAGAGAAACTGGCAGAGCCGGGGAAGAAATCAAATGAGGAATCAGTTTAGATTCTCTAGGCCAGTGTTTCTCAACCTTGGAAGCTTGAAGATGGGGGGACTTCAACTCCCAGAATCCCCCAGCTGGCTGGGGGATTCTGGGAGTTGACGTCCCCCCATCTTCAAGCTTCCAAGGTTGAGAAACACTGCTCTAGGCAGTCACAAGAGAACAAAGTCCAACACCCCCTTTGAATATCGTTGAAACTTACATAGTTTTACCCAGGTGCAAACCATTAGTTGAGAAGATTGCTTAGGCTGGGACAATAAAATCAGCAAATTTGAACCTTTTGCATTTGGAATTGGTTCTTTGACAGTTGTCCCCAGTTGACCTTCACCGTTTTCTTGCTCCTGCTGACCAAGCACATTGATTTCTTTGCAAGGCTTGTGGAAGAAAGCCTCACTTGATTGGCGGCCATTTTGTGGAGGGTCCAGGCCAGGCATACTTTGTCAGCAGGGAGAGCAAGAAAATGGAGAAATGCAGCTGGGATGGTGGAGTGCGGGGTGTCAGGAGCCTCTGAGTGCAGGGCAGCAAGAGTGACTGGCAGGGCCAGGCTGAGCTGTGGCTTCATGTCTCTCTGGGGTAAGGAAACTGCAGTTTCATGGAGTGACTGAGGCTGCACACTGAGGCTGTAGTTTAGAGATTTCTTGCAGGCCCAGAACCACAGTATGCCAAGGAACCCTTGAGCCACAGCATGGCAAGCAGCCCCACAAGACAGGATGTAGGGCAGCTAAAAAGGCAGTAATAAAGGGGATTAGGCAGTTTAAGGGAGTTCATCTCTTACCTTGAAAGAACAGGTTTGAGGTTGGGAGGGACAAGCCAGGAATGGCTTGGGTCTTTGACTTAATGACCAGATACAGAAATATGCCTATATGCCTACATATGCCAGAGCCATTTTTTCAAAGTATGCATCTAAACGGCAAACTAGATTTTAAACCATCCTAAAGCAATAAAACATATTGCTATGTGGCAATAAATCCTGGATTTGTCCATGTTGAGTTTGTTTGTAATTTAAACTAAGTATACACCTTGAAGCAGGAATATACTATCTGCATTGTACACCTGGGCGCAGCTGCCAGGACCTTTCCAAAAAGTGCTGCTAAATAGTAATTTTTAATGTGATAAAGGGAGGATATTAAACAAAGGAAGATAGTTACAGTGTGGTCTTACTAAGGCATTATAAAATGGTATTAACGCTTCACGTGATCTTCATTCTATCCCTCTGTTTATGCAGCCTAGGACTGTGTTGGCTTTTTTGCCAGCTGCAGTGCATTCCTGGTTCATATTTAAGTGACTGTCCACTAGAACTGCAAGATCCCTCTCACAGTTACTTTGCTTGAGAGAAAGTTGCAAAAGGGGGTTATTGGACCCCAGGACACTGAAACCATCATAAATATGAACTAGTTTCCAAACATCTGAAGTTTGAGCAAATGATCATGGGGATGCTGCAACAGTCTTGTGAACAAGGTCATAATTCACTTTTTTCAGTGTCGTAATGTTTGAACAGTCACTAAATGAATGGTTGTAAGTTGAGGACTACCTGTATTAGGACTGAAGTTTTATTTCAAAGGTCCAGTTGAAACAATGATTGAATTTCCAGATCAATTTAGTGCATCAAATCAAATAAATTGCTTGATTCAAACATTCCGCACACATATGTTTATGTTTTATGTTTTATTTGATTTGTATACCACCCTACTCCCGAAGGACTCAGGGCGGTGAACAGCCAGACAATAAAATAACATAGATACAAAAAATTTAAAAACCAGATAAAATCAGATTAAATCATTTTGGCCCAGACAAATTAAAACACCCCAATGATTTAAAAACAAATTAAAATTTACATATTTAAAAAGGGAAGAGATTAGGCCAAGCCCGCCTGATGGAATAAAAAGGTCTTCACAGCGCGGCGGAAGGTGCGCAGATCCGGGATCCTCCGTATCTCTGGGGGGAGCCCATTCCAGATGGTAGGTGCCCCCACAGAGAAGGCTCTCCCCCTAGGGGTCGCCAGCCGACATTGTTTGGCTGACGGCACCCGGAGGAGTCCCTCTCTATGAGAGCGTACTGGTCGGTGGGAGGCTATTGGTGGTAGTAGGCGGTCCCGTAAATAACCAGGCCCTAAGCCATGGAGCGCTTTAAAGGTGGTAACCAAAACCTTGAAGCGCACCCAGAAGACCACCGGGAGCCAGTGCAGCTCGCGCAGGAGAGGTGTTACATGGGAGCGCCATGTCGCTCCCATTACCACCCACGCGGCCGCACTCTGCGCCAGTTGGAGCCTCCGGGTGCTCCTCAAGGGGAGCCCCATGTAGAGAGCATTACAATAGTCCAGGCGGGAGGTGACGAGGGCATGAGTGACCGTGCGTAACGAGTCCCGATCCAGAAAGGGACGCAACTGGCGAATCAGGCAAACCTGATGAAAAATCCTCCCGGTCACGGCCGTCAAGTGCTCTTCTAAAGACAGCCGTGAATCCAGGAGGACGCCCAAGTTGCGAGCCCATATATATTTTATATATATGGGCATATATATAAATATTAACATATTTAACATATATATATATATATTATTATTTTAATTGAATTAATCCTTTGAACTGAATCTTTGAATTAACCTGATTTATTAGTAATAACCGATTAGATTTGTAGATTTAATACATTTTGTATAATCAAACTTGAATGATTCACGAATCCACAGTGATTATATATTTATTTTATTTATATTTCATGTTTCTAGACCACCCATCTCCCTCAAGAAGAGTCTTTGTCTTTAATATAATGCAAAGTTATCAAAATAATTTTTTGTCCTGGTCCCATTTTGTTTTTTTAACACCATCTGACACTATCTATTTTTGGGAGTAGAGCCCTTTGTTTACAACTTAAATACCAAATGCAAACCCTGAACCCTTGTGCAATTGAATTTAAAGAAACAAACTTGATAAGCCTCTCAGTGGTTAGCTAAAATCAAGTGTATATAATTAACCATTATCTGTTAAACAATCAGGATAAATTTATTTCTCTAAAAGTAGCAAAGTTGTGCTACGTTATATGTAAGTTTTGCCCACAAATGATTGCCACAGTTATTGATGTCAAGGGATATTTTCATTTCATTTGTTTTACAAAATATAAATTTTTATTGGTCTATGACTGTTTTATTCTGTTCTATAATCAACCATAATAGTGCAGTAATTGTATTATCTCATATTAAGTCACTTTCGTTAGGGGGCGTTATCAAATTAAATATTGAATGTTTAATGTCTTTCTTTTTGCAGAGGACCTGCTGGAGTCAGAGCTCAAGCCTTGGACAGTGGTGGGAACTTGATTGATGATTTTGTGTTTGATAGTGGAACTGGAGACATTGCTGCTCGAATACTCCATGTCAGGAATGCCCCTTCACCTGCTGCTACCTCCTCCCTTGCCATTGCAAAAATGATAGCCAATGAGGTGGAGCAGAGATTTGAATTGTGACTGGACGGTGGAGACTTGGGCCTCTTTGCTCCTCCTCCTCTTAGCTACTATGACAGGCAAAGAAAAGGGCTGTTTCTTGTTTGGAAACAGAGGATTAGAAAAAGGAATCACCTACTAATTTGCTATAAACATGACCACGATCAGTATCACAGCACTGAAACTATTTAAAAGGATAGGAAGATCCATTAAATGTCATATTACTTTGTTAAAGGAAAATGGTGTTTATACATTAGAGCAATTAGCAAACCAGAATCTTCCTCCTTTTCCTTAAGAGACCTGGCTTGTATCTAAATAAAGTTCTGTTTCCAAATAAGAGTAATAAGGAGAATACTAGACCAAGAGAGCCAGTTCTGCCTAGTTTTTCTGTTTCTTATTTACACGAAGAATCAGTGATGGGCTTAGCATTTTAAAAATACTCAAGCAAGCAAGAGATGTGGTTGTAGACTTTTCTTCAACCTTAGAATCACCTGAAAAAAAGGAGTCAATAAACTGTCCATCGATCACGGTATCAATAGAAAAGAATATTTGTGCACTGATGATGTTACCTGATTGGTTAATGAAAGATAGTGGATATTATAAAGATAACTGGTGCCATTTTTAGCAGATGTTATGCTGTAAATTTCCAGGAAAAAGATATTAGTCAAGCGTCTTTGATCTCCAGTTTTTATTTTTAGCAAAGGAATGCTGACAAAAATACAAGCAGCTGTTGGCCAGAAGTAAAGCATTATCCTTACCAAACTCATTGAAGAAAAGGACAGCAGGTTCCAAATACTGGTAGTAAAACATGGCTTTTGTCTTTCCATGTAAATATTGCCTCTATGATTTGTCTCTAGGGTTTTTTTTCCTTTTGCTTTCTCATTGCTAGAAATTAGCATTCTCTAAATTGCTAGCTAATGAATCAGAGATCATTTCCTGATTTGATTTGCATACAGTCTTCCTTTACTAGATGGCCCAAACATGTAAGTATTGTATGTGACTGAATTTGGTATGTTCTTTTAAAATAAAGTTTAGTTTAGTTTAGTTTATTTGATTTGTATACTGCCCTACTCCCAAAGGACTCAGGGCGGTGAACAGCCAACAATAAAATACATAAATACACAAAATTTAAAAACCCGATAAAATCAAATTAAATTATTTGGCCCAGACAAATTAAAATACCCCAATAATTTAAAAACAGATTAAAATTTACATATTTAAAAGGGAAGAGATTAGGCCAAGCCCTCTTGATGGAATAAAAAGGTCTTCACAGCACGGCGGAAGGAGTGCGGAAATAAAAGTTAATGGAATATGATGAGATAAAAGCATCGATCCAAACCATAATTAGAAGTCATATAGAACTTTATATTTTAGTCAATAATAAAATATAAAAAGCAATGCATAAATGTGGGGGTGATGAACAAGGAAATTTTAAATGAGTTTCTTTTTAACTGAGTTTTAATGTACTGTACATTATTTTCTGTTCATCTTCAAATAGAATCATTGGAAGTTCCAAACATCTTTTTCTGAAACACTAAATTCTCCATACAGGTAAATTTATGACCACAATTGAGCCCAAAATTTCCATTGCTAAGTAAGGTAGTAAGGTAGAAGGCTGCAAAAGATAATCACATGACCCAGGGACACTGCAATCATCATAAATATGAACCAGTTGCCAAGCGCCTGAATTTTGAACATGTGACCATGGGGATGTTGCAATAGTGGCAAGTGTGAAAAACGGTCATAAATAACTTTTTTCAGTACCATCGCAACTTTGAATGGTCACTAAATGAACTGTTGTAAGTCAAGTACTTGTATGTGTAATAAACATGAGACTTGACTTCCCTTTTTTAACCATTCCACTCCCATCCCAATTATCGAGAGCCTGTGTGTTATTAAGCAAGAAGTTAAACCTAGGAAAGCAAAGTACCTGCTATACAGAAGTAGATAGAAGTTTCTAAAAACATTTTCATGTAGTACAATTTTTTACCAATAGGTTTTTGGTCTGGGTCTTGATCCCATCAGACTGCAAAACAAATAAAAATTGTAAATTGTCAAAAGTCACATTTGATGGAGTATAAAGAAAAAATTCTCAATAATGTTTCAGTAGTGGAATTCCTAATGAGATATGGTAGTAGTTTTTATTCTGGCAGGAACTGTGGAATCATCTGTTGGGATACTTCAATTAGGCTTTCTGCATTGAGCAACCCTGAACAGAATTTCTGCACTCTAGACTTCTTGATCTAGATTTGGATTTACATGAACAGAAAACTACTTTGCTTATTTGGCAAAAACTAGTCATGTTATCTTGTTAGGCAGCAAATAATGTTTTCTACTGCTCCTCTACCACCACATAAAATGAGACAAGGAGATGGTATTTAGAATGTGATGTTTGTCTCTGTAATTTATTTTTATTTTATTTTTATTTTAAATTTGATTTATATGCCGCCCTTCTCTGGAGACTCAGGGCGGCTTACAATGCATTAAGCAATAGCCTTCATACTTTTGTATATTTATACAAAGACAGCTTATTGCCCCCACAATCTGGGTCCTCATTTCACCTACCTTAGAAAGGATGGAAGGCTGAGTCAACCTTCAACAAATAATTGAAGCAAATATTTATGTTCTTAATGTTATTTTATTTTCATGTCATTTCATATTTCACTATTATCTGCCACTATGCTAGAGATTTCCATTTTAAGTATGGAACATTCACCTTCTGACGTTAGAAAATCCACATCCTAGCAGTTTATAGTCTTTCCCTAAAATGTGTGTGGTTTAGAACCTTGGCCATCTATAGGATTCTTTGATGTATAGGATTCCACTTATAGCATATTTATAAATACCTTAAGCTATTAAACAGTTTACTATTTGACTTTTTCAAGATTTTAAAATTTAATTTTAAAGAAATTAAGGTCCAAATAAAATATATTTAGGAATCGGTGAAACAATATCCCAATATCCCAGCGTACAGTTTTAAATTAAAGTGGAGCTACAATGTTTTGAGAGCCTATGGAACAAAACAAGCTGCAAATCTCACTGCATCTTTGGTTTTGATTCCAATGAAGAGAGAAAAAATAGTTACACAGGTCAAAAATATGTCAGAATACAGGAATTTTTCTATATACAGATTATTGTTACCCAGCATTTTCTATTCTAACCAGTGGTTCCCCAATTGTTGACTGGGTCAAGCAAAACCTACGATCTACCACCAATGTATATCTCAGAGGGGAAAAAAATTGTATTAAGATTCAGAGACATATATAATCATCACTGCTTCGTAAATCAAAGGGTGTATACATGTTCTGTGTTTATTGGGTATTTTTACTTTAAAACAAGCAGAAGTATTTCTACTGAGACTAGTTAAGAAATTTTGTGTACCTGCATTTTCTTCATTTTGAAAACTAAAGGTAATCTTAGTGGATTAAATCCTTTCATAAAATTCTTACTGCAAAAACTACACGGATACATGTGTTCCAGAATTTAGTGAAAAATAACTCGGAGAAAACTTCCACTTCCATTTATGCATGGTGATTAGAGTTGAATTATCAAACATGCAAACATACAAACTCTGGGTTATACATCACTATTCCACAGTAAAGTCTGCAATATCTCTTGTATGTTCCCTATGAAATATATTGAATGGCATTCATCAAATACAATACTAGCAAGCAGAGTCTCCATGTCAATAATGTCTTTACAAAGAAGGAAATTATACATCTAAAAGTCAAGTTCTTTGTCCTCCATGATATGACCACCACATCTAGCCCAATGTGTCCTTTACAGGCAAGATACTATTGAAGGCATGTTTCTATGCATTAATAGTAAAGTTGAACAAATCAAATATCCAACATTCAAGAGAATTCAGTGTAAAACGGCATTGAACTGTGCACTTCTGTTCAAAAATTTGTCTGGATTCTGGATGTAGCTGCCCAAGAAACAGCCCTTAATGAGTTTGGCCCATCACAAAAGGAATGTTATTTTTTTAAATATATTTTGGGATGTGATGTTTTTTTTCTTTTGGGATTATTGGTTTTGCTCTTGGCCCAAATCTAAAGCAAAAAGAACAGGGCGTTTTAATCTGTAATGTACATTAGTTTATATCAGATCGGTAATTGGATGCAAGACAATGTTATTTAGCAAATTACATTGAATTAACTTTGGCCCAAAGTTTTATTTTAAGTAGTTCACATGCCATACTGTCAAAATATATAGAAAATGAGGAATGGGATTAAAGAATATTCTTCCACCACCTGAAGTTTGAAGTGACACATCTTTTAATTGAGTGCATATTTTAATTCCGTATCTTCATTTAGATTCATTTTTCCTAAGTATGGAGGCATTGACTGAGATGCCTTAAGACTATTAATAAAGTGTATACACTTTCTTTTCTGTATTTTGGTTTCTACTGAATACACATATGTGCTTGTATTTTGAATGCAAAAACAGCTCTGCAATAGTTACATGATTTAGAGGGCATTTTCAAGAGGTTTCGTTATTCCAGATGACTCAAAGCTTTTTGTACATTACCCCATTTCTACAGCTGATGGGAAAAAAATACTTTAGCATAATATAATCTATTGACAGCTAAGTAATTTAACAAATTTTAAGATACATCTTAAGTTTTTTACTGAGTAAACTATATTTCAAATGTTCATCCAAATAAGGAATATGGATTGAATAACTAACTTCAGTATTGTTTTATAAAACAAAGTTAGTTTTTTCTTCATTAAAAATAATCCTGAGCTAAATGGAATACTAATACATGGCCAAGAAGCAAGCTAAGGTCTCACTCCCATGCTCATTTTCCAGGACATAAAATGCACCAAACTAATCCAAGTTATATATAATCATGATTATCTAATAAACCATAGCTTGATGAATTTACACTATACACAAAGTTTTAAAACATGATTTATAAAATATTCTTAGCATAATTAACCCAATCATACTTAGCATCATGATTACAAACCCAATCATATTATTTTTGGGTTATTTCTGAGCTAAGCCATGCCAGTTATTTTACACAGTTGTATGCTCTGCTTGATAATCTACAACAGAATAAATAAAAGATTTCCAATAGGAAACTTAAAAGAAAAGGCTGTAGAGCTTGTTTTCAGCAAGTAGATTTGTCAATTGTATTTTAATTGATTAAATGGAGGCAGTCACATTCAATTAAGGGAAACAATGTTGAGAATTGATAGTATGCTTGTTAAATATTAAAATACCCAAGCTTCCTTCAAAAAGTCCTCTATACCATGCTTTTATAATAGCCATATTTATTTCAATTTAATGTATATAGGAAGTGATATGGAATAATACAATAATAATAATAAACAACTCTATCGTGGTATTTAATTAAAGGCTCATTCAGATATGCTAGTCATCCCTTTGCAACTAGGAAGTAATGAGTGCATATTTGTAAACCGAGCTGAACTTCAGTCTACCATGTCTCCTGTAAAGTAGTGAGGAAGAGGTATGGAGCCATAAAAATTATTTATCCCTGAATCAGATGAACCACAACAAAGGCAGTTTTCCCCATTTTTTATTTTATTTCACTATCTTCCTTTCTTGTGTGCTCCAACCACCATCCACCAAAATTCCAGGTTTCTTTTTCATAGCACAAGTGTCTATCTCTCTGTCTTAATTACTTCAAAGCAATCATCTTATCCATCAGGCATTTCGGATTCCCTATCTGCATCACTACAGGTTTGTTGTGATCCTTCATTTACCAGTCTATCACTCAGATCATAATAACTCAGCTCAGGTGTATAACTAGGATGCCGAACTGGTTGAATGTCTTCCTTACATTTCTGAAAGGACGATTCATCTGTTTGTTGATAATGAGATGCTAGCACTTTCCCAGTTTTAAGATTTATCCAGCTTCCTTTTGGCATGGATAATGAATCATAAATGAGTGCAGTGTCATATTCCATCTCTACATAAGCTAAGGATTGTGTACTGAAAACATCCGTACTTACATGAGAAACTAACACTTTCTCAACTTCATCAATACTCTGCACTTCATCCCAAGATTGCTGAATGCTGAGATCTGATACAGTAGTTTCAGATGGTTTATTGCTACTACTGTTTTGCTGATCAAATTTTGCTTCATTCAATTTCATGTCAGGTATGGGTGGTTTGGGACAACCTGCAGAATTTCTATTGTTCTCCAAAGCTGTTTTACTAAGCAAGCTTATACTTGTCTGTTGGCTATGATTTATCAGTACTTTTCCAGTTTTTCTGTTTAGCCAGACACCATTTTCTAGAGAAATTCTGCTATATGTCTGCAGAGCTTCATCTTCTCCTTCTACATATGATGATGAACTGTCAAGGCTACTCCTGCTTGGAGACTGATAAGACTGCTGTGCATCATTTGAGGGTGTGCTCCAAAGAATGTCATTATAGTGAAATTCATGTTTCACAGACTGCTTCCTTCCTTGATGGAGTTCCTGCTCCACATCCAATTTGCTGCTTATTTGGAGAGCCATCCCTTCTTCCTGTTCAGAGGCAATTATTTCTTGCTGTTGGCTGGTCTGCTGGGATGATATATCTTCTGCCCGTTGAGAAGTTTTTCTCTTCTGACTAGCTTGTTGAGTTGTTACCATCTCCGCTTCTTTGCTGGCCTGTTGAGATGCTTCTATCTGCTGGTTAGCTTGTTGGGATGCTGGTACCTCTATCTGTTTGCTAGCTTGTTGAGAAGTTTCTGTCTTCTGAGTGGCTTGTTGGGATTCTGGTACTTCTGCCTCTTTGCTGGCCTGTTGAGATACTGTTAACACTGCCTGTTGGCTAACCTGCTCGGATGCTTCTATTTCTGTCTGCTGGCTATCTGGTTGGGATGTTGTCACTTCTGGCTGCTGGCTGGTATGTTGGAATGGCAAATCTGCATGCTGGCTGGGTTGGCAATATTCCACCACCTCGGCCACTTTGGATATCACCATCACCATCTCTTGGCCAGATAGCTGTGAAGCTAATAACGCAGGCTTTGGAACTCCATCTATTAAAGCATCCTCCTGTAGATGTCCTCTTTGGGACTGCAGCAACTTCTCTTGTTGGTTTCCCACAATGCGTTCATCTTTGCAGGACTCCTGCAATTCTTTTTCTGCTTCATTACTTTCAAAAGATATTAGTTCTTTCTCTTTAATCAATGCTGCTGCTGCCGCCATCTGATTCTCAGGCTCAGACTCATCCTTACAAGTATCTTGCTGTGCTATAATTTCCTTTCTGTCATCCTCAACACGATGTATTTTATCAAGTTCAGTCTTTCTTTCTTTAGGTGTGGCATTCCTAGCAAAACTTCCCATTGGTGTGTGATTTACTTTTCTTGCTCTATGCTCCTGAAGCCAACTTCTTTCAGTTTGTTGACTACTACATGTCATTAATTTACCAGTTCTTCTGTTTTTCCAGGTATTCATTCCAACTGAAATAATGCTGTATGTTTGTTGAGCCTTTGAAGCGCATGAAGGTTTTTGTTTTGAATCATTTATGTCACTTTCAAGAGTATTATCCTCAGCCACTTTGTTCACTTTATCTGCAACCAGCTGATGTTCTGCCTCTACCACCACAGGTTGTTTACTTTCCCATTGAGGCAGTAATGTAGTGGATTGCTGGCTTACACTCCAAGACTCAGGCATGATAGCTTGTTCACTATTTCTCTGGGATTTGGGCATGATGAGTGATTCACTACACCTTTGAGATTCTGATGTATCAGGCTTCACACTGTCCTTCCTGTATCTGGATTCAATCAATGACTCAGCGCTTCTTTGGGGTTCAGGGATGGCAGGCTGTTGGCTATCCTTTTGGGACTCAGATACAGTAAGTTGTTCACTGCCCTTTGGGGGTTCAAGTTCATATGGGTGATCACTGTCTCTTTGGAATTCGGGAATAGTAGGCCATTCACTATTATTTTGGGATTCAGATACAGTAGGTTCATCAAACTTCCGGGACTTAGGGCAGATGGGCTGCTCGTTGCATTCTGATGATTCTGGAATAGCAGGCTGTCCACTGCCTTTCCGAAAGTCAAGCAAAGGGGGATATTCACTGCCCATTTCAAACTCTGAAGAAATGGGTTGTTCACTGTCCCTCTGGGACTCAGAAACTGGAAGAAGATCTGCCTTCTTGAACCCACATACAAGACGTGGTTCAGGAATCGTATGGGATACAAGTGTTTCACTAGCTCTCCTGGACTGGGGCAAGTTGGGTGGTTCACTAGAGTTCTGGGACTGGAATATGCTGGGGGGTGCACTAACCCTGCGGGTATGGGGTATGTTGGAAAATTCCAAGGCCCCCTGAGGTTTAAGCAAGGATGGTTCATTGGCCTCCCATTTCTCATGAAATAATTCACTAGTTTTTGATTTACTTGCAAGAGGCTGTTCACTAGTCCTGTGAAGCTGCATGATGTTAGGTGGCTCATTGATCAGCTGGGACTCAGTTTCTTCACTGGTCCTCAAGGATTCAGACACTGTACATTTTTCACTACATCTTTCAGATACAGGAAAAAGAGTTTCTTCGCTGCTCCTTTGGGAGTTAAGAGAAATTGGGTAATCAGTGGCCTTTGGGGATTCAGATAAAGTGGGCTCTTTGTTGCCTTTTTGGAATTTTGTGGTAGCAGACACCTCTGTACTTTCCCCAAACTCTAATATCATGGATTTGTTGCTACCTCTTTGATATTCTGGAATGGTGACCTGGTCACTATCCTTCTGGGAATAAAGCATGGAAAACTGTTCACCATTTGTTTGAGATTTTGGAACAAAAGATTGTTTACCTTTCCAAGAGTCTGATATAGCAGGCAGTTCACTTGCTTTCTCAATTTCAAGGGATATAGACTGTTTGCTGCTTCTTTGGGATTCTAAACTTGGGGAGTGCTTACTGTCCTCATGGGACTCAAGCACAGCAGCCTGTTCTCCACTTCTGGTCTCAAATGCAGTATACTGTTCATTAATCCCTGACTCTGAACAAATTCTTTGAGATTTTTGAACCCCGGGCTCATTACTTTTTGATAATGCTTCTTTACTGGCAAGTTTCTGTTTTTTCTCTCTATAATTCTGAAGCCAACTATCATTAGTCTGTTGACTCTGGTTTTGCATTAATTTGCCAGATCTTCGGTTTAACCAAGTAGTTTCCTCCAGTGAAATGATGCTGTATGTCTGTTGACCAAATGACATCTTTTGTTTCAGTGGCATTATCCTATTCTCAGAAGTGATAGTCCCAGGGGGCTCCTTTGCATCATCAATCTTGTTTTCTGTTCCTAGGCTACCATGGTGTGATTTTTGCTCTAGTTCAAATAACATATCACTCTGATCATCTTTTTTTTTTAATTGATGGCTATCGTGTTCAAATTCTTTTAACCCAGCTGATGGTCTGCTGTGATGAACTTGCCGATCTTCAAGAGGGAGACTACTGTGTCGAAATTCTTGCACTTCATTTTGCTGGCTATCATGGAGAGAGTCTAGTAAATTGGCTGGTAGACTGCAAGAGCGAAGTTCTATAATGTCAATTGGCTTGCTTCCTTGGAAAAAATCTTGCTGTTTTTGTGGCAGACTATCAATGCAAAGATCTGAAATAACAGGCTTATCTGTTTTTTGCAAGTCATACTGAAGACTATCATGGCGAGATTCTTGCATTCCTAATTGTGTTCTAATGTTTGCAATGCTAACTGTATCAGTCTGTAAACTTTTTTCAAACAACTCTCTTTTCAGACTCTGAACACTATCAGTCTGCTGAGCTTGGTCAATTTTAATTTTCCGTATTTTTCTACGTCGCTTTGTTTTTTTTTCCTCTGATTTTGTTTTTTCTGTTCCTACTTGTTGGCCTCTTAGTTGGGTCTCCTGCTGTACTCCAAATATTTTTGGCTCTTGAATATTATATTGGGATTCTGGTACTGCAGGCTGTTGACTATCTTGCTTTGATTCTTGTCCCTCTGACTTTTTATTAATGTCCTGAGATTCTTGTTCTGTAGCTTGTTGACTAGCTCGCTTTGATTCTTGTCCCTGTCGCTTTTGAATACCATGCCAAGATTCTTGTACTGCAACAGATCGACTACTTCGCCTGGATTCTTGTTCCTCTGGCTGTTGAATACTATGCCAAGATTCTTGTACTGCAACAGATCGACTACCTTGTCTGGATTCTTGCTCCTCTGGCTGTTGAATACTGTGCTGAGATTCTTGTACTGCAACAGATCGACTACCTCGTCTTGATTCTTGCCCCTCTGGCTGTTGAATACCGTGCTGAGATTCTTGTACTGCAACAGATCGACTACCTCGCCTTGATTCTTGCCCCTCTGGCTGCTGAATACTGGGCTGAGATTCTTGTACTACAGCAGAACAACTGCCTTGTCTTGATTCTTGCCCATCTGGCTGTTGAATACTGTACTGAGGGTCTTGTACACCCACAGACTGACTATCCCTGCCTGATTCTTGTCCCTCTGACTGCTGCATACAGCGGCAAGATTCTTGTACTATATGCCTTTGAAAAATTTGTTCCAATTCTTGCCCCTGTAGCTGTTGCATACTATGTTGAGATTCATGTAATACAGGTTTCATTTCAGAAGCCCCAGAAAATGTTAACAATGTTTCAGTGTTTAAAGTTTCTTTTTCTGAATTGTTTATTATGGCTTGATGAAAAGGAAGTAAAAGTTCTGCCAGTGTTTCTGGGCCCCAAACAATACTGGTTTGCTGATAGCTAGATATCCTCTGACTTGTTCTTTCACAAATACAAGTCCTTTCTTTGTTCAAAGGCTGTCCCTGAGAAAATGTTTTGTTTGGTAGATTTGGAACACAAATGGCTTGCTTGCTGCTGTGCTGAGATTCCAATCTATTTATATCTTGGCTACCATGGTGTGTGACTTGTGTCTTTATTTGCTGACTATCATACTTTTCTACTTGTTTGGTTCCATCTTGCACACAAGCTTTTTTTATTTCTGTCTCTTCAGGAAAAATAATCTCCTGTTCAAAGCCCTCTTGAAAAGACTTTGGGGTTTGTAAAGGCTGGCAAGCAACAGGCTGATTATTACAATAGGATTCTTGGTCTTGGAGTTGAGGGCTGTTGGACTGTAATTGTTTCTTAAGAGGTGTTACACTACTTGTCCTTGCAGAAATATTTGTCTGCTCACTTTCATCCATTATTTCTTTTCGTCTAAAAATGCTTACTTTGCTATCTGTTTGCAGAGTCTTGTCCACCACATTTTTTTCAGAAACCTTTCTAGGTTTTTGTTCCATTACTTGCACAGAATATCCACTTTTCTGATAGTGACTGATCTGAGTATAATCCTCATTTGTGTTAGAAGTAGGTTCCAGATTCTCCAAATTGAGTATTTCCTCATTCCCAGGATTTATCTGGGCAAGTACGATTTCAAAATCACTCAACTTTTCTTTTAGCAAATTTGCTAAATTAATTCTGAGGTCCTGAGGTACCAGCTTTTGCAGCATCAGCAAGCCAAATCTCCCTTCTGAACCAAGCTGTTTTCTTTTAAAAAGCTACATGTAAAAGAAACATAAGTGCTACCTTTTCTGATCCCACTTCATAACGATTAATTCTTTTCATTAGGACTGTGACTTGGATGTAAGTTGAACCATTTTCTAGGTGGTGATAAATCTTTGTTGAGTGCGTATTTCTTATTTACAGCCAGTTGGAATCATGGCCTTTTATGTCAAAATACTAGTTCTAGATTAAGGAGTTAGCAAGTAATTTGTCTGATGATGGTTTCCAGTTCTTAGGCCAACTGCCTTTGTTCTACAAGCATCATAAATGGTCTGTGACATCACTGCACACTGTGCTCCAATCATTTATCTTATAGTTAAACAAGATTCTAAGTCCAAGCCTTTAGAACTAGGAATAGAGTTCACTTTTGCCATTCAAGGGCAGCAACTGAAGCCTCAACTATTCTTCTTACTGCCTTCTAAAGAAGTGATTTTACAAAAAGGTAAGTAATAATAATTTCCTTTAACGAATTCTTAAGTGTTGCTTTAAGGAAATATTTTAGAAAATTGTTGAAAACAATCGGTTTGTAAAGTGCAAAACTGATTGTTTAATAATTTCCTTTCACCAGATTTTCTGACAGCCTTTACCAACTTCATTTCTTGGCTAGGAATTATGAGATGCAGTTCAGCGAGAGAGATGGCATTCATTACCTATTAATTCAACAATTGCCTCCAATGTGATGTTCCCCCATTAAGGACCAAGGCCATCTGGCAGAGCCAGATCTTCAGGGTCCTGTGAAAGGACAGAATGGTGGATAAGATGTTCCATAGGGGAGGAGTCACAACAGAGAACCCTTTCCTCCTGGACTCCACCAGCCTAGTGTCACTGCCCATCAGAATTATACCTGGAGTCTACGTTATCAAAATTGTAGAAAGATTAAAATATTTCAATGCATCCTTGAGAGAGGAGATTGACTCTTAAGGAAGGATTGGTTCACACTCCCCTCAAGAATCACTAGATCCTACCATACTGGGCAATTTTTTTAGGGGCTGTTGTGAGGAAGGTGGTCATGCAGCAGCCTTAGTGGACTCTGGCTGAAGCCATTAGTTGGACTCCTTTCTTTCAGGATTCAGACCTAGACATGGGATAGAAACAGCATTGGGTACAATTTTGGATCATGTCTAGCAGGAGAGGGATAGGGGATGATGCTCCCATCCTGGCTCAACCTCTAGCCAATTTCTGATATGTGGGAATGACCTTGGAAGCCAGGGCAAGGGGATTAAAAGGCAGTTTAGCCAACAGCAGGAATGTGATTGGGGCAAGAGGCTCAGAAGAGTCCCTCCTTTGGGGGCTGTAAAGGATTAGATGGGGAAGGGGAAGTGCTTTCAGCCTTACAGGGTAGGATAGAGCAATCGGGAAACCCAACCTGATGAATTAATTCTACGTTATTGTAAGGTTACATTAAACAGAATCTTGTAAGTCTGGAAGTACTCCTGTCCCCCTCCTCCCCTTGACTTGAAATAGATATGGATTGGCAACGGAGATGGTAAATGTGGTGAACTTCAACGGTCCACAATACTCTGGCAACATAAGTAACGGAAAGGAGATTGGGGGAGTATCTCTGGAAGGTACCCGAGGGTGATTTTAGGAGAAGCTCGATCGAAGGAGAGGGCGGCAAAGGATTAGGCAGCTTTTGGTATCAAAGCGCGAAGGGCCGCCTAACCACGAAGCCTCCTATTTCTTACTAGCCTCGGCCTTCCTGGTACTACGATCGCTCTCCGCCCGCACTTCACTTGAGCGACTGTCGAGCAAAAAGCCATCCTGAGGGAAAAGCAAGGCAAGCCGGCGGCCCCACCTCCATTGAGTATCCGAAGGGGCCCGCCTTCTTTTCCCATTGGCACTTGCCCGACAGGCCGACTCCCTCTTCCTCCGGTCCTCTTCCCGGGCCGCTAGAGAGCGCAACTGGACCCTGGCCCGGTTGCTTTAGGCCGGCCTCTGCGTTTGCGCAGTGCTCGTGAGACCGAGGCAGCCGCGGCCCAGGCTTGGGAAAGTGGAGCGGCGGCGGCGGCGGCGCCTGCTGCGGCTTGCGGCGGGGCCGGCGGCTTGGGAGACGCGGATGTGACCGCCGTTGGCCGGGCCTGCGGGCAGGGCCGGGGAGCAGTTGGAAACAGCTCGGTGCCCCTCCCCCGTCATCCCATCCCAAGGCGCGGGAGGAAGAAGAGGGGCTATGCAGCCGCCTCAGCCGCCCCCCTACGAGTTCCTCAGCGAGGAGAACGGGCAGAAATGGCGGGGGCTCCTCGTGCCGGCCCTGCGTAAGGTCAGTCCCTCCTGGCGGCGGCGGCGTCCTGTCAATGCGGGCGCGCGCTCTCGCACGCGGTCCTTCAAGGTGGGGAGCTGCGGAGCAACCGCCACCCCCCCTCCGTCCGCCTGCCCGCCTCCGTTGCCAGGCGTCTCCCGGACAGCGGGATCTTTCCTCTTGTCAGTCGGCAAAGTGCTCTCGCTCCCTCCCTCCCCTGCTCCCCCCCCCGTTCGGCGTGCTTCAGTTTACCTCACGCGAAGGGTCCCTTTCCGTGCCTTAGGGAGCCGCCCCCGTCAGGGCACGCCCCCTTTAACCTCTCCATAAAGCTGCCCTGCCTAAACCAAATGCTCTCCGTGGCCCCTCAGGCGCCAGGAGATCCTGCTGAGGAGCTTTCTTTTTCCGCCACCTATTTCTCACAACGTATATTGCGTTGCAGGTGTGATGTAGGGCTTCAGAGCCTGCTCTGTATCGTGCGAGTAGACTGAGGGGCTTTGGGGTCGGTCGGCCGCCTCAGCTCAAAGCCGCCTTACCTCACAAGGTTCTTGTGAGAATATTCGTTGTGAGTTCCTGGAGTTCAACGTCAGTAAAACCCAAGGACTTATCTGCAGGGTTATAAGAGGGAAGCTGTGGCTGTGTGGAAATTCCCTAATGCTTTCCCAAGAAAAACTTTCTTACTTGTTGATAATGAAACTTGTGTGCTGCCTTACTTCCAAGGACTTTGAGTCTATGTCGGCAGGGTCCCTCTGATTTTTACTTCTAGGACCTGCCCATCTTGTAATTGCAAATTGGGGATAACTGAATTCAGTTGCTTGCAGTGGAGTTTCTCACTAATGTGCATTATTGCTGTGGGGAAAAAATAGACTGTTCTGTACATTGACTAAAAACTCCTGGAGTTCATTGTTTCTAACAATGAACAAATAATATAATGCAGGTAATCCTTGCTTACCGACTACTTCATGGAGTGACTGAAATTACGATGACACTAAAAAAACCTCTCCTGTCGATCTTCACAGTTATGACCATTGCAGAATCCTGCAGTCACATGATCACAATTGAGGTGCTTCTCAACCAGTTTGTGACAGGCAGAGTTAATAGAGAAAGTGGACATAAATTCATAAATTGTGATAATGTGATTTTTTTTCTTGTATATACTAACCTTGTAACTCAACATCTCTTAACTCAGATCCTTTTCAGATTATTAAATTATCTTACCGAGCATTCTTGCTGGCATAATATAAATTGTAATCCAGGACCTGGGCAGCTTGTTGAGGAAGATTACAGTAACTGTATGTTGTATGTTCTTTTTACATGGAACTGCCAAAAGATTCAGATGTTTTTCTATACAATTACACAGATCATTCTATATTATTCTTTATTGGCTCCTTGTATAGACACACTTCCTGCCTTTTATTTACCTCTTCTGTATGCACATTGATATTGTGATCATATTGATCATCATGGTCCTGTAAATTTTTATGTAAGAAAGGAAGTTGAGTAGATTTGTATGTGTATGGAAACTGCAAATATAGTAGGCATACTCAAACACACTATAAAGATATGAAAGGGAGACACAAACTGCAGAATTTGAGGTGTTTGTACTGCATGATGTTGACTATTGTTTGAATAAAGAATTCAGTCTAGGTACGATGCTGGTCCAGACAATGTAATGTGATTTGTGTATTTGTTTTTGACTCAACAAGAATGAGTCCTTTTGCTCTGATGGATTCATAGTAAGCCTAGCATGGTGAATGAATTAGTAATCTGAGTCATTGACTTATCTGTCAGTACACATACCAATTTTTTTATCCTTCCATATCTAGGGTATTTGTTACCAGTCAAAATCTAGTCACAGAATCTGCCTTTCGTCTAAGAAACTGAGGAATGCCTTGATTGTCTTGTATTGTTTAGTATAGTTTGATTTTTGTAACATAGTATTACATTTCAGGAAAAGCACAAGAGTTTTGTGCTTGAACTGAGATGGAGCTTTCCTGTATTAAGAAGTCATGATGTGATTCTAATTGTACCATTAGCAGTATCTATTTCTTTTTTGAATAGTTTTCAAAACTCAGAAAAAGACAAGCAGGAGAACTATATAAGCATTTTTCTTTGACCTAGTTCGTGTGCTGAACTAAGACATAATGGATTTATTTGATTTATTATGTTGCATGAATCCATGAGTCTATAACACATACTTTATGGCTTAGTGTACTTTGTGTACTCAATCATTTGTGGATTGCTTAGTAAATCAAGTTAAGTGCTTAACACTGTATGTGAACCCAGATATATATTTTGGCCTAATTTATTTTGTCCACAAATTGTAATTGTATTGTAATTTGTAAACCATCATTTATACTTTGGGTATACATCCCTCTCCCCCCATCTCCATATTTAATGGCAAGTGAGCATATTTAGAATGTTGAGAAGATGTCATAGGCACTGTCACAAAATAATTTCATGATATTTTGGTTCTTTGCAAAGAAGATAAATTGAATGCTTTGTTGTTACTGGTAGATACGTACATTTGTATATATATATTTATGTGTGTACACATACTTTTTTCCCTAAGGATGCCTCCAAATACTCAGAGAAATTATGGAAATATAAGTTATGTTTGAGGCTGATACTTTGCTTTGCAACATGCTTTCCATTCATTTTTTTAATTAAAAGAATTTTTTAAAATAAAATGGGCAAGCCTGGCAGATTTCAAAGAACATGTTATTCTTCAAGAGCAATACTTTGGACTTAGCTTAGTATATGAGAGATACCAAAACAATAATTTAAGTGAGAAGTTACTTGCTATTCTGATCATTTTAAATTTATTACAATTTGTATTATACAAATGTTATTTCTCTCCATGAAAAAAATACAGAACCTTAACCCTTCCATAAATTTTATGAAGATTTATGGTTACTGAAAAAATCATTTGATGTAACAGACAAAAACTGTTTTTCCTGGATTATCTTTCATCTGTCTGCTATTTTTGTTATAGAGCTAAATGGACAAATGTTTGTCCATTTTTTTTCTCAGTTACAATATAAGTTTGTATGTAAGAAGATTTACTTTTTTTTTACTGTAACTTCAAAAAATTAACGGGGAGAGAGAAAGTAATTGAATTGGACACATATCACTAAATTAAAAAGGTAAAGGAATGTTTGAGTTAGTCTCAACTCCAAGTGATGGAACATCCAGCAGTTTTCTTGGCAATAAATGAAAATAGCTTTCTCTTGGTCGAGTGGAAATAACATCCCAGAAGGCGACAGTGGGAAGCCACTTTCCTAACTTAGCCAAGAAAAGTATTTGGAGGCTGTCAACAGGAATTGAAATTAACTAAAGGACATCTTTTTAATACTATGCTTTCATTTTCTGAATAGTTTTTATCCCAGAGCTATAATTGCATTCAACAATGAACTAAAGGGCCACTATCAGTGAGCTGTTGGACAGTATTACTTGGTCTGTTGTATGGATGTTTGGGTGGTTCGGGGTGGAGAATTGCAGTGGGTGGGAGTGTGTTTGGGGATTGTTATGTGTGTTGGACCTGGTCTTTGGGTGTTAAGTGAATTTTGTTATATGGGTATACTGTGTATACACGTACAATGACAATAAAGTTATTTATTTCATTTATTTTTAACCTTTCATCACTTAAATAATTCATTAGAAACTGCTTATCTTTAGTATTTACAGGGTTTTATATTTGTTCTGTGTGTACATATTTTGTGGTGTAAACTATCAGGACTTGTCTTTTGAACCTGGTTATACACAAGCATTCTACTCCTTGCAGGAGCCTTTTATAGTCTTGAAGCCCTGTAGCTCCTTATTGCTATTAGGTGCAAATTGTTAGAGAAAGATAATCAAAAAAATCCCATGCAAATATTTGGCATGGAACACAATGAAATAAGTTATGAGTAGAAAATTTTTTGGGGGGGAGAAGTTAATTGATTATTGCAATACATTTTATGTGCAGTTCTCCTTGAAGAAGATTCAGAAACATATTTTAGTGAAGAACATGGTGTCAAAGGTCATGACTAGTTATGGGAGATGATCATATTATGTCAGGATTATAACCTGTTAAGTCCTCTATGGCTTTGGGTCAGAGGGGTGTCTTTTTCTCTCATATTCGCATTGGAACCTTTTCATTAGAGACCTACTCTTAAGTACTCTCATATGCTGATATGGCTAATATAATGAGTGATTCAGGAATGGCTTTTTTTTAGTACTCTTCTGTAAGTATGACATGCTATCCCTAGGGAAGGCTACTTTGTATTTCTACTTTCTGATTATGTACCTGAATCAGCTTTTCAAAGTTTGTGAAGAAAGTTATAAATAACTGCAACTTCTCAGGGTTTGTGAGGAATGTTATAAATAACCGCTAAATTAATTTTAATACAAGTTCAAAATAACTTATTTCAACTAGGGTGAATATGTATGCATGCATACATTTGTTTGGTTGATAGACTTCTGAAAGCCCTATATCTTCAGAAATTTAGTCATCTAAGAGGGTGTTTTCCAGAATGAGGGAATTGCAAGAAAGTACTGGGTAAAAATATTTCTGCATGATTCACAGTTCTAAATTTAGCAGCATTTTTTCCATTCCCTTTCACATACCAAGGCTTTGAACAATTACAGAAGATGGTAACACTAAGTTATTAGTTAATGAAATAAAAGCTTACCTGTATTCTTCTATATAAATATTCATTATTGGACATTTTATTGTGGAGCACTAAGAAAAATTAGTCTTTTAAAATTATAAGAGATATGATATGGTTATCAGTATATCTGCACTCATTAATTTGTCTTCTGATTGAACATAACAAATGTATCTTTCTGCAGGTTCAGCAGCAAGTCCATCCCAACCTTTCAGCCAAGGAAGATTCCCTCTTTTACATTGAGGAACTAATTCTTCAACTGTTAAATAAGTTATGCATTGCACAGCCACGGACATTTCAAGATGTAGAGGTATGAATGCAGTATATGTGAGGGCGGGAAAAGCAGGTGTTTCCTCACAAAACAATGTTAGTATAAAAAGAGGAACTCAAAAATTCAACAAATTAAATCATGCAATAGAGTATTACTTCTCTAATCTAATAACGTAGATCATGAAATAGGCAGAATTTTAAAATTGGTATGTAGATATACTGATCAATATTATCTGGTATAAGCTATTGTACATAATATAAAACCATCAAAATGTTATTTTTAGAGAGATAGTTTAGAGAGTTAGTTACTGACAGTAGACCTTTAAAGGAAGTCCTTAACTTATGACCACAATTGAAGACAGTTGTTAAGTGAATTTTGCCCCATTTTACGACTTTTCTTGCCACAGTTGTTAAGTGAATCACTGCAGTTGTCATGTTAGTAATACAGTAGTTAAGTGAATCTGGCTTTCCCATGGACTTTGCTTGCCAGAAGGTGACAAAAGGTGATCACATGACCCTGGGACACTGCAACTGTCATAAATACATGCCGGTTGCCAAGCGTCCGAAACTCCAAATGTTGATCATTTGACCATAGAGGTGCTAAAACGGTTGTAAATGTGAAAAATGGTTATAAGTAAGTTGTAGTGCTGTTGCAACATTGAATGGTCACTAAATGGATGGTTCATTCTGTTAGTGTTCAAAATTGGTGCTGAACAAAGAGAGTTATGACTGATGTCCAAAGTTATAGCTGTTACAGTGCCCCCTTGGTCACATGATTAAAATTTGGCACTTAGTAGTGTACCTGCCTTTACCATTGCAGGGACACTGCAACTTCCCCTCACCTAACTATCTCTTAATCTTCCAGCTACCCACCAGTTCATAAAAAGCTGCTATGGTCCTGGTGGCCTCATTCTGCTCACTGGCTACTTCTCCCAACCTCCCCAGGGTTCTCTTTTCTCCACCCCATGGCCCTCTCCCAGCCCACCACAGCCAGAAGACCCAGGCCCTCTCCTTGCCCCATTATGCCCGCCTCCTTAATTACAGAAAAAGGCAAAGATAAGTGGACTTGGGCATGATGGGGCAAGAAGAGGGCCTGGCCCTCCCAGCCCTGGCAACTTTCATATGCTGGTGGGTGCTGAATCTCCCAAGGCCTGCCCCATCCCCTGAGGGACTACTGTAGAATTGCTTAATGACCTGCGCAATAGCAATAGGACTTAGACTTATATACGGCTTCACAGTGCTTTACCGCCCTCTCTAAGCAGTTTACAGAGTCAGCATATTGCCCCAACAATCTGAGTCTTCATTCTACTGGAGGGATGGAAGGCTGAGTTCAACTTTGAGCTGGTGAGATTCAGATTGCTGAACTTCTGGCAGTTGGCAGTCAGCAGAATCAATCTGCAATACTGCATTCTAATCACTGTGCCACAATGGCTCTTAATACCTTGATAGCTTAATGCCACAACTGAGAGAATGGGATTGCAGTCATGGAGCAAAGTGGTCAGATGGACATCTTGCTTAGCAACCGCTTCACTCAACGATCAAGAGTTTGGTCCCAGTTGTGGTTGTAAGTCAAGGACTACCTATAATGCTCTTCTACATTAAAGCATACAAGAGAAATTGCATCGTTATTGCAAATAAACTTATGGAAAGTTTGTAACTGAGAATCTTTATTCTTAATTCCTAATGGTGTGTTCAGTTCCTATGCATTATGCTGTTTTTCACTCCATCAGAAAATTAAAATAATATTTTGAAAAGTATTCTGAGTCAATGCAGTGCTGCATGGCTGTTGTTTGGAAGGGAAAAAAATACTCAGATAAATAAATGATTTATTCTAGCAAAATTTAAAGAAAGGAGTCTGGCTCTCTTTTTTTATTGAGAATTTGATAGATGGGTTTTTTTGCACTTGGACAGGAACGTGTTCAAAAGACATTTCCTCATCCAATTGATAAGTGGGCAATCGCAGATGCACAGTCAGCTATCGAGAAGCGAAAACGAAGAAATCCTCTCCTGCTGCCAGTGGACAAAATACATCCTTTATTAAAGGTATGCTGGGACAAAAATATTGGTGATTTAATATGACATTTTTAATCTGCTAAATTTAATAATTTCTTCTCCTGTCCTTCGCTAAAATGCTCTTCCCTGAAAAATATGAATTGTGAAATAGCAGAATATAATTAGACATGCAAAAAAATATACTCTTTCTTGAAAGAAAAGTGTGTGTCCTGTGGTTAGAAAAGGGGGAAAGATTCAAGCAGAGAAAGAAATACCATTTCTAGTTGTGGGTAAAAAGAAACCCAGAATGGCACCAGCCTGACAATAGTATGTAGAATCTTATCCATGGAGGTTATGCTTCTCTTTTTGGAGGCTTGTGTATGTTCTGCAGGATCATTGACTCCAAGTTAAAGTGTGTATCCTTTATGCCCTTTCCATCGTGAAGTAACATTATTGCGGGGCCTAGGTGTCATCAAGTGAACTTGCATGATATCAGAATATTTCCTCTAAAAAAAGATTATCATTTTCATAATAGTTTGCAAGAATCTCTCTTAAAACTGCCAAAATTACAAAGGATTTGGGTGGTTTTGAGGAGGGAATCAGAGACATCTTTTTCAAGTATCTCATGTTGTGTAGCCTTGCATGTAAGTATCCTTGTGGTACCCAGCTGTCTGACTTTGCTCAGATAAAAGCATAATAAATGGGATTTTATACATATTCTTTTGTGTTAATTTTCAGGAGGTTCTTGGTTATAAAATAGATTATCACATGTCTCTTTACATTGTGGCTGTCCTGGAATACATCTCTGCTGACATCTTAAAATTGGCTGGCAATTATGTTTTCAACATACGACATTTTGAGATTTCCCAACAGGACATTAAAGTATCCATGTGTGCTGATAAGGTGAGGTTCTATGGAAATCCCAAATGTATGTAAATATTTCAGCTCAATTATATAGTTGTTGGGTATTCTTCTTGCTATTTCATCTTGCCATAAATAGTATCTTTGTTATAGAGCAGCTTTAAATTACATTTCTGTGTCAATAACATGTACTCAAAGAAATTATGACACTTCTCTCAAAAAATTGCATTATTAATTTATTAGTCAATAAAATATTGAATTCAGTAATTTATCAAAAAGGCCATAACTTCATATTGGTTTATAAAATATTTGCTCATGTGTAAAATATCTCTTCTCTATTTAGGTGTTAATGGATATGTTTGATCAAGATGACATTGGTTTGATTTCCTTATGTGAGGAAGAGCCTTCTTCTTCTGGTGAACTTAATTACTATGATCTTGTCAGGACTGAAATTGCAGATGAAAGACAGTATCTGCGGGAGCTGAATTTGATCATAAAAGTATTTCGAGAAGCTTTTCTATCTAACAAAAAGCTGTTTATGCCCAATGTAAGTCAGTCCTTTGCCAAATTAGCCATTTGTTGTGTGCTTTGAAATAAATTTAATTATGGTAAAAACTTCCCCCTTTTGAAATCTTATTTTAATGAGCAACAGGTAACTAAAATCTGCTTTATTGCATGTTAGTTTTCTAGTTTCTCTTTTTTTAAAAAGTGTTATTTTTCAAAAATGCAAACAAATTGTTTCTTCAGGGAATCAAAATGAATTACTTTATTCTGATGCAGCAATTAAAATAAATCATAAATAATGCATAAAAATTAGAATTGAAATCTTGCCATATACTGTTACAACTGCAAGTCTTTTAAAGGTATTTTGAGACTTGGTAGCACAATACATGGAGAAGTTCAGCTCTGTGAATGCTTTCCATTCAAAAGAACTGGACTTCTTATGTAAAATGCCACTTTTTCCATAAACGTCTGTTTAAAGAACAGTAGCCGGGGCAAGCATTTTATAACAGATCAGAAGTTTGTGTAGAAAAAGAGACTATATAAAATAATTCATCAAGTCTAAAATTCTTTAGATTTGACTTACCAACATTCAAATACCTATACTTCAGCTCCCCAAATTCTCCAGCCAATTCTGGGAGTTGAAGTTCAGACATCTTAATGTTGCTAAAATTGAGAATAAACTGGTCTAAAATGATACAAAATCTTTTTTAATCTTTTGGTTTAATTTAAACTCTTGTATCAATTTTTAATCAAATAGCAGAATATTTAAAACAAATGTAAAAAGATACACATTCAGAATGGATTTTTTTCCCCTCAGGATATTGACATGATATTCAGCAACATCACAGATATCCATGAATTGACAGTGAAACTCTTGGGATTAATTGAGGACACAGTTGAAATGACTGATGAAAGTAGTCCTCATCCCCTGGTTGGCAGTTGTTTTGAAGATCTAGCAGAAGTGAGTTAGCAGTGCTGTTCCATTTATTATTCAGTGGGGCATGATTAATTCAGATTTTTCGTGGGGGGGGATAAGAATGAATTTTTTCTGCTATGGAGGATTACTCTATTTCCCTCTCTACCTACAAATATATAATTAGCCTATTAAAGTGCAGGCATATAATACATTTATTATAAAACTTTTTTTATAATTGGGAATACAGACTTGAAGAATATACATGGTGGGCAAACCTAAAAAGTCTTTTTCTTTGAAAGCCTACCGTATTTTTCGGCGTATAAGACGACTTTTTAACACATGAAAATCTTCTCAAAAGTCAGGGGTCGTCTTTATACGCCGGGTGTCGTTCTCCTGTAACCAGGCAGACCAGCCCAAAAGATTCTGACGAGCCTTAAATGGCTCTGGCGATCCAAGCTCTGACGATCCCAGCTTTGCCTGCTAATCAGGCAACTCAGCTGGGATGCCAGAGCCATGTAAAAGAAAAAAACTTTTTTCCTTTTACATGGCTCTGCAAGCTCTGACGATCCCAGCTGAGTTGCCTGCCAATCAGGCAACGCAGCTGGGATTGCCAGAGCCATCGATCCAAGCTCTGACGATCCCAGCTGAGTTGCCTGCTAATCAGGCAACTCAGCTGGGATCGCCAGAGCCCTGTAAAAGGAAAAAAGTTTTCCCCCTCCAGCTTGCTTACCTTAGCTGCTAGTCGCAACACTTGCCTTGCTTCGCTTGCCTGAATCCATTCCATCAGCAAGCCACTCCCTGCCTGCAATCAAGCAGGCAGGAGTTGTGGACTTCAACTCCCGGAATTCCTCAGCCAGCAAAACAAAGCTGGTTGAGGAATTCTGGGAGTTGAAGTCTACAAGTCTTAAAGTTGCCAAGGTTGGAGACCCCTGTTCTATTGGGTAAGTTTTTTTTCCCCTTTGGAAGCTTTAAAAAAAATAGTTAATTGGGTTTTTTTTTAGTTGTTCTTTTTTAGACCTAGCCATTTAAAGTTTAGGAAGTTTTAAATTTAGTTTTCATATAAAAATAAAAATAAAATAATATTTGTGCAGCTTTCTGAGATTTAGTGTGTTTCTGTAGTGTTTCACTCTAACTACACAAACACACAAAATCTCACAAAGCTGTATGTGGAATTTTGTGTGTGTAAAGTGTGAAAGTTGTTTTTTTTGGGCTTTTTGTGGCTCTGTGAGGTTCCTGCTTTTTTCAGGGGCCATTTTGGGTCTAGCACAGCTGCTTTTACATTGTGGGTGAGCCAATTGTATTGTGTTGTGTATGTGTAAAGTGTGAAAGTTGTTTTTTTGGGCTTTTTGTGGCTGTGTGAGGTTCCTGCTTGTTGCAGGAGCCATTTTGGGTCTAGCACAGCTGCTTTTACATTGTGGGTGAGCGTGTTGTGTTGTGTGTGTGTAAAGTGTGAAAGTTGTTTTTGGGGGCTTTTTGTGGCTGTGTGAGGTTCCTGCTTGTTGCAGGAGCCATTTTGGGTCTAGCACAGCTGCTTTTACATTGTGGGTGAGCCAGTTGATGTTTTTTAATTTTTATTTGGTGTGCGTTGGAAGAGGGGTAGTCTTATACGGTGAGTATAGCCCAAACACTATATTTTAACAGGAAAAGTCGGGGGTCGTCTTATATGCCCAGTCGTCTTATACGCCGGAAAATACGGTACTTATTCATTATGAGTTCCTCCAGTGTCTGAATTTAAAAATACAAAGTTAATTATACAATATCTTAAATGGGAAAAGTACTATTTCAGGTATCATGTTTTCTCAGCTTATTAGCAATTAAAGAATGTCAAAGTAATGCTTTAATAATTGGTAAGTTACTGTAGTGGTTTCTTTTGTCACACGTGATAACAAAATATTCTTGCAGAAAACAATGATGAAATGGCTTGTACTCTTTCTGAAGTACTGGATTGTTGCAGAATATATCATACAGTATGTGGTCACAGCTTCCTTTTCTGTAATTTATTAGAAAATACTAATAGTTTGCCTTTCTACTTCAAAAGTTTTTGCTGATTTAATCATTTTCTTAAAACTATGATACGTAGAGCAGTTCTTTGGAAAGTTTGTTAATATCCCCTAAGAGATATTTTCAGGCTTAATTAAACACAAGATCAATTAAACATAAATATTAACTTAAACAACCAGATCTTGATAAAATCTGGTGTAACTCAGTTTTGGAATAATATTAAAACATGGTTTGTTTATAGAAATGCCCTTGCATTGCCCTTCTTTCTTCCCTTTAACAATAAATTCATTTCTCCATTTCCTAGTTTTCAGTAACTAGAATTTTCTGATATTTAATGGCTTGCTCTAAAAACAATTTGATGAATTTTCCAACTGTGATTTGTCAATTCACACTTAGCTAATGGAAAAACAGGAACTAAATAGGAGAACTGTTAGACTATGTAATTGTATATCAAGTACATCAGTTGCATAGTCATTTTGATTTCTAAACTATAGCATGTTGTTAAGATGAACCGATATGTATGCTGGCTGGGTGTTTGAAATTATCACTGGATTCATTTTCAGATGAAAGATTTCTAGTTATTTGTGTTTTATATACTATACTTACAGTTGTATAGTGTTTAAATGTGTTCGGATAAAATTATCCTTGCTATATATTCGTCCAATTGGATGATGCTTGAGTGATTTAGATACCCTTTTTTAAAAAAAAAAAAAAATGAAAAATTAGTAACATCTAATTTGAATTGCACTTCATTATCCAAGTTGGATAGATGATATTCCATTAAATAGGTAAAAGTAGAACAATTAAAACTTCTCTTATGTAATTAGTAATTTCTCTAAATCACATATTTTACAATGCTTATTCTATTTTTTTAGGAACAAGCCTTTGACCCATATGAAACCTTATCACAGGAAATTCTTTCACCACAATATCAAGAACATTTTAATAATGTAATGGCTAAACCTGCTGTGGCCTTACACTTCCAGGTATATATACAGATATGAAAGTTCTAATATAAAAATAAAACAGAAAAAATCTCTCTCATATGTTAACAATCTTGATAGAATAATTTAAATTATAGAATCTGCATATTGTTGAATTCCAACCCTCATCATTTTCCACCTGTATTGCTAAAATTGTAAATTTGCAACGTTGGTAGGTCAAAACTGTAGATGGACAGAAGTATTCTTTTTGGAGAGTAGTGGCTTTCTCCTTATAACCGTGCCAGGCCCACCAGTGTTGTTCACTGTTGTCCTGATGATGGTTTCATGAACCCTGGCATTTGCCATTAGAAGAGAGGTTTTTAATTCCTTAGATATTACCTGGATTCTTTGAGACCTCATGATGTATTAAATACCTTGTTCAGTGTGATCTTGTTCAATCACTCCTAGGAAGGGTAAAAATAGCATTAAATTGCCCCCATATGTACACAATCTGCCTGTGTAAATAGTTTTATAACCTTTTTCTGCCTTGCGAGCAACTGTTTTCAGAAACCTCCTTTGTTCAAGCCTTGACACGCTTCCACATACCTGCTTTGTAAAGATCAGATTTGATATTGAATTCCCAGAATTCTGTTCTTTAAGACAGGACTGCCCACCTGATTATCATTCTATTGATTAAAACATCTGATTCTAATTTCCCCTTCAAATGAACTCATAATCCTAGCGGTTCATATATCTTGCCACATGCATATATGTTGCTTTGGATCTTTTTCCTCAATAAATAATAAACAAGTATAATATTTTTGACTCGTTAATTTAATTGGGTTCTCTTTGTTCTAGGATAAAGTAGTGTGGAAAATATATGTTTTAAATAATATTTTATTATTAAAATAATATTTATGCAGAAATATTGAACATTCAAAAGGATTAACAAACTTTTAAGCACCACCATTTACACAGACACAGACGTAATACAAAAAATTAGACTTTTTTTAAAAAAATTGATTTATATGCCGCCCTTCTCTGGAGACTCAGGGTGGCTTACACTGCGTTAAGCAATAGCCTTCATACTTTTGTATATTTATACAAAGTCAGCTTATTGCCCCCACAATCTGGGTCCTCATTTTACCTACCTTAGAAAGGATGGAAGGCTGAGTCAACCTTGAGCATGGTGAGATTTGAACTTGCAGTAATTGCAGACAGCTGATGTTAATAACAGTGCTTTAGTCTGCTGTGCCACTTTCCACCTCTTCTTTTCTGGATTTCAGCTCTTCTGTCTAATGAAGAATTTTTGAAAGCTTGCAATTAATAATTTTCATTGGTCTAATAAAGATTTTTTTCCCCTTCCTTCAGTTGAAGATTGCCTATACTGCCATATAGCTGCTTTGGCTATGGGTATAGATTATATCTATGATTTATAAAGTTCATGGTCTTCAATGGGCTATATTGTTTTCTCAATTGTGGTATTGTCTGACAAGCAAACATTGGCTGTCCATAACTTACCATGATTCTTTAGTTAACATCACAATGATTGATTTGGTCTTTACCGTTTAATTATATATCTGTTACTGAACTAAGTTCTTTCCTTAGACAATGAGTATTCCATAGAATCTCTAGAGCAGTAGTCTTAAAGCTTTGTGGCACTCACACAAGAGAGGATGGAAGCCCTTTGGGGCATTGCTTGCACAAGTAGACCTGCGCTCACGTACTGGCCCGCCTCTCGTGTGGCCCAGTTCCGAATAGGCCATGGCCCTCCTACAGGCTTCTCCATGCCAAAAGCTTTTGCAAAGGGATGGAAGGCCTGAAGCAGTGTGAGATTGTTCCCCCCAAAGCCTTTCATCCATTAGCAAAAGAAGAAAAGAAGAGAAGCCTTTGGGGGTGCAGTCTCATGCTCCTTCAGACTCATTGAGGCTGCCCAACGCACCAAAGTGTATTTGGTGTCCTGCACAGGCTGCCTTGGTGAGTCAGCGAAGCTGAGTGGCATGTGCTTGTCCCATTCAGCCTCTGCTCTCGTCACTCTCCTTTTGGAGCACCGGGAGTAGGCAGCTTGGCAGCCCGACAGGTGAGAGAGGGGAACTGGGCTGCACAAGCAGCAGGCTGGTGCACACAGATGCATGTGTAGCTCCATTCACACAAGAGAAAAGAAGCCTTTTGGGCACTGCATGTGCAAGTGGAGCGGCATGCGCACACTAGCCTGCCTTTTGCATGACCCAGTTCCAAATAGGCCATGGCCCGGTAATGGGCCACGGCCTGGGTGTTGGGGACTCCTGTTCTAGAGAGACTTCAGAGATGACAAAATCTGGGTAATCTGTGGTTTGAAAGGTTTAGTTTGTTGAAATGTTCATAAAACCTTCTTCCCATCCTACTAGATGCAATAAATTTTCCTAAAGGCTTTTAATGTTAGGATAGCCTGTATGGAGGATGTTTATCTATCTATCTATCATCTATCTATCTATCTTTTTCACAAAACATGCATGGTATGTCATCCTCTCATAGCTTCTAGGTAGCTCACAGTATAATTTTTAGTATTTTGTCTCTTCTTCCTATGACAATCATTGAAACTAGACTTACTTTTTTTCCCTTCAGTCAATTGCTGATGGCTTTAAAGAAGCAGTACAATATGTCCTACCACGTCTCATGTTAGTTCCTGTTTATCACTGTCTCCACTATTTTGAATTGCTACAGGTGAGATATGCTGTTTAAAATAAAAGTAAATTCCATATACAAGTTGAATGTGCAAATATACTAAATCGGGATTAAATAAAAATTTTGCAGCTGTTTCATACACCAAATATGGTTATTTAAACATGTAAACTACTTACTATTGTTGTTGTTTTGTATACTTTTTCATTTTAGCTTGACTAGTGTTTGTACTGGAGTTTAAAAAATAAAATGTGGATTTACAGTATCTGCCAGCAATACATTAAAAAGGCAGTTATGTTTTATTAGCATGAGTTAATAATATACCCAGCTGATAGATGAGTTTTTCCCAGCTTAGTGCTTTCCAAATCTATTGTTCTGTAGATTGTATCAGTTAAAGACTGACACCTCTTGGAAGCATCAGATTCAGGTGTGTTGAAGGCTCATTAGACTATCCTGTGTACAGGCCCCATTGGAAAAAATTTCAACTTGTACAAAAACAATAAGGTGAACATTTCAAAGACTTTGAACAGTTATCCCTTTTGTATAACAGCTAAGAGATATTCTTCCATAATCAAAATATAGATATACACAACTTGCATAATGTTGGGGGTAAATACATCTAAGGCAATCAACCATGGGTGGGTAAGCAGTTGGTGGTCCATTGATAGCCATTTGACAATATTGAAGGAAGTAGAAGACCTTTATTATTGCATGGGTCAGGAGGAGTACTGAGAAGATATCTACAGATCCCTCATAAATTGGGGGGGGGGTGTAAAATTGCTTCAACACCTCCCTGGACATAAATTGCTTCAACTCCTCCCTTCAGGATTGCATTACAATCCACTGCATGCCAAAACAACTAATCACAGGGACAGTTATTTACCTCATGCTGTCAGTCTGCTGAACACCTAATTCTCATAGTGTTATCTAATATCTGTGTATATTTACCCATATAGTATGGCTGTAGTATTATCATTTATCCTTCTTATCTTCTTTACTCCGCCCTATTATTGGTATTGCGACAATGATGATTCTGTTGCTTTGCATGTACATGGAGAGCTATTGCACCAGAGACAAATTCCTTGTGTCTCGTCACACTTGGCTAATAAAATATTCTATTCTATTCTAACTACCTGGTGCTTCTTAGTTGTTTCAATTTTTACAAAGAATGTTGTCTAAATGATCCAGGATGATATGTCATACATTGTGTAAGAGAGCAGATTCATAACAATATTAAATGCAAAATATTTATGACTACTGTAAGAAATCTTGCTCTTCCTATTTCAAAACATGTCAGTGCACCAATCAGATTGAATTTTAAATTCCCTAGAATTGAATGAAGGGTTACTATGTAATTCACTTTCTTGTTGCTTCCTGATTTAAAGAAAATAAATCAATATATAATAGATATATAAAGATATGTAGTAAGAATAAATTAGTACACAATGTCAGGTCTAAGAGAAATATGAACAAGGCCTTAATAATTAGTATGTTAAATTTAGCATTACTCAGAACTATTTGTTTTCATTAAAAGTGCGCAAAATGTTTTGTTCTGAAATGCTTGGAGAATGAAACTTCATGATGTTTCCATATTTCAAGATTTCTGAAATAGTTTCAAGGTTGAAATGTTCCTAAAATGTTTATATCAGCTTTTTTAGTGTTGAAAATGTTTGAAGTGGGGACTTCCGGTTTGCGAGCTTCGGCGACGGCGGTGATTTTCTAAGACCGCCAGCCCCGCCGCCTGTAGAGCCGCCCCGCGAACGAGGAGCGGCTCGAAAACTCCGAAATCTTGAAGATTGCAGGAGCAGAGACAGCAGGGCACAGGTTGAGCCCCTGTAACCCCCCCAGGGAATTGTTTCTGGGGGTGAAAACAGGAGCGGCTCCCTTCCAACCTGCGGAGACTCCGGGCGGCGTGGGACGATTCTGCCTTCAGCAGAACAAGCCGACAGCAGCAAACTCTTAAAGTGAGAGGAACTAATTCTAACAAATAGCGGAAATACCAACTTGAATCCAGAAACCTGAAAATTGCAAGTATTAGTGCTTTATTGACTTTTTAAATCAAGAGAAAGTGAGCGAGTGAAAGTGATTTGGAAAAAATATGGCGTCCAGCGCTTGAGTTAACGAGCTAGTGAAAGTGAATTTGTGAAGCCTCTCTGCTTTGCTACAAAGTTGAAAAGTTGCTACAAAGTTGTCTTACCTAAAGGAAAACATTTCTTTTTGCTAAAATTTGACTTTGCTTTACTTCAGTTTTATTTGACTAAATTTGGGGGACTTTTTTAGAAGCTTTTGTGGAAGAGGGAAAGGAAAAAAGAACTTTCCTCTCTAGAAAAATTAGCCTACGTGGCACAATGGCTTCAAAGAAGCAGGAAGGGAAGGCATCAGGGGGGGGATCCCCCACACACAAACATCAAACGCAACTTCCCCCTGCTCAACAACTACAAACTCAGAAAAAAGAACTTGATGTGGGAGATTTAAAAGACTTTATTGCTAAAACTTTGGATGAAAAATTTCAAGAATCTCAACAGGAAATAGATCATAAACTTCAAAAATCACATGAGGAATTTCTGCAGGAAATTAATGAAGTTAAAGATATGGTGAAGCAGAATCAAAATATGGTGACCCAAAAAATATCAGAAGTGGCGTCTGGCCTGGCAAATTTTATTGGGAAAGTTGATTTTAAAGTTGAAGAACTCAAATTAGAAGTTAATGTTAGGATGAAAGATAATGACTATAAAATTGAAGAAGCTGATAATAAAATGCAGAGAATTGAAGATGAGATTGTCATGATACAATTCCGGGCGATGGAATTTGCCATACGGCTTCGGGGAATTCGAGAGGAGGAGAGACAGGATTTGAGACAAGTTTGCTCTGAAGCCCTGGCTAAGATCTTACAAGTTAACCCTGATTTGGTATTTCACAAAATAGATAAAATTTACAGAGTCAACTCTTGGGTGGCCAGACAAAGACAATTGCCTAGAGATGTGGTCATATACTTTACTGAGAGAGAAATTAGAAATGAAATCCTCCAAAAATCTTTTCACACCTCTGTAGAAGTGGGGGGCTCACGACTTGTAATTTTTAAAGAATTACCTCCTAAAATGCTGAAAGCTAGAAAAGAGTTTGGTTTTCTTGTTAAGGAACTGAAAGACTTACAGATACCCTTCCGGTGGGATGCACCAGCTGGGATAATTTTTAGATATAAGGGAGAAGGATATCGATTGAATACCGTGGAGAAGGCACAACATTTTTATAGTACTATTCTTAAGGAAAGAACACCATCTCCACGTACATCTACAGTTTTGGAGATTAAGGAGAGTGAAGAGAGGCAGTCGGAAGAACAGCCCAAGCAAGAATTAGAAAATGTGCAAGGTGCAGAAGGAGGTTTTCTGAGTGAGCCCTTGCTGGATTCTTCTCCAATTTTGGATTTGATTCAGCTGACTGAAGTTAAAGATCAACGTATAACTAGAGCTCAATCCAAGCTACTTAAACAAAAGCAACAACAACAACAGGAAAGACAAGACAAGATGGCAGCTAAGAGTACCCCACAAGAGAGTGGAGCTATGGGAAGAGCAAGATCGAAGCTTTTGGATGAACTTCAAATATTTTGCTCTGCGCTCCAGAAACAGGCCGATGACCCTTAAGTGTCTATCTTGGAATGTTAATGGGTTGAATTCAGCACAGAAAAGGAAGAAAATATTTACATATTTGAAACAATTTAATAATGATATAATTTGCTTACAAGAAACACATATTACAACTCAAGATCAGAAATATTTGATAAATTCAAAATTAGGAGTGCATTATATATCTTCAACTTCGCAGAAAAAGAATGGTGTGGTTATTTATGTAAATAAAAAATTAACAGCAAAAATTATAGAAGTAGATCAAGATGGTAGGTTTGTAGCAATTGAATTGCTTACAGCAAATGGTCAAATTCTTTTGATTGGAATTTATGCTCCTAACCAACAACAGGATTGTTTTTACAAGATGTTACATACTAAAATATTGCAATGGGACTATAGATCTATTTTATTTATGGGAGACTGGAATGGAGTAATTGATTCTAAATTAGATAAAAAGAGCTTGGCAAAGTCTAGAATTAGACTACCGCAGACTTTTTTTGATATGAAAGAAGATATGGAACTAAAAGATGTTTGGAGAATACATAATCCGAATGAATTGGATTACACTTTTTTTTCCGATAGACATAGATCCTTTTCTAGGATTGATTTTATTCTGTTGTCAAATGATTTACTTATTAAGACAAAAAGAACAAAGATTTTTCCAAGAACTTTGACTGACCATAGCCCTGTATGGATAGAAATTGAGATGGATAAGGTTGAGAGACGTTCTTGGAGATTAAATGAGAATTTGTTTAGATATGAAAAAAATACAATAGAACTTAAAAAGCATTTGAAAGAATTTTTTGAAATAAATTTGAATAAAGGTACCCCAATTGAAATTGTTTGGGACGCTAGTAAAGCTTATATGAGAGGGGTACTTATCTACATGAATTCTAAACACAGACTGTTCCGACAAAAGAAAAGATCTGAGTTGGAAATGGAAATAAAGAATAAGGAACAGTTACTTATTAAAAACCCAACAGATGAAAGAATAAGAAGTGCTATAAAACTTTTGAAAGACCAATTTCAAATGCTTATGGCGGAACAAGTTGCAACAAGTTTACAATACGCAAAGCATAATACATTTTGCAATGCTAATAAACCGGGCAGATGGTTGGCTTACACACTGAGGAAAAAACAAAGTATACGGACTATTGATAGTATTGACATTGGAGGGAAAGAAATTTTTCAACAAAAATTAATTAAAGAAGCTTTTGTGGATTATTATACTAAATTATATGCCAAAGAAGAGGTGCAGAATGGACTTATAGAAAAATATTTAAAGGATAAGAGAATTACAAAAATTACTGATCAACAAAAGGAAAGAATGAATTACCCTATAACAGTGGAGGAGATAATAGCAGCAATTAAGCAGCTAAAAACAGCTAAAGCGCCTGGCACGGATGGTTTGACAGCAGTGTATTACAAAACTTTACAAGCTGAAATGGTGGAACAACTTAGAGATTTATTTTGTAATATTCAACAAGGGGGTAAAATACCCCCATCTTGGACAACTGCTTATATATCTTTGATACCAAAGGAACAAGTTGGTCCTAAAAAACCAGAGAACTACAGACCAATATCTCTTTTGAATACAGACTATAAAATTTATGCGAAGGTATTAGCCAACAGGTTGATGCCAGTAATTCAAAAAGTGATTCATGAGGACCAAGCGGGATTTATTGAGGGCAGATATATGAAGGATAATGTAAGGCAAGTAATAGACTTATTGGAATATCTTGATAAGAATAAACAGATTTCTGCAGTGCTGGTTTTCTTGGATGCGGAGAAAGCCTTTGATAGAGTGGATTGGAACTTTCTACTAAAGACTTTAAAAAAGATGGGCTTTGGGGACCAATTTATACAGGCGATTTCAGCAATTTATCAAGAGCAAAAAGCACAGATTATTATTAATGGAAGTTTGACGACAGAGTTTAAAATTGAAAAAGGAACAAGACAGGGATGTCCGTTGTCCCCACTTTTATTTATATTAACATTGGAAGTCTTGCTAAATATAATACGGGACTCAAAAATCTTGAAAGGTATAGTGATAAGGCAAGAGGATTATAGAATAAAGGCATTTGCAGATGATCTGGTTGTTACCCTATCACAACCAATGGAATCAATAATCCTGATGAACGACATTATACAAGACTATGGTAGAGTTTCAGGTTTTAAACTGAACTCAAAAAAGACTAAAATGATAGTTAAGAATATGACACAAGATCGTAAACATGAGCTTGAAAGGAGGGCAGGTTTTGAAATTGTACCTAAGGTAAAATATCTTGGAATTCAGGTTGCAGAATCAAATATGAAATTGTTTCAAAATAATTACGAGGTGTTGTGGCGAGAGGTTCAGAAAGACATGGAGACCTGGAAAAAGCTGCAACTGTCTTTACTTGGAAGAATAGCAGCAGTTAAGATGAATATTTTGCCAAGATTTCTGTTTTTGTTTCAAATGATTCCGGTGCTTAAAAGTGATAAACAACTGAAAGTCTGGCAGTCTGGTGTGAATAAGTTTGTCTGGAACGAGAAAAAGCCGAGAGTGAAATTGAAAATTATGCAAGATGTTCCAGAAAGAGGAGGCCTTAAACTCCCAAACCTACAGTTATATTATGATGCAGCAGCTTTAACTTTAACAAGTGACTGGTTTGGAAATAAAAAGGCTGGAATATTGAATGCAGAAAGTTTTGATCTTGAATTTGGATGGCATGCTTATTTATTTTATGATGATAAAGTTGATAAAGTATTTAAAAGTCATATACTCAGAGATTCTTTGATGAGAGTTTGGAAGAAGCACCGACTCAAATGGGATTATAAAATACCGCTATGGCTGGATCTTGGTCATACCTTGTGGAATACAAATATAATGTCACTCGGGGGGTTTTTATACAAAGAGGTTCTTTTTACAGATGCGGGCAGATGGCAGCTGAAGACATTGCAGACACTGTTGGACGAAGGGATTAATTTAACCTGGTTACAATATAATCAATTACAAATGAGATGGAAAGAGGACCAAAAAACTGGTATTATGTTGCATGAGGAAGAATTGGTTAGACATATAAGAGAGAAAGGTCCAATGCATATTAAAAGGCTGTATAATGTTTTGTTAGAAAGAGATTCAGAAACGGAATTAGTTAAAGATTGTATGATTAAGTGGGCACAGAATTTTGAAGAACCAGTGATGCTGGAAACTTGGGAAAAAATTTGGGTTCAGAATGTTAAATTTACACAGTCGCAAAACCTGAGAGAAAATTTTTATAAAATGTTTTATAGATGGCATTTAGATCCTAAAAAGTTGTCATGTATGTACCCTAATGTTCAGCCAAAATGTTGGAGATGTGATTGTGTAGATGCTACATATTATCATGTTTGGTGGACCTGTAGGAAAGTTAAGGCTTTTTGGATAAAAATTTGGTGGGTCATGCAGAATGTTTTGAAGAAAAAAATTCAATTTTCTCCACAATTGTTTTTATTGGGTATAGTTAAGGGTTTTACACGGGGTGAAATAAAACTAATATTGTATATGATAACAGCAGCTAGATTGTTGATAGGTAAATATTGGAAGAATGAAGCTTTGCCTACTATCGAGGAATGGACTTTGAAGATGGCCAGCTTTGCAGAGATGGCGAAGATTTCAGCGTATCTAAAAGATTGTTCACAAGAGACTTATGAATGGGAATGGAAAAGGTGGATAGAATATGTTCAGAACAAATACCAAACCAGAAAGTATCAAATAGCTTTTATTTGAAAATAATGTATTAGAAATATTTTTATGTAAAGAGACAAAGAGGAAAAATTATATAGGGGGAGGGATGGGTTCAGGTTTATATATTAGTGTTATTAGTTATGAGTATGTAATAGGGAAGTCTGGGGGGGGAGGGTTAGGGAGGGTTAGGGTGGATGGGAAGTTTGGGGAGGGAGGTGGGGGGGTGAAAAAAGGGGTGAAAATGTAATTGTAAAACTTTTGCAATAAAAAAAAAAAAAGAAAATGTTTGAAGTGAAACATTTTCTACATCCTTAACTTCTCATTATTGTAGCTACCTTAAAATCTTATTTCCTTTTCAGTATAGTAATTGAAAATGAACTTGTAACGTGTGCAGGAGAAAGTGTCCAACATTTGACATTCAAAGAATGCTCTTTATCACTGCTGTTCAAAATTTAAATATAGAATTAGAAAAACCCATTATATGTCTTTTGTCGGATGCCCTGCTCTGATATCCAATCACAGTGCTTTTTAATTTATGCTTATCCATGAAAACATAGCAAAAAGTGATTTGCAACTCTGTTTGGTATTATATTCTGACTGCTATTTCAATTATGATTTTAGAAAATTTTTAAGACGTTGTAAGTATCAACAGGATGAATTATTTGTATATGCAACTGCCTGAAATAAAAACAGACTTTTATGTTTGGACTAATAATTTTTGTTCACTTGAATTGCAAAAATAATTGTTTTGTTCAGTGTGTATGGAAATGTATTCTTAGGTTGTATTTGTATTTCGGTTACTCAGATATTTCTATAAATTCTTCTCTACTAAATGAACTCTCCATAAAATTGAAATATTTGTTCTTTTCAGCAACTTCAAGAATGCAGTGAAGACGAAGAAGACTGTGAATGTTTAAAACAAGCCATCACAGCTCTCCTGAATCTCCAATGTAGTATGGAACGCATTTATAACAAACATTCACCTAGACGTCGGCCTGGGTAAGAAAATTAGTCATGGCATTGTTCTAGCTGCGGTTTAAAATCTTTAGGAACATTAGCAAATATGTTGACATTTGAAGATAAAGGCAGATAATGTCACAGGAATTAATGCTGTGAGTCAGCACCCTGACACTTTCTTTTCCTTTTGTTAAGGCCTTTTTACACATTTTGTTTTAAAAGTAAGCATATCTGCTTTGCACAGATTACAGTTGGTAACTGCCAAGTTTAATCTGATAAACTATGCTTTTAGGGAGCCTGTGTCTTGGTTCTACAACCGCCAAATAAGAAGCAAGCATCTAGCCATAAAAAAAATGAATGAGATCCAGAAAAACATTGATGGTTGGGAAGGCAAAGATATTGGTCAGTGCTGTAATGAATTTATAATGGAAGGCACACTGGCAAGAGTAGGAGCCAAGCATGAACGACATGTATTTCTCTTTGATGGTTTAATGATCGGCTGCAAAGCCAACCATGGGCAGTCACGACTTCCAGGTTATAGCAACGCAGAATACCGACTCAAAGAAAAGATTATTATGAGGAAAGTCCACATAGTTGATAAAGATGACACTTGTGAATACAAAAATGCCTTTGAGCTGGTGCCTAAGGATGAGAACAGCTTTATCTTTGCTGCCAAGTCTGCTGAAGAGAAGAACAACTGGATGGCAGCCCTGATTTCCCTCCAGTATCGCAGCACCCTGGACCGAATGTTGGATGCTGTACTATTGCAAGAAGAGAATGAGCAGCCCCTGCGACTCCCCAGTCCAAGCATCTATCGTTTTGCAGTGGAAGACTCTGAGGAGAACATGGTTTTTGAGGACAATCTTCAGAGCAGGAATGGGATTCCGATCATCAAAGGTGGAACTGTGGTGAAACTCATTGAAAGACTAACTTATCACATGTATGCAGGTATCTGGATTTCCAATATAATGTTTTCACATTATTGACTTATGGAAGATATGACCTATGAAATACTTAATTTGGAATTGTGCTTGCCTTTCTAGATCCTAATTTTGTACGTACTTTCCTTACCACATATCGCTCCTTTTGTAAGCCGCAAGAGCTCCTAAGTTTGTTGATAGAAAGGTAAATAAAAAAAAATTCCCAATTCCTTTGTGGTGAATTTTGATCTCATAGTAACAATAATAAAATCATCATATTGGTAAGCTATTGTAATAATTTAAATGTTGGCACTTTTATTTTTGAGCAATCTATTTTAATGGCATTTTCTATCTATTTTCCAGAATTCACTACATACTTAATTATATAAAGCTTTTAGAAAGGTTTATGTGGTTTGGCAATATAAAGCTGAAACAGTTTGCATTTAGTTAAAAAGAGATCATGAAGAAAGTCTGCTGGATAAAGATTTCTTTCCTTTCATTCATTGCATTAATGCTTGGATAATTGATGGTTTACTACTAGTAATTATTTAAGTCCTGGTGGAACAACTGGAGCAAATATTACACGCAGCACATAGCATAAGTTGTAAAAATGTGACAACAGTTTTCATAGTGTTTTACCCAAGCAGAATACAAGTTTGGAATTTGATACTAGGATAAAAGGATGAAAATGGATTTTCAGAAACAGTACAAATTCAGAATTACAGTATTGCATACAATCCATTGGAAAAATGAAGGTTCAAATACTGACCTGTAACCTAAATCTTGACTTTCTTAGAATCCTTTAGATCATTTGTTTGATTTGCAAACTTCTGACTATGAAGAAAAGACTAGAAAAACAGGTCAAAAGAAACTGAAATAATCTAAATTTTAGTAATTGTTATGTTTTATGACAAAACTGTTTTCTGAGAAAAATGATGGAATTGCCAACATTCAAGCTCAGTCCAATGACAAAGAAATTACTCTTCTGTAATTGGCAGCTGCATTCCATTTGTATATTACACGGCTGATTAGGCTTCCATTACAATAGAAAAATCAGTAAGAAAATGGCATGTCCACTATGAGTCTTAGAGCTGAATCCTGTTGCTGATGTACAAAGTGGGACCCAAATCAAAATTATTGAAAATAATTTGAACTCTTTGAAAAGAGATAGAAATACTTTATTTGAGACTTGTTGCTGATACAGAAATATTAAAATGAATTGGATTAATGAATACATAGATCCGAAACAATGTAAAGAATGCAATATTTTAAAAGAGTTAATATCAAACTTTTTAAAAGCATTCTGAATTTTTAAGCCTGATGATTAAGATCTTGATATCAAATGCTGGATGCCAGGGAGTTACAGATCTACTAGCTGTATTTTATATATCTGTTTTGTTATATTGATTAGAACACTATAAACCACTGAGAGTCTTATTGAATAAATATAACAAAAATAAATGAAGAAATTCTTCTTCTTATTCCTTGTTCTAGTTATTATCACGAATGTGTTTCCAAATCTTTCTCTTTTCTTTGTATTCTGGATCTGCTGTGACTATGTTCCAACTTCTTTGTCTTTATTAGATTTGAAATCCCTGAACCTGAACCAACCGAAGCTGATAGGCTGGCAATAGAGAAAGGAGAACAACCAATCAGTGCAGACCTTAAACGATTTCGCAAGGAATATGTTCAGCCTGTACAACTCAGGTTTGAGCTTTTATCTCCTTCATGTTTTTAACTGCATTATCAAGTGGGGGAACACTGAGTGATCACTTCACATGAGAAACATAAAGTTCTTGAAAAGAAATTCTTTATATGAAAACACTTACCTAGAGTTTATATTCTGTTTTTTTTTAAATATAATTTTTATTGGTAAGATTGAAATTAAAATAAAAAGAGATAAAGCTTGCGAATACAATTTAAACAATTCAGATTATATATGATAGCCAATTTGGTGTTGTGGTTAAGACACCAGGCTTTAAACTGTGAGACTGCGAATTCTAGTCCTGCCTTAGGCACAGAACCAGTTTACAAAGGTGTAAAATATTTAAAGATGAAATATCTAAAAAGAGTCACCTATTTTGAGAGAAGGGCAGCTATATAAATTTCAAAAATAAATACCTGCCATTGCATGATACTAGAACATTTATGAAGACATAATGAGGGAGAAAAGAACTATACCACAAACAGTATACCGCAGTGGTATTATTTTCATTTATTTTGTTAAAGATGTGGTGGTAGTAAATTATCTCTGTGCCTAAGCATGTCTCAGAATAGATTATTCTGGGAAATTTGAAGTGTTGCATTTTTATAGTTCCAACAATTCCAACAAAACTATGATTTGTTATCATAGTAAGCCCTGTCCTTTTTTTTTTCAATTGAGACTGTTTCTCACTTAAGTATATCTGTTTTACCATCAGTTAGCAAATCTCAGCTTCACTTTGAGAAAATTAAAAATAGTAAAAAAAAAAATAATCATCTCTTTTCTCTCTTTTTTTTCCTTAAGGGTATTGAATGTGTTTCGGCACTGGGTAGAACATCATTTTTATGACTTTGAGAGAGACCAAGAGTTACTTGATAGACTGGAGACATTTATTTCCACTGTAAGAGGTATACAATTTTAGTTGATAATTTTCTTTAAATGTGAGCACTCAACATTATTTCATAGTTATTTCCTAAATCCCAGTCTTTAGCTTTTTACAAATCCTGAGTGTTCTTTTGATCTGCACTTATTCATGCATCAGAAGACAATGATAGTTCCAGTTATTATGAGACAATGTTATTATGTCAATTTCCTTTTTCTGTTTACAAAAAATAAGCATTACATTACATAACTGTTCTGAATGCTTCTGATTTTGTGTCTTGCTTCTTCCATTAAAAATTAGAGTAAGAATAACATTTCTTATCCTAATTTCATGCATTTTTAGGAAACCTGTGTTCATTATTACGTGAAATGAGAAGAGCCGTGCCTAAAGCATTCATGCTTCCATATAGATAAATAAATGTAAAATCCCACATGCCATTTTATATAGAATATCTAATACTGTAGTAAAGCGTTCTGATATGTGAATGTCTGCTGAAAGATTGTTTAAATGAGCTTTGCTTAGAGCCTTAAATTTAAGGTTGTTTCCATCAGAATAAAGATACCATTACGTTTAATTTGGAGAACAACTGTAGTCAGGTAGTACTATATAGTTCCAGTATTTGTTATAATTTCTGGTATGTCTAGGGCCGTTAAATGCAGTTTGGGATTAGAATTCTTCTTTTCTTTAATTTTTTGTCATAATTCTATCATCATATTTCTGGACAAAATTTTGTTGTTGAACAAGATTTCCATGGGAGGGATATTTTATAAAATAAGAAATTATGTGCTTTGAGTTTAGAATGTTCCTGGTATCTTTACTTAACTCAGAAATTCATCTGCTAAAGAATTTGGGGATTAAATGCCTGCTATTCCAAATTATAGTCCTTGGTGATGGTTGAGAAGGCAGACAAAAAGCAGAATGAAATGTGCAAAATGTAGGTTTTATAAGGCATAGGATATTTCTTTCAATAGCCTGCAACTGGCAGAATGCTGGGTATTTTTAGTGCAAATTTAAATTCAGTGGTAGTGATTTCTTCTGATGTGTTTGGGTATTAGACTGCATATCTCATTGCCCACTATAATGCTAAATTAAAAGACCAGCCCTGAAGGTTTTCCTTACTTTTGCAATTAAATGCTATTGGCCTGATTGTAAAAATCATATGTATTCTGCTACAGGGAATTATCATTACTAATTATCATTACTTAAAAATGGGAAGAACCTAATAATTTATCTCACATGTCTCCGTTGCATTTTCAGTGCAGAATACATTTTAAGAAGTGTATACTGTGTATTTGCTAAACAATTTATTATCTCAGATTTGATTTATAAAATATTTTCTCCAAATTGATGTTAATTATTAATACAGGTAGTCCTCGAGTTAATTAAACCCAAAATTTATGTTGCTAAGCAAGACATTTGTTGAGTTTTGTCCCATTTTACTACCTTTCTTGCCAAAGTTGTTAAGTGAATCATTGCAGTTGTTAAATTAGTAACACAGTTGTTAAGTGAATCTTGCTTCCCCATTGATTTTGCTTCTCAGAAAGTCACAAAAGGTGATCACGTGACCCCAGAACACTGCAAGCATTATAAATATGAATCGGTTCAGTTGCCAAGCATCTGAATTTTGATAATGTGACCATGGGGATGCTGCAATAGTCACAAGTGTGAAAAATTGTCATAAGTTAGTTTTTTCAGGGCCGTTGTAACTTCGAACAATCTCTAAATGAACTGTTGTAAGTGGAGGACCACCTGTAATGGAAGTTTGTTCTGTTTCACATTTGCTGTATGAAATAGCAATGAATTTGTGCTGTGTATCTCTGATATTGAAAGCCTTTACATAATCTACCAGCAATGTCTGATGTGTTTTCCAGGCAAATCCATGAAGAAGTGGGTGGAATCCATTGCAAAGATTATCAGGAGGAAAAAACAAGCTCATGCAAATGGCATAAGCCATAATATAACATTTGAGAGCCCTCCCCCTCCAATTGAGTGGCATATCAGCCGTCAGTTTGAGACATTTGACCTCATGACATTGCATCCCATAGAGATTGCTCGGCAGCTAACTCTCCTGGAATCTGATCTCTACAGGTAGACCACTCCTTTGTTGGGTTGACAACTCCTTCCATTGCATAAGTCAAATAGCAAAAGTTCCTTCCTTTGTTAATCAAATTCATTGTGTAAAGTCAATTTGAAAAGTACAGTATGCTATAGTGCAGTATAGAGCAATATCATGATTGCAATACCAGTGCTGTCTGGTTTGATATTTATAGTACTATTAAATACTCCTTCAGTAATAAGCTAATGTAACATACTGGTTGAAGTATGTTAGCAATAATAGTAAATCCTGAAGTAAACAGAATAAAGCAGAGTTTTTGATAGTAGAGCATAGATTTTGTGTTTGCAAGTTTTATCATTAATACCTGTTAAAAGGATTTTAGATAGAAGCTTTGAAAAGGAATTCTGTCTGAAGTCTTAGTTCTGTCCATTGGAATACCCTCATAAAGGGTGTCCTGAGTACAGCTCCCATTATCCCTTTCACTGACTCATGTAATTGGGCTTCATTGTTCATGTTATTGGACTCATGTTATTGGACTCATGTTATTGGACTGATAGGAGTTTCAGTCCAACACATCTTGAGAATAAGATTGGAGAAGGCTAAGTCTGACAATCCTGGACCAAAAAGAGCAATGTTTTGATTCATCTTAAGACAGTTTATACGTGAAATAGATCCAGTAGGTCACTAACTCAGAAGTTGTATCTGCAATTCATTTCCTTCAAAGAAATGTGAAGAAAGATACTGATGTAACTTTCTGAAGTAAGAGTACTAAGTACTGAGACAATATATTTAACATGCTTTAATTCACCTAAAGTACAATACAGTGCTAAATATATTTATAACTGAGCACTTGAACAATATGTTGCTATTTCTAGAAGAAAGTAAAAATAATTTATGTTCAAGCTGGGGATCCAACTCATGTTTACTATTTTCTTCTTTGAGTGATGCAAAAGTCAAACAAATAGGGTAGCTACATTTACTATCATTAAAAAAAATGATCACTTGGAATGATAGTTGTATGCCATCATGGTGCTTAACAAGTAAAAAGGGAAGAGCCCATAGTATCTACACAGGTTATTACACTGTAGTTTCACTTAATGAAATGCCTGGAGCACCTTCTGAATTTTCTGTATATTATACTCTTCCTACTGTGCACATCTGCACCTTCCTATACACACTGTCGTTTTGTTTTGTTTCTGTATTAGGGCTGTCCAGCCTTCAGAACTCGTTGGGAGTGTGTGGACAAAAGAAGATAAAGAAATTAATTCCCCAAACCTACTGAAAATGATTCGGCATACAACAAATCTTACACTTTGGTTTGAAAAGTGAGTAAAGTCACTTATATCAAGATATGGAGTTTTTATCAGCTCAAGAGCCAAAATTTGGACAGAATGGTGTGACATAGAGGAGGAACTATGTTTGTCAGTGGTTGAAAGGGAATTCTCATTAAATTCACCAACTGTAAACATGCAAAAAAGGAAGGAACAACTTTGTTGTATCACCCAGTCCATTGGAGTCTTAGGGCCACACAATAGCTATTAGTTGACTGCATTTTCTTGTGCCTGTTGTAGCTGCTAAGGATGGGGCAGATTTGTAGTGGAAAGTTTGAAGAAAGCTAAACGAAAAGAAAACCTTTCAGAAATAGGTACTTAATAAATGAATATATGATGGTATTATTCATACAGTACATCTGAATTAATGTTGGGGGAGGGGCAAAATGAGAATATGACAATAGTTTTAAAATATTATCCAACAAGCCTCTGTACTGTTTTTTTTTTCTCCTTTTTCTAAATTAGGTGTATAGTAGAAATGGAAAACTTTGAAGAGCGAGTGGCTGTGTTAAGCAGGATTATAGAAATTTTGCAGGTTTTCCAGGACTTAAATAATTTCAATGGAGTTCTTGAAATAGTCAGTGCAATGAATTCTGTCTCTGTGTACAGACTAGACCACACCTTTGAAGTAAGTCTTGGTGACTGACCAATAATCAGAGTGTGACCAATGATTTTAAACTACAGTTTTATACTAATGGCAGTTGTAGTTCAGTATAAATGTGAATAACATGGTGAGAATTATTTCCCAAACTAAGTGTTTCTGATAATCTGTGCGTCTACACTTAATTTAGAATTTGCAGGATGGATATCAAAGCAGGAGAAGACCAAGAAAGACACCAGGTCTTTAATAAAGCTTAGAAAAGTTTTATTGAGAAATAGCCCATAAATATTTACAGTGTCAGTAGGTTATGACCTCAGTCAGCTAGATGAACCCTAACTGCAGGGAAGGTTAATTTCTCACAAGGAAGCTGGGGAAAAGGGGCGAATCTTACAGTCCTTCTTCTCCCCACCCCACCCTTTGGAATCGTCACCTTAGTTCTGGGATAATTAGCAAGTAAAAATCAATGTCTGTGTTTACACTCATTGGAAAAGAAGAGATTACAAGACAGTAAGCAAGTACACAGTGGGGAATACACTTTGAAAGTATGTGTATTGGTGTCAGCAGGCTTTGAAGGACCACTTAAGGATACAAAAGGAAGCCTTCGGGATCAAATTGATTAGGCTCATGCCCATTTCAGATAGCAGTGCAAGCTGGGTCTGGGTGCTAATTAACTAATCAAGGTTGCAGAGCTGAGGTAACTTGCAAGTAGCATCTTTGTCTGCACACAAAGAAAAGCAGTTTAGGAAGAGACAGCTTATCCAAGCGATCTCTCCTCTGTAAGGAAAGGGAAATTCTGAGAAGGAGGGAAAGGAATAAGAAAATAGAAAAAAAAAACCCACCAAGCTATACACAAGACACTGGGTAAAATAACACTTTCTTTGTTTGTCAACTTTGCATCCTGCCTTTTGTACAGGACCTCAACATATAGATCATATCACGTCACATCACAACATAGTATAATAAATTAATGATGAGATTTTTTGGGGGGGGGTTAAATAAGGTTTCCAATCTGTGATAATGTAAAGTAAATCCTAGCTCAAAGATCATATGTTTACCAATTATTGAATTATTTTGGATTATACTTAAAGAAAAAATGTACATTTTACTATTTTATTTTACTACAGCCATTTATTTCTGTCCTTAAAACATGTATTTTAATAACAAAAAAGAGATTATATAGCAACCAAGATGATTATGTGTAGGGCATTTGGACAGCAAAGACAAGTAATACTGAGAAATGATATAGAACAGAGAGATGTTATGAAGTTGTTGTATAGATTGGTCAGCACTGAATATTGCACAGATATATCCTACAATATCAAAATGTGGATTTTTTTTCTATCCAATATCAGGCACTGCAAGAAAGAAAAAAGAAAATTTTAGATGAAGCAGTAGAATTAAGTCAAGATCACTTTAAAAAATATCTTGCTAAACTCAAATCAATCAATCCACCATGTGTGCCTTTCTTTGGTAAGTTATACAACAGAGACGGAAAAAATGGCTGTTTCTTATATTCCTATTAATTCATAAATGGTTAAGGAAATTGTGACATTCTTTTTAGGGTATTTTGCAGTATCTTTTGAGAGCATCCCTTTCTGCTGAATATTTTTCTCTCCTTGATTAATTTTTGTATGAAAACTAAAATGTATTTAGATTTGAGATGATTGCTGAAATGCCCTCAGAGTATGATTCCAAAGAAGTAACATGCTAACTAAATTTATTTGGTATACCATCAAATGCTATCTATTTTTTGCATATTTCAGCCCACTTTGGGAGAGGGGATCTAAGGACATAACATATTACTGGAAGGCATACTAGAAGTTAGCAAGCTTATTACTTAATGGTCCAAAATGGTTTAGTGATGTGGCTTCTCTGAGGTTTCACTGAGTTAATTTTGTCAGGAAATTGAGTCATTCTTAAGTTATAGTTGATCCAACAGAAGGTAGTAGTTTTTTTTCATTTGCTGCTATTCAGAGTTGGACAGCAAAACTTTCACTTCCCTCTCACCATTCAGAAATGTATCAAAAGTTCTCTCAGGCTTGGGGGAAGTGTGTAGGGTCTGCAGGGGAAAAGGGGAATCTTGATGTCTTTTTCTAGTGAACAGGCATGGGTACAATTGTATGTCTCACTGTAAAATGTGCTATAAATTATGTTTATAACGTGTTTTTTTACATTCTTACTTGATAGGGGTTGCATGTGACTTAAGAGGAATCTTACTTCTTATTTATGATTGGTTTTGATAATTTATTACACAGTGCAACAACCCATGAAAATAGGTTGAGTTATTACTTGGATGCAGCAAATAAAAAAAAAATACTTCCCTAAAATTTCCTTGTTGAGTTCTCATAATCTGAAATGTCAACTTCTTCTGTTAGATGTTCTAAAGTTCAAAAAGGTAATGCAATACTTAATGTATGGTTACCATTTAAGGCTAATTTTTCTAAAGAAAGCATCTCTCTTATTGTCATAAACAAAACAGAAGGCATGGATGTGAAGAAGCTAATAGCCTTTTGCCCTTTCTCTCTATTTAGGGATATACTTAACAAATATTCTAAAGACAGAAGAAGGGAATCCTGACTTCCTAAAAAGACAAGGGAAAGGACTGATAAACTTTAGTAAAAGGAGGAAGGTGGCTGAAATCACAGGAGAAATCCAACAGTATCAGAACCAACCTTACTGTTTACGCATCGAACCAGACATCCGGGTAATTGGACAGCACTGCAGAGAGAGTTCCCTCTAGATTTAATAAGATGACAAATTTTGTTTGGGTATTTTGCTGATAACTAAGCCATGAGTGTAATGCAGCTGCAAAAAAGGCAGATGCTATCCTAGGTTGCATTAACGCAGACAAAGTAGGCAGATCACCGAAAATTTTCCACACTGCTCTCCTACATTCTGAACACCATGTTTCATAACAGGCTGCAACAAATAGCAGCAAATACAGAGGCGGGCTACCAGGAAACCCTTATGAGGAACTGTTAAATTATCTGAATACGTTTAGTCCTCAGAAAATAAACTCTGCAGAGATATGATAGCCCCTTCAAAATATCTGAAGGGTTGTCACATTGAAGTGGGAGTAAACATATTTTCTAATATTTAAAAGGCAGTACTAAAACCAATGTGTTAAAAATATGGGGAAGTAGAGTCAGGCTAGATTTCAGAAGAAATTTCCTGATGGTAAGAGCTACCAGCCAGTGGAACAAGCTGCCATATAAATAAGTGGGTTGTCTTTGCTAGAGGTCTCAAAGGAAGTTGGAGAGTAATTTTTCAGAGAGTTTAAGTGGAGAGTTGTAGAGCTTTCTAAAGTCCCTTCCAATTATGTAATTGAATATTAGTGTTTTCTACAATGGTGAGAATTAGATTTAGCAGTAACTCACAAAGTGTCCTAAGTTCTTAGATTTTCTTTATGAAAATAACAGCTTGTAAAATTAGATGGGAGTACCCTGCAGCTACCATTAAATTGAACTAGCTTTCATATTTCATGTTTGCTTTCAGTTTAAAATGTATAGAAATATAGGTAGTCCTTGACTTACGACCATTTGTTTAACAGCAATTCAAACTTATGATGGCTTCAGAAAAAGTGATTGAAACCTGTTCTCACGACTGTTGCACTACCCCAGTTCAGGCATTTGGCATCCTGCTTGACTTTCTGACTGGTTGCATAACCCTGCAGTCACATGATTGTGATTTGCTACTTTCCCAGCTGGTTTTTAACAAAGTCAATTGGAGAATTGGGTTTGCTTAATGACCTTATGACTCTTAAGTGATTCGCAGTAAAAATGATCATAAAATTGGGTTTTGTCATGTAATATTTGCTTAATGAATGCATTACTTAGTGACCAAAATTCCGATCCCAATTGTGATTGTAAGTTGAGGACTTCCTGTAGAGCTATTTGTCCATTTCACATACACTGTGTACACATGCAGTCCCATCCATAAATAATTCCAACATTGCTAAGGTTATGTGAGGAAATAAAATATGATACAGTTTAGAGAGCCTAGGAACAAATGTGATTTCTAGAATCTTGCTGGGATGGGGGTGGGGTAGAGAGGTTGGCATATGCTGACCCTTACTGGAACTTTTTGTTATGATACCTTTTTGTTTTTTCAGAGATTCTTTGAAAATTTGAACCCCATGGGAAATTACCCAGAAAAAGAATTCACAGACTATTTATTCAACAAATCTCAGGAGATTGAGCCTCGAAATTGCAAGCAGCCCTCTAGATATGTAAGTATTCTAATAATGTACCGATGTACTGACAGTTCTCAGTTAATGACAGTAGTTAAGACTGGAATATCTGCTACTAAGTGATGCAGATATGATGCACAAGTTCATCTGACTGCATCGTTTAGCAACAGCAGTCCCAGAACTCTCCATTGCCATCGTTAAGCAATGATCAAGGACGAGTTTCAAAACCCGTTGCTACTAGCTCACTCGTGGGTGCGACACTTCTGCACATGCGCAGAAGCATCCGGGCGGGTGGGCAGAGCCTCCTGCCACTTCTGCTACCGGTTCGCCCAATCCAGGACGAACCAGTAGCAACCCACCTCTGATCAATGACACTGAATCCTAGGTAGCTCGCAAGCAGGATGGCAAGAGGCAAAATGTTGTACAAGTACAAGAGCCTTGGTAGTACAGTGGTCTAAGGCACCCTGTTATTAAGCTGGTTATTAAGACCAGCTGCCTGCAATTACTGCAGGTTCGAATCTCGCCAAGGCTCAAGGTTGACTCAGCCTTCCATCCTTTCTAAGGTAGGTAAATTGAGGACCCAGTTGTGGGGGCAATAAGCTGACTTTGTATAAATATACAAAAGGATGAAGGCTATTGCTGAGCATATTGTAAGCCACTCTGAGTCTCCGGAGAAGGGCGGCATATAAATCAAATTTAAAAAAAAAAAAAGTGCAACAGGGCAGGGATGGCTACTACCTGGTGGGGAATGGCCCATGAGGCACATTGTGAGCACATCAGGCCAAGAATAACTACCGGTAATGCCAGGCAGGAGAGAGTGCACAAATGGCCCACTAGTATGGCAAGGTTGGGTGTTGCCTGCTGCCAGGTAAGCAATTTACTGGAGTGACTTGCGATTCTCCCTGCTAACTTTCCTATTGACTTTGCTTGTGGGAAGGTTGCAAATAATAAAACTGCAACATCAGTGTGAGCTGGTTACCAAGTGTCCACATTGCAATCACGTGACTGTGGCGGTATTGTGAAGGCTGGAACTTTGAGAACGTCATAAATCTTTTTTAGCACCATCATAACTTCAAACGGTCACTGAACAACTGGTTGATAAGTGAAGACTACCTGTATAGGACTCCATTTGATAGTGTATATATTTAATTTGTAGAAAAAATAATGGGGTGGGGTGTGCTGAGAGATGTGTGCCATTTGCAGAGATACTTCTCTTTTGTCAAACCTGGCAAGATTTCTAGGAAAAAGTATAATAATATCAGTGGCTGAGTATTACCACCACAAAATTACTTTGTAGTGTTAAATGGTATTTTACTGTGGACTGTTCTGAATTATTCCACATAATTAATGTAAGCATAATTATTGCTTACATTAATCTAAGCCCTCAAAAGATGTTTTGTTTTGTTTCCAATGGAGAACTGTATTTCAAAGCAAAATGAAAATTTTGCTTCCTTCTCTATTGGAGGAGATATCAAAGGCGTGCCATCAAATGTAGTTTGAAGAGAGGTATTGTTGGAATTAACATTTCATTCTTAAAAGCAAAAGATAGCTTAGGAAGGAAAAAAAGCAATTTTCTTAGTTTAGCATGATTAGTCTTTTTTGCACTGATTTATTTCCTTGTATTTTTAAACATAAAGCAAAATAGCTCAAAGAAACAAAAGGGGATAAAACTGTGGGATTCTTTTCTCTCTCTTTTAGCCTAGAAAAACTAGCTACTCTCTAAAATCTCCTGGAATAAGGCCAAATGCTGGCAGGCACAGCTCCACATCTGGCACTTTGAGAGGCCATCCAACTCCTCTTGAAAAGGAGCCGTATAAGATTAGTTTTAGCAGAATCACTGAAACTGAACAGGAGTCTGCAGCATCGGCACCAACCTCACCAAACATACCATCCACTCCTCCAGTGTCTGCATCATCAGAAGTCAGTGTATTCATAGACATTGATCTCAATAGCTCCTTTGGTAAGTATTCTGAACGACCTTACATTCTCAAATTACAATAAAACTAAACTAAAATTATCTCTCATATTTGCAGGTTTACTGCTCTACCGTATTATAATAAGTTTGTCTTAGAGAGGTGGATGGGAATACTTCTTCTGAAATATTCTAGTCACTGAGTTAATGTATTTTGAATGCAGCATTTTTGTCTTTTAATAATAATAATAATAATAATAATAATTTTATTTCTATACCGCCCTTCTCCCGAAGGACTCAGGGCAGTGTACAGCCTATTTAAAAACACAAACAAAACAATGATATAAAATTTAAAATAATTAAATAAATGGCTCAAATTTAAAACCCCAATAAATTTAAATACCCCAATTTAAAACTATTGTATTGATAGTCCGGCCTGGCGGAACAACAGGGTCTTCAATGCGCAGCGAAACACCCGGAGGTCAGATATCTTACGAATTTCCGGGGGCAGTTCATTCCACAGGGCTGGGGCTCCCACAGAGAAGGCCCTCCCCCTGGGCGTCGCCAGCCGACATAACTTGGCTGACGGCACCCTGAGGAGACCCTCTCTGTGGGAACGAACTGGTCGGTGGGAGGCTATTGGTGGCAGAAGACGGTCTCGGAGGTATCCGGGTCCTATGCCATGGAGCGCTTTAAAGGTGGTAACCAACACCTTGAATCGCACCAAATTTTAACTTTTGAGACCTAACTTTTGAGAAATACAAGATGTATTTCTTTTTATGCCATTTATAACTGAACTCAAGTGTTAATGGCACAATGGAGATCGATGATTTAGCCCCCAAATCTTTATCCTCACTATTTCTTTTCTATTCCTTAACTTTTTATTAGGCCCATGCAAAACATTAAAACAAAGAGCCCTCTTTGAATCATTAAAGCCACTCCATGTTTTGCAAAGCTCATATGCGGCTTCAGCAGTTCCCATCTGTCATGAATGAGCCTGCAGAGCCCTTTGCGTCACTTTCTTCACATGCCTGGAGATCCAGGCATTTCTGCCATAGCCACTTGAGTCTTGCAAAACACTGTACAGGTAGTCCTTGGATTATGATGACAATTGGGGCCAGAGTTTCCATTTACAGTGTGGTTGTAAAACATGACATCATGTGCTGCATCACTTACTGATGGCAGTCCTGGCACTCCCTGCTGCCCTTGTTAAACAAAGATCATGGGTCATTAAGCAAGCATCTACTCACAACTTCCTGCTGTCTTCCAAAAAAACCAAAAGGGATGCTGGCAGGAAATTGTAAGTCCCAAACAGCTCCCAAGCAGCAGATGGGCAGGTAAGTGGGCTGCTGCCACCTGGGGGAGGATGCGTGAGTAGCTAGTGCAGAGTAAGTGTTGTAGAGTGACTTGCCAGTGGCAGAAGGTGAGGGAGAGTGCACAAGTGGCTGGCGCAGTGTGATGTTGGGAACATTAGGGCCACGGGTTGCTCCTCCCAGGTGAGAGAGGATACACAAAGGTATATAAGTGGCCAGCATGGCACAGTGTGAGTATAGCAGGACTGAGGATGGTTGCTACTGTGTGGTGGAGAGTGCACAGGTAGCACTTGAGGCAAGGCGTGAGTGCTCTGGGGCCAGGGGTGCTCTGGGGCCAGAGCAGGGGTGCTATTCAGCAGGTTCTGACAGGTTCTGGAGAACTGGTAGCGGAAATTTTGAGTAGTTTGGAGAACCGAACTACTGGCTAGCCCCAGAGTTGGATGGGAATGGAGATTTTGCAGTATCCTTCCCCTGCCACGCCCACCAAGCCACACACGCCCACCAAGCCATGCCCATACAACCGCTGGTAAAAAAAAATTGAATTCCATCACTGGGCCAGAGGTGGCTGTTGCCAGGTTTGTGAAGGGCTATTGAGGTGCAGTAGGGCTGGGAGTGGTTGCTGTTGGGTGGGAGAGTCTGTGCAGGTAGACATTGAAGTACAAACATGGAGGTGCTAGGGGTGGCTGCTGCTGGCTGTCTAAGGGTGCATGAGAATGTGTAGATGGCCACTGAGGTATGAGGTATGAGTGCAGCAGGTGCATGGGTGGCCACTGTGGGCAGAAGATTACTACAGGTACCATAACCAGGCTCTTTGGAGGAAAAAGTCACCAGAGAGCAAGTGACTTAACCAAAGCAATTTGCAACCTTACCTGCTGGCTGTTCCATTAACTTTGCTTGTGAGAAGCAAATGGTGATTATGTGCACAGGACTCTGCAACCATCATAAATGCTGTGTGCCAAAGACCTTAGATTGACCAAAGGGATTCTGAGACAGCCAGAACTTTGAGGGTCTTTGTTAAGTACCACTCATTCAACACTGTCATAACTTCGAATGGTCGCTGAAAGAGTGATCATTAACCAAGGACTACCTGTAGAGAAATGCTTTCCACAACCCTATGCTTTTTATTATAAACCCTGCTTCGAAGAGCTTAGAGCAAAATGCTTGCGGGTTAATTGACTGTAGATAACTGTTCCTCTTTTCTTAGTAATGAAATATTTTATTTCCCACATTACTGTCTTCCTAAATTCATTCTACTTTCCCCTACAAGCCACAAAATCCCCCTTGAAGACCCCGGTGCCTGAGTCAAAGATCAGTTTATCATCCTGGCTGGTGTACTGGTAGGAAGAATTGAGTTTGAAAAAGTTAGACTCTCTTGAGGAGAGAAAGCACACCTGCACCAATAAGAGCTAGTCAGATCCCACCTCACAGAGGTGGCCTGATTATGCCAATGATAGTTGGTCAGGTATGCCAAGTGGCAAAAACTCTGTCAATAGCAAAAAGAAAACATTACCTGAGGATAACTTAAGTCTGCCTCGGGTATAGTCTGGGGATCAGAGAAAGGCAATGCAATGAGCATGTAACAGAAAAAGAAATTGCTGGAACACATTTGATGATGCAGATAGGGAAAGGCTGTAAAAAAACCAAGACTAGTCCGTATACTCTTTTGTCAAGTTCAGGTGGAAAAAGTTGTGTCACTTACAATTAACAATACACTTTTTCGCTTAGCTGTATTTTCTAAACAATATTTCAGCAGGGAGAAGTTTTTGATTGTGTCCTTTCTGCCTTTTCTCCACAGGTAGCAACAACAGCATATTTGCTCCTGTCCTTTTGCCACAGTCAAGTAAGTATTTTGGCTGTTCCTTAGAATTCCATTGTCTCTTTGTATATGTATGCAAAAGAACAGTAAGAGTCACTAATCCTAAAGTTGTATGATCTTTAGCCCTGTCTAAAGCTGACAAGGGGAATAACAAATGAGCCAATTGACATTTTGAGGGGGTGATTTTCAGATTCTTTTGGGGAGGTTGGGGCTTTAGGGGCAGTTTTGAGGGAAAATATGGGTGCCTTAAAGTTTGGTGAGACATCAGAAAATGCCAAACCTCCTAAAAAATTAGAGCAATTGCTTCCTTTTTTTGAGGGTTAATGTGCACAAAGATTTATTGGTAACATTTATATTTGGGCAGTTTGGTGTAGTGGTTAAGGTGCTGGCCTTGAAATGAGGAGACTGACTTCTAGGCCTCCCTCCATGAAAGCCAGCTAGATGACTGTGAACCAGTCACTCACTCTCAGCCCAACCCCCCTCATAGGATTGTTGTGGGAAAAATAGAGGTAGGGCTATTAGGTATGTTCACTGTGTTGAGTTGACACGTGTGTGCGTGTGTGTGTAATAATATGACCAGCGAACTCAGATAATATGACTCTAGATGGTGTACAAAATCATTAAATAGAAATATAAAGCAACACTAAAACAAAACAGTTAAATGGCTATCAGAACTAAAATGATCCTATCCTACCAGGACTTTGCTCATTCTGATCCAGTGCCTGTGGAAACACCCAGCTCTTAACTGCCTTTCTAAAGGCTTGCAGGCTTGTGGCCAAAAGCCAGTTAGGTACCCAAAACCTTTGCAGTTGTTTCCCTTGACCTCACTATTGTAAACCTCCAAAATACTAAAAAAAAAAAAGTCCAAAAATGTCAGCTCCATTCACCATAGAAAACTGCCCATAGATTTTCTCATTCTGTCCTAAAGACAGAAGCTATTAAAATACAGGTAGAGAAAGCAAAACATAAACAAGGATATAGAAGAGGAGAGGAGAGGAGAGGAGATGAGAGGAGGAGAACAACAGAACAGAACAGAATTCTTTATTAGCCAAGTATGATTGGACACACAAGGAATTTGTCTTTGGTGCATATGCTCTCAGTGTACATAAAAAGAAAATATACGGATAGTCCTCAATTTACAACCATTTATTTAGTGATCATTTGAAGTTACAACAGCACTCAGAAAAGCAACTTACAACCATTCTTCATACTTACAGTATCATATCATTCCCACAATCATATGATCAAAATTTGGGCTCTTGACAGTTGAGTATCCTGGAGTCATGTGATCGCCATCTGCAACCCTCCCAGTTAGCTTCCACAAGCAAAGTCAATGATGGAAGCCAGATTTGCTTAATGATCACATCATTCACTTAACTGCAGTTATTTGCTTAACCATGGCAAAAACTATTGTAAAATTGGATATGACTCACTTAGCAACCGCCTTGTTTAGAACTGAAATTCTGGTCTCAATTGTGGTTGTAACTCAAGGACTATCTGTATCGAAAATAGAAAAATATTTGCTAGGGCTTATACATTTAACAAATAAGGTTTCAAAAGATTCAGTATGCAATCACACACTCCTAATTCTCTGGTTTGTTCTTCAGAATCATTCTTTAGTTCATGTGGGAGTTTGCATAAATTAAGTGAAGAACCCCTGGTTCCTCCTCCTCTGCCTCCTCGCAAGAAATTTGATCAGGAGCTTTCCAACTCAAAGGTAATCTTATATTTGAAAGAAACTTATTTATGTGTACAATATTTGTAGATTATGAGCAAAGTAGAGATCTTGTAGCTGTATGTGATTTTATTTCTCACCACTCAGTCTCCCTATAGTTTCTTCTGTGTTTGTGCATCTGCAAGTGCCTCCTCTCAAAACAACACATACCCACTTGCTTGTTAATTAGCTCTTGTGCCAATTTCATGTCTGCTGCATTAACCGTCTCAAACATGGCTTGTTGATATTTCCAGCCATTTTGAAATACTATAAGACACACCGGTGTATAAGGCGCCCCAAGATTTCAAAGAGTCTTCGGAGAGGGGCGGCATGCAAGTTGAATTGAATTAATAAATAAGTAAGAAAAAAAAGGTTTTTGCCCTCCCCGGCCTCCAGGAACACTGCAGGCCTCCCAAACCCTCCGTGTGCCCCCATTTTTCACAAAAACCGGCCCTTTTTTGCGGAAAAATGGGGCACAGAGAGGGTTTGGGAGGCCTGCAGAGTGCTGCTGGGGGAGGGCAAAAACGCCCCCATTTTTGCAAAAAACGGGTCTGTTTTTTGCAAAAACTGTTTTTGCCCTCCCCAGCCCCCAGGAGCACTCTGCAGGCCTCCCAAATCCTCTGCACACCGTTTTTGTGAAAAATGTGCCCATTTTTCGCAAAATTGGGACGAGTGGGGCGGGGCTTCAGGAGGCCAAAAATTGTTGTATTCGGTGTAATAATTGTTGTATTCGGTGCATTTCCACCCACTTTTAGGGGGGGGAAAGTGTGTCTTATACTCCGAAAAACACAGTACCTGTTTTTAGAGCTGAAATCCATACATTTTGGTGGAACATTAAACCATTAACTTTAAATCAAACTATTTTACTCTCTGAGGAGTTAATATTCGAGTTCAAGAATGATGAAGAGGTATGGAATGTTATATCTTGAGAATATCAGTGTTTTGATCCTGGAAGGAAATTTGGAGACGCATGAGGTTTAATGCAGGTTCTTGCTCAAAATAATTTACATTGGGAACAGTTTGGATGATTCTGCTCATATGTGTTTCAGGGTGGTTCCAGGTCTGATGATGATCCTCCTGCTGTCCCCCCAAGACAGCCACCTCCTCCAAAGATACAGCCACGAGTCCCAGCTTACACTGGTTTGTTTGATCAGCCGCTGCAAAGCCCTCCACCACCTCCACCAAGAGACCCTCTGCCTGACACTCCTCCTCCAGTGCCCCTTCGCCCTCCAGAGCACTTTGTGAACTGCTCATTCAATCTTCAGCCACCCCCTGTGGGACACTTTCACAGAGAGCCCGACTGGCTCCGGGAAGTTAGCACATGCCCAAACTCCCCCAATACTCCTCCTGGCACCCCATCACCTCGAATATTGCGTCGCTGGTGCATGCTTAGCCCAAACCTTAATAGCCTTGCAGCACCTCCAGTCCCACCTCGCCAGAATTCCAGTCCTCAGCTACCAAAACTGCCACCAAAGACTTACAAGAGGGAACTTTCTCACCCTCCTTTGCACAGACACTCTTTGCTAGAAAATGCAGAAGCTCCTCAATGACCTTCATTATGGTAGTCATTGACACTGGAATAGCAGCTCCTAACTTTACGGTTTCTCCTTAATTTATTCCAATGACACCGTGTATTTGAGCCCTTTGTCAGGCAAACACATGCACCAGAGTGCTGCAGATCAAGACTCATCCTCAAGCATTGGAACAACAACAGCCTTCAGACTCACTCTAGCCTGTTTACTCACACCATCAATCTTCTCCTCAGGGGATCAGTAACACTGCCTTCTCCTCTTCCTCTTCAGTGCTGTGACAAAGAAAACCATATTTTGCACTGTAAATGACACACTACATTAATTTTAAACTGACATCAGTTCATTGTACTGAGCCAAAACAAAAGTGGTTACTCGTGGATTTTTTATTTCCAAACTGGAGCATGAGCAGCCTTTTCTCTCCGTGTGTGTGTGTGTGTGTGTGTTTAAAGGTGCAATTAATTGGAGAACCTTCTCCAAACTGGTGTCTTTAAGCTGTATCAAGACTGTAATCTTAGCCAATATGGCCTTTTATAAAGCACCAGGTAAGATGCATTGAGAAGTGCTCATGAAGCGTTCTCACCCAAGCCGAGTTGCAGTGAATAGATTCATTTCAATGTGATTTACCTGGGAGAACTTTCAAGTGGATGTGCCCAATTGATGCCATAATTGATGGACTTCCTAACAAACATGAAGACCCATGTCATGTTTCTAATTTTGTTTTTATAAATCTATTCGAATACTTTCTTTTCAGGAAAAAAATTAAAATCAAGAGGTTTGTGCTAGACCATTATATTACTGCTGTTTTCAAATGTTAGGTGACATCATGTCTTAATTTTTGTAGTTTTGCTGCTGAAATTGGGAAACGATAAATGACTAAAACAAGAGTGTGCACTACAATTGGCCCAGTTAAGTGAGAAGCAGAAAAGGGTCTGCTTCACCCACCTGTTCAAGAAGAATTCAGCACGTATGTCCTATTCAGTTGTGCCTTCATTGTTTAAACAAGCGGAGGTGTCTTAAGCTAAAAAGTTGCCTGCTGTTTTGGCGAACAAAGCTATTGCGCCATATTATGTACAGTTGTTTATAAAGTATAATTTACAAAGTAATAACCTGTATACATTTCTGTGACTTGAGGCTTCTTCTGCAATCTGTTCTTTCTGTGCATTATACTATTGTAAGCATTTCTCTACATATTAGTGATGAAAACCATATTATAATTACCCTTCTTTCTTCAAATTAGAGCTTTACTATCATTATGGGGTCCCTTCTGAAAATGTAGTGTTTAAACCAGCAGATATTGAAGAATGCTATTTTGGACTCTTTGAAACTTAAATGAGACCTTCCTCTGGCCAGTTGAACTCTGTTCTTTTCCATTCAAGCTGGCATATTAAATGAGTCTGGTTTACGTATTTAAAAAGATCTGAAGAGAGTCTGGTAGCACCTTTTTCAATTAACTTTTTTTTTTTAAAGCATAAGCTTTCATGATGTGTAGAGTAACTAGACTTTGCCCACTTTAAGATGGGTGGACTTCAACTTCCAAAATTCCTAGTCAGCATGCTGGATCAACCAGTCCACACAACCATGGCTAAGTTGAGATAGACTGATATAGGATTTAAATAGGGATGATAGGAAAGGAGGGGATGACAGGTTGGTGATGTAGATACAGGTTACCTGTGAGACAGATTAGCAGTATCTTATTGATTAACAATTGTTGTTTTAAAATCCCTTTGTATTTGTTATCTTGAGCTTGCCTAAAATGTTTTGATGTATAGGTAATACAGATAGACTAATGACCACAATTGTGACTGGAACATACATTGTAAGTCATTGTGATCATAAGTCTAGTCAAACCTAATTTTATGACTATTTTTACAGTGGGCATTAAATAAATCACACAATTGTTAAGCAAATCCAGCTTCCCCTATGGGTGTTTTTTCCCAAAAATTGGCAAAAAAGAGCATAAAGTACAATCATGCGACTGCAGGATGCTACAAGAAGTCATAAATGTGAATCAATTACCAACCAAATTGCGATCACTCGGCTATAGGGATGTGGTAAGTGCAAGTGCAGGTCATAAATCCCTTTTTCTAAGGTCATTGTAACTTTTGAACAATTGTAAAAAAAAACTATCATAAGCCAAGGACTATGGTATGCACATTCAGCAATCTCTTGCTCAGTAATGACTTTAAAATGGGTTGGTTGAAATAGGTGCTACCAGGATTCCTTGGGATTTTTTTTATGACTAGGCTCTTTCACAATGTTCAAGTACTGTAGAATCCAAAAGCCTTCTCTTGACTGCTCTGTGGCTTTTTACTGTTCTTTGTATCAGAGTTCTTAACCAGACTAATAAATCACCTGGTCTTAATTTTTAAGAAAGCCTGTTCCAGTTATATTATTCTTGCAAAGATTATCATATTAAGAAAAACAGATGAAACTCCTTAGAACTGTCTTTAGGCAAGTTGGTGCCAAAGGCAGAAAATCCAGCATGGTACATTCCTCCTTTCCAGTATTACAGAGATTAAACAAGTTGATTGTTTGCCCAATAATTTTCATATCGCTTGCTTGTGGTGATAACCAGGGGTGCTTAAATCCGGCTGTGGGGCTGTCCTGGAAATATCAAAGGACCAGCCTGCAGTGCCTCTGCCAGCCAAAATGGGCCACGTGCCCCCCGCCCCCCATTTTCAGCCTCCTGCAGCACTCTGCCGGCTAAAAATGGACCACACGGAGGCCTCTGCGAAGCCCATTTTTAGCCGGCAGAGTGCTGCTGGAGGCTGGGGAGGCCAAAAACAGGCCTCGCGTGGCCTCCCATGTGCCTCATTTTTGGGCATTCAGGCCCAAAACGGGGCAGAAGGGGCCGCACGCAGCACCCCGTCCCTTGTTTTGGCCATCGAGGTGCTGCAGGAGGCGTCCGTCCCATCTCCCCCCCCCCACCAGCCCCTATAGAACTACAATGCTGATCCAGCCCTCGAAGAAATCCAGTTTGACACCCCTGTGGTAAACTCTCACCCTATGTGATATTTAAGCCAAAAATTCCAAGAGCTGGTAATGGTTCAGAAAACAGTTAAAACATTCATAAAAATGCAAGGGAAGGGAATTACAAGAAACTTACATTACTTTTTTGGGGAAAATAATTCTTAATAGAACTGTGTAAAATAGAATGTGCTCAAAGTAAACCAAGACTAGAAACAGCCACTTGGAACATTTCCAGAGCATTCTGGAAAGTTGGAATATCTACTTCTATTTCAAAATGGGAAGTTTCAAGCTCAGATGTGGGGTCAGTTCAAAACAGTCTGCACATGATTGGTTATAAATTTGTGTAAATACAGAGACTAATGCTAGAGAAAAACCAAAGAAACTCAATCAAAAGATTTCACTAAAAACGTTATCTCTACTCTTGCTATGGATGCCTATGGAGATTCTCAATCATCTAAGTCATGGTTGTCACAAAGGTGCTTTTCAAAAGGCAACTGGACTTTGTTTTTTTTTCTTGAAAACATTTTGCTTCTCACCCAAGAACTGAAGAAGCTTATTGGGTAAGTGAAACATTTTCAAGGAAAAAAAAAAGGAACTCCAGTTGCCTTTTGAAAAGTACCTTTGGGACATGTCTATGGAGATTCTCGGTCATCTAAGTGTGGGGTGTCAAACTTGCCTTGTCACCTGATGTCACAACTATTTTACTCTTTGCTAAACCGGGGGTGGGTGTGGTTAGTGTGTGACACATGTGGCCTATGGGCCATGAATTTGACAGCCCTGATCTAAGTCATGGTTGTCCCAAAGGTGCTTTTTCAGGAAAGGACCTTTGGGCCATCTTGCTATGGATACTTTTTACTAGGTATTGCATAAAATACACACCGGTTTCCCTAACAACAAAGAAAACTCCTTACCAGTTGTTATTTATGTTCTATTATTTGTGCATGTAGCCATTAGTAGTTTGCAAGTCTTATTTTAATCTTTATTATGCCCTTAGAGCCAGAAAACATCAAATATGCATAGCTTGCAAGTTAAAACTAATATTATGGCAACAGATAGGAGAGGGAAAATGTATTTGGTACTAAAGAAAATTATACCATATTATGGCATGTTTTGTTCTGAGTTAAGATGTCATGTGCACCTAACCATTTTGTTACACAATTAACAATTCTGACTCATATTACATGTGAATCCATTCAACAGTGGCTTATTCAAGAAACTTGTTAAACAATACATGGTTTGTTGTAACATCCAACATATTTGAAGACAGGTCATGTGAAATGAGTCCCATTTGCACATAAGAGGTTGATGCTCTATTCATATGAATAATTAATAAAAGGTTTTTGTATGTTCACAGTTTCAAATATTAAAACCAAGTCTTGATAACTCATGGAAACTCAGTTTCTTGCATCAGAAAGGTAAAGATTGTTTCTGATAGTTTGATAATACCCAATTTTTAAACTCAATAGAACCTACATCAGAACTTTCCACAGTGCTTTAGAGTTTCATGGAAGTTTGCCCCGACGAGGCCGGGAATGAATGCTTTCTAAGATACATAAAAGGTGATTTGGAATATTTGTGGTACCGGTTCTCAAGACAATAAGGTTGCACTCACCTAACATGTTTTATGAAGTCAGGTAAAGATCCAACAGGTGCATTTGCATAATATACTAATCTAGGTTTGTGATAACCTTGTCCAATTTTTTTTGGCTTGGCGTAACCTGCTTGGATAGCACAAGATTGAATGTATTGTGTAAACTCAAAAAATGTAATTATTCAATAACCAGGTAAAGCCTACAGTGTTGTATTAATGCAACCAGGATGGGTCTCATTGCTGTGTGAAAGTAACAAAATAGCTTTTCCTACTATGAGGAACAGAATACTTTCCACACAGGTAATTTCATTCTGATATACATGGTTTCATCTATGATCACCTTTCTCTTAAAAAGAGGCAGCAAATATAAACATACTGAATTAGATATTCAGAATAAAGGGACTGTGTATGTGTTTGGTATGGGCTATGGGCAGCTTTGCATGATCTTGGTGTCCCATCCCACCTGATTAGACTCAAAGAAGCTCTGTACACTGATCAGGATGCAATAGTGAGAACGCTTTATGGTGATATAGATTGGTTCAGAATCAGTAAGGGAGTTAGGGATGTATTTTATCATCTTTTCGTTAAATCTGCATGTTGAAGTGATTATGCGGAAATTAGATCTGGAACTGCCTGATGTTGGAATGAAGATTGGGGAAGAACCATAAATAATTTGAGGTACGCAGGTGATACAATACTATTGGCTGAAAATAAGGAAGACCTGGAAAAAAAGATCTGGAAAATCAAGAAAGTGAAAAAGTAGGACTGAGTCTTAACATCAGAAGAAGAAAAATAACGATAACAGCTGCAGATGGATATGAGATGTTTAAAATCAACAAGAAGGAAATTGAAATAGCTTGAGAATTTATCTTCCTTGGATCCAAAATTGTTCATGATGGCAGTTCTACTCCTGAAAACAAATGCAGAATAATCTTAGGCCACACTGCAAGGATTAACAAGAAGTAAGATTTGGAAAAGCAGATATCTTGATATAAATGCAAATGGCAGGCTAGGTAGAGCAATAGTCTTCCTTATAACGATGTATGAGTGTGAGAGTTAGACACTAAGAATGGCTTATCGAAGTGTTGGAAGAAATATTCTACAGAATTCATACCTTTGAACTGTAGTGTTGGCATAAATTATTAGGTATACCACGGGCAGCCAGAATAACAGTGAGGTGTTAAATTGTATAAAATCAGAGACAACACTAAAAGCTAAAATCATAACACTGTGTTTGATTTACTTTGGCCATGCCATGCATGCAAATTCATTGGAGAAGGCAATGATGCTAGGAATGGCTAATGGAACAAGAAGGGCAAGCAGCCAAACATGCTGGCTTGATAACATCAAATCTGACACAGTTGACCATCCAACAACTGAAAGGAGCAGTGCTTGACAGGGTAGCATGGAAAGCATTTGCCTATGAAGTCGGCAAGAGTCGGACACGCCTATATATTTAAACCAACCAACCAATGAATATATGTATTCGTTCAATTTCAATAACTGCTTATCCTCCAGGCAGCCAACGATCAAATCAGCTGAGACTAAGTACAATATTACAGGACTAGTCATTCTTTCTCAGCCCACACTACTTCATGCGATTGTTGTTGTGGGGGAAATAGAAGAGGAGAGAAAATGGATAGAAACGTGACATCAGCCGAGAAAAAAATAATGCATGTCAATGCTGCCAAGAAATACAAAACCAGATTTTCAAGGCCTGGCAAAAGGCCGGCAGGATTGGGGCCATCCTAATCTCCCAAGGGAGAAGGTTCCCGAGGGCGGAGACCTCGTGCACACAGATAGATTCACAGTTACATAAAGCAGCTATTTCGCTTTTTCCCTAACTGCCCTCATTCATGGCTGCACCGTCACTTCTGCCGCCGCTGCTATTCTCACGTTGTCCGCCTATTCTTATCCGGAGAGACACGCCCTTCGCGTACGAATTCACGGAGTCAGGGACTGGAAGAAAGTCTCTCCGCTGATCCTTCGGAGCGCCGCCGGGCAGCTGCGAGCAGAAAAGAGCGGCTGCCCGGTCCCCCTTCCTAGCTGCCAGTCAGAGGGCGCCGCCGGAAAACAAGGCCGGCCTTGCCCGCCCTTCCTTCATGTCGCCGCCGCCGCCGCCGCCACAACCGGCGGTCTTCTTCGAGCGGGAGCTGCCCCGGCGGGACGGCTCCGGGATCCTCCGGCTGACGCAGCGTTCGGCGGGCGGGACGGGCTCTGTGGTGTGGGACGCCGCGCTGGTGCTGGCCCGCTTCCTGGAGAAGAGCGCGGCGCAAACAGGGCAAGGCACGGAGCAGAGCGGCGGAAGCCCGGTGGGCCTTCTCCGCCACAAGGCCGCGCTCGAATTGGGAGCCGGCACCGGCCTCGTCGGCCTCGTGGCCGCCAGCCTCGGGTACGGGAGCGAGGGCAGTCGGTGGGTGGGTGGTGGATCCTCGGCTGCCGGCCCTTCCCTGGGCATCGCTGCCCCGTTTTGATGGAAGCAGAAAGGAGACGATGCCCGCCCCAAGAGCCTTGCTACCATCTCAACACCTTCCTGATCAGAGATTACCAAGAACGTTTTTCTTTAGCCCTTTTGGGGATGTACTTACTTACTGGTACTTACTGTTCATGTTTCTGAACCACCCATCTCCCTCAAAGAGGAACTTTTTACACAAGTCGGGGACTACTTACACAAAGTGCAAAAAGCCTTCCCCCCCCCCCCCCATGGCTATTGAATAAATCCAATTTGGGCAGGCTTACACTAAGCCAGAAATAATTGCTTACAAATTGTAATGGCTGTATTCATTCAAAAAGTTAAGAAATAAACAAGTCACTACATCTTAGCATGTCAAGTGAAATAGTTAATTATAGGCACAGCACTGATGATGCAAAATTCCCTCTATGCCTGCTCCATTGGAGGAAGAGAGAGAGAGAGAGATTATTTTCTTTCTAGGGCTATTATAAAGGGGTTATTGCAGTTATTTGAAAGTAAGTTAGGGCATATTTCACGTGTAATATTTTCCAGCTTAACTTGTATCTAATTTATTTGCCAGGAGATCTGACTCTGTGTTGCCTTAATACATTTCGTTCTGTACATGATTTGCTTTGGCAGGAATTTCCTGTACATGATTTGCTTTGGCAATTCAAACTTCTTTAAAAATTGACATTATGGAAGGGAGCCATGCTTGTCTACTGTAGTAAATCATCACTATGGATTCTGATAGCGCCTTTTCCAACTAACATCTTATTAAAAGGAAGATCATTTTATCAGATGCACACAAAACTAAACCCCATATTAGTCTTAGCCCAGTGTTTCTTAACTTTGGCAGATTGAAGATGTGTGGATTTCAACTCCCAGAATTCCCCAGTAAGTGTAGACAAATTTGAGAAACCCTGGTCCAGCCACTCTGTGCATCAGATGAAGTGAGCTGTAGCTCACAAAATTTTATGCCATTCAATAAATCTGTTTAATCATAAAAGATGCTGCCACCCTTCAAAGAAATTGAGTGGTGGGTTTTATGCTTTCATGCTGTTTTCTGCCTTGTATTGTTTGAATAATAGTGGAGGACCAGGAATACTAACATATTTTCCTTCCACCTTTTTTGTAGAGCAAACGTTACTGTTACTGATCTGGAGGAAGTTCAGGATTTATTAAAAGTGAACATTGAGAATAATCAACATCTAGTGTCAGGTTCTATTCAAGCCAAGGTACTGAAATGGTTTGTATTAATTTTTTATTTTATTTACTTTAAGAAATTGAAAACCAATTTTGGTTAATCAGACAGAAGCTAACAGAGGCTAATTTATTTTATATATTTAATCATATTTTTAAACCATCTCCCTCACAGACGGAAGATGACAAGATTAACTAGACGGATGAAATATTTTTAGCCTACCTCAGTCTGTAATACAAAGGATCTTGATAAATTGTTGGAGTGAATTATATTTAAAGTTACACTATAAAGTTTGATAAGACTTTGGAAAAATTTAAATAAATGATACATCGGATGTGCATCTAACTATACTGCTTTAAGAAACTTGGCTAAAATTCAGGCCCACATAAAATAACTAATGAATCAAATGTTATTTCTATATTTTTTTATTAGATTGATTAGATTTATATGGCCATCTGCTCATATAAAGCAATTCTGGGTTACTAAAACAATAAAAATACTGGAGTTCGGTGGCCAATAAGTTTAAATTATTAATAATGACAAGAACAACATTACTAAAATAACTAAATTCTATAGATAAGACACATCAGGAAACAAAGAGAAAAATGACCACTGAAGATAAACCAATCAATAACAAATACTCCCAATATTGTTTGTGTTACGTCAATGAACCTTCATGGCTTTAGGCTAGATTACTTATTGTGTTTTGTTAGATTTGGTAAGAAGGCCTATTTCAGGTGCTATCGCCAAGAGATACCATCCAGCAGGACCCAGGAAGAGAGCCTCTTCTGCCATGGCATCCATCTTCTGCAATATCATCCCCTCAGAGTAATTATGCCCTGAACTTGCTGGTCTTTTGCAAGACATTACAAACTTGTTTTTGTCCTCAAGCCTGGAGTCATGATAGTGTGGATGATCCTGTTTCTGGGTCATGATTCTATTAAATATGGGATGGCATGAGTGGTCTCAGCTGTTATCTTTTTTTAATATTGTTTTTAATTGTGGTTTTTTAAAATTCTGTTTTTAACTGTTAGTCCCCCCTCCCCCGAGATTCATGTGAGAGAGACGGCCATATAAACTATGGTAGTTAAATAAGTAATCCATAAATCTTTACTCCTTTTATTCACATGTTTAGGGGGGAGGATGTGACAGATTTTCTTCCTGCGCCTGATTTCATATTGATGGCAGATTGCATCTACTACGAAGAGGTAACTGCATTCCATTAATTAATATTAGTGGGCTAAGAATAGAGTTGAGGGCAGGCAAAGAATCTCTAGCTTTGTAATTGGGATTAAACTTGTGACATCCTTTGAACTGATTTTGATGCTGTGAGATCATTGTAGAAATGCCACAGTAAAATGATAATCAGTGGGCTATATTTTTCTTTGTACAGTAGGGTATACAAAGCCTATGAACACTTTTGAGACTTTGACCAGCGAACTGAACATTTGAGTCTTACGTTTTGCCATAAGATTTCTGAGTGACCTTGAGGAGCCCACCCTACCCAAATTCTTTAAAATTACATTTATTATGGTTAAAAAAAATACCTGTCCTTCTGTTAAAGGGCTAAGGTACCTGCACCCATCTTGTCCTCACATCATTTCTGTAAGATACCCACAGGCAGTGATAGTGAGTAGTCCAAGGTTATCCAGCGAACTTCATAACTAAATAGGATTTTGAGTCCAGATTTTCCAGTTCTGGTCAGATGCTATACATTTAGGGTAGACAGCCAAGGGTCCCAGTTACGTTTTAGACTACAATTCCCATAAACCTCACTCAGCATGACAATTTATTCATGATTATGAATGTTGGAACCTAGGCAATTCTCTCCTTCTGTAACTCCTGCGTCACCTTATCTCAGTCTAATAGAATCACATAATGTTCAAATATTTTGGATTGTTATTTTCATTTTATTTATGCTTTCTTGAGTACTGCTGGTAAAGTAACTTGTGGCTCATTCAGCCAACTGTATCCATTTGTGGTAGCTCACATTATTGCTTAGAACGTATTTTTTCCTGAGAAACCCTTGGAGAGGTTTCCTTCTCAGGATTGTTCAAACTCTTTAGGAATATTCAACAGCTGCCACCTATTTCATTCTGTGAATAAGATAGAGTGATGACTGTTTAACCAGCCCCAATAGTAAAAAAAAAATGGTGAATGTGCCCTGTTTCCTGAATTCCTGCATTGCATCTTTTAGCCATTAGTGTAAACTAACATACAGTTAGTTTAATACAGTTAATACAGTTTCATTTTATATTAACTGACTGAAGTTTCTTAGAATTTTTAGGAGCTATTTCCATATAGTTATAAAAATAATAGCCTTTCAGTGCCTCATGATTGTCATCCTAAGTCTATATTTTGATCTTTCTCTGAACTGATTCTACTTGCACTTACTACTGCTATCTGCCTGGTAATTATCCCAAATAACTTAAAGTTTGAGAGGCCATCAAAAGAAATAATGATATTTGCTAATACAGTGATCCAGTTGTTTCTATTCGACTTTTTGAACTACAAGTTGGACTGAGACATATATAAACAGTGGGTGAAGGCTAAATGTCAAATATTTAACTTTCACGGTTAGTCACTGGAACCATTGGTTAAGACCCTGAGGGACTTGGCTGGCTTGGATACTTTCATCCTTTGCTGTTACGAAGAAAGGACTGTGGGACAAAACCCAGAAGTAGAGAAAAAATACTTTGAGGTGAGTCACGTTAAAGTGTTTCTTGATCTGGAAGAATCAAATTTCTCTAGGGAGGGGGGTTTGCAAGAGTAGAAGGGCAGGTTTTCAAAACCAGGATTCTAAAAAACTGAGTAATGACTTCATGCTTTATATTATTTCCGAAAACAGTCATAAGAAGCACAAATAGTATTTTGAGAATAATGTGGTTTTTAAGAATTTATTCTGGTATAATTTTAAATCACAGCTTCTTCAAAGGGACTTTGAGTTGCAGAAGGTTCCCTTGGGTGAACATGATGAAGAATATCGAAGTGAAGACATTCATATCTTTATCATGCAAAAGAAAAAAATGGTAAGTATTAGCCTCATTGGTTCTGCAAATGAGTTAAACGTGTTCTGGATATCAATCAGAATAGAGCTGGAAGGGACTTTGGAGATCTAGTCCAACCCCCTCCTCAAGAAACAGATCCTATAACCAACCCACCTTCCTTCCTTACAAGCCGATTGAATAAAAATGATATGAGACTCTGATTTAGTGTCATAGTTATCCACTTCAAATCAAATCCATCTTTATTCCAGTTACATACAGCATATATTTGGAATCTCTTATCTCTTATCTTTTTTGACCTCCATTTCTTTACATATTCAATTTATATGTCACCTGACTTCAAGTGATTCTGAGCGGTTTAGAAAAAAAATAAGAAAACACCACAAAACAAAAAAGAATAAAGATGCACCAATAAAATAAAATCAGATGAGAAACAAAAAAAGAAAAGGGGGTGTTTGTTTCCAAACATGCTCATCAAAGGCCAAGGTGAAAAGCCGAGTTTTCAGGGTTTTTCAAAACACAAGTAGAGAGGGAGCCATTTGAATCTATGGGGGAAACCTTATTCCAGAGGGCAGGCATTGCCTCATAGACGACTCACTATGGATAAAATGTTGTCCCAGTGCAGATATAATCCTGACTAGATGTGATAGCATCAAGCAAATTAACACATGGCTGAGGGAAGAAAGTGTGTAGCATGTAATTATGGAAGGAAATTGCTTTTGGTTGTTAGATTCAGCCAAATTGTTTGTTACATTTTTCAGAATATTTCATCGTGAAATCCTTGATGCTGTTTTCTGACCTCTATTTTATAGAAGAACTCTGAAGAAAATTGGAAATTAAAGCATTTTTAATAAATTTTCTGCAGAACATCTCTGCAGCCAAAGGGGAATCAGCATATTGTTTTATACTAAAGTGATTTTAGAAAAAAAATCGATTCTCTTGAAAAAGAACTACAAGCTGAAGGAGAAAGAAAAAAGAAAAAGAGAAAAAAGAAAGAAAAAGAAAGAAAGACGTTAACCTGAGAATGTCAGGTGAATGGTTTTGTATGAATATATGCATAATATGCAATCCCTCTTGGGCAAAACCTGTTTTACTATTAACATTTTATTAGAAAATTTATATATTAAAATTCTTTTTCCTATTTAAATGGGCAGAATGGTGCATCATAGGATAACAATTTTTGAACCAAAGTATTACGAATGGGCTTACCATCCTGCGGGGAAAGGAAGAAAGTGAAGAGGGAGGGAGGGAGGAATAGAGCGGAAAAAAACTCTCAGCACGTTTCTTGGCCCAGGCTGCTCCCTTCATCTTCCCCAAAACCATGTGGCACTTGTGGACCCCCACACATCCTCCCTGGCATCTGCCACCCTCCCTGTGTGCCTTTCCTAGCCCACACAGCACCTCTATCTCCATTCACCTTTTCTGACCTGCACCACACCCTCATGCAGCAGCCACCCTGAGTCTCCGGAGAGGGTCGACATATAAATTTAATAAATAAATAAAATCTCTTGGGCACTCCACACACCCTTCTTGACCCATACTGCCTCCCTGCACCACTCCTGAACTGCATGGCTTATCTCATGCGCTCCCAAGCAGTCCCATGCACCATCTCCGAACACACACACCTCCAATTCTTCTTGAATCACATCAACTCCCTGTGCACTCTCCCCAACCTGCATGGCATCTCTTCCACACATCCAGAGATGCTTCCCCAACCACACAGCACCTCTCATGACTCCCCGCTTACCTGTCTACTAGCCTTGGACTTGTAATTTCCCATTGACTTTTTCCATGCAAGCTTCCCACAAGTAAAGTAAATGGGGAAGCTGGCAGAAATTCTAAGGAAGTGGGAAGCCAGGAAGAAAATGACAGAATAACAAGGAAGAAGGGAGGAGTATTTCTGATGCTCTTTACCAGTTTCCCCTCATGTAAATTCAATGGGGAAGACAGCGGGAAGTCAAAAGTTGTTCCTGCTCCCATAGCCCACCCGCGGTCATTCTGTTTTTCTGTTTAGTAAAGAAATGTCTCTTTAGTAAAGAATGACCCAGCAGGTGACGGGTTCTCAAACTATTGTTCTTATCCTAATGCATCTTTACATGTTCACTGAACTTACTGCATAGTTTCAGACTTTTGCCTTTATTTCTTTTTTAATCTATTCAAAATAATATATTGAAAATATGATAGTCACATATAGAGACAAAAGTTAAAAGGCAAAGTCTGCTGTGCCATTGGGTAACAGAGTTGCTGTTTTTGTGCAAAGGGGCATGTAGTCTTCAAATTAATTCTAAGACTGCCCAGGGCAATCCCACATGATTTTATTCTATCATTTGTTTGTTTGTTTATCACATTTATATACTCATCTTGTGCTGGTGTGGCCAATCACAATACCATCATACAGTAGCAAAATATTTTATTCTGGAACTCAAGGCAGTGATGTACATAGTCTTCCTTTTATTCTTCCCCATGGCAAACAACCTTTGAGATAGGTAGGGGCTGAGAGAGTAACTAGCTCTGTTACCCAGAAAGCTTTTTTAGATTAGGATGGAATAGCACCTGGGTCTCCCCACACCTTCAATACCTCTTGCTGATGTTTCTTGCGTATGGCTCCCTGAAGACATCACAAGTTCAACATAATGACATACAGGATGAGCTAGTCCCGCCCAGGTAGGCTTCTCCAAAAAACCAGGATCCAACAAACCCTTGGCTTCTATCCTGCAAGCCAATGTGCAGGTTCAGGGGAGAGCCAATGTAGAGTGGTGACACTTAGCTGGCCTGCTTACATGCTGAGTTCCAATAATAATGCCTGAAGAGGGTTAATGAGCTCTTACAAAACACTCGTTTGCAACTTCTGTTGCTTTGAGCAAGTCCACAGCCAGCATTTCAGAAGACTTGTAGACAAAGGGATAAACTGATAACAGTGTTTGGATTGTCACCCAAGGATTGTCTGCACACCACACTACTAATCCATGAGAAACAAACTAAAAAGGTTGTGTAACATGCACCAAAAGAAACTTGCTGCTCATTGTAAGGCGGTGGGATGTGTACATAATATGAACTACGCATCCATACTGTGAACGTTTTGGGTTTGGATTAATGGCTGTAGTTTGTAAAGATGGTTTATACGTTTCAGCCTGTTACGCAAACATTGGTTTTGTACCAATGTTCATAGTCAACAAATCTACCTACAAAAAAAACTGATGAGGTGTTCATGGTGAACCAGTCACCTACCTGTTTAACCAAAGATTACGTAATCATATATATTTGATTTTCTTCCCTACTGCATTGAATGTTAAGCCTGTTGGATTTAATTCCAGTTCCAGGTCATACTGAGACCAGAAGATGAAAAAGTTAAAGCATAAAGTCAAGATCAGCTCCAGAATACATTAATGTAGTGTTCTTGGCAACAATATGGAAATGATTTGCCACACAAAGTTCTTCCATTTCTCAACCACTCCTACCGCACAGGTATTCCCTGAAGGTCTTCATGCAAGACGTTGGCAGCACACAAACAAATAAAAATAACCTGACTCTTTTCTGCTCCAAAGCTAAAGGCAGCCAGGTACTGCCTGCCACTGCTGAGAACCTGCAACGCAGGGCGTGAGAATTAACTTATTTTTGGGATAGCCAACTTCTCCAAAGCCAGAAGGAGGCAGTATAAGATAGGAGACTTACTCTAGCCTTCTCTCAGACTAGCACCTAAATTTTCCAGAGAAATGTGTATATCCAGTGCTTTACAATGGTTTATAGTTCACATCTACCACAATAAATTACATGCTCAATAGCATTCTAGCAATTGTTTTGTAGCTGTCAACAGTGTTCACAATCACAAGACAGCGGGCAAAGAAGGAATAAGTATTAAAACTACTTGTGGTGCTTGTGGTGTAAGGATCTTTTTCAGAGCCATTGTCAGAGCTGTTTCTGTATTTTAGTTTTTTGTTTTTTTAGATTTTTAGTCGTCTATACATAAAACCTGAATCCACAAATTGCATTAAGCTATGGTTTGTTAAACAAACGAGAGTGTCCTAGCTGGCATATCTAAAGACATGAAACACTTCAAAAAAGATAATAGTTGCCAAGCTCAACAAAGCCAATTTGGTTTAATGATTCAGACATCAGGCTAGAAACTGGGAAACTGATTTTAGTCCTGCTTTAGGTCCAAATGCAGCTGGATGACCTTGGACCATCACTCTCTGTCAGCCCTAGGAAGGAAGAGGCAAGGACAAGCTGCTTCTAAACTCTTACCAAGAAAACTGCAGAGACTAGTCCAGGCAGCCACCTGGACTCAACACTCACACAAAGGGGTGGGGGGGGAGCCATGAATCATAGTTTATGAAACACAATAGTTGCCAAGTTCAAGACAGCTAGAAAATAAAAATAAAAAACATTGCGCAAACTTGTTACAGTTCTGCAGAAGTGATTACGACAACATAGGGACTGATGAAGATAGACCTATTAAAATTCATAAAGTAATATGACTAGAATACTAAACTATAATGTAGATAAGATATAGATCTGATTAGAGTAAATTAAAGGAGTGAAATATGAATTACATTTTATTTAGGTTTTGCCCTTTTCACCACTTTGTTATGTATGGACTTATTATTGCCTTTTATTTTGCATTTTGATATTGCCTCACAGCCAATCAAATAATAATCCCCCAGCGAGGCACTACCTTGATGTGGTTATGGGGCTACAAGGAAAATAATAATTACTTCAGAAGTTCAATCATAATGGACATGTCTCACCAGAGAAGTCAGATGAAGAGTGTGTCTGCAATAAATAATATGATGGGATATAACTTACAGAAACTATATACTGGATCAGTCACCATCAAGTCAACAAGGACCGTGCAAAGCGTTGGAGTTCCTGGAAATTGGTGACAATTCGGCTAAACAGCTCAGGCCTATTGGCTAAGTAAACAGGGCCAGCAGCTGCAGAACTACTGGAAGAAAAGTTACCTACCTGTCCCAGAGTATACAAACACTGAAAACAAAGAAATAATAATCTGATATTCCAAATCAGGTCCAGTGAGAAGAGGCTATCTGCAAAGAATATGCCAGTTTTGAAAGGAATATCCAAAATCAGGAATAATAGAAAAAATCTAGCAGATCAACCTTGATTTATAATATGAAATAAATTCACAGTATTTACAGAAGCAGAATTGAAAGAATTGCAAGGGTCTACCCAGGTCAAAGAAATCAAAGCCTTGCCAGAAGTCCTCATAATATTTTCACTTAGCACTTTGTGTTTTTCAACTTTTTCAAGCAATTAATCCAAAGGACACCATATTGAAGAACTCTGGTCTAAAATGTGTTGATTCTCACTTGGAATCCTTCCACTGTTAGAGAGCTGATCCAGGGAAACATGTTCCCAGGAATTCAGGACTGATGTCACAAAAGACAAGAGAGCTTTTTTAAGCTTGACTGCTGTCCTAGTGGACACAAGGATTTTAAACCAGTTTGAGTATATTCTTGCAGGTCTTTGTTCCTGCTAAATTGAAAAATCAAAGAACATACGGTATGTGATGGGTTGACAATCCTGTTGGCAGATTTATATCTCCCATTACCCCTTCTTGTGCTATCTATAATAAGATTATTGTAGCACCTTAAATAATTATTCTCTTGTGAACTGGACAGTTTGTGTGACCTTTTTAATATAAAATGTGCTTAGTTTCAAGGAGCTACAAGAATCGTTACTGTTTTTCTTGCACAGAGTTAACACAACCATCTGGAAATAAGTTAAGTCTGCTGGGTTTAAGACTGTGATTTTTAAAATGTCTGCCACACTTGGGTGTCAAAAGCCTCTCCATTCTTATACTCTTGGTGAGGCACAAGATAAATTTAGTTCTTAACAGAGGGCAATTTTTCAATATTGTGGGTAAATCATACAGGAAGTCCTTGACTTATAACCACAACTGAGCCCAAAATTTCCACTGCTAAGCAATGCAGTTGTTGAGTGAGTTTTGCCCCATTTTATGATCTTTTCTAACAGTTGCTAAGTGAATCATGTGGTTGTTAAGTAAATCTGGCTTTCCCCATTGACTTTGCTTGTCAGAAATCAGCTGAGAAGGTTACAAATGATTGCCACATGGCCCCAGGACAAGGCAATAAACATACCATTTGTCTAGTACCTAAATTTTGATCATGTGAGCATGGGAATGTTGCAATGGTCATAAGCGTAAAAAACGGTCATAAGTCTCTTTTTCACTGCCATTGTAATTTTGAACGGTCACTAAATAAATGGTTGTAAGTCGAGGCCTACCTGTCGTTCAATGGTCGTTGAATGTTGTTCAATGGTTTTCAAGTAATGCTTGCAGGATTTCTGAAGGTATTCAGAAAATTTATCAGATTCTGTGTCATACAGCAGCAAATTGCAATAATCTTTTCAGAGACAGAGTAGCTTTTCCTTTCCCCCCCAAATCCTGATTCTCCTTGTAGCAGGCAGCAACAGAAGCCATCTCTCTGGGAACAAGGCATGCTGGTCAAATTCTAGAACATAATAAGGCTTCAGCAGCAATTTTTGGCAGAAATTTGGCTGGACGAAGCCGGGCAAACTGGCAAAAGATTTGCAATCTTCAACCATAGATGAATACTGGAAAGGCTCTTTGCTAGCTTTTGGCCATCAACAATTAATAGCAAAGAAAATATCAAGGGTTTACTGAATGGAAAATGTTAGATACTGCAAATCCGAATACACAGAAATGGCACATCAGTCTTTCCATGCTGTGCCCTCCCAAGCTTGCTGGTCTCTATTGAATCAGGAAAACTGAGCAACATGTCATATTAAGTGCTACCAGTTAAGTCCACCTCTGAAATTATATTCCAGCTTTGTTCCCAACATAGTTTCTAGCGATGGAATTGTGCATCTTGCTAAGCCATAATATGAAATGCTGGATTTTGGCTCAACAGGATATATGTAAGCAGCTATTCTGGTTTTTAAACTACAGTATATGACTTATTGTTCTGTGTGAACAAACTACCAAGCTTATTCTACAAGCCATTATGGAACCCAGTTTTAGTGCAGAACGTGAATGCAACCTTTGGGTATGTTTTTGTGTAAAGTAAAAGAAGCATGTGGTTGCAAGAAATTTACCACATTTATCACATTTTCAAAGCTCCCATTTTTCCTTATACGTTCTTGCCTGTTAAACTCCTTTCCCTCTCCCTTGCTCCTTGGATCATGCTACCCCAGGCAAAATTACATGTTGTGGTTCAAAAAGAACGATCAGTCAAATTTGTTGCACCAGCCAGGGTCTCTTAGAAAGGGAGACTGGAATTCTTCTAAACGGGTAGGGTCAGTGTGACATAATGATTAACGTGCTAGACCAGTGTTTTTCAACCTTGGTAACCTTAAGATGACCTTACTTCAGTGGTGGGTTGCTCCTGATTCAGACTGGTTCACAAGAACCGGTAGTAAAATTGGCGGGAGGCTCCGCCCACTGACCCGGACGTCATCATAGGTGATCTGCGTGAGTGAAGCGAGCGTGCATGCGCGAACACAATGCAAACTGGTAGTAAAGGTAAGTAGAACCCACCCCTGCCTTACTTCAGCTTGCAGAATCTCTAGCATAGTGGCTGAGGGTTTCTGTCTAGAGACCTTAAAATTGCCAAGGCTGAGAAGAAACTCTGTGCTAGAGTGAGATCAGGGAGTCTAAGATTTGAATCCTCCCTTAATCATGGAGCATAACTTTGGATGTATTGCTATTTTCAGTCCCAATCTGCCTCACAGGATGATTTTGGGGATAAAATGAGAGACTCTCGGATATGCAATTTAAATTCCCAGAGGAAAGGCGGATTAATAATAGTAACAGTAGCCACATCTGGATTAGGAAACAGTAAATGGCTGAACTGCTTTCATCGTTTGTACACAAACTCTTTTTGGCAACTTGAAATGCTTTGCAACAAGGTCATTTAGATTCAGTGGTTAAAAAAAAGAAAAGAAAGGAAGGTAACTTTGTTATTAAAAGTGATTCTAAGGTACAACTTGAATGAAAGAAGCTTCCTTGTCTCCAACCCAACCCCAATTTCCTTCCTGATCCCATGAGATAATGCTGTCTGCCTTGTCTGTCTGAATTTGTATGCTAAGAGAATGGTGTAATTGTCCTTTCCATTGTTCTAGGTTTGTTAACAAGGCATATACAAGATGGACTAATGTCAAGGCCTAATCACAGTAAAGTGAGAGGAGATGCGTTTTGACAGATCATTAGATCAATGTTAAAATTCACTCTGGTTTTTTGCAAAGGTTTTGCATGGATACAGTTGGAGCTCAATTATTACATGATATCAGCTGATGGGTTCAGTGCTACTCCAAAACAAGGCTAAACTCATCTTCAAAAGCTACTTGAACAACTGTTGGCAGGGACAAGGAGAACTGCAACACAAAGCAGCATAAAACTCTTGTCTTCTGTGTTACTCTGTAGCTAGCTATCATCACCACTGGGCAGCTGCAGCTCTCAGGCTGAGCCTGATAACCAAGTAAGAAATTGGCACAGGGATCTGGCAGGTATAAGGAGGCAGCCCGACTTGAAAGAAATGGACTGCTCTAGGGAATTGCCTGCCAAGACAATTAGACACCGGGCCATCATTCCGATGAACTCCTAATTCTTACAATACTGTCTTACGTCTAAGTATATTTACTCATGTTGTTTGGCTGTAGTATTATTATCCTTCTTACCTTCTTTACTACCCCCTCTTACTGGTATTATTATTATTATGCTTATTCTACCCTATTGCTTGCATGTATACTGAGAACCTCTGCACCAGAGACAAATTCCTTCTGTGTCTAATCACACTTGGCCAAATAAAGCTATGTTATGCTGTCCTGTCCTGTTCTTGCTACTCAGAACAGAACAGGTCTGGAAGTGTTGGAACAGAAAGATGTTCATCTAAAATGGATGTATCATCCTAAAATGGGTTTAGTTAATCTCACTTATAAAAGTCCCCTGACTGGGGCATCAACAGAGTTGGTGAAGCATGTCACACTGCATTCACGCTAAAACCTGTGTTGGAATCAGCAGCATCTAGAGCTAACTGCAGTAATACCAAAATGATATATGCACGGTGACATCATCACGCAAATATACTTACATCTTAACATAAATTTCAACATTTATATAATTACATAGTCATTTGTTCCTCTTGCCCCAGTCCTCTGCATGATCATGATTGGAGGAAGAGGAAAAGGAGGAAAACATTCCTTCAGACTCACTCGAAAAGTCAATCATGCTGGGAGTTATCAACAGAAAAAGGAGAAGGGGTCACCCTAGTACCCGTTGGCTGGACATTATAAAAGATGACCCTAGGATGACCATGGCAGATCTGAAAGAGGCGGTGTGAGACAGAGGGGCATGGAGAGTGCTGGTCCAGAGTGGTTGAGGGCCGGACACGGATGAGTGGCCAACAGCAATGAATTCCTTCAGTATTGGTACACCTAAGGACCACCTAGGACAGGGGAATCAGATGACATGGCATGATAGAAACTTGGGCAGATTTGTGCTGCAGTGAAGATGCAAATGAGAAAGAGCTTCTTCCCACGTTTATCTAGTTTCATTAGCAAAACAGCCCAACAGACAGCATTCCTATGGACATGAATGTTAATGCTGGGAAGCGCCTAGCGTGTGGAATGCTAATGCTGGGATGCATCTAGTGTGAATTCAGGACTCTATATAGCTGTGAAGATCATTACAAGGCAAATTTCTAACCCAAAGATTTGAACATTTCCATTTATCTTTTCACACAACTGAACTTCTTAAGGTTAAATAAGTGAAATTCTACCAAAATCACTATTTTCACACAAGGATTCCCTTCCTATGTGGCCCTTGTATTTGGGCCTTAAAGGTGACCTGGAAAATCAGGCCTGCTTGTTAGCTGAGTCCTGACCTCTGCACCCGTCACCATGAGATTGATGTGGAACTTCTGAGAATCCCATGAATTCACTAGACAAACAGTATTGACAAAATATACTCACATCCACCTTGTATGCAGGTTTCCTGGTATGTTATTGAAGAGGTTTATCATTAACTTTATCTTGGATGTTTTGCCCGATTTAGTCAACAATTCCTAAGTGATCCTTCTCCAGGTTTTAACCAGGAACAATCCTGCATAGCTTCCAAAATTAGCAACATTCAACTAAATACTCTGCCACTTAACATTTGAGGGATCATACACAATCTAACTGGCTATGAAACTGCTAAAACAATATCTTGGCCAAAGCACGTATACTTTATTGAACAGGATTAGGAGGGGAGGAGGAAGAGAAGTGGGTTAGAATGTGGAAGACACAACTCTTTTGCTATTGTCTACGTTTTCCCAAATGCAGCTTTCTTTTTCAGTATGAGCTGTCAGTGATGGTAGTACTATCAACAGCAGGTATTCACTGTGTCTGAGGCATCTGGCTGGCGTCTGGCTGACAGGATGCTGAGATAGCTGGATTATTGGCCTGGACCTGCCAAGGCTAAGTCTGGTGCTCTTTTCCTATGGCATTTGCATTTTGTTGTCCTTTTTTTTTATGGTACAGTATTCTATTCTGTCTGAGCCGGAATTTGCTGTCAGTGCAATATTGTTCCAGTTCCCTGTCAGAAACGGCTGCATTAGGTCACCTGAGTATTGATAAAGACAAACAAGGGCAAGTGGGTGGGGCAGTTGGAAAAGCTTGCTATGATTCAACAAGATGTAACTTCTCTGAATTTGCCCAGAGATGAAAAGTGAATTAAGTGGGATATGGCGTTCTAATAAAAGTTTAGGGAACACAGCAGGAAGTTGGAAATGGCCAGGTGTGGAAAAGGTGCTAGTAGAATATTAACTGCATGCAACAATTTCACTCATCTTGTACCATTGCACTATAAAATTAAAAGTGTAACAGCAACTTTCTGAGTTAACTTTGCAATTCCATTCCACTTTAATATCCAACCGCTATAAAACTGATTAGATATTTGCTTCTTTTGTTCTGCTTGATGTAATAGTAATAGCTAAGAGTAGGGGTATATGAACACCCGTTAAAATAATAGAGCTGGCATGAGCTACTCAGTCCACCACCCCTGGGGAACTGCTAGTGCTTCTCCCACAGTTTGGAAATTTCCTCTATTAAGTAAGAATAGAGCCCGCCCCACCTGTGCCGGCAGAGGAGGCTTGCTGTGGACCTATTGGCCAGGATCTCCAGGAGAAGATCTTTTTCTGCCATTGTGCCTGCCCTTTGAGACATCCTGCCCCCAGGATGGCTCCAACCTTTCTTACCTCCCATAAGAACTTAAAGACTTGGCTCTGCCGGTTGGCTTGAGGCTTCAACAGAGGGATTTTATATTGGGATTGCTGATAGTTTAACAACAGATCCCACTCCTCCCCTCCCCCTCCCCCTCATATTCCCTCAGCTCACCTTTCTAGCTAGGTTGATTTTATAGTATTATATTGATATTATTATAAATTATACAGTGTCATCTTTTAATATTGTAAGCCACCCAGAGTTGCCTTGTGGCAAGATAGACAGCTAATAAATTTTACAAACAAACAAACAAACAAATAAATAAGAAGGCTGCAGGAGTGATAGAAAGAGATAGTTGTGCAATGGCAAAATAAACAAACCATGTTTATATGTGAAAACATCCAGGTTCAATCCCTGGCATAGTATAGCCAAAACCTAGGAGAGTCATTGGCAATCAGGGTAAGTGGTATGAACTGTATGGAAAAAGGTTTTTGCAAAATCTAGTTCTCCTTTGCCATTATCCATTTGTGTTTTTAATATGTCCTTAACTTATTTCCAACAATTATTAGCCTCTGCAAAGCCTTTTGTTGTTTGTACAGAAAAATGTCTTTGTAATAATAGAGAACTTAAGCTTTAACTTGAATCATTTTTGGGTGTGTGCCTTCTGGCAACTATCTGGACAAGCCCACATAGTTTTTGTGACTATAATCTCAGAAGTGGTTTCCGTTATTGCCTGCTTAGGGGTAAGAGTGGATGATTGGCCAAAGGTAACCAGCTGGTGGGATTCAAATAATTTAACAACTGGTTCTCTACCCTAATGACTGGCTGGATGGGCGTGGCCATGATGGGCATGGCCAGGGGGTGTGACAGGCAGCACTTGGCCTTTGCACCCCCCTGGGAGCAAAAATGGGCCGCGGGGAGTGTGGCGTGCCCCCCCATGGCCCGTTTTGGGCCTAGTAGGTCTCCCTGCAGCCTCCTGGGAGCAAAAACAGACCACAAGGGTGGGGGCGCCGCGCCCTCGTGCCCCGTTTTGGGCCTAGTAGGCCTCCCTGCACTTACCTGGGAGTCAAAACAGGGTATGTGAGGACTCCTGGAAGGGGCGGGGTGGGGCAGAGGCAGCCAGCAATTAAACAACCGGTTCTCCCAAACCTGCTGAATCCCACCACTGCCTAAAGCTCACAGTGTAAAATTCAGTTTCTCAGTTGTTACTGGTGCCTTTTATCACAACATTAAATTCACTTGAATCAAGAAATAACCTAGGACTAACTTTTCACTCTTTATTCCTGTGTAAAAGGTGACAAATTGGAGATCCAGCAAGTTAGGAAAGGAAATCTCCCTGCAAAATATACTTTTGACAACAAAAGTTCTGGAGGGAATAATAATCTCTTCCAAGCTAAGAAACAAAAGTTATGCAAGGCCGTGCTTTCTATGTCAAAGAAAAATAACTTCAGTGGAATGCAGAAGTGAGTTTTAAAAACTTCTTATATATGTACTTAAGAACATATGAACATATGCCGTCAAAGCCAATGAACTGAATAGCCTTAAATTCTGAAGAAGCCATGTGATATCCTGCATCTCCTATTCAATGTTAACTGTGAGACCCTGAATTCTGGGGTAATAGTAGAGAGAGTAAATGAGTAACTGGCTCATCTTTACCAGAATCGGAATTCATGCAATGATTGCTGAGCTGTTTCTGCTGCTGGCAGCAGTTTAACATTTTGTTCTGCTTTGTAAGTTTAAATTGGCTGGTTGATGGATGCATTAATGTACTGTTAACCTGCCCAGGGCCTTCAGGATTGAACAGGCTATGAATTTAAAGATTAATTATAGACATTAGAAGACCAACATATTTGTTGGAAAGGCAGCCATTATCAACCACTGCAGAATGCATTCACTGAGGATAGCAGCTGTAACCTTCCTGGCAAATTTGTTTTCCTGCCTCGATGGGTGAGGAAATTAGTAGTACTTTTGAAACCTCAATGATTATAGTGGATTTACAAAAGGGTTTAATAAAACCATTGTAGGAAGTTAGCACCCACCCCTCTCCTAGAAGAATGAAATATTCTAGGAAATATAAAAAAGGCAGAATATTGTACCTCCCTGGATAAGAAAAGTAGATACATGCTCTTGGAAAGCAGCCCCCACCTTTGCTAATAGCCCCGCAGAGACTGGTGCCAACCTATCTGCAAGACAAAAGGTTGGGCCAGCTTATCTACAACCCAAAAGACCTTCACCTCAGGACATAATAGGATTAGCCCTCTACCCATCTCACCACATGGCACCTGGGAAGATTATATCACCCAGCAAGATTCAACCAAGCCTGGGACTCAAGACAACCTGCAAAGTTAACCCTGCATGGCCCCATGGGAATCAGACCAATCAGAATACATTTATTTCACAGAAACAGGAAGCAAGTTCAAAGCCCAAGAGAGGGTATAAATATATCTCACTCTCCACTTCATGTGGTCAGCTACCCAGGACTTCAAACTATGTGGTCCTGACCACCATTAAACCATCTTTCCAAAGAGCCTCCATGTTTCCAGTGTCTTTCTCTCCACTTGGAACTGAACCCAGATGGACATTTCTTCCAACACCATATTGCAACATGAAAAATATCTGCACTATGCTACAGCCAGCTAATGAGGAAAAGCCCAATTGTTTTCTTGCAACATTTATATGACCATCTATTCAACCTGAAAATTCAGATAATTTGATAACAGTAGAAATAGTGCACTTCAACAGACATAAGGTCTCTCTAGTGCATCATTCTATGCCTACAATGGCAAAACAGAGGCTTCTGGGAACCCTACAGCACTACAAACCAAAACAGGACTGCATCATGCATGGATCCTAATACTGGAAAATTACACCGGGTAATTTCTAGTTTAGCTTCAGAGATGAGTTTCAGCAGGTTCTGACCAGTTCTGGAGAACTGGTAGCGGAAATTTTGAGTAGTTAGGAGAACCGGTAAATACCACCTCTGACTGGCCCTGCCTCCATCTATTCTCTGCTTCCCGAGTCCCAGCTGATTGGGAGGAAATGGGGATTTTGTAATTCTTCCCCTGCCACGCCCACCAAGCCACACCCACAGAACCGGTAGTAAGCATTTTTGAATCCCACCAATGTTTAGCTTGCACAGATACACTGCCTATCTCCAAATCAGAGTAATCACACACACATACCGTTCTTATCAGCTAGCAAAAATATAGATTGATGTTTATTTATTAACCACCAGCAAATATCAAAAACAGTTAACTGTAATAACAGGGAATAAAGCACAGGGGAAAACAGAGTTACAAAAAAACAAGCAAGAATTTATATATAGTTCTATATGTACATATAACTTTCCAGAGCCATTGGAAACAATGTGGAAATTTAGAAAAGACAGTCCCTTTGGTTATTGCAGCTTAACTTTTTTATTGTACCCAATGGCAGCAGGACAGAGATGGAGAACAGGACTATTCTGTACCATTACAGTAATAATTCTGAAGATGAGAATTATATCTCCAACACTTACTGTAATAACTTGAATGTAGTTTATAGTCATCAAGGTGGTTGGACTTATCTTTCATGAAATGGCTCAACCTGCTTTTAAAGTCATCCAACTGGTGCCCACAAGCCTGAGTAAATTACCATCTGGACAAAACATAGCAAGGCACATTTCCTGATAATAATGCTACCGTAGTAGAATGCTGTACAAATCCATCCAAACATTGTTTGCAATTTTGACAGTATTTTCAAGGCTGACGAGTGCACAAAGATGATTGTGTGAAAAAAGCTTTTATGTGAGCCCTTCAGGATAGATCCAGAACCAGGGACATGAAGGATTCTATGAGTATTCTTTATTGTAGCATGATAGCATGAACAAACAATGCCTACCCAAGTTTCTCTTCGTCCCATTTCATATTTTTTAAAAAAATTAATCTGAGTTTCTCTCTCAACTTTCTTTTTCTAAAGACTTTCTCAAAGTTCTCCTTTAGCAGCTCTCTCATTTCTTCTCTGTCCCCAAGATCAGCTCTATATTCCCTTACACAGGGGTGGGTTCTAAATTTTTTTTACTACCAGTTCTGTGGGCATGGCTTATTTTGTGGGTGTGTCTTGGAGGTCATGTGACTAGGTGGGTGTGGCTAGCTGGTCAGAGTCATTTCTGGAAGGTCCTCACACTTACGACCAGTCCTCGCACTTACGACCCGACTCATTTGTTTGCTTTTAACACTAGGACGGCCCTTGGAAGCCCCGCGGCAAGAGTTTAAACAGTTTTTTTCCCTCTAGTCATCAGCTGGGACTCAGGAGGCAGCAATAGATTGGGGGTGGGACCAAATAAAAGGTAAGAATAATGTGGGGGGTGGGGGGGGTGGGGGGGGAGAACCGGTTCGGTGATGTCATATCGTCACCGCTACCAGCTCAGCCGAACCGGACCGAACCAAACCGGGAGGAACCCACCACTGCCCTTACATTATTCAATTCATACTTTCTGCCACACATTTCAGTTCTTTTGATTGTGTACCATCAAATCAGTGTTGACTCTTAGCAACCACCTAGGTACACCTTGTACAGTTTTATAATTAAATGCACAGTTTCACTTCCCTACATGTATTCATCATATTTTAACTGTGATTAAATAGTTAGAAAACATTATATTAACAAATATGTTTTCTGTGGTGACTAAGGACCATAGGAGAAAACGTTTGGTGTGGTGATTAGGGTTCTGGCCTAGAGATCAGGAGACTTTGACTTCTAGACCTGCCTTAGGCATGAAAGCCTGGGTGAATTTGGCCAGTCACTCAACCCAATCCAGCTCACAGTTTGCTGTGAAGAAAACAGGAGGCAGGGATATTAGGTAACTTCTATCTAGGTTTTCCTGACTTGATATCCTCTATTTGTCTGCCTACATTTTTCAACTAAGAAAGTAAAGAAAAAGTAAGCACAAGAGCAACTTAAAACAGAGCTATATAACCAAGGATGCCTACAGGGCGTCAGTGCCTTTCTGTGTTGGATCCAAAGTCTCACCTAACCTCAACAACCAAAAATTAGTGGTCTGGGCTTCTACCATGTACCGATGAGAAACACACACAAACTATAATGAAAGTTCTAAAATAGCTAAAAGGAGCTGAAGAAAGAAAAATAGTTTCCCATAAGTACAAACAACCCCTGCATTGCCCAAGTGTATGACACAGTTGCATAATTGTTCCACCCACAGTGACCTTCACTACCTACCAATGTTGAGAGTGATCATTAACTACCAAAAAGTTGTTCACCTTGATTTAAAAACTACCTATTTAATAAACTTCCTCTACCCATTTGGTGGTTTTACCCAAACATTCACAAAGACACAGAACATTTTAAGCTAACTGTGACATTTACCTTTTACTTAATACTGCATTTTTAAAACAAGGGTCCCACCCTCATGAATCCAAAGGTAAGTTTTAAAATGTGCAGCCAGTGCCTGAAACTTCACTGGGAAATTCAGTGGCTCACATCACTAATTGCAGAGGAAAGTACATAAATTAGACTTAAGTCATTCCAAAACAGTTCTATGACAAGAAGGTTTGTTGTCTCCTGATGGGTGTTGATTCATTTTAGATCCTTTGCCTTTATTTCTTTGCTGCCTGCTCTGCTAAAGCTCTTTGCCTTTCTGATATGGGCTGCAGATGGTTTCAGACATTAAGCAAGCAATTGGGCCAATCTGAGCATGACATCTCACACAGCAATTGCCAGGCACTTTGCAAATTGTCTGTTCACTGAAGCTGCTAAATGAACAAACATCTTGGAAATGCCAGCCAATTGGCACTAGCTTTGCTGTTTCAGAGACAGCCTGTATCTACACCCCATATTTCAGATCTTAATAATTTAGGCTCAAATACTTTCAAAAACAAGAGAAACTCAGTAAACCCCAAACTGACAGATTTGTGTATTCCAAATCCCTACATATGTTCAGTTATGTAAAAGGCTTTAAGTTTAAGATAATGAAGTTGGCAAATCAAAAATATCTCTCATATGTACTTTAAAATAATTACAAATGAACTTTACCAAACTTCAGTAAAACTTCACACTTGTTTAGGAATTGGGCGTTGGTCTTACCTGATACGCCTCTTCTCTGACTGGCGCCCACGGCAGTCATGCCTGGGTACTGACACGACTGTAGACCAATAGGACCGAGTCCACTGGAACTTTTAGCACCGCCCCTTCCTGCTGTATTCCAGTTTTGAGGCGAGGCTGTCCAGCGGACTAGAGTGTCTGTAAGATAAAGCAGAGGGTAAAAGACTTCCCACCCACCGAACCCAGGGACGGCCGGAACGGGTGGGGCTGACTGCCGTGGGCGCCAGTCAGAGAAGAGGCGTATCAGGTAAGACCAACGCCCATTCTCCTACAGGGCGCCCACGGCAGTCATGCCTGGGACATACCAAAGCCTGATGTCTCCTAGGGAGGGAGAGGCCGGACCTGCTGCAGAACTCTCCTGCCAAAGGCCGCGTCCGCCGACGCATAGACATCCAGACGGTAGTGCCGGATGAAAGGAGACACAGACGACCACGTAGCGGCCCGGCAGATCTCCTCCAGAGGCGCTTGAGTGGACCAGGCAGCGGAGGTGGAAGCGCTCCTGGTTGAATGTGCCGTGATGTTAGCTGGCACCTGCAGGGACTGCGCTTCATAGGCCAGTGCAATGGTAGCTCTGAGCCACCGCCCTATAGTAACTGAAGAGACACGGGAACCCATAGTCGAAGGCTGGAAGGATAGAAAAAGAGCTTCTGACCGTCAGAAGGATGCAGTACGGGCAACATAAATCTTGAGGGCCCGGCGGACATCCAGCTTGTGCCAAAGGAACTCCTGGCGATGACGGGGAGAAGGGCAGAAGTTCGGAAGCGTAAGCTCCTGTGACCTGTGGAAGATGGTGTTAATCTTCGGGACGAACGCCGGGTCCAGACGAAGAACCACCCTGTCCGTGTGAAAAATGCAGAGGTCAGAGCGCACGGACAAGGCAGCAAGCTCTGAAATACACCGCGCAGAAGTCACAGCAACGAGGAACGCCACCTTAAACGAGAGAAACTTGAGACCCACTTCCCGTAATGGTTCGAACGGTGGACCGGTTAGGGCGGATAAGACCTTGTTTAGGTCCCACGATGGAAAACGGTGAACCGTAGGAGGACGGAGATTGGTCGCGCCCCTCAAAAAGGATCTGATGAGCGGATCATTGGTAATGGGTGTGTTTGATGAGCAGGAAAGAATCGACGACAAAGCGGCAACCTGCCTCCTGAGCGTATTAGGAGCAAGACCGGCAGAAAACCCCTGTTGAAGGAAGCCCAGAAGATGAGGCACCGAAGCGTCGGTAGGCGAAATGCCTTTTCCACGACACCAGGAGGAGAACACTCGCCAAGTGGATCCATAAATTCGGAGCGTAGAAGGACGGCGAGCTGCCTGGATGATGGGGATCGCATCCGGAGGAACATGAGCTCTGGTTAGGAGGAGCCGCTCAGCCGCCATGCGGTCAGTTGGAAGGCCTGAGGATTCGGGTGGAGGAGAGGACTTTGATGAAGGGAGATCCTGTCGTCCGGGATCCTCCAGTGGGGAGCAACCGACAGGGCCAAGAGGTCGGCAAACCAGGGATGCCGAGGCCAGTGTGGAGCCAGTAGGAGGAGCTCGGCCCGCTCCGCCACCATTTTCTGAAGAACCCTGGAGATAATGGGGAGAGGAGGAAAAGCATAGAGAAGAGGTTCGTGGGGCCAGGGACTCAGGAGGGCATCCATCGCTTCCGCTCCCGGAGAAGGGAATCGGGCAAAGAAGCGGGGTAACTGACGGTTGCTGGATGTTGCGAACAGGTCCACCGAGGGACGACCGTACCGAGAACACAGTTCCTCGAACAGGAGAGGATGAAGACTCCACTCGGCTGGATCGATGAGGGAGCGGCTGAGGGAGTCCGCTGTGGAGTTCGCCGACCCCGAAATGTGCTCGGCCCGCAGAGATGACAGATGGGCCTCCGCCCAAAGACCCAATTGGAGAGCCTCTCGCATCAGGGACCTGGAGCGAGTCCCGCCCTGACGGTTGACATGGGCCTTGGCCGAGACATTGTCCGTGAGAACAAGGACGTCCCGGCCAAGAACAAGAGGCTTGAAACTGAGGAGGGCCAGATAAATGGCCCTCAATTCCAGGACGTTGATGCTCTGGGTCCGTTCCGTGTCGGACCAGAGACCCTGAGCCAAATGTGAGTCCAGGTGTGCCCCCCAGCCCGAGAGGCTGGCATCTGTGGTGAGAGTCGTCCAACACTGATCCCCGAACGAAGAGCCCTGGGATACGGCTGACGATGTCCACCAGGTCAGAGAGTCTCGAACCGCCGGAGGCAGGACAATCTTGGATGCCGAAGTGCTGGTCCGACGCCGTTGGTAAGGGAGCAGCAGCCACTGCAGCTCCCTGCTGTGGAGGCGAGACCAGGGCACGATGCCGTAAGCGGAGACCATTTTGCCTAAGAGGCTAGAGAGATCTAATAGAGAGGCGGAGCCCCGCCTGTGTATCTTGGAGGCTAGGTCAGAAAGACTTGACTGGCGCTCCTGTGATAGGAAAACTTGAAGGGTAGAAGAATTAATGATAGCCCCCAGGTGCTGGAGACATGTAGTAGGAGACAGATGGCTTTTGTCCCAGTTAATGGAGAAGCCATGCAGTCGCAAAACGGACACCACCCGGTCCAGATCAATCTAGGGAACAGGAAAGGATAAGAATATCATCTAAATAAAAGAGTGTCCGAATAGGAATGGAACTAATGTGGGCGATAAGGGCTGCCATGACCTTAGTAAATACCCTAGGGGCAGAGGAAAGGCCAAAGGGCAGAGCCGCATACTGGAAATGTTGGCCATTGTAGGAAAACCTAAGAAATTTACGGTGGGGAGGGTAAATCGGGATGTGGAGATAGGCTTCCGTTAGATCAATGGAGGACATAAAGTCCCCTCGCCTAATGCAGAGCAGAATGGTTTGGAGTGACTGCATTTTAAAACGGCGATACTTGACGTGCCGATTAAGAGATTTCAAATCAAGGATAGCCCTCCAACCACCCGAGGACTTGGGGACCAGAAATAATCGGGAATAGAAACCCCTGCCCCGTTCTGGATAGGGGACAGGTTGAATTGCCCTGATGGCTAAGAGATGTTGAATAGCCTGGTTGACTCTGGTCCTCTTTATAGGATCAAGAGAGACTGGGCAGGGGAGATAATGGTTAGGAGGGCAGGATTGAAATTCAAGTCTAAGGCCAAATCGTACTGTATCCCTCACCCAAATATCAGATACAGATGAATCCCACTGGTCACAAAATTTGGACAAACGACCCCCAATCATAGAATCAGACTGCACGTTAGCGGGAACGTCTGAAGGGGCGACCCCTCCCCCCCCGAAAGGAGGATTTAGGCGAAAAACGGGATCCCTGTCTGACCTGGTGTCCGAAGTGCTGGGAAGTTCTGGAAGGAAGGGAGCGGGGAGAGCGGTGCTGAGAGAAATTGGAGTCGGAGCCCCGAAAGGAGGAAGGACGAAAGGAGCCCTGGGAACGAAAGTCAGAGCGCCGGGTTATGGAAGGAAGGATCTTCTTGTGGTCCTTCGTTTCGATCAACAAAGGGTCCAGCGGAGCACCGAATAACCTGTCAGCCGAATAGGGAGAAGAGGCCAGCCGCCACTTGTTTCTTGCATCCGCTTGCCAATTCCGGAGCCAAAGGAGACGGCGTGATGTAATAGACGTACCAATGGCCTTGGCTGAAAATCGAGAGGCAGTGAGAGTGGCATCCGCTGAGAATTCCGTTGCCGCAAGGATCTTAATAATGTCCTGGTGGGAACGGTGGTCAGAGGCAGGAATGCGGTCCTGAAGCTGGCGCAACCACAAAATGGCCGCGCGATTAAAGAAAGATGCCGCTGAAGAGGCTTGGATAGACCAAGCGGAGGCTTGATGGCCCTTGATAAGGGACCTCTCGGCTTTCTTCTCTTCAGGTCGCAGATAATCCTCCGGAGGCCCCGTTGGGGGAGCCGAAGTGGACAATGCTATGATGGGAGAGTCCACCGTTGGAACCTGCAAGAGGTTGGAAAACTCAGGTGCCAAATTGTAGAACTTCCTATCCAAGTTGTTGGGGATAGGGCCAGTGCTGGGAGAAGACCATTGGCGTTTCAGGACTTCTGAAAATAACTTTGGAGCTGGGATGATGTCTGAATGCACCTTGGGCTCCTGGAACAAGGCAGAAGAAGGATCAGTCTGGTCAGATGGATTGACCGAAGACGGGGTATCGAGCCCTAGGCGGGTAGTTGTCTTAGCCTTGTGAAGGAGGGAGCGAAACATGTGTGGTTTGAAGAGCCCCACAAATGCTGGCTGATCAGGCTCAAGGTCTTCGTCCTCAGAAAGGTCCTGCTCAGGCAACTCCCCCTCCTCTGAAAGCGAGTCTTGGCTCGCGGAATCATGGTCAAAGACATCAACAGCTGACTCCTCGCGAGAAGAGCGATGATGGGAACTTGTGGCCACCTGTCTGGTATCAGAAGCCGCAACGACTGGCTGACATTGTTGGATGCCCTGGGCAATCCCCTGGCGGATGGCTTCGGTGATGAGGCCAGCTAGGGATCCCTGCAGATCCAGGGGCAATTGAGTCGCCTGCAGGAGGTGGCTGGGTTGGGAAGATGCAGAGCTGGAAGGCCCCCGTATGGTCTGACTGGATGAAGGCCCCATCTGATCCTGAACCTGGATCTCCTCTGGGGGGGGCGGGAACACTGAGTCCACATCAGCCCCACAGGATGAGTCTCCCTGGATAGATTTGTCCGGAGACAAGGCCCGAGGCGAACAGGCTGGAGCAGGTGGATTTTGAGATGGCTGGTTCCTTGCTGCTTGAGAACTGGCCCTGTCAAAGGCCTTCTCTATTGCCTTTTGGCGTCTGACTTCGTCCCTGGAAGGGGCAGAGCTTTTTGGGCGGGCTGCGCAATCAGAAGAAGGAGCCCTGACCTTAGATCTGTGGCTAGTTGAGGGGCCTTCACCAGGGTCATCGTGATGGTGACGTTTCCCCTTAGCCTTGGAGCGAACTGAAGCGTCAGCCATCTTGAAGCCGAGGGTTTAAAGTGGCGCCAAAATGCCTCAGAAGTTAAGATTAATAGCCCCGTTCCTCGCTAGCCGTCCGGCTTGCGCGCGAGGGATTTGAATTCGGCGCGTAACTCCAGAAGCGCCGATCAGCTGGGATTCGGATGGCCGGCTCGTAATTCAGCCGAAATAAGGGGCTATGCGGCCGTCCAGGCGCAAAGGAGCTGTGCGCTAAAAAGGGCGCGAAGGGAAAATGCGCGAATTGGCTTGGCGCCAAGACAGATGAATCGCTCACCGCGTCCCTCGGAAGATCGCCGGTTCCTGGTGCAAAAGCGGCGCTGCGCCCGTCAGCTGTAAAGCGGGTCTTCTGGAACAGCAATCCACGCTCTATCTGGCGAATGGGGGCTGCGACGCGGCAGAGCAAGATAAAATGAGCTCGTGCGCACGCTGAAGGAATGGAAGCTGCCAGCCGGCAGTCCTAGCCGCTCAGAAAGCCCAGCGATCAAAGCAGGTCTTCCCTCTTCTATTCTATATAACTAAGTTTTTTTTTTTTTTTTTTTAAGAAGTTACTAAAGTACTAAGAAGAAATTACAGACACGACTGTCCAAGTACAGACCGAGTCGAAAAACTGGAATACAGCAGGAAGGGGCGGTGCTAAAAGTTCCAGTGGACTCGGTCCTATTGGTCTACAGTCGTGTCAGTACCCAGGCATGACTGCCGTGGGCGCCCTGTAGGAGAATCAGCTCTTTACCTTCTAAAGAATGCTTTCCCTTCTAGTAACCCTTTCAATAACACACTGATAACATTCAAGCAATGCTTTAAAAAGAAATACTGGAACAGAGATGAAAAAGTGCTGAGGTGGGGTATACTTTTGCCTTTAGGAATATATGTGTGTATTTGTGTGTGTGTGTGTTTGTGGCATTTGTGGCTATCGTTCACATCTTGGAACTTAACTTTCTGCCTTCTAGCTCAAACTGGCCCTGATCCAACTGCATCAAGCGAAGTTTTAGTCGATTAATTCAACTAATAATGCTTAGTTGAATCACATTTCCCCCTAGAAAAAGGAGCAGGTGGTTTTATATTCTTGCTTTAGTGGACAGTCTCAAATTTCTCCTTACAGCTTGGGCATTTTATCAGGTCAGGTTTCACAAAAGAGATTAGAAGATCTAAAAAAAAATAATATATCCCATGATAATTCCAGGCCTAGTAGCAAAGAATGAGCTTGAAGAAAATTACTTCTTTGATTTTCCAGTGTCTGCATCTCCTCTTTCATTCATGTATATGTCTTTAAGTTACTCGTAGAATCTTGGTTCAGCATTTCTATCTCCCCACAGAAATTCCTTGAAGCCTTCTGCCAAGAATCTAAAGGAACGGAAAAGCATAATACACACAGATATTTGCCATGGAAGGAGTTCTGGTGATGGGAGATCTCGAAGATAACTCTCCTCTGGGCCACACCAAGCAGCAGATAAATTTAGAGAGGGGAATTGTTCAAACAGGTCAAAGTGAAATGAGTAGTAAAGTGTTCTGCCATGGATTGCATAAATTCAGGTTAAAGGTGGGGTTTTCCACTTTTGGGCATTCTCTGAAATTAAACAAAATCAAAACAAGCAACTCCATACAAATATATATTTTAAAACACATACACCTAGGACTCATAACTTTTTCCTATCTTTATTAGTATTCTAGTGTTTTTTAATATAGGGGAGCATTTAAATATTGCCTTTGCTTCAACAGTGAAGAGGTAATGGCCATGCATTACTTCATGCCTCAGAATTGTTCAGCCTAGAATCAGGGATGTCGAACTGGTAGCCCATGGGCTAGATGTGTCATGCGCAGGTCACACCCAACCCAGCTTTGTGAATGGGAAAAACGTTATGAAATATCACGTGATGACAATGTGCCTAGACAGAAGGTTCGTGATGAACAAAGTATTGGGGCTTCAGAGAGCACTAAAGTTAATTCTGAGAAAGGAGAAGCCTGTCAATATTTCAGTAGGTGTCTGCCTACCCACATTTGTCCTGAAAAACTGAACTGGACAATCTTAAAACATGTTCATTTTTTCTTTTAGAAAAGCTAACTGATCATGGAATATATTCACTACATAAATACAAAATTAAACTAGTCTTCTTCCTATTCCTCACTCTTGTAACATGGATTGTGTTCACCATAACTGCATCTTTATTCTCAGCCTGCCATTATCTGTGTCCGATAATTTTATCAACCTCTTGAGCCAGAGAGAAACAATCTATTTCTCCAGCTCTTCATCCTCTTCACTGAAATTTGGAGATATATTCTAATGCATTCCCCCCCCTCAGTTTTGGGGAAGGAATGATAAAAACCAGTATATAAAGTCTCTCTGGTATTTAACACTTGGCTAGCATTCTCCACAAAGTCAAACATTTCAGCTTTATCCCTTTAATATGTCATCAAATCAACCCTAGTACACCCCATGCAGTCCTTAGAAATCTATTTTAAAAAAATTTCAGCTTGCAGCTTGCTTTTGTTTTACCCTTTTTTATTCTTTGTCCTTCTTTTCTCTGGCAACTGGTTCCAGCACCACCAAAACTGAAGACTATGGATGAATTTACATAAAGCATCAAAGTTCAAATATGATTGGCTATGTTGTGGTTTATTTGTGCAAATCCAAACTGTATACTGTAGTTGGTTTATACTTCAGGCAACTGGGTTCTTTCAATAAACTATGCTTCATTTAACTAAAGGTTACCATGTTGTGCAAATCTAGTCTCAAAGTTCCTTGAGGCAGTGTCCTTTTCCCCCCACTGCCACTTAATGAAACTTCTGCCGCAAAATGCAATTTACATGAAAGAGCCATAGTGAAGTGGATAAGCAGTGTTCCTGTAGATGTTCCTGCACTACAGCTACTCACCATCATAGGCAAATGGCCAGTGGCAAAAGATGCTTGGAACTGTAGGCCAACAACATCATTTCTGTGCAGCAAAAACAAACTATACAAGGGTGAATTGGAAAGTAGAATTGAATACATGCACTTTTGGAGGATTAGCACATGAAACAGTGAGCTGCAGGATGGAATTTCAGTTGTGTAAAATATACCCATTTCCCTTCAACTGTTATTTGCACAGAAAAGTGATTTGGAGAATTGCACTGAAGCAGCTGTGATTTAAAACTTAGGAGATGCTATTAGCAGAGGTGCTAGCTAATTTATCACTGTTAGTAGATAATGTTGAGATTGCTCCTAAATGTATTAGAAATCTTGTTTTACAAAACACAAGTTCACAGAGAAAACACCCCTTGAAAATATATCCTGGAGTTCCAGGGTCTGAAATATAAAGCATTCTTATCAATGTGTAAGATTTCAACTCATAATTCCCAATGGTGTTCCAATAAATCTTATCCACTGGAAGGCTGAAAATATGCATTGTGACATCATGTTACAAGTTCCATGACTTATAATACAGATTTACATCTGACTTTGTGATTCAAATATGAAAGGCTAGGGTCTACATCATGACTTTATGATGCAAATTGAATCATGTAGTTATTGTAATTTGTACCAGGTGCTGGTGCAACTGGAAGGTGTTAAATCAGGCAAAGCTAAACTAAATTTTGTCCCACCTCTCTACTTTTAAATAGGGCCATAGTTTCTAGACACTACTAATATTTCTGTGCCTGTCTTGTACCTCTAGCTAATTGATGACAATTGTGGGGAAGTCAAGGCAGTTTGTAGAAAAGATACTCAAATGCTGTGATATGCTCATACTTACAAAGATCAGAATCGTGCAAGACATGATATTCCCTGTGACAAGCAAAAGTGATTTATAAAACTTTTTTTGGGGTACGATTTGTGATTGCCACGACAATTACTTTTCAGGATTTTAGGCAAGAATTTTCCTGGCTCTGTGTGGAAAATCCTGAAGTTTAAATTGAGATATTCTCTATGCAAGGCAGGTTTTCTATCAAAGTGGCTTCTTTGCTGGTTTAATAAACATGTACAAAAGATTTGATCATTCAGCTATAGTAGCCATATTTCATTTCTAAATCACAGATAATATATTTAATATTTCACTTTTGGCATTTACCAATCTCAAAATTAATCTTGAAGCACTGACCAGTGTAGAATTCCTTCATTAGACAGAATACCAGGTAAGAGATGTTTTTCTCATAACTTCTTGCTTGTCCTATTGTACTCCTCCTTAGCCATAATACAACCCTATAAAATGTCATCTCCTCTCTTAGTAAAGGGTATCTGGAATGGTCTTAACATTGAAGTGAAAATCTGGCAATTTAACTCTAGAAATCGTTGAAAAGTGGCGGTGGTGTAAAAAATATAAGAAGAATCCACAAAAATATGAAGATTCAGTTTATACTGTAAAGAAGCAACCGTAAACCAGGGGTGAAATGCTCCTGGTTTGGATCGGTTCAGCCGAACCGGTAGCGATGGCAGCTGGTGGTTTGGAGAACCAGGAGCGATGGTGGCATGAGGGTCCGCCCACCGGCCCAGTCGTTGTTACTTCCTGGTTTTAACCAGGAAGTAACCTGTTTTTTACCCTCTGCGCATGCGCAGAAGGGTTTGCGCATGCACAGGGGGTCCGCACGCGGGGGGCATGTGCACTTTCAAAACGGTTGGGAAGGCAAGTAGATTTCACCCCTGCAGTAAACTATCAAGAATCAAAAAAATTATCTCCAGTCCAGAAAGAAAGAGTCTTCTGCAGAGAATTCTGCTAGACATCTCATATTTTCAACTGGAAAAAAACCATGTAGCCTACCAGCGAAATTCAACAAGAGAGAAAAATGATACTCTTCAAACTCTTCTTCAAAGGGTTTAGTCATAGCTATTTTATACTAATTAGCTTAATTGAACAAAAAAGTATGTATTTATTTTGCTGTATTACCGCCATAGTCTATATGGATTTCTAAAGAAGCTTAAAAACTGTATAATTTAGATTTGAAAACCAAGAAAATACCACAAATCCACCATACAAGAAAAGGATGATATTCGCTCATGACTCCCCACAGGCCATCTGGGCTGACTTTTGCAGGATAATTTGAATTGAAGGCAACCAACAAGGAAAAATACTTAAAACTTTTATTTCAAAATAGCATTCTAATCTAGGTAATGTCACTAATGTCATAAAGTGCCCTAAACAAATAAACAATTTATAGAACAGTGACTTGCAAGCATGTGTGTCTCAGCTGAAGCTTGGGCCAATGTTATAATCCTCTTATTATTTCCTAATTCAGAGCAATAATCAATATGTATTATTCAATAGTACCCTCAAACTATGTGTTACAAATGCTTAGTATCATGTGAATAACAGTTCAACCTCATTTACCTCAGCAGCATTTAATAACAAAGCAATTTATATAGCAAATCAATTTATATTGATTTGGGAAAGGTTATTTTTCACGAATGAAGGTAAACATACATGTCCCAGGATCCTGCAAGGTTATTTTTTCATATTTTTGTTTTTATTGATTTAATTTCTATAGCCACTCATCTTCTCAAGTGACTCTGGGTGGGGCAAACAATTAAAATTATTGTAAAACAATTTACATAAAATAAATTATTATTTTGCTGTATTTTTTCTGGAAGGGAATTCAGAAACTAAGTTTAGCCATGTATCAAATTGTATACTGTATTTAAAGGAACTTTTGAAAACTATTGAGTATTTTGAATTGGATGAGAGAACCAAAGGAGGCCAATACAGTTGCAGTGAAGGCAATGCTCCCCCCTATGTGGCTTCTTAACACAATGGCCGGTAACACACCAAAATGACATAATTCATATTACGCTTCTTTGTGTACATTATTACTTTGTCTACACTGCTTTGTGTACAATATTGGCTGTCTCAGAGCCCCCTTGTGAAGCACATTTAAGTAATGAGAATATGGTATAGGATTTATTTTTATTTGGCTCCTGCCTTCCTGCTTATGTTATTCAAGGTACAGAATAGAGGAAGAGAAACTAATCAGTGGTGCTTCCCCCACCCCATGCTTACTCTGAAACATTTGTAGAGGACACAGAATTCAAACTGAAGGACATCAGATATGGGTTGCTTGAACACGCAGTCATTTTTTTTCTTAAAGATTTAGGCAGCTTAGACTACGAGGCAGGCAGTTTCCCCCCATTTCTATCCAACCATTTTGAAATTGATGGTGGACATAAAGATAGCATAGTGTCAGTATGGGGCTAACTTTCCTGGAAGTACAGCCTCTCTCCATCCACCACATCCTCAAATATTCAACGTTACCTCGAGGAGCTGCAAACTTCCATCAAAAGCATCGCTCTCATCTGATGCAGAAAAAAACTGGACTGGAGTGGAAGAATGGTAACCTTTTCAGAACACCTGAGCTATCTTCCTCATTTGCTTTCCTAATAGATAGCATTATTTCTTAACTCTTGAATGGGGAAATATCCTTACATATGTTTAGAAAAGACATTGGCTATCTCTTTTTCCATGCTCCTTGCTCGCGGGATTCACCCAAGATGTGCCACTTATCAAGGTCATGCTAATAAGCTGATGCTATTAAAAGCAAGAGGCAGCAAGAAGCTGAGCTGTACTATCCTGCTTGGTTTGCAAGATGAGCATCCTTCAGTGCCAGCTGGGTTAAGAGCTGAACAGACATTAATTAGCACTGGGATTCCAGCTTTTCACTCCAAGGCAGCAGATAAGCTTTCTATGCAGGCTCTGAATAAGAAAACAGGAGAGGTACTTTTAGTGCGGAGTTTGCACAGCTCCAGACCCAGCACAGAGCTGAGCATTTTATTTTTTTTATTTTTTTTATTTTATTAAATTTCTATACCGCCCTACTCCCGAAGGACTCAGGGCGGTGATAAAACACATAAGTACAAAAATTTAAAATAGAATAAAAACAAATTAAATAATTGGCTGAGACAAATTTAAAATACCCCATAATTTAAAAACAAATTAAAATTTACATTTAAAAAGGGGAGAAGATTTAGGCCAGCCCAGCTTGATGAAATAAAAAAGTCTTAAGCGCGCGACGGAAGGTGTGCAAATCCGGGATCCTCCGTATCTCCGGGGGGAGCTCGTTCCAGATTGTAGGTAACCCCCACAGAGAAGGCTCTCCCCCTAGGGGCCACCAGTCGACATTGTTTGGCCGACGGCACCCAGAGGAGCCCCTCTCTATGGGAGCGTACTGGCCGGTGGGAGGCTATTGGTGGTAGCCGGCGGTCCCGTAGATAACCAGGTCCTAAGCCATGGAGCACTTTAAAGGTGATAACCAAAACCTTGAAGCGCACTCGGAAGACCACCGGGAGCCAGTGCAGCTCGCACAGGAGAGGTGTTACATGGGAACTCCACGTCACTCCCATAGCATGCCCTGTAGTCCAAGTAATAAGCAGTTAGGGAGTGAGAGTTAAAAGATCCCCCGTCCAAGTTTAATACTTGATCCTAAAGCAAGTATGCTGAGAATGGAATCGGTGGTGAAATCCAAATTTTTTTACTACTGGTTCTGTGGGCGTGGCTTGGTGGACGTGGTGTGGCTTGGTGGGCATGGCAGGGGAAGAATACTGCAAAATCTCCATTCTTACCCCATTCCTGGGGGAAGGATATTGCAAAATCTCCATTCCCACCCCACTCTGGGGCCAGCCAGAGGTGGTATTTGCCGGTTCTCCGTATTACTCAAAATTTCCGCTACCAGTTCGCCAGAACCTGTCAGAACCTGTTGGATTTCACCCCTGGATGGAATCCAATTGCAGATAAACAAGTGAGCAAAGCTGGAGAGAAGGAAGCAAACCAAATGACATATCTTGTAAAAAGCTCACCAAGGAAATTGTATGGAAAGACTCACAAATGAATCTGATACGGTGCCCAATGGTAGGAAACCCTTCCCTCCCACCAGGCTAGAAGGTATCCAAAGAGCGTCTGAGAAAGCACAAGGACCTGTGGTGAGTAGTCAAAGCTTTAATGATGCGCCTGGGGCAAGTCCAGCAGGAATTCTAACTGCTGAAGCAGCCACTGGCAAAAGCAAGTTTCTGCACTGCACGAACACACATCAGATAGCAATTTGGAGTGTCTGAGGAATAAGCTAGGGTAAATTGGGTATCATTAAACAGTTGCAGCAGAGGTTACCAAAAGCAAGTACTGGAGTATCATAAAACCAGACATATTGCTGGAAGGCAAAATCACAAAATTCTGCCTTACTGATTTCAGCCATGCCATGCATTCAAATTCATTGGAAAAGGCAGTTAAGCTTGGAGTGATCAACAGGAAAAGGAAACAAGTTTGCCAAAAAACATATGGATAGTCAATATCAAAACCGACATCAGTCAGAGCATAAGACAACTGAAATGAGTCATACAAGATCAGAAAATATGGAAAGTATTAGTCTATAGAATTGCTGAGAAATGGATATAATTGAATGGATAGCAACAGCATCACTATCCTCCTACTGATATATTAGGGTGTGCTGCTATGCAAGTTATATCAACATTGGTTTAGCTGTGCAACTCCTGCTGTACCATTTGCTTATGATACATGAAGAAGCAGACAACCAATTTGGACAAATAAAGCACAGCAAATTTATATCAGGTTAGGAAAACAGAGGTTTTGCTCAAAAAGGAAATACACATGAAGTAGGCGGCGATTCAAACCAATGCATATATTCTCTGCTTTGTATTATTTGCATTACGTAGATAAATATAGAAGCTTCAGTGTTAAAGTTGTTACAAGATCTCAGGCCTGTAAAATCACCACAGATTATTCCACTGAACATAGCACGCATTGGGGTAAATTACAATGTGAAACTGAACCACCATCACCCTTGCCAAAACAAGATCAGCTATGAAACCATGACATTTAAGCTAAGCAGATACTGGTTATGAAGTTCAGAGCTGTAGCTAGAGAAAACTGGAAAATATGAATTCTTCTATTGTACTATCAATGCCTTTAATTGACAGAGCAGTGGCTAAAACTGAATTGCATTCTTTCTTCTTATCACACTGGAGCAAATGCTGGGATTCCACGAGAGAAAGCAAAGCAGCTCAGTTTGCATTGCCCAATACCACTGGCTCGAGTTCCCTCTGGGTTGCTTGCATTGAACAAGATTATCAGGGTGTACATTGATTCCTATTAAGGATTAGCCTGGATGTGTGCAAATAGCTGCACTCTGAGGAGGAACAAAAAAAAAAAGAGTGCATTTCATTTCAGTCAAGAAATACCACAGGGCATTTCTGCCTGTGACAATAGGCCAGACCCACCTGCAGCAAAAAAACCATTGCATCAGACTGGGAATTAAGCAAAGGTTAATTAAGATATTATGGTGCTTTGGGCAAAGAAACCAAACAAACAGCATTCCCCTTCTTGCAGTGCTCAAGAGTTTAGAATGTGCCTGGGGTCAAGGAGACCTTTTAAAAGAACATTGTCTAAATATGCTGAACCTGCCTGCAGATTCTGGAAGTTATACAGCAACACACCTGGCAAATATTGAGCTGGGCAGCAGAGAGAGAATGAGCTAGAGGGAGGTGAATTGAGGAATATGTTTCCCAAACGCCAAAGTTACAAAAAATCTCTGAAACTGAGACCTTTTGCATAATTATATGCAGAATCTGTAGAAAGATTCTTGAGGAAAGAAAATTTTGCCCCAAATACTGTTTAGAAATACGTTTAAAATACTGTAGTAATTCACCTTTATAGATAGGGGACAACACTTACAGTACTTGTCTTCAATCTATTTAGTAGCTGCTGGAAACTAATTTAGAGAAAGTTCTCCATTCAGATCGAGGGCCTCATTTACTATTGAAGACATTAGCAAAATGGTTGAACAGCCTTAATTTAGAATCCATTTTAGCATCTGTGAAATGCTTCTTATTTTTACACTAGGAATTGCTGCACAATTCATCACAAAGCCCTTCAGAGTTATCACTACTAAGCCACAATCCAAGTCTGCATTTTTAGAGGATGCTACTCCGGTGTTAGCTTGTAGACTTCCTAGGCGATTTATGCATTGCTAGAAACAAATGGGTAACCTTTTCTTATATTAGTAATATCAATAATGGCACTTTTTGCTGGAATGCTTAGCAGAGCAAACGTAGATAGAATATGCAGAGGCATAACTATGAAAAAGTACTGGATACAAAGCAACTCTCACTGTCAAACCCTTTAGAGAACTGTCAATATAACAAGGAATGTAACATGCAACAGGATTGTTGCCCTTGTGAAGAAAGACCCTTTGTTTGGAGCAGGAGGCTCAACCTCATTACTCTTGTCTTCTAGCTCATTAAACAGAGAGAAAAAGCTATTACTGAAAACTGAACTTGTAAAGAAGACACAACTACCTATTTCTGCTATGCCACTATCAAATTATTAATACAGATTTTTTAAAAAAAATATTGTAAAGGGTTAACTTTGCAGCCATGGCATCAGCAAGAATTGAATTCAACCTGAATGAGTCTTTGCCTTGATCTTCAGGACACAATGGTTCAAACATGCCAAATAAACAAGTTCTTCAATGCAGGCAATCAAGTCCTGCAACTTCCACGTTTGACATAACTCCATGGAAATGACCTTTTTCTAATCAACGAAGAATAAAACACAGATCAATTGTCAAAAGGAATATCTTATTTAGCTCCCTTCATAAGTTTTCAGAACCTCAGAAGACACTTGCTTTGAGCAAGTGTTTAGCAACTCCTTGCAGCCCTAAAGGACTAGATTTACTGTATTTTTAATCAAAACCATTTAACACATTCAGGAAGCTGTACTCATTTCCTAAAAAAGAATATTGCACTTTTTAATGATTTTTGCTACAGAATTTAGCTGCAGCTCCACACTGCCTCAGTTGATAAAAGCATTATTTTATTTTTCTTTGGGAACTACATATCTTGCTTTAAATGCGGGCCTGGATGGGGAGAAACAGGCTCCGACTCAACCCCTCCAAGACCGAGTGGCTGTGGCTTCCAGTGTCCCGATATAGCCAGCTGACGCCATCGCTGGCTATTGGGGGCGAATCACTCGCCCCCACGGAGAGAGCTCGTAACTTGGGCGTCCTCCTGGATGCACGGCTGTCTTTAGAAGACCATTTGACAGCCGTGGCCAGGGGGGCTTTTTATCAGGTTCGCCTGATATGCCAGTTGCGTCCCTTTCTAGATCGGGACTCTCTACGCACAGTCACTCAGGCACTAGTCACTTCCCGCCTGGACTACTGCAACGCTCTCTACATGGGGCTCCCCCTGGGGTGCACCCGGAGGCTCCAGCTGGTCCAGAACGCGGCCGCGCGGGGGATTATGGGGGCGACGAGGCGCTCCCATGTGACACCTCTCCTGCGCGAGTTGCACTGGCTCCCGGTGGTCTTCCGGGTGTGCTTCAAGGTGTTGGTGACCACCTTTAAAGCGCTCCATGGCTTAGGGCCGGGGTACTTACGAGACCGCCTTCTGCCACCAATAGCCTCCCACCGGCCAGTACGCTCGCACAGAGTGGGCCTCCTCAGGGTGCCGTCCGCCAGACAATGTCGGCTGGCGACCCCCAGGGGGAGAGCCTTCTCTGTGACGGCGCCCACCCTCTGGAACAACCTTCCCCCAGAGTTACGTACAATAACAGACCTCCGGATTTTTTGTTGGGCCCTGAAAACCTATTTATTTCAACTAGCTGGGCTGGCTTGAGTTTAATTTTAAACTGATTTTAAATTGGGTTGTTTTAATTTACGGCCAAAATATTTAATTATTTTAATACTGTTTTTAAATTTTGTATGCTCTGTTTTTACTTTGGCTGTGCACCGCCCTGAGTCCTTTTTGGAGAAGGGCGGTATAGAAATTTAATAAATAAATAAATAAATAAATAAATAAATAAATAAATAGTCCTGAAATAACTATGGACATGTTCATTACATGGCTGATTCAGTGAATATTATACTTAACAGTCTGATGAGATTAATTTAGGACTGAATTATTTAAAGAACTTCCTTCACTCTTCTCAATCTCTATCTTTTAAAATCAGGATTTTTTTTTCTTGTTTTCCTGTTGTTTTCCAAAAGACATAGTGCAACTAATTTATCAAACTTTGAACTATCTATTTGGCCAATAGTATCCTTTCAAAGTCTGAAGCAGGGCTGTTTTGGTTATCACAATCTTGATCTGCAATACTTTATAGCACCTGTATACAAAATTTATGCCTATCATATAATGTGAAGCAGTGGTCTTCTGGTTTTGGCAGATTATCAGGGCCCAGAATGGAACAGAGGAACATGGTAAATGCAGTATAACTATGGCATTAATATTGAGGCTAACTGCATATTATGCCTGAGAATATTTTTGGAAATTTAACAGCTTAGATGGTGTGAAATATGCTGAAACACTCCCAGAGGTTTGACTCCAGGGACAACAGGAGCATGATTTAAATGCATAAAACAAGTAAGACTTTATAGTGCATTCTGGCCTATTCGCAAAATGACTGTCCCTGTAAGAATGGCCAGCCTCATTTACGAAAAGGCAAAATCATGTAATTGTTCTGTTCTCCTCACCTCACGATATCATTTAGTATACTAGTTTAACTTGATCCAGGCAAGGGGGCACACTTCCAAGCAGAACACTGTCTGCAACCTCCTGCTATTGTTATTTTCTAAGAATGCCTCTGAGGCCATTCTTGCAAAATGAAGATGAGGCTGGAATGTTCTGCTTTGCTTGGCGGCATTCATCTTTGCCACTTACTTTTTAATTAAAATGTACTTTAAATAATTAGGTGCAGGAGACAATGGAGCCTGGCAAACACCAAGGGAAGTTATCTATTATTGCCATAGATTAAGTTTTAGTGCTGTACAGGTAGCCACATTTGGCTTTGATGGTGGCTGACATATTCACCATACCTCCAGTCTTTACCCGAGTTGCTCTGAACATGCATAGATATTTTTTAATCCACCTTCACAGATAGATACTTAGTTCTGTAGGCATATGATTTCCAGATAAAAAGTGTATGGTAGAATTCAAATACGGTAGCTATTTGCATTAGGATGAAAATCCTTAAGGTTGCCATACATGAACAGTTTCTTGGGCACATGGAATCACAGAAGCGTAGGGTGGAAGGGACCTTGGAGGTCTTCTAATCCAGCCCCCTGTCCAAGGCAGAAGTCCTTATACCATCCTAGACAAATGGTTGTCCAATCTTTTTTTGAAGATCTCCAGTGATGGAGTACCTCTAATACTGGGATGCAGCAAGCTCTTCCATTGATTTATTTTTTAAAAAAACGTTTTGTATTAATAATTAAAATTTAAAAAACAACGGACATGGTTTGACATCTCTGGTTTCTAACATTTCCGTCTAATTCAAATTAATAAGTAATATATTCCTTGATCTATATACAAATTTACATATATCTTACTTCTTACATGTCAAATATACAACATAATTTCTCCTAAACAGCTATATCCATATCCAATAAACCTATATCTTACTCACAAGTTTAATATACATTGACATATACATTTCTAGACATTCACTACACCTTCTTCTTGGCATTCTTCCTCTTTTTTTATTTTTTATTTTTTATTTGATTTATATGCCGCCCTTCTCTGGAGACTCAGGGTGGCTTACAATGTGTTAAGCAATAACGCATCTTATCTAACCATTCATAAAATTTAATCCAGATTTCATTGTATGTTGATTCACTTTTATTTTTGAGTTCCAAAGTGAGTCTGTCCATTTCTGCACAATTGAAGATTTTACATAACACTTCTTCTTCTTAAGGTATTTCTTTACTCTTCCATTTTTGAGCAAATGCTATTCTTGCAGCTGTTAATATATCTAATATTAAATAGGTTACATTTTTATTATATTTACTGGCTGTCATTCCCAATAAGAAAAATTCTTGTTTGACTTCTATTTTAACCGTTAAAATATCTTCTAGCCAGCTCTTTGTTCGATGCCAAAAACATTTTGCTTTTGAGCACTCCCACCACATATGGTAATAAGACCCTGGGACCACCGCACATTTCCAACATGTTGAAGAATATGTTTTGCTAATTCTTGCCAATCTTGTGGGTAGGAAGTGCCACCTGTAAAACATTTTATACAGGTTTTCCTTATATGAGGCTGCCAATGTAGAGCTAAGGTGGCGCAGTGGTTAGAGTGCAGTACTGCAGCTACTTCAGCTGACTGCTAGTTCAGCAGATCAGCAGATCAAATCTCACCAGCTCAAGGTTGACTCAGCCTTCCATCCTTCCGAGGTGGGTAAAATGAGGACCCAGATTGTTGGGGGCAATATGTTGTTCATGTTGTCTTGTTGTAAGCTGCCCAGAGTCCTCGGAGAGTGGGCGGCATAGAAATATGAATAATAATACATAAATAAATAAATAAACGTAATTTTGATATTTTTTCTCCTTAGTTCCAGGTTGAATTTTCCTCTGAGGAGCTTTCACCCACTGCTGGTTGTCTTGTCCTCAGATACTATGGAGAATAAATCAATGCCCTCTTTCCTGTGACAGCCCGTCAAGTATTGGAAAACTGCTATCATGTCTCCCCTGAGCCTTCTCTTCATTAGACTAAACATACCTAGCTCCCTTAGTTCATTGTATGATTTAGCCTCTGGATCCCTTATTTTTGTTGCTCTTCTCTGCATTCTTTCTAGGGCCTCAGCATCTTTTTTGAACTGTGGTGACCAGAACTGGACACAATATTCTAGGTAGGGGCTCACTAGTGCAGTATAAAGCGGTACTATCGCTTCTAGTGATTTTGATGCTATCCGTTTGTTAATGCAGCCTAGAATTGTGTTTGCTTTTTTGGCAACTGCAGCACACTGCTGGCTCAGGCTTAGGTGGTAATCCACCAAGACACCCAGATCCTTCTCAATGTTACGACTATTGAGCTAGGTACCTCCTATTCTATACCTTTGCATTTAATTTTTCCTACCTATAGGACTTTACTTTTCTCATCACATAATCCTACTCTACCAGAAACATTTCACTGAACGAATGGTCATAAGCGAGGACAACCTGTAAATTAATATTTGTGGAACTTGTCTCATGATTTTCCCAGACCACTGCAAAGTATGACATATTCAAGAACTCTGCTACACAAGGAATGAATGGATGGAAGGAGGAGATACATCTAACTGATCAGTTTTAAACAGTATGTTTGCTAGTATCTCACTGATGAGGACTAAATTTTAGCTTACCATTTTGAATAACTATCCAGTTTGCTTGATATACAATACTAACTATCCAGAAAATCAGTTTAAATAAGTGGGATGGATGTATTAACTATGAATTAGCATGCTGTATGAACACAACCACTGAGACACTAATCACGGCAACAATTAAAATTAATTGTCAATCCAGTTTGCTTACATTACTATAAGAAGTATTTAGTAATAGTAAGAATTATTTGTCTGAACAGCTGGTAATTAGAATGTGCAAACAGAAACTGGTGGGTTTACTTGGATAATTCAGGGAAGCAGGGTTAAGAAAACAAGTATAGTTCAAATAATTCCATTTGCTCAAACTATTTATAAGTAGTGATGGACTGTTCCAAAATAATATGGCATCCTTTATGAAGCTAGAATCATTGCATTTATACAGCGAATACAGTAATTAGATATTTAGCCATTATGAACACTGAGTAATCAAAACTATTAGCCATTATGGACAATGAGATGTGCTTTCTGTTAGGTACTTGACAAAATTGCCTGCTTTCTTAAATAATATTTGATAGTGCTAGGTCAAACAATGTAACAGGGAATGCATTCAGATTATAGGGCATCTAACAATGGTTTAACTGTGAAAAGACTTGTAGAATCATAGGGTTGGAAGATCTTCTAGCCCAATCCCCTGCTCATGCAGTGAGTTTGGGTTCCCATATCATTGAAAATAATATAATGGCCTTTTGCAGGTGGAAGAAAATGAAGAGAAACATTAAAACAAAATAAAATATGGGTTCTCCCTCTTTTTCTATATAGAAATCATTACACCATGTTAAAACAATGGCAATCTAGAAACACACAGAGATAGTTTGTGGCCATTCTAATTGGAAGACCATCTCCACATCTGTTCATGATGCAACTCTCCTTAGCTATGCCACATCATCCAAGTACAATGATTGAGAAGGAGTCTGAATGTTGCATATTCAGAAATTAGGAGCCATGAATTTGCTTTGGATTGCTGCATCATTTTGAAATCTACTTCAGAAACAGGGAGATCTGCTCTGAAGCTGATTTCATATCTGACTGAAATCCATTGGAAATAGGTCAGGCCACAGGAATTGGCACCAGGAGTTTCAGAAATATGCTGACAGTCAAACTTCCATTCATAAGATGCAAACTTTGATGTCTTGAGCACGAGTGAATCAATTTCAAGTTTTTATTTAGTTCAAATTCATGCACTGCTGAGTGACCTCTCAGCAACCTATGCTGTCTCATAGGGTTCACAATAATGAAAATATGGATTGGATTTGAAAGTTGAAAAGCGTTAATGAAAAGGGATTAGAGTCAGATTATTTAAAATTCCTGTCTTTGGGAAGTCATTGGGAAGTCTTGTGGGGACCTGATGAAGGGGGGAAGGCTTGCAGGGACCTGGGGGTGGGAGAGTAGGCCCAAGGCTGTGGGGACCCCAATAGGCAGGAAGCAGGATACGAAATATCACAGGGGGTAGAGCTCACTTAGTAGTTGTTCAAAATTATGACAGAGCCCCTAAAAGATACTTACAACCCCATTTTGCCCTTACTACTGACCATAGGGCTGCTGCACCCACCCCCAATCTTTTCCTCACCCCCATCTTCCCCTGCTGAGTGCCTACAGGCCTCGGGCTTGCTCCCTACTCCCGTCACCCATTGCACACTTAGCTTTTGAAGATTTCTGGACCTCAGCTGGGGAAGAAGGACAGGTCACTCATTCCTGGGCTGCGTTGCTGCTTCCTGGAAGTGGTCATTTTCAGCCCACATACAATTTGGTGCAGTTGTGCCAAAATGGCAGCCACTTCCAGACCAGGAATGGACAGCTCCGTTCTGCTTCCCTAATGTGATCTGTACAATGCTGAGGATACATCTAGAACTGTGGAGATCTTCAAAAGGTAAGTGTATAATGAGTGAAGGGGAAGGTGGCCCAACCCCTATGGGAACATGGTAGGGGAAGTCTTGTGGAGACCTGATGGGGGCGGAACTTGCATGGACCTGGGGGAGGAAGTAGGCCCAAGTTCTGGGAACCCCAAGAGGCAGGAAGCACGAGGTATCACAGGGAACTTCAGAGCAAGCAGGACTGGGTCTACGCTAGGCCTTCCATGGCCTCCCCACCCAAGGTCCCCTGTGCTCCGCTTAATGACAAGGGAGAGTAGGGGGTGGGGGTCGTTAGGCAAAATTGTCTGTCTCCATTGTTATCCCATGCAATAGTAATGGCAGGGTCATATATTGCTCATTCAGGGTTTATATATCCCAATTATACATAATCCCCAAGAAAGTTAGGCTAGTCTATTGAAACTCAATTTTAATGCTTGTAACTATTTTTGTTTTTGTTTCTTAAAAGTCAAAAGGGTTTCTAAACTGTTTCTTCATAAATATCTGACCAGACCCACATGTTTTAAGATAGCAAGGTTGCTGTGGGAAGAGTACTTCAGTCTTTGACTTGGAATATTAAGATTCATAAACTTATTGACCCCAACTGACCCCAGATACTATGCAAGGACTGAAATTCTTCTCAGAGTAAGATTTATAGCTGTTTAATTAAAAGAGTCTGTTGACAGTAGAAAACGATCATTAGGTTTCATCCTCTTGGGAGAATAAGGAAGAAACAGTGCCAGTCTGAAGAAGTAAGCAACAGAATAATTTCTATTTTCTTTCCATCACTGTTCACCTTTCATTAAGAAATGAACATAACACCCTTTAGAATTTGTAGTGCTTCATTCTCCTGTTCTTTATTCATAACAATGTCTGCATTATTTTACATTGGTATAGGCCTAAGAGGTAGAATAGCATTGCAATTCTATCTGCAATGCTGTCAGTTCCATTTCCATTCTTATGAGGAGGATTCTATTCCAAGAATCAAAAAGAGTCTCATCTAGAATAATAAATTATCAAATGGCTTTTTCCTTCTGGTAGTACCATTATCACTAGAGCCATAGCACAAACACCAAGCTTAGTAGCACGCGCACACACAGACATAAATATTTAGATATCTTTTTCTCTTAGAATATAGATTTAGTAACAACCTGCAGTCTCTCAAGAAATTAAATGCATTCTGCATCAACTGGCAATTGGATATCCTAGGACTGCAACCCTCAAAAATTTACAACATCTATACAGATTAGAATCTCAGGCAATTGTGGCCTTAACATATCTGGAAAGTGTTAAATTGGGAATAAGAAAGGGTAATGCAGAGGATTTTATATTACATTATATTTTAGATTTTAAAAAGAACTATTAATAATGGCAGCTAAATGTAATTCTAACATATAAGGATTTTTGAGCCAAACAAACTCTCTCATTCCTTGTAACCTGAACACTTGGAGCCATCTGACTGTCTGCTTTCGATTTAAATTTGAATCCAGTGTTTTAATTCTTTCTTGCCTGGGCAAGTGTCATATTATTTAATTGAATATTATTAATTGCAGGTTGTATACTTGTACTTAGTTTTAATGCAAGAAACCCCAAACCTGCTTTTCAGGAAAAGTAAACCTGAAACTGTTGGCTACCCATTTTATTGTACTTTCATTCTAAAGTCAAAAGAATGTGAATTGCTCTACAATATTGAAGACTAGTTGAATACACTGTTAAACCTACAAGATTTTCAGTATTGATTTTCAGGGAACTCAAATGGCAACAAAGCTTTTAAGATGCTATTACAGAATTCAGAATGAAACTCTGGCTTATATAATGTAGTAAAAATATCAGTTCATTATTACAGGAGACATATAACCTTACAAGAAATTTAGTTATGTGACATATACATTTAACAAAGAAAAGGTTTTACTGAATGAAACTGATACTATTTCTGAGCAAAACACAAATTGTGTTTTAAGATGCAATGGCTACCTTATAATAAATTGTCTCTTTAATCATGGTTTGAAAGAAGCACAACTGGCTGCAATCATACAATGCTCTAAGCCATACATTGTAATTAACAAAGAAAAATGGCCAGATACACACAATATATCATGCTGAAATCAAACCACATTCTTCCTTAGTACAATGTGTGACCCTAATCTATATACTATGTAACATTTGCAAAATATCTACTTTGTAGGAATTATATCCCTTTCGGTGTTAAATACAGGGGGAAGCCAGCATTTCTTTCCAGAATCTCTCAGGCCATAAATGTTTCACACAAATACTCTGTTCAAATACAATTGATTTATAACACCAAGAATGAACCTACTTGCTTATTCTACCTCTCCTTTTTTTGTTGTCTTGCTCTGACTGACGCAAAACTTCTAGTTAGATAAACCAGTTTCTCCCTGTATCTAAATCAGAATCTGATGTATAGCGGATACTGAATCAGAGGTTTTTGATTCAGTTGTTAAAAGAAAGTCTGTAGTGTAAACAAGCACTGAAAAAAAGAAACAAAAGAAATTACTGCAAGGTCTATTCTAATAATCCCCATGAAGATGTTCAGTTGAATTAGCTAAAAATGACAATGAACCAGAGGAATTCTATTCAGACTCCTTTTCATGTAGTGAACCACGTTTTTAGAGAATTTAAAGTCATGTGATCAAATTTCATGCCTCCAGCTAACGCAGAACATTTATCACTTGTCCTTCTGAAGACTGGCACCTGAAAGTACTAAAAAGAAAATTGACACTTCAAAGGCCAGCATAGGGTTTGAGATATTTTAAGACTTATGTTTAATAGTTACTGACAACCATATATTGTTCTACCATAACACGACTTCCCTTCTATAGTTTATATTCAAAACTCAGTACTTTTGAGGAATGTGTTATCATAAAGATTGAGGGCAAACAATTCAACAATCTTAGTCTTCAAAGAGAGATTCAATGTCCTTCATAAGTTTTTGGTATGTGGTACACAGAGCCTCCCACAAGGATGATAAACATGACCTGAACACATTTAGTCTCCCCAGCCCAGAAAAAAAAGGTAACTTACGTTGAAATGTACATTGTAACAAGCTTGCAATATCAGACAGTACTGTAAAGCAATTTAAAAACAATGAGGTAAAAAGTTACATGAAGCTACATGAATCATCTTACAGAATCAACCAAATAGAAAAACAATTCCGTTGTAATTCAGAGGAACAGCCTGGCTTGGAAGACTGTGGGCTTTTAAGACTGGAAGGTTGGATTAACCACTTTTGTGGAATATTTGGCACATAGATTGTTGAAGCAATCAAGATGAATGTAAAATCTTGGCATTGTTTATGTTAAATTCTTGTCAAGAAAAGTCACAGAAATACATGAAGCTATTTTCCAGGTTCTCAAATTTTCTCAATTTCAAATGCTACAGAGCCCAAAAGAACCAAATTAGATATTTGAATTATGTAAACCTAGTGGGGAAGGAGAACTGTAATTTATGTTCAAGTCACAAATTATATCATGGCAAAGTAAATGAGTCACAGATCCTCAGCAAATCAGTTACTCACAATGGAGATTATGAGACTCAGAGTAATTATGGTGCTGGACCTCTTTCAGCTCATCCTCTCTCCCTGCATTTTTGCTATGGGAAAAACTAGGCATGTCTTGAACTCCTGGAAGAAAAGTTGGATATAAATCTAACAATTCAATTAAAACTCTGATCTGGAAATGGTTTACGAATTAAGATTATTTCACAGTGCTATTCTGATTTTTCAGAAGCTTGCACTATTCACAACTGAAATAAATGTCATAGAATTGCCAGGGGCTAATTTACTCTTGCATGTTTACCCTGTGATAACTAGCATATCTTCTACGTCTGTTGTGTCCCTTTCTGGATTTTGAGTCCTTGCACTCAGTCACTCACGCCTTGGTCAGGTCAGGTCTGAACTGCTGGAACACGCTGTATATTGAAGAGTATTAGGAAGCTATAGCTGGTACAGATGATGAAATGGACGGCATATAAATTTAATAAATATTTGAACATTCTATAAGAGTGTAATTGCTGCAAACATTCACTCATACTACAAAATAGTTCAATTATTATTATTATTAGCATATGGTACCCAGGAGATCACAATGCTATCACAGAGTAGTAATTTGGCTTGTCAAGGTACCAGCCCTGTTATAGGACATGCTTGTGTACTTCCCAAGGTGCGCCACAGGAAGCGAACTGGCTTCACACCAGAGAGAAAGATGAGCAGCTCTTCCTGCTGCATCACTAAGTCCCCCTCCCTTCCCAGAGCTGCCTCGCAAGCAGGCACCACAACTGGGGAGGAATCCCCAGGAATCTGTCTGCCTGCACAGAGCACCAGCTCGCCTCCATACTGAAGTGGTACCTATCTATCTACTTGCATAGAACATGCTTTTGAACTGTTAGTGGATAAACATTGAGGCAAGTAAGAGGAGCTCACCCTGCCACGCAGTGCTAGGGCTAAAACTGCCAAAGCTCCTCCTGCATCATTAAACCATGGAGTCACTATGCCTCTAATAGTTCAATTGAGATAGTAGACTTGGCTGAAACTCATTAAGTGCTGCTTAATTTCAGTGCAACATTGGATATATGTTTAAGAATCCACTTTTTTTAAATTCAGAATTTGAAATGCAACATCAACAATTACCGTTACAACTTCTGAACCAAACCTCAATCAACAAACCTGATTTTCCCACCTCCCACTCTCATTTAAATATCGTAATAAATCTATTGATATTTTTTAAAATTCCAAGAACAGTCTCTTACTAGAATCAATGACTTTCATTCAAAAGAAATTCTAATATTTAATGCCAGTAAAAGATTTTGAACCAAGTAATATTAATTTATACATCATTTTTAATTTTTGGCATGACCCAAATACAGTTAAGACATTGAAATTCTAGAACACCTATAGTCATCCCATTTCAGGTATGTATTCGTTGCATTACAATTGTCTTAAACCATATTTGGCAAAAATAATACACAACTGATTTAAGATACTTCCTTTTCAACGTGAATTTTATGCAGCCTTAGATTCTCTAGCATTTATAGAAAATAGTACACATAAACACACATTAACTTTCAGGTTAAATCCTGAGTTGTTGGAATTATTATCCTTAATTACAACCCTCCAGATTGACTTTGATTTATAGGTATTTGTCTCAGTTGATTTAACTGTCATAGCATCAATATATTCACCTTTGAAAAAATCATATACCTTGATAGGGTCCACAGAAGATTTACTAGTAAATATTCACAGGAACTTGCTGTATGCGTCTTATTTTAGAAGCTTCTTCAACCAAAGTTTCTCCTTCTAGTTTTTAATTATTTATTAAATTTATTTGCCGCCTATCTTGCTATGGGGCTATTCTAGGCAGTTTTAGTTTTAGGAACAATTGGCATAATTGCTTTTATTTTGTTAGTATTATAACCCGTATCTATGGAGATTCTGTGTCTTCCAGGTCATGGTTGTCCCAAAGGTGCTTTTTCAAGAGGCAACTGGACTTTCTGGTTTTTCTTTGAAAACATTTCGCTTCTCATCCAAGAAGCTTCTTCAGCTCTGAGCTGAAGAAGCTTCTTGGATGAGAAGCGAAATGTTTTCAAAGAAAAACCAGAAAGACCAGTTGCCTCTTGAAAAACACCTTTGGGACTATTGTAATTTACCCATCTTTGATTTTCCAGTCTACTTTCAATGATTACAGTTTTAATATTTAATATTTGAGCACAATTTTAAAATTAATAGTCCTATTATCCTAATATGATGAAAACATAACCATTGTCCTAGAGATAAAACAAGAAAGATCAATAGCAATAGCACTTAGACTTATATACCACTTTATAGTGCTTTACAGCCTTCTCTAAGCGGTTGTCAGCATATTCCCCCCAACAATCTGGGTCCTCATTTTACCCACCTCGGAAGGATGTAATGCTGAGTCAACCTTGAGCCTGGTGGGATTTGAACTGCCAAACTGCAGGCACCAATAGTCAGCAGAAGTGGCCTGCAGTACAGCACTCTAACCACTGCGCCACCGAGGCTCAATGGGTGAATTCAGTGGCAGAAAATATGCATTGCCCAGAACAGACTGTCTAACTACAGTTCAAGGAAAAATTGTCTGAATGCTGTGCAGACTTTGATGGTGACATCACAAAGACATTACAAATGTAATTTGCATTACAGTGTTGAACATAAGAACATACTTTTTGGTATTTCCATGATTACACCATCACACATATCATTTACTTTTCATCACCATCATGGATGCAGGTGCTGCAGATACTCCAGTATTATTAACCATGAATAGATGTGCTAATGGCCTGACTTGGTGAAATGTGGTTTCTTAAATTTCTAGAATAGTTATAGTCAACCTGGTTATTTTCAGACCTTCTGGAGACAAATCTATCATCAAAACATAACAAGTTTAATAACAAGGGACTATAGGAGATACTTTGCAACAATAAGGAAGTTGTTTGCCATTCTTCCAGGATGTTTTTGGCATCTTCCTATAGTAATTTACAGCCTTGGTATTCAACTATTAACCAAACCTGACCTTGCTTAGCTTCCCAGCTCAGGCATGATTATTTGGAAGCTGTTACTTGATAAGCAAGATTAGGTTCCCATGTTTTAAGTTGTTTAACCAGAGTAGAAAAAGCTACATTTTAATTAATCAAATCCCCAATATCAGCCTTTACCCATAAGCAAGAACTCTGAATGTAAACCACACAAAACCTGAAAAGCAAGCATTTAAAAAACTTTTTCTCCCCCACTAAAATATAACAGAAGAAATGTGCTGTATAATTGTTTTATTTTCTGCTTATTAGTTCTTTTACCAACACTACAACCATATTGCAGACACAAAAATCCTGTTTACTTTATTCAGGGAGACCACAGTCTACAGACTTATCAAACATAGTTAACGCCATTCAAAAATGTAATTAGTTGTACTTTATAAGTCACATGAACAGAGAAGTTGTATGTACTGATTTTTTTAAAGGAGTGGAACTCAAACAGATTGCATTTAATCTTGCAAGCTGCAGATAAATGTCTAAAGCCATTTTTATGGCTACTTTGAGCCACAGAAAAGACAGAACCTTGTTTCTTTGGAAAAGGACACTTATAAATTTTTGTACATTTTGTTCAGTAGCAAAAATTATTTGATCTATTTGCCACATATTTCATTCAACATCTGTGATTTTCATCCAAAACTATTGATTTAAAGGGGAAAGCAGAAAGTATTCTTTTCAACCATAGAGAATCAGCATACCTGGAGGAACAAAATTAAATGACATACACAAGTTATGTATCCAACTTAATACATTTGTATGAAGATTTGATTCTGCCTCATTTGGAGAAAAGTACTACAAACTCTATACCAAAGGTAAACCCACTTATGTTTTCACTGCAATTAGTTATACGAAAGTTTGAGAACCAGTAACAGATCTTCAAGTTTTCCAGTTTAGGCAACTACTTTGTGCTTGGCTTTAGCTATTCCAGAAGACAGTCAATTGTTTATGGACATTTCTGTGTTTAACACAATCATACTGTAATAGTTTAGTTCGTTGTTCTCATCTTATGTTTTAAAAGATTATTTTCTGAAGGAATGCTGCATTTTCTATTGAGATTAATTTCACTGATTTTATACTAAAATTGTTTATAGATTCATCTAGAATTAGGCTTTATTTTCTGTTGAGTGATGCTAAGCATTGAGTTTTAAGAAACTAATTCAATATAATTTTATCCCTCAAACATCTTTGGTACAAGCTTTAGCTCACAATTTAAATAGAAAAAACACTGAAGTGTAGTATAATGCCCCAATTTAAACAGATACCCTTTAGAAAATGGGAATTTTCTTCTGGGTTTGTAGCAATACATTCCTAAAATTCCTCAGATGAGTATTACTCCTTGAGGAAATCCAAAATTAATCCTTAAGGCTGAATAAAAAACCAGCTGTGTTACATTTTTGCACCCAGTATTAATACTTCATTGAATTTTTTATGCTAACCTGAATTCACAATAATCTCCCCTGACAACTAATCAGTTATTTGAATGCTGAGATATGGCAAAATAATATGATTGCCTTAAAAAAAAATAACACGGAAGTTTACATTCATAGTCATTTGCTCACTCTCCACCCCAATCATTAGCTACCCTTCCAAAGGGATTTATAAATGTAGACATCCAAAAGACAAAGTAAAAGTACTGCCAGAATGAAAGGGTAGAACTTGCCTGTATCTGCCTGCATATGTTCAACGTGATTTTGTGTACAAAGAGCCAAGTCTTCCAAACCCACTCAGTTGTTGTACTTAATTTAGTGGCATCCACAAACCACACTCTCACATCCTTCTTTTATTTTGATGCATTTAAGTTTAACAATTACACAAAAGCAGATGAAGGTTCCTTCCAACCTCTCAGGTTCATAAAGCTGCATTAAGCCAAGTTAAAGATCCAAAAATATTTATTATTTGAGATGCTTTTAAGTCCAATTGTGATGCTGCCATCCTGTCTCAACTGTTGAGAGGAATAGTTTAACCATTCAAGTTTTGTGTTTTAAAAAACTGCATGTCACAGCGATGCTTATAAATTATTGCTGCATTTCATGGAATGAGATTTTTTTTTGCACTAGAACTGGAAAATAATGCAATTACTTATATTGCAGCTGAAAAGCTAACAAATTGCAAAGTACAGGAACTGCGGTTTGACACCATTCTCATATCCTGCATATGGTTACTATTTAGAATGGAAACTTATTTGCATTTTTAAACATGCATGATATAACAACTTACTTTCAATATTCTGAAGTTGTTGGCCAGATAACCTAATACCAGATTCTAATGTGCAACCATATGTTCAAATGCTACTTTTATTATCAATGGCCAAAAGAATTCAGAATTTTATTTCCTTTCTTAGTTAGATTCTTGCCATAAAGAGGACAGAATGCAGTTAATTCATTAACAGTGGTTTTCATTTCATTTTTACTAGATAACAGAGACCTAACATATTCTGCATTATGGCAAAAAGAAGCAAATTTACAGCAAAAATAAATGAGGGAGAAAACTATCAAACCTGAAAGCATACATTTAAAAGAAATGATACATTTAGCCCCAGAACCCAAATGAATGAAGTCAAAGCATTGCAACATTTGAGAAAAATTATTTTGCAAAGCTACGTGTCTTCCCTCCCAACCCACATTGCTGGAAGTTTGCCACAGAAATTAATGCTTCTGTTCATTTAACAGTTAAAGATTAGAGCATTTCTTAACACCAAGCAAAATTTTTATTTAACTGGGAAGCAGTCAAATGTGCAGAAGGAAAGGGTGGTAATTGGAGAAGAGGTGAGCAATCATTAAAATCCTATGGATGCTTAATTTCTGAACTTTTTAGTAGAGAGAATCATTGTTTTCTGGGAAGCCACAGTGTTCCTTATGCGTGCTAACTCTCTTAATGACTAGTAACAGTTTGTCATGGTTTAAAATAATCATTAGGATTTATAGTTAGATGTTAACCATGTCAGCCCTTCATAGAGTCCATCACCCGAGGTGGCACAGGATGGCTGAACATACCAATTCCTATCCCTGATTCGGGTCAGGCCCAGTTTTTCTTGGATCTCATGTGGCTTCATGGCATCGGGAAGGTCCTGCTTGTTGGCGAAGATAAGGATGATAGCATCCCGCATCTCTCGATCATTGATAATACGGTGCAATTCCTGACGGGCCTCATCAATGCGGTCCCGATCAGCGCAGTCCACCACAAATATCAGGCCTTGAGTGCCTGTGTAATAGTGCCGCCACAAAGGCCGGATTTTATCTTGGCCCCCAACATCCCACACGTTAAACTTGACATTTTTATAAGTCACCGTTTCTACATTGAAACCCACCGTCGGGATGGTTGTGACCGCTTGGCCCAGCTTCAGTTTGTACAAGATGGTGGTCTTCCCTGCTGCATCCAAGCCAAGCATCAAGATCCGCATCTCCTTGTTGCCAAAGATCTTGGACAGTACCTTGCCCATGATGGTAGCAGTAGAGAGACAGGCATCCACAAGAAGATGGAGAAGGGTTGTTGTTACACCCAGGGACCCCAAAAAAAAAGAAAAAAAAGGGGGGGGGGCCACACCACAGCTGCTGGATAAGAGGCCAAATGCCAGCTGAAGTGTACTTACTACCACCACAACCAGGAAGCCAGTCAATCTGAGCTACAGAGCAAGCGTTGGGAGGACAAAAGGTTGGCAAGGGGGAGCAACCACCCTGACGGGCAACCAACAGGAAGGATGAGAAGGTGGGGAGGATTTAAATGCAGTTTACTGCCACCGCGGGGGGAGAAAGGACCCTCCTGGAGACCCCTCCGAGAGAAACGGGGCGGAGCTGGCTCAGAAGGGGGCGGGGCTTCATGGGGAAGGGCGGGAGCGCCCGGCGTCTTTCAGTCAGTCCCTCTCAGGGCGGGCCTGGGCGTCTCCCCCCTTCTTTTTCCAGTTCCGAGACTCTCTTGAGCGACGGTGGGTGGCTGTAAAGAGACAGGGAATGGGGGGGAGGGGGGGCAACACAGTCAGTCAGAGGGAGGCTCTCTTGAGGTGCAACGTTGAATTAAAAAAAAAAAAAAAAAAAGGAAGCCGCTAACCCTCCCCACGTACTCACCTCAAGTCGCGCCGGCTCCTCCGCCCGTCCGCCTTTCCGGAAAAGGAAAAGGCCCGCCTTACCCTTTCCTTCACAAACTCACTGCCTGGCTTGACTGATTCGCGGCGACCGTCTTCCAACACGCAGGCGCGCACCTCGGCCGACCGACACTTGCGAAAGGCGGCCCCGCCCACAGCGAGGAGGAGGAGGAGGGCACCGGGAATTTAAAAAAGCACTGCGCACGCGCGAGTTTTCCTCTCGGCGACGGGAATGAGCAGACGCAGCAGCCTGGAAGGCGTGTCTTAAAGAGGGCGGAAAGAGGTCATTGCACGCTCCATGGAATGAATTGCGTAAGGACTGCTCAAATAAGTTTTCCGGCTTCACCTTAGTTATGCGCAGGCTCGCCAGAATTTTCTTGAACATGCGCAAAGAATTAATCCCGCCCGGATTCAACTGCGCAGGTGTTAAAAGAGAACGAGAGAGACCGAAGAGCCTTAAATTTTTTTTTAAGGGGTAACCTCTCCTAATTCGCATGCGTGGCAATCCCCACCGTTTGTCAGAAATTTCATCTGCGCGTGCGCTATTTTGTCTTTTTTTTTTTTTTTTTGCGCAGTTGCATTCCCAGCCAATCGTGGAAGGCTAAGAAAAACACGCGAACAGAATTCACCTCAATTGCCCGACATAAAACGACGCAAGCGCACTATCGTCATTAACCTAGCGTGGCCTTGCTGTAGCGCGCATGCTTGGTAGAAAGCCTGTCTTGAGTCGGTCTTGGAATAAGAGTTAGTATGCGTAATGTGGAAGCACGGCTACCCCTATAAAAATTAAGTGAGAGAATCTGCGTCAGGACTTGCGCATTAAACTCATTTTAAAAGGATTAAGTGGTGCAAAGAATAGGGATGGGATTGATAATTTTATTTGTTTTTTGGAACTGCATTGGTGGCACACGCCAGATCTAATACTTGCGTTTGAAGTTTGAAAATTTTCTCCGCTTTGATTTGCAACTGATTTCGTGAACCTTTTTCGCTGCTTTGTGTTTTCTGAAAACTTGTACCTAAAAACAGATGTTCTTTTCCGTGCATATGATTTTGGACTTCAACTTCTGCACTGGTTTTCTTACAGAACCGTTGCAACGTTGCGAACTCCATAAAATAAAAAATATCTTTATTAGACCATTCGAAATATCACAACGCTAGAGTTGATTGGAGGGCTCATAAACGGGGGAAAAAAAAAACCCCCACCGGCTGATACTGAAACCACGGGAACCTCTTATGGATTTTTCTAACGTAAAAAAGAAAATGATTTTAGGACTTACGATTTTGATTAGAAAAGTTATAGAAATAAGGGAATTATGTAATCTTAGAGAAGTTGAATTGTATATATAACTGCTAAGAGAAGATTGAAAGGCGCTTTTTATATGTATTTTTTTCATGATTTGTTTTTTTCCCTAACTCCTTTTTTCTTCGTCTCTTCTCTTCATTTGCAATATTTTTTCTTTGAATGTATTTCTCATTAAATATGTAAACATTTTAATAAAAACTATTTTAAACAGATTTTTCATTTAAAGTTCATCTATAAAGCAGAACATGGGATGTAGCAAGCATTCAGATAGATTTTGCTAAATCCTTTGACAGGGTTGAGCCTTCATCTTTGAACTTTGATGATATGCTAATAAAAGAGGCTAGTAAAAACTCATTTGGATAACTTTAGTAAGCATTTGAAAAAAAAGTAATTCAGATAATTTTAAAACTTTGTTGGCCAATCAAAAACCTCTGGGTTCTAAAGGTACTTTATTTTTAATATTGAACTTCTTCCCACTATATGGCATACACTAGTATACCAAATTAAATTATTAATATATTTTTAAAGAGAAAAACATTGACAATGATGTATAAAAATGTATAGCCATAAATTAGGAGCCCTCCGTGAAAAAAAATAAATTGTAACATAATCAAAGCTGGCTTTATTAGCTGCAGGGGAAAAAAATCCAAATATTAGGCCTTATCATCCTAATCTGATTGAAAGCCAAGTGTCACATTTCCTTTCAAGAACCTTCTCATGCAATCGGGGCACTAATGCATAAAGCTGGTCCCATTGCTGCTCTGGCAGCATAGTGGTAGCTAGATAATGTTTAAAGTCACTAGTGAGGTAAACTGGTCAGTCTGTTTTTAGAATTTCAGTGATATACCCAGGAGTGGGTTCTACTTACCTTTATTACTGGTTCGCAATGGGGTTACGTGTGCTCTTCTGCGCATGCGGAGAAGCATTTTGATGATGTTGGGGTCGGTGGACAGAGCCTCCCACTGGTTTTACTACCAGTTCTATAGAACCAGTGCAAACCGGGGGCAACCCACCACTGGATATACCAAAAGAGCAGATATACCAAAAGAACTCCCTTTTTTTGCCTTCAGGTCAGTGCTGGCACCTGATGACTCTTTAGTCCATGCGGTTTGCTTGGCAGGTTTTTCAGAACTGATTTGCCATTGCCTACTTCCTAGGGCTGAGAGAGATTGACTGGCCCAAGGTTATACACCTGCCTTCATGCCAAAAGTAGTAATAGAACTCACAGTCTTCCAGTTTCTAGCCTGATGGTTTTGAGCTCCATCTACCTTGCAAAATTTCCAACATCAAAACACAGCTAAATAAGATTTTATGATATTTTGAAATCACACCTGGCTGGATTAAAAATATAAAAGGCCTCAGTGAAGTAAGAATAGAATGGGGTTTTTCATAACATGATGGGGTTCTATAAAACTAAGGCAACCCCCCCCCCCATCTGTCACTTGAATATAGGGAAGTTTATCACTTGAGTTTGCCTCGACCAAAGATTCTGGGAATTTTTTTAAACAACTAGTTCCACTGCCTGAAAAAGTCCAAAAACCCCTGGGTGACAGGCCTATGAGGTAGACCAAACCTGCTGCATTGGAAGGCATGGCTTTATGGAATCTGCAAAGGATTGTGGTGCTGGTTGTATTCACACAATACACTAATTGTACTTAACCAAATCATGGCTAAATACTACATATTAAATCATTGAGCGCTCTTCTGTTTAGCTATAATGTAGTTTGCATATTTTTGATTTAGTGTGAGTACATCCACCCATTAAGCTTTTTGTGCAAATCATGGTATAAAAATCCTACACTGTATGAAAGTCATGGTGAGATCAGGAGGAAACAGTTACGCTTCATACCCAGAAGTCATACAAGCTGCTTTACACTTGTTTCCCAGGGTTCTTAAGTCTGCAAGAAGCAGAAAATAAATTCTGCATGTACTATGAAATATTCTCCACAAAGTCCTGATCAATATTGGCCATTCAGCCACAAAAGAGACACAAGTATAGTACATGGAATTCCAGATCTGTTGATTAAAACAAAGCCAAAAAGAAATCATGCTACAATAAACAATTGACAAATGTACTTAAGAAACAACTTATAGATGATTGGCCACCCCCTACTTATCTTCATTTGGATCAGAATAAATTTGCTAGTCTTTATGACAGTGCTTCTTAACATTGAAAATATGCGGACTTCACTTCCTAGAATTTCTCAGCCAGCAACAACATGGACTACTTAAGGATATGTAAAGAACAGAGGTGGGTTTCAGCAGGTTCTGACCAGTTCTGGAGAATCGGTAGCAGAAATTTTGAGTAGTTCGAAGAACCGGTAGTAAAAATTCTGACTGGCTCCGCCCCAATCTATTCTCTGCCTCCCAAGTCCCAGATGATCGGGAGGAAATGGGGATTTTGCAGTAATCTTCCCTGGAGTGAGGTGGGAATGAAGATTTTGCAGTATCCTTTCCCTGCCACGCCCACCAAGCCACGCCCAAATAACCGATAGTAAAAAAATTTGAAACCCACCACTGGTAAAGAACCTATGACTTAACTTATGTATAGGTGAACTTCAGAAAAAAGTATTCTTATTCTCCTATATGATTTGGTATTTGGTATCATATAGTGATACTTTTTTAGTATTCTGTTCTTTGCTGCCACCTTCAGACTGATAGGAAATGATACAAAAAATGACTTTAGGCAAGAAGCAAACAGCCAGTAATCCCAGCTCCTGGGGAGGCTAAATTAGCTGGATCAATTGAGCCTAGGAAAAAAGCACGTTCCTAATCAAATATACAATTCTGACAGAAAAATCAAAAGCAGAGCAGGTTGCAGATCCAATCATGCAGTAAATATAATGTCTAGACTAGACAAGTTAAGGTATAACCTCTGCATGCAGAGCCAAGTAAACAAAAAACAGATAACGTGTCCTTCAAGCTGAATTTGGATCCTTATTGGACATATTAGTGTTGTTTTGTTGGCAAAAATATGGTTGTTTCTTGGCTTCTTTTAGAATGTTTTGTCAATTTCCTAGCTGCAAACAGCTGTAAATGTGCGCCGGATGCCAAGAGCACAAAAAATGCAGTTGGGTGATCACATGCATATGTGTGCAACACTTGGAACCGGGTCATAAGTACTTTTTGGAGGGTTTGTCTTCATTTCAAATCACTAAGCAATCAGTTGTTGGTCAAGGATTGCCTATACCAGGGGTCTGCAACCTTAAATACTCAAAGAGTCATTTGGACCCGTTTCCCACAGAAAAGAAAATACTGGGAGCCACAAAACCTGGATGGGCGTGGCCAACTCGATGCCACTCACTTCCACCAGTCACATGACCCCCCCCTAGCCACACCTACCCAGCCAGTCATTAGGGCAGAGAACCAGTTGTTAAAAAACACTGGGAACCACAAAATCCTTTTGACATCTCTTTCTCTCCCCCCACCTCTCTCTCCCCCTCTCTCTGTATTTCTGTCTCTGCCCTGGCCGTCCCCCTTACTTTCTCAGACCAGGCGAGGAGTGACTGGGAGGGGAGGGCCAGCCAGTGGTGGGATCACCTGACAGGGAGCCACAGCAGAGGGCCCAAAGAGCCGTATGCAGCTTCGGAGCCGCAGGTTGCTGATCCCTGGCCTATACCAATGAAACCCAGCTCCTGAATTGGATTATCTATTGTGGTCCAAAATTGGGTTTCTAGTACAGGTATGGGTTTTTGTTTTTTTTTAACCAACATGTAGTCCCTTAATTCAGGATAGAGTTGGGGCAACTGGGTGAAGCTGAGCATTTACTGGCCAGATGCCCTTCCTGATGCCTATGTGGAGTTTGTAGCAGATATTTTTTCTTTGCACCTTAAGTGAGAAACGTTTGCCACTACCTAGGGTTGAAATCTCAACCTTCTGAGTGGGAGGCCACGATGCAACTCATATCTACTACAAATGTGTATGCTTCAAAAATTATTTGGAAGTAGTTTGGATTTTGCACAAGCACAGTTCTTTCATTATTCATTTCAGTACATTTTAGTTCCACATGTGCCTGAAAAAAAGATGGCAGTTTTAAGACCCATAGTAAGTTTAATCATTCCTAAAAGCAGTCCAAAACACTTATTTTAAATATTTATAATGGTACATAGCAATAATATCTAGGTTATGGCCTTTGACTCTGTTCCCTACTAGAATGTACTTCCCAGAAGGTGACTCAAAAGAAAAATGGCCATTCAGTTAAATACAATTTTAAAGGATTGCTGTCCCAAATACTGAACCTGGCCATGTTTTCTTCTTGAAGGTTACACATGAAAGCACAAATTAATCGTGATTGTGAGAAGAACTTTGGATAGTTAACTTCAGCCTCAGCAGGATAGTGAATCTTCATTTAATATACTATTTAAAAACATTGAAAATAAGCATAAATGATCTTGAAAAAGACATACCCCCTTCTTTTCAAGACGACTACATGGACCTACCCATAAAGTCATCAGAAATCAAGTGTTTAATATTGGTTTTGCATGTAAAAAGTTTTAAGAACTGTGTGGTTGGTATCTGGAGGCAATTTAATGTGCTATTTTTCACACCTGAAGCTCTTATGGTTCAAAACCTGATATCAAGATAACCTGCTCTCAGTACTCTTTCTCCACTCAATTATATTAGGAAGAATGTATCTATCCCCTTTCTCTGGAACAGCATACTTCCAGAGGTTTGACTTCCTCCAATAATTGCCACAGGATTTATTTCAGTAATCCTCTAGGGCAGGTGAATTGAGATTCTTCCTAAATATACACGAGTAAAAAAATATAAACGGGTAAAATAAAGCTATAAGATGCTTTATTTTGTTATTTTTCTGTTACATTCATAGATGTTAATTTGTTTGTTTTTTTTAATTTGGATTCTGTTTACCCACAGCAGGTTAAAAGCTGCTTTGAATCAGTGATTGGACCAGAATATAAACCAAGTAAATGTTAGCCTTGGAAGAAACAGACAGTCTGGAAGATTGAGAAGAGCAGCAGCCGGACTTGGTCTGTAGATTCCCCAGCCTAGCAAACCTTTGGAAGTCATGTTTCATTTATGTTCAGGTCCAAGTTAGAAAACAATTAAAAATGCGAGCTAATAAGTATTGCAGTACGAATAAAATACAGTTTCCAAGTTTTTTAAAAAAATATTTTCAAGTGTTAGGTGTGTTGGAAGAAATAGGGTGGATGCTAATTTCCTACACGTGTACCTATAAAAGTTGGTATTTTTCATCGTTATTTGCGAATGTCTCCTTGTTCAAGAAAAATAACACTATGCTAAACTAAAAATATATAATACGCTTAAAGCAGTATGCAGTATTAATCTCTCTCCCCAAATAGTTGCACAGGATTTTCAAAAAACCAAACAAAAAAAAAATCCACTCCGATTTCTAGGTTGCCGCATGAATAGCTGAATTTCGGCTCTCCTAGCTCCCAAAACTTCGTGCAAATACACGTAGATTCACGATATAACACAGAGCTCAGATCCCAAAAGCCGCATAATCACCTAGTAGCGGAGCTAGTCGTTTTGGCTCCGCCTTCCTCCGCGAAATAAAGAAGTTTGGTCCCGCCGTCTCGCCATAGTTCCGTAATCCGGCGCGCAGGCGTGCGGCCCGGTCGCCTCCTATCGTAGGAGCGCGTAGGAACTGCTATAGGGAAGCCGTGTAGACGGAGCGGGGCTCGTTTCCGTCCACCATGAAGTCCCGTTTCAGCACGGTCGATATCAGGGCGGTTATAGCCGAACTGCGCCACAGGTACGGCCTTCGGATGTCTTTCGAAGCCACGCCCCGATGACTGCCGGCCCCGCCCAATAATCCCTTTGGGATACGCCCCTCCCCCCTCAACTGGTAGCTTCCAAGCAAGCGGTCCCTGTTTTTAGCTTTCTCGGCTTTTGGTTGGTTGGTGATGGCTGTTAGCGGAAGTCCGCTCTGTGCCTTCAGATGGTTTCAGGCTCCCCTTCTCCCAGTCTGAACTATTACTAAGCTAATTTGCTTAGTTTGGGAACTATTATTTAAAATTAAGTAAAGGTGTTGATATAAAGCAGGGGTCCTTAAACTTGGCAGCTTTAAGACTTGTGGACTTCAACTCCCAGAATTCTCCAGCCAGCTGTGCTGGCTGGAGAATTCTGGGAGTTGAAGTCCACAAGTCTTAAAGCGGCCAAGTTTGAAGACCTCTGATATAAAGTCTCCTTCAATTTGAGCTTGATTGTTGCATTAATTTGGATGTGGCTTGTCATTGCCTTTCTTGGGCATAATTTGTCGACCTCCCACTTAGCCTACAGCCCTGGGATTTCCTTGTGGTCTCCCTTCCAAGTACTGACCATGCCTGTCCACATGCTGCCATCTAACTGAATACAGATAGTCCTCGATTTAAATTATTTGGCAACTGTTTGAAGTTACTATGGCACTGAAAAAAGTGACTTATGACCATTTTCACATTTATGACTGTTGCGGCATCCCCTTTGTCATCGTGATTTATATTCAGATGCTTGACAACTGGTTCATATTTATGACGGTTGCAGTGTCATGGGATCACCTTTTGCGACCTTTTCTGATAAGCAACGTCAATGGGGAAGCCAGATTCACTTAACCGTGTTCGTAATTTTACAACTGCAGCGATTCACTTAACAAATGTGGCAAGAAAAGTCGTAAAATGGGGCAAAACTCACAAGAAATTTCTCACTTAGCAACATAAATTCTGGGCTTAATTGTGGTCATAAGTCGAAGACTACCTGTATGAGGCATAAGTTAAGTGCATGAAATCAGGTTTATCCTACTGAGTACATGGATAAATGTTTGCTGGGTCATCTTTTGTAATAATTTGCTAAAGAGTTTATAAAAAAATTATTTTTTTTCCCATAATTTGATCAGAAATATATAAAGCTCTAATTTTTTTCTTTTCTTTTTACAGCTTGTTGGGAATGAGGGTAAACAATGTTTATGATGTGGATAATAAGACATACCTAATCCGATTCCAAAAGTAAGAACAAACTTTCTTTTGTTTTCTTTTTTTGGTTATTTCTGTTGTTGGTGCTTATTCATTTTTAATATTTTTGAAATCCCCATCTCCCTTAGTACATCTTTTGTTGACTTACACACCAGCCTTTTTAAAGCAAATGTACAATTTCCCCCCCAAAAAATAATATTACAAATTAATAGAAGTTTGAACAGCAGTAGTTCAGCTTATATTTATGTCAGTGTTCAGTATCTTAAAACTGGCAAACATGCTGTATCAAATATTTTTTTAAAAAAATCAGTGTTTAAAATAGTAATTAAAAAATAAACCACAACATTTGACCTCTGACAAAGCTTTAATGAGACCTCTAAAGAAAACCTGCCAGAATGTTTATATTATCTAGGGCTGAATCTATCATACAATATAATATTTTAAAGACCCTGACACAAATAATTTGATTCTGTGCCACTTTTGGGTGTTCAGTCAAGTGACCGGCATATTCAGATTTTATAGATTAATATTATTTATGATTCAATTGTCTAAATTAAGGTTTTGAATTCAGTGAAAAAGGAAACCAAACTGGAAGTTTTGATAAGAAGAAGGGTTAACATTTATATATATTAGGATTCTAGGAAAAAATACAACTGCAGTATCAGTTGGGGTTTTTTTTTTTTTTTTGTCTTTTAGACCAGACTTCAAGGGTACACTTCTTCTGGAATCTGGCATTAGGATTCACATGACAGAATTTGAATGGCCAAAAAACATGATGCCATCTGGTTTTGCAATGAAAGTAAGTTGAGTTTCTTTTGTTCATTAAAGATTCCTTGCAAAATGGTGAGAAAATTGAAGCTAATAATTGTTGATTTTCCTTTTGTAAATATCAGTTTGCTTGGCAGAATTTGTTTTGGGGTTAATAACAACCAGATACATAGTTGGTGTTTTGCAAGATTGATAACAACAAGGCAGTTGTCTTTTCTCTGATTTAATTAGAAATTCTGCTAGTTTACTTCAAGAGTAGAAGGATGAATAACAGGGATTGAAAAATGACCCTTTTTACATGTATGTCTTATGGTCTTAAAAAGACCACATCTCTGTGGTCATGTGATCAAAATTTAGATGCTTGGCAACTGGTTCATATTTGTGATGGTTGCAGTGACCTGGGGTCATGCAATCATCTTCTGACAAGCAAAGTCAATGGGGAAGCCAGATTCACTTAACAACCGTATCACTAACAACAATTTCAGTGATTCAGTTAACAACTGTTTTAAGAAAAGTTGTAAAATAGGGCAAAACACACTGAACAAATGTTTTACTTAACAATGGAAATGTTGGGCTCCTTTGTGGTCATAAATCGAGGACTACCTGTAATTCCATTTAATTCAATAAAGTTTAGTTTAGAGTACATTTGTTTACAAATACTTCCCAATAAAACATGGTTTGTAGTTTCATCATCCACATAATTACATGGTATTTTTTAAGTACACAAATTGGGAACTCATAAAAGTGTCCTATTCTGATTCAGCATCTATTCTGTTACTCAGTCTCTGGATTAAGACAGGGAAGGATCTTTTCCATCATTATTACTTCATCATTTTGTCTGTCCATGTTAGAGATTGAACCTGGGACCCTCAAAATGCAAAGTATATGCACAGCTGCTGAACTGTGCACTTTCCCATTAGTGTAACTTCAATAGGATATTAACATTCTTTCTTAAAGTGAACTGAATTGTGAGACTGGCCATTTGAATTCATAGCTGAGTTCAGGCCATACTATTTCCTAGAGTAGGGCTGGACAATGTGGCCTCCTGGAGATACCATAGTTATCTCCAGCTCTTATCTGTCTCTTGCGGAGGTCAGTGGCTGAAGGGTTGGGTCTTCATATTATAACTCTGCAGACTCCCATTAAGTTCGAACAAATGGACGGCTCAACCCTAGGCGAACAGCCTGCTACATATGTGACAGAACTGACGAGACTTGAAATTGGACGACATTGGGAGTTGGTGCGATTTGTGGTAGTGGAGACAATGATAGAATCTGTTATCCTGGGGCTATCATGGTTGGACAAGTGGAAGCCCACCATTTGGTGGGAGGGGGGCTACCGCAAACTAAAAATGGTATTGGGTCCTGAACCCCCAGAGGATGGTTCTAGTAAAGGAGCTGTGGGGTGAGAAACAGAGCCATCCCTACTGGAGGAGGTCCCAAGGATATACTGGGACTTAAAACGTGTATTCAGCGAAAAGGAATGTGAATCCCTCCCACCACATCGCCCCACCGACTGTGCTATAGAACTGAAGCCTGGTCTTCGGTTGCCCAAACCTCGCATGTATGCAATGACTCCCCAGGAACTGGAGGAGCTACATCGATATATCGATAGTAATCTGGCTAGGGGATTCATAAAACCCAGCAGATCACACATGGCAGCGCTGGTACTATTTAAAGAGAAGAAAGACGGTGGCCTTCGCTTATGTGTTGATTTTCGGGGATTGAATGCAGTATGTGTGGAACCCTTGTACCCGTTACCCCTTATGACAGACCTGCTCTCCACTTTGGCTACTGGTAAGATTTTCACCAAGCTCGATCTATGAGAAGCATATTACAGAGTCCGTATCCGTGACGGTGATGAGCGGAAGACAACTTTCAACTGTCCTCTTGGGAGTTACAAGTTCCAGGTTATGCCGTTCGGGTTGCAGGGGGCTCCCGCAGTATTTATGCAACTTATTAATAGCGTGCTCTATGACCATCTGTATAGGGGAGTCCTAGTCTATTTGGACAATATCCTGATATATTCCACCACCATGGAAGAACATAAACAACTTGTGAGACAGGTTCTAACAAAACTGTTAAATGCCCAGTTATTTGTGAAACTTTCAAAATGTGAGTTTCGTAAACTCCCAGATGATGGGAATTGCAATATCTGTAGACCAAACTTGCCATGCATTACAGACAATTTCATGTGCTTTTTAGCTTGGTACTATGTTGGCTTCCCACTGTCAAATGCAACTAAGTCTTTCATAGTAATATGACAGACTATTAACAACCATTTTATTTTATTTAATAACAAATACACTATCCTCATCCAAGGGAAGGAAGATAATATGTGGCTAAACTATAATTCATCCAAGGCATTTCCGTGAAAATTGAAGTTTTTGATGGTCTTGTTCTTATGTTCTTTACATGAAAAGGTTGCCAACTCTGTTCTGATCGAATGCACATTACTCTGTCATTGTTTTAAGACTTCTTTGTTCTCTTTTATCAACAGTGTCGCAAACATTTGAAGTCCAGAAGGCTTGTGAGTGTGAAGCAACTTGGCATTGACAGAATAGTCGATTTCCAGTTTGGGAGTGATGAAGCAGCATATCATTTGATTATAGAGCTTTATGACAGAGTAAGTAGAGAAGGAATGTCTGAGACAGGGGCCTGGGGACAGTCTCTTTCCTCTACATGCCTTCCTAAAAAAAGGTGTTTTTTTTTTTTTTCAAAAGTCTCATTTGGTAAATACTCCACCTTGGTTTCTATTACATGTGGGGTTGAGCTCACAGAATGTTTAGACATGGCTGTAGTGGTGGTGAATTACAAACCTAACATTCCAATGACGGGTGCTTTCTGAGTTTGGTTGCTTTTTGCAGATGTTTCCTCATCCAAAGTAGGTAACATCATCAGTGCTAGAAGAGAGTGGGATTTGGATCATTTTATATACTAGAGCCATGATGGCGAACCTATGGCACATGTGCTACAGGTGGCACTCGTAGCCATATCAGTGGGCACCCCAGCTCAGCTCCGGCGCGCATGCCAACTGATTTTCGGGCCTTCTGGGCCCACCAGAAGTAGGGAAACAGGCTGTTTCCTGCCTCCGGAGGGCCTGGGGTGGGTGGGGAAGGCCCGTTTTTCTTTCTCACCTGGATCCAGATCCTCTCTATGCATCTGGGGAGGGCAAAAACAGCCTTCCCCACCTGCTCGGAGATCCTCCGGAGGCCTGAAATGGCCCGCATAAAATTATGGGTGTGGGCACACACACGCACGAACCTCCCCCGCCCCCCCTTCCTGGCACACGATGGCAAAAAGGTTAGCCATCACTGTACTAGAGCTTGTCCTGTCAATGTTGGTGGGAGTGGCCTTGGTGGTTCTTTGGATGAGCTGTTTACTGTTAGCTTGTTGGACAGTTCCTTCATTGGGTATTGTTTGCTTCTTGATTGTTGGCCTAATGTTAATCTTGGTGTTAAATCTCTGCTTATCTTAAAATTCAGATCTTTGAAGGATGCCAAGGTTGGGAAGAAGGCATATATGACTTTCTATTTCCTCATATCTTCTGATGCTATCATGGCCTATGGAGCTGATTCTTGCCATTGTTGAAAAAGATCCCTTCATGTCATGTCTTCCCTAACTCTGAAAGATTTCTCTTTTCATCATATCCTCATTTATTTAGGGCTTCCTAATTAACTTCTGGTGCTGTCTCTTTTTCAAATTTTCTTATAGTATTTTGGAAATATTCCAGAAACTTTACCTGAATATCCCCTCTAGCTTGCGCAGGAGAAAATACACAGATCAAAATCTGAGCTTCTGTGGAAAAAGTTTCAGATCTGCATTTTAATGACAAACTGCTCTGAATTTGTTGCAGGGCAATATTGTTCTTACTGACCATGAGTACCTTATTTTGAATATCCTGAGATTTCGCACAGATGATGCAGATGATGTCAAGTTTGCAGTGCGGGAACATTATCCAGTTGATCATGTCAAAACTGCAACATCATTGCCCAGTTTAGAAAGGTATTATTATATTTTATACAGAGCTTACAATTGGGGCAAACTCAAGTTTTAAGAAATAAGCATAAATTATGTGTTTTAAGAGACCTAGTGGCTGGAGGTAGGAAATTTTGCTTACATCTTTTTCTCTCATTTTGCATTTTTGTTTGTAAGTAGTATGATAGGTTTTTGTAGTACTTCTAATTTTATCATAAAAAAGAATCTTGGCCTCCAGAAACTTGTGATTGGAATATGTTAAGGAGTATTTTGATAAAATAATGTATCTTTTCAAAAGGATATTTCAAAGGCTTTCTGGCCCTAAAAATGTAAAGACGGCCTCATGGATTGTAATGAGAGAAATAGTATTGTAGTATGAAGTAGTGTGTAATATTTAGTTGTAAGATATTTTTTTCCTTGCTAAAAGTTTGATTAGCTCATTTTACAATAGGAAAAGCAAATAAACATTTTAAAGAACACAGAATGAAACTACTTCTAAATGAAAAATCTTGGGCCATATTAAAAGATTTACAAATGGACTGCTGATGTATGCATCTGCTTTATTAGATCCATGAAATAACAGTATTTGTCTTGAGTTAGGCTGTATTTAACAATGGCAGTTGTACAGGAAGTTATTTTTGATCTGTTATGCAAATCCTGTACATTATTTAGGTTTGAGTATAATTTGAATAATCTGTTTTTTAAAATGATTGATGCCTTCTGAGCAGAGAAAACATTCCTTGTTTAACTTTATTGTATATGTTAACAGTATATTATCAGAATTTATTCTTTTTTATTATTTCTTCACTCCTTTCGTAGGTTAACAGAATTAATAACAAGTGCACCTAAAGGAGATCAACTAAAGAGAGTCCTAAATCCTCACCTTCGTAAGTATCAATTTCTTCTATTTTTAAAGAAAATTACAAGATGATTTGATTGTATGTTATTTGAGGGTATGAAATAACAGATATGTATAAATCAAAAAGTTCAACTCTATTTTGAGAATTCTCATTTTAAACTTATCTTTAAAATAATCAAAATCGTCCCTCTTAAAAAATAGCATTTCTAGTAAATGATGTGGAAGAAGCCACACCTTTTTTCCTCAAATTTGGGCTTTTAAAAAAATAACTATTATCTTTTTTTTTTCCTCCTCCAAAAAATACAGCTTATGGGATCACTCTGATTGAACATTGCCTTATAGAAGCAGGATTTTCAGGTAGCATCAAAGTAGAGCAGATAGAAAGTAAAGGTAGGTACTGAAACATTTGAATGTGTTAATGTCTGGCATAATTTCCTGTGTACTATAATAATATGTAATAGTTATTTAAAAACTTATTTCCCTTTTTTTTAAAAAATCTTGAACTTGGGGTTCATGCAATTTTCTGGGCAGCCTGTTCTCTGATAGTCCCAACATAGAGAGGATATGCTGTGCCACAGCAAGAATGTGCAGTTTTATACATCTTGAGTTTCAACACCTGTTTCTTCTTCTAGATATTGAAAAGATACTAGCCGCTTTACAAAAAGCTGAAGACTGCATGGAAGAAACCGAGAACTTTAATGCCAAGGTAGTTTATAATTTGGGGACAAACGCTTTGGTTTTTATACCTGGCACACTCCATGGATTTAAAGCATTTCTAGCTTTACAGCAACACAACTGCTCAGGGGGAGATACCTTGAGTCTTTCTAGTTAACAATCAAGGCTGCCGAGGGCTCTTTTGGAAATACTATATCAACAAAAGAAGCTGGGGAGGTGAAGTGAGGGAAATTTGGCCTTCAAAAGGGCCTGGTGGCTCAGCAGACTAAAAGCATTGTGATTAACACCAGCTGTCTGCAATTACTGTAAGTTCAAATCTCACCAGGCTCAAGGTTGACTCAGCCTTCCATCCTTTCTAAGGTAGGTAAAATGAGGGCCCAGTTTGTGGGGGCAATAAGCTGACTTTGTATAACTATACAAAAGTATGAAGGCTATTGCTTAACACATTGTAAGCTGCCCTGAGAAGGGCGGCATATAAATCAAATTTTTTAAAAAATAATACCACAGATGCTGTAACAAATATTATGTAGAGGAATTCCACGTTGAGTTTTCTGTTGCTTCATGCCATTTCTTAATTCTTTTCCCAAGAAATTCTGGCCTTGGGTTTACTACCTTGAGGCCACGTTGCTAATGTTTATGTCGTATTTCAGTATTCTCTGGATGCAAAATGGCTAGCAGAAAAACCAGACAAACTGTAAAAGAGAACAGCAACAAAAAGCCTCATTAATTGTACTGAAGATCTGCAAGTGGCTAAAGAGGATATATACTCTTACATTTCCAGCAGTAGAAAATAGATGTAATGCATAAGGATTTTCTTTTCCCTCCATCTTTTTAATAGGGCTACATCATCCAAAAAAGGGAGAAAAAACCAAGTCTGGAACCAAACAAGTCTCCTGAAGAAATCCTCACGTATGTATTTTGAGAGAAGTGGGTTTTGTGACTGTGCTGTGCTCTGGTGGTCAGCAAACACCAATGCAAAGCATTTCTTTCAGGTATGAGGAATTTCACCCTTTCTTGTTTTCGCAACACTCAAAATGTCCTTACGTGGAATTTGAATCTTTCAACAAGGTACAGTGCTATGCTCGGTTCTGGATGTTATATGTCATTTTTATCATATCAAGGGCTGGAAATGTAATTAATTACACTGAACAAGAATTCTTCCTTGTATTTGTTAATAAGAATGATTTGGTTATCTTCTTGAATAATTAAAGAGAACATTAAGATTTTGAATTGATCTTGAGAGAACTTTACTCAGCTTTTGGGGGTAGTTAACTTTTGTGGCAAAGCTGATCCGAATGAAATCTGCACAAAGAAGTGCCTTTACTGAGGCAAACTTTGGGTCTGAAATTTGTTTTGCAAATTTCCAGTGGACATTTTAAGTAGATCTATGTAAGGCGTACTGGTGCAATCAAATATTCTAATTTTCTTTTTCTTGTTACGTTTTGTGTTTCTTTATGGTTTTGGAAGGCAGTGGATGAATTTTACTCTAAGCTGGAAAGCCAGAAGATAGACTTAAAGGCATTGCAACAGGTACTCATCTTGTGAAAAAGATGAACTATGTTTTTCTGAAAAATGGGCACTCTAGTTCACCTGGGAAGAATTATATTATAATCTAGCCAAGGGATGTCAAACTCATGTCATCATGGTGGCATCACGTGACATATCTGGACTTTCTCCCCCATCGCTAAACTGGGTGTGGGTGTGGCCAGTGCGTGATGCATCTGGCCTGTGTGCTGGGTGTTTGACAGTCCTGACCTAGCCAATAAGCCAAGTTCTCGCTTGTCTGGAGAAGCAATGATGAAGCTTTCATTCATCATTAGATCAGAATGGTAACCAATAACAGCTAGTTTGCTAAGTTGAACAACCTGGAATCTATTTTACTTGATCCAAAATTACTATTATGGAAATGTTATATTCCTATATATATTCTCTGTTAATTCTTTTATGCTACTGTAGTTTTAAGAGGAAAATTCTCTTCTCATTTCCATTTTTTACTCATGGCTATTTTGGTTTTAGAAAATGACAAGTTTAACCTCCATATATTTTTTTTCCTTCTTGTTCTTTTACATTTGAATTTTCCTCTGCTTTTTCATTGTAATTCTGGTATGTCCTCAGAATTATTCCACCTGAAAAGATTAAGTCTCTCAATGAAGCTCCAGTAAGACTGAGCATGCACGTGTATTTTTTTTAATTCTTTCCATACTGCTCAAGAGTTTTGTAAGTGCCTGTATTGCAAAAAGTATTGTGAATCCTTGTGTCTAACATTATCTTAGTTATTGTTAATTTTGACCATTAAATCTCATCAAGATGGTCATTCTGTCATTGTTTCTATGATTTCCTTTCCTTTGTTTGCATTACGCTATTGATTTAAAGGGTAAATGTATAAATATGTATACAGGGAGGAGGCCTATACTATACTTTTCCCAATTTCAGAATTTAAAATAAACTAACATTGCTTTTTGCCCTCTGTTCAAATATTGCCATTGCCTTCAGTTCTTCTCATTTTACATTTCACTTCCTCTGTCTATGTTAGGAGAAGGCTCAAATGAGTGTGTTACTTCTCCCACTTCTGTGTTTTTTATTGAAAGGAAAAACAAGCACTGAAGAAGCTGGAAAATGTGCGGAAGGACCACGAATACAGATTAGAAGCTCTTCATCAAGCTCAGGTAGAAACATTGCTTCCTTTTAAATTCAGTGGGAATATGTAGCATTATTGCACAATCTCGGATGGTCTTGTCGTTCAAGAATTCTAGCCTAGTTTCGGTAAAATAATGTGTTCATACTGGAATAAATCTTAAAATTATGATGGGGAAGACAGGTAATGCTGGCGTGGAAATGCTGGGCTAAATGAGCAAACAATTTACTGTGGCTTCAGCTTCAGATATTCGGAAGAACATCTGGGTGTACATCTTTTTTGTGTGTTTCTGTCATGTTTGTATTTTCACTGAAACACACACACACTACTCCTCCTCAGAACTATTACTGGTAGAATGACCATGTAGTCATGCATAGTGGCTTTCTACAGCAGACAGCTAAATATCTCTGCAGATTGTAAAACACTGAGAATTTTGTGAATGAGGATTTGATGATACATGTAATCAATAAATCTGCCAGCCTTAACCTTGGTCTAGGGACGGCCTATTTTTCAGAAAGATCAATTGTGATCAGGAGTGCACCAACTTCCCAGTTTATTAAATCGGGCATAGCTATTTTATGTTTCCAGATAAACAAAACCCTTTTTTGCACCTTGATCTACACAATTGCAATACCTGTCTTTCTTTCCCTCCTCCTCAACCTCCCCCCTTTTTAAATCCCATAATTTGTTATTTCAGTTCACCAGTTATTTTTGAAGAATGGTTTTCTATCAATTCTTGACAATTTCCTGTAGCACAATACTCATAGCATAACCAACATCCAAATACTAAGTCTCAGTACATACAGCTCTGAAGTCTTTAGCAAGTTCTAATTTTTTTATCTTTGTGATAAAGGAAAAAGCGGGGTCTCAACAGTTACTGTCTCCTTTACTTTCCAAAGGAAATTGACAAGGTGAAAGGTGAGCTTGTGGAAATGAACCTGGAGATAGTCGATCGAGCCATCCAGGTGGTCCGCAGTGCCTTAGCCAACCAGATTGATTGGACAGAGATTGGAGTCATTGTCAAAGAAGCCCAGGCCCAAGGAGACCCAGTAGCAAGTGCCATCAAAGAACTGAAGCTGCAGACAAACCATATCACAATGCTCCTAAAGTAAGTTATCAAGCAGATGAGAGGAGTGTCCTGGAATGGAGCCAAGGCTTTTGCCTATCAAGGCAATATTATATTTCCATATAATGAAAGGGAATCTGTTGACATCCAGATATTAGGCTTCAGTTCTCATCAAGATCAGTTAGAATGATCATACCTTAGGGATCTTGGGAGATGTAGCCCAGTAATTTCAAGATCAGGAATAGATGACAATTGTTGAATTGAAATTATAGTTGTAGAACTCACCATTCTGAAAATGGCTGTTAACTTAAAAAAAAACCAAAAACTTCCAACCTTTGAAGCTATATGGAAATAAAAGGTCAAGACAAAAACAGGCCCAGGCAAAAAAATAATAATCATTAACTTGTGTTAACCATGCAAAATTTTACTGTATATCTTCAGGAATGTAGAACAGAACCAGAATGAAAAATGGTGATCAAATTTACTCCGCTATCCTCCTGAATATGAAATACATAATTATTTAAAATTATTATTAAAAGAGATGCTTCTGGTCAGCAAAACAGATTTTTTTTTTTTTGCTGGATTAGAAACCCGTATGTGATCTCAGAAGAGGAGGAGGAGGAGGATGAGGAGGAGGAAAAACCTAAAATAGAAGAATCAAAGGGAAAGAAAAAGAAGAAGAAAGTCAAACAACTCCAGAAGCCTCTGAAGAATCAGCCTATGCTAGTGGATGTGGATCTCAGCTTGTCAGCTTACGCAAATGCCAAAAAGTAAGAAAAGGGTAAGAATTGGCTGGCATACCTTTAAAAGTGGGGCCTTTTGGATGGATTGGTTGAAGAAGTAAAGTGAGGCCACAGTTAGCATTCCATTTAAATCGCTATTTTCTTCCCAATGTTAATTAAATCATGCAGGATGGGCAAATATGATTGCTTGAAATGTGCGCTTAATTTGGAGAGGGTTGGCCTAGAGATATGACATGCTTTCATGTTTCTCAGATATTACGATCACAAGAGACACGCAGCCAGAAAAACCCAGAAAACGGTGGAAGCAGCAGAAAAGGTACATTGGTGGTTTTCTTGCTTTCGTTGTTTATGGAAAAAGAAATTAGAACAGCACCCTTCATAATCTCTACTCAGACTGATACAATTTCAGTTTTCCTGAAGCTCTGTGCCATTGACTTAACCAGCTGCCCCATTTTTATGTAGTGGCATATTGATCATGCTGAAGGAAGTGGCTTTGCAAAATTATTTAGTTCACTGGAACTACTGTCAAGCAGTGGTTAAAATCACGAGGTTTAAAGCTTAACTTGGGTTAAACCAAGAATATCTACGCTTGTTTGGCTGGTTGATGCATTTGGTGGGTTGCTATTGCAATAAGTGTGGCCCATCATCGGACACTCCTTTACCAGAAGGCCTATTAGTGAGAATGCTCCACATTTATTCACTAGCCTTCCAAGATATAGTCTTCCATTTCCCATTTTATCTTTCTTTTTTTTCCTGAGCAGATGGGCACATTTTTAAGCAAAGCACTGACTTGAAACTGGTTCTCATTTTTATCATGTAGCATACTTTTGAGCCTTTTTGGAGTCAAGGGATTGTCTTGGAAATAAAGATAATGCTGGAGGTTTTTCTTTTCCAGCATGCAGCTTTGTTAATCACATGACCCTTCAAAATTAATTAACAGGACTGGTAGAACTGTTAGTGGATTCATAGATGCCCATAGACATCATGTTGCAAATTCAACATATAAGTTGTCCGAGAGGAGAGCTTGTACTAAAATATAGGCAGACTCACAAAGGTGATCAAAAATACTGTTAGTGTAGCAGCATTAGGGTCTAAGGAAATTCAGAAAAATAACCTGGATTGCAGTTAGTAGGAGAATAATACATTGGTATTATTCTAGAAGAAGAAGAAGAAGATGGCTATTTTTTAGACAGCTTTGTTTGATTCATGTTCCAAATTATTGCTGGGTATAGATTGTGTTGCTTCTTTAAAAGACGAACTGTGGTGGATGGTTTGGTTTTGTTCATCTATACAGGCTTTCAAATCAGCAGAAAAGAAGACCAAGCAAACACTGAAAGAGGTCCAAACAGTTACTACCATTCAGAAGGCTAGAAAGGTTTACTGGTGAGTTTCTAAAATACGATTCTGCACTAATCCTTTTGTTCCACATTTTCATCTGAGAGTGAGATTGAGGTTAGTAAATGGTGGGCTAAATGTTCCTTACACTGAAGACCTTCTAAGAATCCTTTATATCAATATTATCTTTTGGTTTGTTGTAATCCGACAGGTTTGAGAAATTCCTGTGGTTCATTAGCTCTGAAAATTACCTTATTATAGCTGGAAGAGACCAACAACAAAATGAAATGATTGTCAAGCGATACTTAAAGCCAGGTGAGTGACTTGGTTCACATTAACGCAGAATACTAATGAATACCCTTAACTTGTATATAATCCTGTGTGATATTTAAGTATTTATTTAAGTGTGTTAATGTTGTTCCTTTCTGTGGTATCAACTTGATGTGTAATTAATATCATTAGGTGATGATCATTTGCTGTTCAATGTTTATTATTTGTCGTAGTTTAGAGAACAAGGAAGAAACGAATGTCGTGCAAATGTAAAGCCAGTGAATAAAGTGGATCACATAAGATTACAGTCATATTAATAATGTGTGATTTTCTGCTAATTGTGGCACTCCAAATGGGGTTAGTGGAATAGCAATGCAGTGGAATAGTATTTTTAATAGGGTGGAGAACACATAGATTATGTAATACCTTTAGTGTTACAGTATATCTTCTTAGAACTAAGCCAGAGAATGCATAGCTTCATGTTCTGCCCCAGCTACGGACCCCAAAGAATGCAACACACACAAACTCTATACAAAGCTTATTTTACTCAAATAACGTAGTCTTTATCATTCAAAGGCTGTTAATGAACTGTCTTAACAGCCTACCAGAATTCTAAGATAAGGTAATCACAGTCTTACTAGAGTTGGCAGAAATCCCAGAAGCAATTTTGCAGACACGAAAGAGAGTGAACTAAAGTTGTTCTCTACAGCTTGCTGCAAGCGGTGTTTCTCCTTAAATAGGCTAAAGGAGTGGCCAATTAGCCCCAAACCTTACTCTCGAGGAGACCTCCTCCTGAGGAGCCACTCCTGCCTTTTGGCAGCTCTGCGTGCCTGTGCATCGAGAAGAGGCTCCTCTTCACTTAAAGGAGCTTCTGGAGGTTCTGAAGGCCCTGACTGAATCCCCGCCTCTGGCACCACATCTTCTCCAGCCTCCTCACTGTCCGACTCGAGCGCCAGCTGCACAGGCTGCTGGTGCAGCACCACACCAGCCTCCTCATTGTCGGAATCAGCTACAATCTGCACAGGCCGCTGACGGGCCACAACACCTTCAGTCAGTACATGTTTTTATTCTATCCTCATAACTGATCTTTCCTGTTTCTTCCATATAGGGGACCTTTACGTCCATGCTGATCTCCATGGAGCAACCAGTTGTGTCATTAAGAATCCATCAGGTAATGGTTTTAGGGAACAGTGTTTAGAGCAGTGGTCTCCAACCTTCCCGGCTTTGCAGATCTGTGGGGGTGGTAGAGGGGAGGATGGTTCCATGCGAGCGGTGGCTGAGCGTGCACAACTCCATTTGCGCAAGCGGTGGACACGTGTACCCGCTGCTCGCACAAAAAGAGCTACACACATGTGCTTGCCTGCTGCACGTGCAAATGGTACTACACACACACACACACACACACACACACACACACACACACATTCCGTGGCCTGGATCTGACTGGGTCGTGGTCTGGTAGTGGGCCACATCCTGGGGGTTGGGCACCCCTGGTTTAGGGAAAAGGGCCCATTAAAGATTAGGGACTCTTAACTGCTTTCAAAATCTTTTGGGTAACTGTTAATGCATACATTGGGGCAATAGGTTGTAGGCTAAAGCAGGGGTCTCCAACCTTGGCAACTTTAAGATTTGCTGGCTGGGGAACTCTGGGAGTTGAAGTCCACCAGGCTTAAAGTTGCCGAGGTTGGAGACCCTTGGGCTAAAGGATTGTTTTAAACTGGTCTATTTTTTTTTTTTTGTAAGTTTAGAAATGGAGAGGACAGATTGTTAATTAAGAGATAGAGATTCATTCAATGAATCTCTTGTTTAGCAAGATGTCATTCCTGATTGAGATTGTTCAACAAGTAATTTCTTTAAAAAGCATGCTTGTACTCCTGAGAGTCATCCTTGGTTGCATTAGAGTTGATACAAATTGAACTTAAATTCTGTTTCCTTCATCAATGATACATGTAATTGAAAAAACTTATCTTCTCTGAGAAGCCTGCTACATTCAGAGCTTTTGTATGTTCCTAACTTTTGGAGCATGGACTCAAATGATCAGGAAACATCAAGTTCCTAATGGGGCAGCTTCCCCCCCCTACATTCCAAATGACGGGAATTGTACACAAACACATTTGAAGAGTATCAGGATAGGGAAAGCTGAAAGGAGGTGACATTTTCTTTATCCTGTTATTTCCAGATGTTCTTTCTGACAAAATCAATGCCACTTTGTACAATGTGTGTGCGCTCTTAAAAAAACCCTCTTGACTGTCAGTTACTAGAGGACACTGGTAGGAGTTGGGTGTTGTATATTGCTTATTGAGTGCCCCTGAAGCATAAGGTTTTCATCCAAGGGTGTTCATCATCCTCTAAGATAGGATAGCATGCAAAGATTATGTTAAACCAGGGGCAATATTCCAGACCATTTGCTGTGGTCAAAAACAAGACCAAAACAAAAAGACAATGGCATGGCCTTTTCAGGATGCCACTTTTTCAGACTTATCATGGATTTTAGAATATCCATGATTTGTTGTTGTGAAGTCGTGTCCTACCTATTGTGACCCCATGGACAATGTTCCTCCAGGCCTTCCTGTCTTCTACCATCCTCTGGAATCCATTTAAACTAGAGGTCTTCAAATTTGGCAGCCTTAAGACTTGCTATGCTGGCTGGAGAATTCTGGGAGTTGAAGTCCAAAAGTCTTAAAGCTGCCAAGTTTGGGGACCCCTGATTTAAGCTCACGCCAACTGCTTCAGTGACTCCATCCAGCCACCTCATTCTCTATTGTCCTCTTCTTCTTTTGTCCTCAATTTTTCCCATCATTAGGCTCTTCTCCAGTGAGTCCTTTCTTCTTATAGGTAGCCAAAGTATTTGAGTTTCATCTTCAGGATCTGGCCTTCTAAAGAGCAGTCAGGGTTGATCTCCTCTAGGACTGACCGGTTTGATCGTCTTGCAGTCAAAGGGACTCACAGGAGTCTTCTCCAGCACCATAGTTCAAAGGCCTCAATTCTTTGGCGCTCAGCCTTTCTTATGGTCCAACTTTCACAGCCATACATTGTAACTGGGAAATATCCATGATAGAAGCACCTAAATGTTCCTTGTCTCAAATATGATCAAATAATGGGCTCTGTGTTCTAGGTTTATTTTCTGTTCTGCTTTCCAGAAGGCAGATTTCCTCAGTCAAATTACTGTGTTATTTATTTTTTACTGCAGTTTAAAAACAAGTGCAGTTTCTAGCACATGTTCCTCAACCCCCCCCCCCCCACACACACACACACTTCCTGACTATTGAGGGATTTAGCACAAAGAAAAGTTAAAAATCAAGTTGGTGATGAAATTCTGTAATAATGGCCAGTTTTTGGTTTTGCTGTTTCAGGAGATCGAATCCCTCCACGGACACTCACTGAGGCAGGCACAATGGCCCTGTGTTACAGCGCAGCCTGGGATGCTCGGGTCATCACTAGTGCCTGGTGGGTCTACCATAATCAGGTAATGAGGTCACTGGAAACTTCCCTATCTAAGGGTCTGGCTTAGTTTTAAGAAATGAAACATTTTACTGGGGATTTTACAGATGCCTTGTTTTGGAGCCTAACAAAAATATTTTTTAACACTGAATAATTGCAAGACTACTATGACTTCCCACAGTAATTGCTTTTACAGCTTGTGGCTTTTTGGGGTTCTAGTTCTTTATCATGCATTCCTGCTCTCCCGTGCTGGCATGCAGATCTAGTCAAGGCTACTTCTGGCTTTTCAGTACCGTCCTGGTTAAATTTATTTGTGCTTTTCCTGTTACACAAGGAATTTGCTTCATTTTCCTATTTCACAGACAAGAGGATTGTGCATCTAAATAAATGTGCAAATGATTAAGTAGCCTCTGCTCCATGAGTATTCTGGGATGGCTGCTCAGAGCCATAGAATAATATGGTGCTTGCCCTTTTTTTAATCTGAAACATTTCCCAAAGATGCTGATGTACAGTTCAGTCATCCTCCAACCAGCATACAATTAAGGGTTAAATTTAGGTAGGGAAGACTGTATTCAAATCTTCATTCAACAACGTAGCCCATTGGCTGAATTTGGGGCAATTTCACAGACGTATTCTCTCTTTCTTGGCCTATCTTACTTCATAGCGTAGCTATTTTTGGGATATTATTAAGGGAGACCTTCCCACCTGATATAGTGTCATCTACATCACGGATCTCCAACCTTGGCAAATTTAAGACTTGTGAACTTCAGCTCCCAGAATTCCTCAGCCGGCATGGCAGGCTGAAGAATTCTGGGAATTGAAGTCCACAAGTCCTAGAGTTCCCAAGGTTGGAGACCTCTGATCTACTTCCAAAGGAAAGACAGAATATAAATGAAATAATAAAGGAATAAATAGTCTAATACATTGAGAACAGTATCTTACTGAGACAAGTGGCAACAGACTTAATTGTGCTGCTCCTTTAATACTGGTCTCAGAAGTAAAAAGCTTTTCATATAAGTTTTTACAGATTTGTGGGTTTTTTTCCCCTGAAAGCTACAGAATTGTTGGAAATCGCCAGGGATGAAAGTTCCAGTTGCTTAATTAGTAGTTCTCCCTTCTCCAGTCCCAGCACGTTATATGGCTATGATGGCGAACCTATGGCATATCTGTGGGCACGCAAGTGTTGCCCTAGCTCAGCTCCAGCGCACATACGTGCGCCGGCCAGCTGATTTTTGGGCCTCCAGTCCCACCGGAAGTGGGGAAACATGCCGTTTCCAGCCTCCAGAGGGCCTCCAAGGGGTGGGGAAGGCCGTTTTTGCCCTTCTCAGGCTCCAAGAAAGCCTCTGGAGCCTGGGGAGGACAAAAAACGGGCCTAACCTTTTTGCTGGCGCATGCCAAAAGCAGGGGGAGCACGGGGGGTTGCGCGTGCATGCGCGGGGGAGCAGGGGGGCATTGAATTATGAGTGTGGGCACATGCGCCCGTGACCCCCCTGCGTACCCCCCCGCTCCCCCCATTTTTGGCACACAACGGCAAAAAGGTTAGCCATCACTGTTATATGGCATGCATCAGTGGATCTGTTATCTTGTTCTTCCAAAAACTCTGGCTTTCATTTCTGTTACATGTCCAACCCTCATACCCACTTCTTTTACGATAAGGTAACCTTTGTGGTCCCTCTTTGATGCGTATGATGTTATTCGTGTTTATTCATCTGGGTAACCTCCATGCAGGTGTCTAAAACTGCTCCCACTGGAGAATATCTGACAACCGGAAGCTTCATGATCAGAGGTAAGATCTCCATTCTCCAAGGAGACATTTCCCGAGTTCATTTCCCAACCCAGGATGGCTGTTGTGCTAATAGCCCAGTTCAGTGAGAAGGGGAAATTATGAACCAGACTCCATATTAATGTTCTAAGGAGGCTGAGTTTGCTTTTTCATGGAAACCTCAATGATCTAATTTCTTCTTTTTTTTTTTCCTCCAGGAAAAAAGAATTTTCTTCCCCCTTCTTATCTTATGATGGGCTTCAGTTTCTTATTTAAGGTACTGTGTGCCCTTAAGTTATTGCTTCTTCTTTAGGGATGTATAAAAATGAGGTGCAAAATGCCATCTCCCAAGTATTCAACTCTACTGTTTACTAGATTGGGAGTTTACAGTTGAGAGAAAGGATATTTTCTGGTCGAGGAAAGTGAAGTTGTGATTTCAGTGAAATCCTAGCAGCTCTCGCTTGCATGTACCGGAAGTCCGCATAGCTGTAGTGCTTTGTTTCTTTTTGTTTTTTCCAAGGGAAAATCTATTTTTATTAAGCTTTACATGCATGTACCTTTCTGTTTTTCAGTATATTCATAGAGGGTTTATAACATTCTGTAAAAGCAGCCTTAGGTGCTTGTAAATTCATCTGCATGTGTCTGTTCAGTTACGTTTGTTGTATTTCTATCTCTCTCTTGTGTGGGTGCATATGCACAACACACACACAAATGGAAAGACATAATCCAGATTGCAATGAGTTTTAAAATAGCCTTTCTTAATATTAGTGGGTTTATAACATTTTGTAAAAGCGTGCGCGCACAGAGAGAGAGAGACAGAGACATTCCAGATTGCAATGAGTTTTAAAATAGCCTTCATTAATATTAGTGGGATCTGTTTTGAAATCTGACCATGTGTGTGAATTGAAGGAAGATTTTTTTTTTAAAAGAACTGTTCGGGAGGAAAGGATCAGTCAGCAGAATCTGATTAAAACTCTTGGATGATAATGAGGCTTTCAAGTAGCCTCCCATCCATAGCTTCATTAACGGTTTTGTGTCCGTGATGATGATGATTTTTTTTTTTTGAGAAGGAAAAGTTAGTCCAATCTCCTCTCACAAAATCTATACTTTTCAGACACGAAATGGCCTTTGTTTTATGGTAAAACTGGAATTTAAGATCCTTTCAAAACAGAATAACACAGATTGGAAGGGACCTTGAAGGTCTTCTAGTCCAACCCCCTGCTGAAGCAGAAAACCCTATACCAGGGGTGTCAAACTGGCAGCCCGCGGGCCGGATGCGTCACGCACAGGCCACGCCCACCCCAGCTCCGCGAAGGGGGAAAACATCGTGAAACGTCATGTGACGTCGCGAGTTTGACACCTGTGCCCTATACCATTTCAGACAAATGGTTATCCGGTCTCTTCTTAAAAGATATGGTCTTAGTCTGTCAATTAGAGTTTCTGGTCCAGGTATTTCTTTCTTTTTTTCTGTGAGGTGACCAGTCAGATGCTGAGAACTAGGTCTGCATCCGAGGAAAACATGACTTTTTTTATCCGTACTCCAGGTGGATGAATCCTGTGTTTGGAGACACCGGGGTGAGCGGAAAATCAAAGTGCAAGATGAAGACATGGAGACTGTGACCAGTGCCACCAGTGAGCTGGCAGCAGAAGAAACAGAGCCCTTGGGTATGCTTTAACCTAGTGCTGCCAAAGAAAGTTACGTTTCTGGAGTCTGGGCTTCCATTTGCATATGGTGCCATTTATCCATGGGCTGTCAGACTCCTGAATGAGAAATAACATCATAACTACGTAGTATGATGGACTTGCAGGGCCGGCACAATGTGTAACATGTTCACACTGGTGCAATAGGACTGGGTGTTTTGTTAATATAATTTATTGGGTTAGGGATTTTTTGTCTTCACTGTGAGTTGTATTATGTTGGGGGGGTGCACTGAGGGAGCTCAACCAATTTCATTGTACGTATGTTGTGCACTGACAATGAAGATTTGATTTGATTTACTTCCGCTGGGACTCTTTTCATGACTGTGGACTGCTAGAATGAGATCAGTAAGCTCTATTGATTCCTCCAAAGTGAAAGTTTCCTCAGATTGGGGTCTCCCCAAGGTGAACTCCTCTTCCTTTGAGATGTTGATCCCCTCTTGATCCTCCCAGGCAAATCTTGTCCCCCTCTTCAGTCAATAAGTTATTCTTCCTTTTAAAATTCCAAGGATTGTTTGCTTGCCGGTCTTAAATCATGATGAGTGCAATTGAATGTGTGTTCGTTCCTTCTTTGGCTTTTTACCAAGATGCACCAGAGGGAGATGAAACTAGCAGTGAGGAGGACGCTCATAAAGAGGAGAGCCAAGAGAAACCAGAGAATGAAGAACATTTTGCTGAGATACATAATGAAGAGTGTGTTGGGAACGGGGCAGGAGATGCCTTGGTCATGGAAGAATCATCTGAGGAAGAGAATGAAGTTTTGGAGGAAGAGGAAGATGAGGAACCGACAAGTAATGCTTCAGATATACTTTTTCCAGACACATCCATTGATCTTTCACATCTTCAGTCCCAAAGGTAATAGAAAGCAGGACTATATGTGCAAAACCATCTTTGGAATATGTGCCAAATACAAGTGTAAAATTTGAGCATTAGTCTTTGTCTCTTCTCTCCTGAAATTTTTTGCCAATACTTCCCAGAGACCTTTGCTTAATAATTTTGCTTCTTGTTCAGGATGAATAGGAGTGTAATGAGCATAATATGTATATTAGAAAAAAATTAAAAAATAGTTTAACAATTTGGAACTAATGTTGGTAAAGGTTTGATTTTTTAAAAAAATGATTTGGGTTATGTTTGTGATTTGGGGCATTCTAGTTACTGTTAAGGGAAGCGTTAAGTGTTACTGTTAAGTGGCTAAGACGCTGAGCTTGTTGATCAGAAGGTCAGCAATTCAGCAGTTCGAATCCCTAGTGCCGCATAATGGAGTGAGCTCCTGTTACTTGTCCCAGCTTCTGCCAATCTAGCAGTCTGAAAGCATGTAAAAAATGCAAGTTGAAAAATAGGGACCACCTTTGGTGGGAAGGTAACAGGGCTCTGTGCGCCTTCAGCATTTAGTCATGCCGGCCACATGACCACGGAGATGTCTTCGGACAGCGCTGGCTCTTTGGTTTTGAAACGGAGATGAGCACCGCCCCCTAGAGCTGGGAACGACTAGCACGTATGTGCTGGGAAACCTTTACCTTTACTTTAGTTACTGTTAAATAGGTGTTTTCAACTATTACATACTGCCCAGAGTCACTTTTGTGAAATGTGGGGCATATTACATATGTAAAAAAATCTGAAAGAATGGTACAGTAATGGATGGGAAACAATGTTTGTCAAAAGTATTTAGGCCCTATGGTGACCAAATTTCATATTCTAAGAACATAAGGGCTTTAGTGTGCTAACGGACAGAATGGGCATCAGGATCTATATTTTGTTATGGAAGTATACAAAGAACTGTAAGGAAAGTTAATGTAAATGTAAGTTGAGAAAGTATGTTCTGCCTTCTTATATAAATGTTGGGAGTCAGCTGCTGTCTGACTCAGCTTTCACTTAGGAAACATGGGTCTCTTGCTTGCATTTGGCTCCAGCCATTTGGGCCTTCAGGCTAAGACCTGGCTTTTCTCCCAGGTTCTTGGGCCAGTAGGTTGACAGAGTTGATATGGATTGGTTAGTGGATGGATATGAGTTTTATCAGGACCTCAGCCTAATTTATTCTTTTAAATAGTTGTACTGTATAGTATTTTTATTTGCCACTCAGCTTTTTGGCTGTATAAATGTATTTAATAAATACATAAACTGGCTTCTCACACTGGACTGTTCTTGTAAGAAAACCCAACTTTGTTCTATTGTAGATCGCAGCTGAAATTTGCTTTGAAAGATAACATCTCAAGTTTGGTGAGCTCTTCGTTGATATCAATAGAAGACTATTGGCTGCAGCTCATCCTGACGAAACAACTACAGTCTAACTCTCTCTCTCTCTCTCTCTCTCTCTCCCTCTCTCCCTCTCTCTCTCTCTCCCTCCCTCCCTCCCTCCCTCTCTCTCTCTCTCTCTTTTTTTTTTTTTGTAGGGTGACAGCAAGTCTCAGGGGCGGAGACATCTCTCAGCCAAGGAGAGGAGGTGAGGAGGCCTAGATAGGACATTTAAATGAGTGTTTCTCAATCTTGGCAGTTTAAGATGTATGGACTTCAACTCCCAGAATTCCTTAGCCAGCAAAGGAGATGAAGACCATACATCTTAAAGTTGCCATGGTTGAGATATACTGATTTACATTTAGCTCTAAGTGGCAGTTTTGCATTTGCCTGGGTAGTTACAGCTATTGCAAAGATGCATTCTTGCTTTTTTGCCTTCCCAAAGAGGTTTATGTACTATGGAGTCCCACAAGCAAGAAAGTTGGTTGTGGACTCCATACTATATAAACAACAGTTTCATATATCTAGAGTCGGGAACAACTAGCACATATGTGCGAGAGGAACCTTTACCTTACCTTTACCTTATATTGCATGCTACAGTTTTTCTGGCTGTTGTTGCCAGCCTGAGATCTCTTTCTTTCCCTCTCTTCTAAGACTTGGGGTGTCCTTGATATTTTGAAATAAATCAGCTAGCTGGCAGAAATTGTATGGAATTCTGTTTTCTCTCAGAGAGATGAAGAAAAAGAAGCCGCCAAGTGACCAGGATGATTCTGATCTTCCAAAAGGGAAGGATGAAGATAATTCTCCTCAGCTCCAGCTTTCTCCCAATGATTGTAAAAGTGCTGGCACGCAGCAGCCCGTGAAGAGGAGACAAAAGGTAACTGAACTGTGTGCATATTGGGTACTCCTCAGGTAGCCTGATCAGTCAGGTGGGCAAAACTAGAGATTCTTGGACCACTGAGAGTTCAGCAAGAAACTGCCACATGTCTACAATCCAACATCACCCAAATATGATAGAAATACAATTCCAAGCAATCGGATCTCATCTGGAAGGCCTCATGATGGGGAAAGCCAATTCAGGCTGTTTGGAATTTGTGTGTGTTGGGATGAAAAGCTCTTTATTCCTCTTAATGCTGCAATTCTGCAGGGTCACCTGGCCTTTTATCTGAATGTTTCAGATTTCACTGCGCCCTGAACCCTTCTGAGTAACCTGTGGATGCAGGCAAATTGGGCCTGTTTCCAGGCTGCCTGAAAAACCACAGATCGAGTCCTTCTTCGATGCTTAAATCTGTCAAACTTCCTTGAGAATGTCTACATTTCACAGTGAGAGGATCGTAGTAGATATATCACAAATGCAAAAATCTATATTATCTGTGGATTATTGTGGTGGAAGAGTAACCAGTCAGGTTAAGAAAGGCAGTTTGCGATGAGACTTTTCAATTTCACTCCCTTCTGTTTTTGCCCACAGAACAAGCTGAAAAAAATCAAGGAGAAATACAAGGATCAGGATGACGAGGACCGGGAGCTGATCATGAAGCTGCTGGGAGTAAGGCAAAAATAGAGTTGACTCTTACCCCCACCCCCACTTCAATATAATGTGAAATTTGTCTTCTGATCCTTTTGGTCTGCCAGTCTGCAGGGTCAAACAAGGAAGAGAAACCCAAGAAAACCAAAAAAGGAAAAACAAATCAAGAATCTGCCAAGAAACAGTCCCAGAGACAGAGGAGGGACCAGAAGCCTGGCCAGGGGGCCAGGATAGAAGAATTAATCCCTGAGTTAGAGGGTGCTTCTTTGGAGGAACATTTGGATGACAAGGTAGAATGATTAATAAAGCAATCATGGGTACTTAAAATAAGAGTGAATGGAGTCTTGCAAGTTGTGTTTCTCCCTTTCTCTCGGTCTTGGCTCAAGTTTGATGTTTTGTTTTCTTTGACTCTTCCAGGAGGAGCAGGACCAAGATCAAAACATAAACGAGGTAAATTTGAGCTGGTTATTTCTTTTTATTTAGTGGGGAAAAAAGGAGTTTGGAAATTCTCAGATTTCTTTATTTGATGGGAGGGCATCATAGCCTGGGAGTGAAAATGGTTTCTCTGTAGTAGTGATTGTGAGAAGGATCTTGGAGTCTTAGTGGACAATCAGCTAAATATGAGCCAGCAATGTGCAGCGGCAGCTAAAAAAGCCAACGCAATCCTAAATTGCATTAACACAGGGATACAATCAAGATCAAGTGAAGTACTAATACCACTCTATAAAGCCCTAGTAAGACCACACCTAGAGTACTGCATCCAGTTTTGGTCACCACACTATAAAAAAGATGTTGAGATGCTAGAAAGGGTGCAGAGAAGAGCAACCAAGATGATTAGGGGACTATAAGCTAAAACATACAATGAATGGTTGCAGGAACTGGGCATGGCTAGTCTAGTGAAGAGAAGGACCAGGGGAGACATGATAGCAGTGTTCCAGTATTTGAGGGGCTGCCACAGAGAGGAGGGGGTCAAGCTGTTTCCCAAAGCACCTGAAGGCCAGACAAGGAATAATGGATGGAAACTGACCAAAGAGAGATTCAACCTAGAAATGAGGAGGAACTTTCTGACAGTGAGAACAATCAACCAATGGAACAACTTGCCTTTGGAAGTTGGAAGTTGTGGGAGCTTCATCACTTGAGACTTTCAAGAAAAGATTGGACTGCCATTTGTCAGAAATGGTGTAGGGTCTCCTGCTTGAGCAGAGGGTTGGATTAGATGACCTATAAGGTCCCTTCCAACTCTGTTAATCTGAATGTACCTGCTTTCTGTGATCACTTAAAAATGAGTCCTCTCAAGTAGAAAGGAGCAGGTGGTGGAATGTCTATTTTGTCATCATTACAAAGTCTTTAACACTATACCAGCAATGGAGAAAGTCAGTGTGACCTGCAGGATAAGGAAGCTTTGGCCTCAGCCTCAAGAAATCTTCCATCCCGCTCTGTCTCACTTCTGCAGTTCTAACTGCCCTTGCCCACGTGCCTTCAAGCACATCTTTGCAAAAGATGTCAAGCCAGGAGATGCTGATGTTGCCTTTTCTCTTCCTTGTCCTGATCCTCCTCCTTATTTCTTTAAAGGAAGACTCAAAGAATTAGGCAGCTAATTCCATATTTCTGGATCCTGTTCAATTGTAGAGATCCCATTGACTGATGTTTCACTGTTAGCTTTATAAAAATGTTGTGGAGTATCATCTGATGTTGATAAAAATGGAAATGTTGAATGTGTGAGGGAAGGCAAGTCTTAATTTGTTTCCAGCCGTCTTTGTCTGATGTTTGGATTTCTGGGCTTGTGAGATAAATTAGTACAAAAAAGACATGAATAGAATAGCACTTAGACTTATATACTGCTTCATAGTGCTTTACAGCCCTCTCTAAGCGGTTTATAGTGTCAGCATATTGCCCCCAACAATCTGGGTCCTCATTTTACCAACCTCGAAAGAATGGAAGGCTGAGTTATTCAAACTGCCAAACTTCTGGCAGCCGGCAGTCAGCAGAAGTAACCTGCAGTACTGTAGTAACCACTGCGCCACCACGACTCACCAGTGTCCCATTATAACTGCTTTGCAGTCCAATCAGTTACAAAATTGACAGATAATAACGCCTCTTTGCAAAATAAGCACACCCTGTTGAAGTGAGAGCAGCTGAACATCCATGGTCAGTCTCCAGTCTGTATGATTTCACCATGCTCATCCTTTGCTGTATCCAGGAAGGGACGGCTCTGTTTGATTCTCTGACTGGGCAGCCTCACCAGGAAGACATCCTCCTCTTTGCTGTTCCAGTCTGTGCACCTTACACTGCCATGGGCGGTTACAAGTGAGTGTCATCAATTATTGGCATGGGTATACCTGCCCAGAGAAAGCTATCTTCCTATTAAAATTATGCTTGTTTTTTTTTTTTAAAGATATAAAGTCAAGCTGACACCAGGCACTCAAAAGAAAGGGAAAGGTAATATATATTCCTTCTTGTGTGCTTTTCAGCCATTTGTCCTATCTGTATAGTACTAAAACTCCTTCTCTTATAAAGAGAGCCATTTGTCCTATCTGTATAGTACTAAACAGTACCTGGATGGAACTGTCTATCTGGATCCGTTCCAGTCCGGCTTCAGGCCTGGGTTCAGCACGGAAACGGCATTGGTTGCATTGGTTGATGATCTCTGGAGGGCTCGGGACAGGGGATGTTCCTCTGTTCTGGTCCTATTAGATCTCTCAGCGGCTTTTGATACCATCGACCATAGTATCATGCTGCGCCGGCTGGAGGGGTTGGGAGTGGGAGGCACCGTACTACGGTGGTTCTCCTCCTATCTCTCCGACCGGTCGCAGTCTGTGTTGGCTGGGGGGCAGAGGTTGACCTCGAGGCACCTTATTTGTGGGGTGCTGCAAGGGTCGGTCCTCTCGCCTCTCCTGTTCAACATTTATGTGAAGCCGCTGGGTGAGATCATCCGTGGATTTGGGGTGCGGTGCCATCTGTACGCTGATGACACTCAGCTGTACATCTCCACCCCAGACCACCCCAACGATGCCCTTGAAGTGATGTCCCTGTGCCTGGAGGCCGTGCGGGTCTGGATGGGGAGGAACAGGCTCCAACTCAACCCCTCCAAGACCGAGTGGCTGTGGCTGCCGGCGTCCTGATATAGCCAGCTGGTGCCATCGCTGGCTATTGGGGGCGAGTCATTGGCCCCCACAGAGAGGGCTCGTAACTTGGATGTCCTCCTGGATGCACCCGGAGGCTCCAGCTGGTCCAGAATGCAGCCGCGCGAGTAATTATGGGGGCGACATGGCGCTCCCATGTAACACCTCTCCTGCGCGAGCTGCACTGGCTCCCGGTGGTCTTCTGGGTGTGCTTCAAGGTATTGGTTCTCATCTTTAAAGCGCTCCATGGCTTAGAGCCGGGTATTTACGAGACCACTTTCTGCCACCGATAATCTCCCACCGGCCAATCCGCTCCCACAGAGAGGGTCTCCTCAGGGTGCCGTCGGTCAAGCAATGTCGACTGACGACCCCCAGGGGGAGAGCCTTCTCTGTGGGGGCACCGGTCCTCTGGAACGAGCTACCCTCAGGAATACGACTGATCCCAGACCTCCGTACTTTCTGCTGAGCATTGAAGACCTTATTTCAGCAAGCCGGGCTGGTTTAAAATTTTAATGTGTTATTTTATGGGTAAAGGGTTTTAAAATTTGGGGAAGCCAAACTGATTTAGTTCTGTTTTAATTTATTTTAATTTTTATATTGTATGTATTTTAATTTTGGCTGTTCACCGCCCTGAGTCCTTCGGGAGAAGGGAGGTATACAAATTTAATAAATCTAATCTAATCTAATCTAAAATTCCTTCTCTCTTTATTGGTGAAAATGTTTGTAGGACAATTAGTTTTCTACCCGGGTACCTCAAAGTGAATAATTTATAGATTGCATCAAAAATCTGGAACCCGTGGCTCCCATGAAGTTGACATTTAGCAAATTTCATAAACCATTTTATGACATAAAAATCATAAAAGTATTTTTAGGACATAATACAAAATGTCATAAAACATTCCCTGTGGTCAACTGCTGATGTTTAACAGTGCTATACAGTTCAACATAGATTGAACTTTTAAAGCAGGTACGTCTCTGAATATCTTCCTGAAATTTTAAGAAGTTTTCAAGTGCTTTATACACTCTGCCATGAAAGCATTGAGGAACCTGGTAAAAAAATATTTGAAATGAAGACCCAGTGGGTCATATATAGATTGAGTGGCTAATTATTTAAGCCCTTTAATAGAAGTGCTGATCAGCAAACGTGTATTTTAGCTTGTCCATTAATAATTTGGTTTCACACATTTTCTCTCTGCTCCTTATTGTCCTGTTGGCAGTATCTCCTTTCCTCTTAAATTCTGTTTTATTGATATGCATACGTACAATGTTCTGTCTTTCTACTCAAACTCTCTGCCATTTAAACATTAAGATAAACTTTAAAAAATGAAAACTGCTTTTCCCCAAGAAGCCTCTGATGCTGTCTTCTGAGCTGAGAAGATATAGAAAACCTATGGGGATGTTTGCAAGAATTCCCCAAAACAGATCAACTGTTTATACTTCATCTGCCTTATGTTGTTTTGTGTCATAACAGCTGCAAAGACTGCTTTGCATAATTTCATGCAGTCCAAGGAATCAACTACAAGGGAGAAGGATCTCTTCCGCAGTGTGAAGGTAAAACCCTGCTTTTAAATATTTGCTTCTAAAGCGAGTGTTGTGGAAACAAAAAGGAAGAAAAATCGGGTGTAAATTCCATGTGAAACTGAAATAGACTCGTGTCTTGAAAAATAGGGGATGGATTGCAAAGTGATAACTCCAAAGTCCTATGACACAAAAGTCAGACTTCCAGATAATGAATAATATTTTGGCGAAAACATTGGGGTTGGGTATGAGTGGCGGGCTGATAAGACTAGCCCATCCCTCCTAACAGAATACAATTTCATCTCAGAAGTGTCTTCATAGGGAAAAAAAGTTATGTAAGATTGATTTTGGAAACTACAGTTGGAATTAACAATAAGGAAGAGATCCTACCTATCTTAGAAAGTTAACTAGATCTCAAGTTCTACTAGGAGCACTCAGAAGCTCTTCATTTGACACCAGTAGTAGAGATATTTAGATATTCCTCTTTATGGATTAGGAAATCCACAGTATCCTTCCAGATTAAGAAAAGTTTCATAGTCAATGGGCCTATAGTTTTAAGTTCCTTAAAAAGAATTTTAAAACTATAAAAAAAGTTTATCTGGTATTTGCTGCTTGTTTTAGCACCTGGCTTTCCTACTGGTAGAAAAATGACTTAACAGTACTGTAAGAATATAGCTAATCAAGAGGGACATGTCATTCTTTTGCATAGGATACGGACTTATCCAGAAATATTCCAGGCAAAGTGAAGGTATCGGCCCCTAATCTCCAACATTTGAAAAAGAAATGATATGAATTATGGACAACTTCACAAGCTTGCACCTTTGGATTGTGTTGCCCAATGACAGGAGCAATGACAGGATACATCATCACTGGAGCACCTTTCTGTTTTGTTAATAAAATCCACTACTGATCAAATGATCACAATTGATGTGCTTTTCCTCTCTCCTGTGTCCTAAACTAACTTCACTTTCTTCCTAGAAAATGGATTTATATTGGAAAGCGCTTATGATCCAGCTTGGTACGTTTGATTGTGACCAACTGGGCTCCATGTCACATTTCATATTTGTACTCTTTTGCTACAGCATAGAACTGATTTTTTTCCCATCTTCTTTTGCTAAATTGTCTTTAGATGATCACCTTTATTGTATTAGAAAGCGGTCCCCAACCTTTTGGACTCCAGGGACCAGTTCCGCTGACCAGTTCACACGCTTCCTGCATGTGCACACGCTTCCTGCATGTGCACAGATGAGGCTTCACTCACATGGTCCAGTTCTTGGCGGCACTGGTCCCTGGACTGTGGGTTGGGGACTCCCGTATTAGAAGACTGTGTGGATAATTTTAAAAATTTGGCATGAACCCAGATGATGCATTTAATACATGTTTAGAAGAAAAGAATTATTGGCTTAGGTTTCATACATTCCATTGTGATTAGAAACTTCAAGCCACCATTCCGCAGAAGTCCCATTCAAAATATGCTTCTTAGTATTGGAGACGCTGGATGCCAAAACAGTATTGTTTACCCTTTCTCAGAAATCAGGAATAATAGAAACAATTAATTTTGGGGCAAACTGTTAATTTTGCATGTAAGGCTATGCTGCGTTGAAGAGCCCTGACCCTAGATTTAATAAATATGGGGTTGTGCTATATGGAACAAAATGCAATCTTACACAAGGCTTCTGGTCCAGCACCAGTGTAGAAGAAATAGCAAATCTCTCCACAATTGCATTAAATAATAACATTTATTGCAACCAAATTTTACACAAAAATAGGTTCTCTTTCTAAGCTATTCACATGCAGTCAAAAAGACATCAAAGCAACGTTGCCACTAATTACAACACAAGAACATTTAATCTATACAAATGTCATTTTGTCATTCAGGGATGGTAAAATTATTACATCTTTTTATAGAAAGGCCATCTATATACAGTATGACCAGTGCAGATTCTCCCTATGATCCAGATGTGTTGTTACTACCAAAGCGCTGGTTGAGTTTGTGGAGCAGGTGCTTGGGAAGGCAGTGCCAGGAACTGGCCAGGATTTCTTTGAAGCACATAACAGTCTCTAAACACAATCTGGAGGGGAGTAAATGAAAAGAAACTTAAAATTTCAGACAAATTGTTGTTCTTCTGTTTCCTACTTAATACCAATACAAATACAGGGTCAAGGGTGATAAGAACAGCTATCCATTTCTATTGAATCTTAGTGTATTTGTTGAACACTGAAGGTTTCTTAAGGAAACAACAGATACAAGTAATCGTAGGCTGAATAGAAAAACAACATCTACTCAATGGTCTGCTTCATGAACTTGTAGAAGACATAAGTTTGAGGGAACTGGCCTAGACTAGAAATTTCCTCAAGAGATCTGTCAGCTTCCTACCAAAATAAATACAGCATTTATTATTGTTCTCATAGTGCCAGATTTATATCCTCAAATTCTCATTTTGCATATTTATCAAAGGAAAGAGCAGTTTAAAGTATTAAAAATACCTTGCCAGGGATTTGGGTTGAAGAGAAAACACAAGTATCTCATTACTATGTGCCTGAAAGCAAACAAACAATCAATTAGAACTGAAATGTCATAACTGAGAACCTCAATCTACAATTCACAAGGAAGAGAACAGTCTGCTGAACCTGGATCAGAAATAAGAGTTTCAAAATCCTTGTCTAGCCTTTAGATAGCTTCTCAAACAAGTCTACCTCACAAGGTGCGTGAAGACAATAAATTATGATGCTCAGATTTCCTGCACAAAAGGCAGAATAAAAGTGAATCAATGAAGAATTAGGTTATTTATTATAAATCTCTGTGACTCAGTAAATGAAAAATGCTAATGAGCATCAGTCTTTGTAACTCAAACACTTTCACATATACTGCAGTTCAGTCTTCCACTCAGGCTGGCATTGTGGCCACCAGCTGCCAACCCTCCACATCAATTGGTGCACATACGAATATTTATTTCCATCATTTCTATAGCTAACAAGCAACACTTATACTCTTGGGTAATGTGTCCTCTGTGCTTTCATGAAACATACAGCAAGATAGTCTAGAACAGAGGTCTTTGATTTGTATGAAAGAACATTGATTGGGGGAAATAGCCATGCAAATATGGCTCAGTATCAAACAGAATTTATGAATAGAATGGAATGGAATGGAACAGCTTGGCATACATTAAAATGAAATTTCATTGCATACAGAAAAGAAAACCTCCAATATACACTACATAAACATGACTAAGTAAGTACAAAATTATGCATATACCCACATATATATGGCACAGAAACAACACAGTAATAAAAAAGACTGTCTATTAAGTACCTTCAGGAAGTCAATCTGAGTTGAACCTGATCCCCCACTGTTGACAGGTTAAGGACAACATTTATTGTGGTTGATGCTAAATAAATCACCAGCTGAATTTCAAACCACCCTTTTGGGGTTACAAAAGGGCTGCCTTTTGCTGCACTTATGATTGCAGTGCTAGATGGAAAGAAATGGGCAGGCTGCCCTGAACCCAGGCCTGAATGCACTGCAACAGATTGGTGAAATCATTCCTTAGTAAAAACGAACCAGAGAGAGTCATTTACTGCTTTTCCTACCAGCTGCTTTGTGCTCTATACACAGTCAAAGCCAGTGAACTGAAAAAAAAAAAACCCCACATAGACCTGAAAAAAGAACTTACTGCTTTGTGATGGGCAAGTAAATTGCTGGCACAGCCCCCAAAGACGATCACTTCTCCCTCATCGCTTGCACAGGCAGTGTGCCAGAGTCTGCAGATAGAACATTTGCACCATTGAGAATGCAACAGGACAAACACAAAAGAGTCAAGGGTACAGGAGTCTGTAAGACTTCACAAATCACAGTAACTACAGCTTCAGTTGCAAACTACAAGCTAAGTAAAAATTGGATGGGGGAGTATATCAACAACCCCATCAAGTGTATAGCAACTGGAATTTACTGTATTAGATTGCATTTTTCTATAGGTCCTTATATTCCACTCATAAATAACAAAACCAAGAAAATGTATGATTTGATATTTTTGCAGCAGCATGCCATAACTGCTTCACAATATTCCATTTTTTAAAATCTTTCTTGCATTTTGACAGGGGACTTTGAAAACATAGAAATGGGAAAAAAACTTAATATTCTCAATCATTCTCTCCCCAATTATGCTGCAAAAGATACTGCTCAGAGTGGCAAAAATAAAAGTCAGATAAACCAGCAAAATATTTTTCTGAGGGTTAATATACTGCAGTGTTTTTCAAACTTGCCAACTTTAAAATATGTGGGCTTCAACTCCAAGAATTCCCAGGCCACACAACTTAAGTTACCAAGTTTGAAAAATCCTGCTGTACTGTAACAGTGTCTTGTTGACTGAAGTCAAGATGCATGACAGTTGGACACATGAAGCTGGGGAAGATTGCTGTAGTGAATTTGGGATGTAGAAATACAATACAGTTCTTTTGCCACTGTCTTACCGGGGTTTCTCTAAATAGTTGTGTTCAAACTGTATCCATTCATTTTTACTGATGCAATAGATCCAGGCATCACCTGCAATGTAAAGAGATTTTTAACTTTGAAGGCATGTTTTCAGTGCTGCCCAAAGGAACTAGGTTGGTCACAAGATGGGCCAAAGTACAGATTTAAAGGCATCACCTGAGGCTCTGGGCTCTCCTGGGAAGACCTACCACTGCTACCACAGAGCTCAAGGGCTACATATTTGAAGGCCAACTACAAGATGCCCCATATAACTATATTCTTTATGGTACTTTTTTTTTTTTAAAAAAAAGTCCTCTCATTAATTTAATTTATTTCTTAAATAATTTGGAATCCTCATCCCTGGCAAAGAAATTACCATGAAATCATCATCCTCTTTTAACGACCCCATAATCCCTTTGCGGGGTGGAGTCTGGGCAACTGAATGGAGTTGAGTGTTTACTGGCCGGATGCCAATACTGAGTTTTTTTCCCCAGCAGATATATTCTCAGTGTGCCCAGAGAGAGAAATATCTGCCTCTATCTAGGATCGAACTCACAGCTTCCTGATTGTGAGGCGAGAGCTCCACTTCTAGGACACCGCACCAATCATGAAATGGTACAGATATTTCCAGGCTCTATTTCATAAATACACTGTAATCACTGTAATTAGAGAAAAATAGAATGATACCCAACAAGATGCCAAATATTTACTACATGTAAGACAACTAGAGCCCGGGATCATGTGATCACCATTTGCGATTTTCTAACAAGTCAATGGTGAAGCCAGATTCACTTAACAACCGGGTTACTGACTTAACAACTACAACGATTTACTTAACAACTATGACGAGAAGTTGTAAAACGGGGGAAAATCACTTAACAAAGCAACATAATTTTTGGGCTCCATTGTGGTTGTAAATCGAGGACTACCTGTATAAAGCAACTCTGTAAAGTGGGACAATGGTGATGAAAGAAACATTCCATACATTTATTGGATTATACCCCCCCCCCCCCCCATTTAAAGGTGCTTGTGAAAGGAGTGGTGCAGTGGCCTAGAGGAGGATCTCTCGCCTCACAAATCAGGAGGCTATAGTTCAATCCTAGGTAGAGGCAGTGATTTCTCTCTCTGGGCACACTGAGAATGTATCTGCTGAACAAAACTCCACATTGGCAACAGGAAGGGCATCCGGCCATTAAAACACTCTGCTAACTCCATTCAGTTGCCCAGACTCTACCCTGCAAGGGATTACAGGGTCGTTAAAAGAAGACAAATGATTTAAAGGGGCTTGTGAAATCATCAGATGGAAGCAAAAATAAATCCAAGGCATAGAATTAAGGATTCTTCTCTGAAAAAACCAGTAATCTGAGAAACTGAAGATGGTATCTACGCTTCTAAAATTTACTTACTGAGTGGCTGCTTGTCAGTTGTGAAGCCACCAAAGAGGAAGAGATGGTCTGAGGAAATGGTGGTTAAAGAATGCCAAGATCGTCCAACAGGGCAAATGCCCTGCACAACTCTGTGGGGAGGGGGGGGGAGAAGAACACACCAAGTCAGAAAACCGAGGCTCACAGGGGCAGAAATGTCTACCCTGGGGGTAAAATTGTAAACTGTCTCAAAGGTACTTTTTATTTTAAGGGCAACTGGACTTTCTGATTTTTCTTTAAGACATTTTGCTTCTCATCCAAGAAGCTTCTTCAGTTCTAACTAACAAAATGTCTTAAAGAAAAATCAGAAAGTTCAGTTGCCTTTAAAAAAAAAAAAACACCTTTGGGACAACCATGATCTGGATGACAGAGAACCTCTATAGGCAAAACGGTAAACATTTTACAAGCGGTGGATAAAAATACAGAACTTTATAGAGATCCCTAGATTGAGAGAGAGATCTGTCAAGATAAAGGGGAAGAACATTGTTGTGACCCCAGCCCCGGAGGCTGATTTATCTTTGCATGCTGATTCGGAGGATGATATGGAGGAGGAGGAAGCTGTCACGAGCTATGTGCCAGAGGGGCCATCTTTACTGGTGAGTCAGCAAGAACTGACAGTTGCTGACGTGCCTATGGACCCCAGCCAAATTGAGGAGGAAACAAAGGCCAGTAACGACATGGAGGAGCACCCGGAGGCTCCAACTGGTCCAGAATGTGGCCGTGCGGGTAATCACGGGAGCCACCTGCATGAGCTGCACTGGCTCCCAGTGGTCTTCCGGGTGCGCTTCAAGGTGTTGGTTACCACCTTTAAAGCGCTCCATGACATAGGACCTAATTATTTTCGAGACCGCCTGCTGCTACCGATGACCTCCCACCGACCTGTGCGCTCCCACAGAGAGGGCCTCCTTGGGGTGCCATCAGCCAAACAATGTAGGCTGGTGACCCCCAGGCGGAGGGCCTTCTCTGTGGGGGCACCTACCCTCTGGAATCAGCTGTCCCCAGAGATAAGGAGAATCCAAGACCTCGGTGCCTTCCGCTGTGCCCTTAAAACTTTCTTTTTTCAGCAAGCCGGGCTGGCTTAACATATTTTTTAACATATTTTTAAATATTTTTTAATTGGTTTGTTATCTTAAATTGGGGCCAAATTAATATATATCCTTTTAATTGTTTTTAATGTTTATATTGTATGTTTTTATCTGGCTGTACATCGCCCTGAGTCCCTCGGGAGAAGATGCGGTATATAAATTCGAAATAAAATAAATAAAATAAATAAACGACGAGGGGGAGCCCCTACTGGATGCAAGAGAGAGACGTAGGAGACGTTGTAGAGAACAGCTATTGCCACGTCCTAAGAGGTGAGGTCAGGAGACGTAGGGCCACACCCTACAAAGTATAAAAGGGATGTGACTGGGCTGGAAAGGCTTGAACAATTTGTTAGCGTTTTGGATGCAGTGGAGTTACAACTGTTAGTTTGGAGTTTTTGAAAAGAGTCTGCATTCCTGCATTAGTCTGCTGGCTGTCTGCCAAGTCCTTTGGAACATTGCCCGGTAACTATTGGACTGATATACGCTTTGGAAGAGAACTATTTATTAAAGGGCCAGCTTCAGTCTCTCTAGTCTGCGTTTGTTACTGCCGGGCTGTTTGAGCCTCTGCAAGGCCACTTGTGGGAGGGGACAGAACAAACATCTACATTGTGGAAATTCTTGAGACCCAAAGAGTTTTCTGGTGAATCATGTAGTTTGGTTTTTGAAGAAAATTCCGTATGCTGTGATAATACTAAGCTGTGATAATACTAAGTATTAGGATAATCCTAAATGTAATACTGCAAATGGAACCCTGGAACCATTTTCAAGAAAAAAAGTGCAGAAAATATTTCCCTGGAAAGGTCACAGCTTTCATCCTCAAAAAGTCTAATGTGAGAAATGGCCATAACCTTAGAAATTACCTAAAAGGGCAGGATATAAATTTTGTAAAATTTAAACATTCCATATTGAAAGGAAACACAATTATGTAGGGAAAGAAAGACCTACTTACATCTCCTGCCATTCCCATGTTTCCAGATTAAGAAAATAAAGATCATTCATTCTAGATTCCTGAGAAGAGAGGGAGAGACGTGGATTTAGTAGAAGTTGGTCCTCCAAGAGGAAACTGTACCTCCATTCTGCATTCCTACTCACTCGGTATCTGCCTCCAAAGACATATCCTCTGTTTCCAACTGTAGCACAAGCATGGGCTGCTCGGGGTGATGGTGATTTACCCTGGGAGGAGAATTCCAGAAAATATTATTCTGAAGGCAATTGAGAAAAAGGAATATATCAGAATTCACCAACCTTTCTGACTTTGCGGAGCAGCAGGGCGGGAAGAGAGAGGGGATGGCTCTGTGCATGAGCAGCTGGCAAGCCTGCACAGCTCCATTTCCACGAGTGACATGCACACGCACCCGCCTCTCATGCAAATGGAGCACGCATGCACGCACTCATCCGCTGCTCATGCAAGTGGAGATGCGTGTGCATGTGTGTTCGCCCACTGTTTCCGTGGCCTGGTTGCAAACAGCTCATGGCCTAGTGGTGGTCCGCGGCCCAGAGGTTGGGAACCCCTGGAATATAACATTATCTCAAATGTACTCTTTAGATCAGTTTTCTCCAGTCTGATGTTTTCAACATATATGGAACTAAAACTTCTACCACTCATACTGAAAATGACCAACGGTGTCATTAACACAACTGGAGAGTGCTAGGTTAGGGAAGATACAGGTAGTCAAAAGGTAGTCCTCAATTTGCGGCCGATTGTTTACTGATTGTTCAAAGTTATGATGGACCTCCCTGGTATAAAATTGTGTCTGTCTCCCCTTTGTTTCCCAGGCCACTAATAGAAAAATCTCTCTTCCACATAAAATAGTCTTATCTCTGCAGGAGCCTTGAGAGATAAACTAGCTGTTTTTTATAATTTTTGTAATTAACAACACAATAACAAAAACACAGCCAGGGGGACGGGATTGAGAAAGCACTGCTGATATAAATCTACTAGAAGCAAAGGTAGGAGTTGAACTGGGACTGTTACTGTTAATTACCACACCATTGGAGCACTTTTACACCAATAGAAAGATTAGTGCCCAGGTGATCCACACTGGGAGAACAACAGGATCCTGGACATTTGGCAGATTAAAGCTGCCATAGAGAAATTTATTTGAGAGTTACCGTAGTCACAGGCTGGCTCCAAGTAAATGACTCCGTATCTAGGACATGTACATGATTATTCCACCCTCTGGGAAGACCTGAATTCTAGAGCCAGAAACAGACACAAAGTTATAATGTTTTCTATAGCTAAACATTTCAACATTTCTAACTAAGGTAGCATGTCTAGAATTATTTTTAAATCATTCCTTTTTCTTGACTTGTGAGTTGCCTTGCAGACATTCAAATTGACAGAAAGGCAGTCAAGCCGAATGAAAAGTGCTGCATGAGTGTACATTCGGTTCTTTTTTGCAATTTTGTGAGGTTTTTAACACCTGGCCTAGAATGGAAGCAATTAGCTTTCAAAATTATAGATCTTTTTAATCATGGTTAGTTGCATCTAGAAGGAAGTGGGGGAGGACATGTTGTCTCACCGCATATCAACAGTTCTAGACAGGCAGAAGATACGTTAAGAGGGGAAAATGAATAAGTTTACTATGCTCAATTGTTTAATATATTATAATTTTAAGATTAGAGAATTAATATCAATGTAGTGAATGTTGTTGTAAATTCTGATGGTTATTGCACAGAGATATTTGTATCCAGATGACACACTGTTTAAGAGAAGATGGACTGTTTATATTTAAAAAAAACTGTTCTAGACAGGTTAAGATAATCCCCCAAATGAAATCAAACTGAATTTGCTTCTATAAATAGAATTCTTGAATAATTGTACTGTCTTAGATAACAAGTTTTTCTTATTTACTAAAGTCAGGACTAGGAAGGCAGCAATGCAGGCAGCAATTTCTCGAAGTCTTTCGAGTCCTTCATTTTAGCAGGGATTAAATTCTGAACAGTTCCTATGCAAAATCTTTTGGGGATAAATTTGGCTTTTCTGTTACTTAGAACCTTATGGGCCCCTTTCAAAGGGAATCCCCTTTTCTCAAATATATGCAAAATGTAGCCAGCAAGCTGACTTAAAAACAAAGCCTGCATTTATTATTGAGATATAATTCTTTCCACACAATATCATGACCGCAAAGATGGTAAGAAGAAACCCATCTTTGCCAAGTCGTGGTTGAGTTCCAACTTTCCATTAAAAAAATTCCAGCTCAGAAAAATAAAATGAATTACCCAAAAAGAGGTTTCATCAAACTCAAAGGTCCCAATCTGCTCCACATCTGGGTAATAGCCATAGCCACCAAAGAATATAAGTCTGTTCAAAACGATATAAGGGGAAAAAAAAATAAACCACAACAATAAACTATCATGATAGATTACTGTAATTATTTTATATTTAGTAGAAATTTTGTATTTAAATTAGATAGAACAACCATTTTTGGTTCATAGGGTTTACACAGTGTTTTGTGAATAAACAAAGAGAACAGGGAAGGGAATCCAAATGAGTAGCTATGAGATTAGATAATTTTATCTTTCCAAATTTGTATCGTATATAATTGTTAGTGAGTACGACTACTGGGGTTATGGCAGTTGCAATACAACACACCTAAAAGTATGGGAATGATATTTCAAATGCAGTTTTTCAGATTTTTTTTACATATTTCAAAAAGACGTTTAAGACTGCAGTAGTTTTTTTAATGTTCATAAACTGCTTCTAACAGGGAAATTGGGCAGGACATAATTACAGGCTCCCTTTTTGGATATCAAAAATTCTCAGCAGTTTAGATCAATTCTCTAAGTGAAATGAAACCTATGCAATGTCAGGTGGTTTCGATTGGTGCTGAGTGTTTCAATTAATATAATGTTTTAGATGACTGATTCTTATTAGTAACTCCAACATTTTAAATTATTCTCAAATATTGATAAGCTGTATTGGTTTTTAGTTTTATGTTTACATTAGAATCCCTGTCTGAAGCCACCACTTAGATATGGTTACGTACAAAATGATCCAATTACAAGAATAAACTAAGGAAAATGGAGCAAAGCAGTTCCATTTTTTCCATTTCCATTCCAACTTTTAAACATAATATAAAAGTTCATTTTTCTGATTTTTTTAAAAAAATAAGTAGCAGAATATATCACACAATTGTTTCCAAGAAAAATAACAGATTTTTGGAATAGTTGATAGTTGCTTACTTATTTCTATAAACCCATACTCCGAGCTTGTCTTTTGATGATGGAGGAATACCCTGGCAGTCCACTTTGACCCACTGCAACACTCCGTCATTTGATCTGGAATTTAGCATGTAGAACTGCAAAGAAATAAAGAGAACAGGTCTTGGACTTTCCAATTCCATGGCAAAAATTAAGTCTCATCTCTTTTGGATTATGTCACATCAATTTAGAATCCCTAATTCTCAAAGCCCCCAAACCCAACAGGCATTTCATGACGAACCTATTACTTAATTTATAGCAGTAAACTTCATTTCTGCACAAACAGCAAAAGCTGATCTTTCTTTTCAGGAGAGAAGGAATAACTGTAGAGTTTTCTTTGGGTCACTAAGGAGTTTTGTATTCACCATTCTACTAAGGCTGTTAACTTCCGCATCAAACAAAAATAACCTTCCTTCCCAAAAACCAGTCCAGCTGGCAAAAGAAGTAGAAGTCTATGAATGAATTTCCCAAACATGGACAAAGGACAAGTAAGTTTACAAGAAACCAAACACGAAGAGGAAAAATTCCTCTGACAAAAGCAATAGAAAAAAGGGTTACGGATAAAAAGAGATTACTGAAAAATGGGAACATCTTCACTTAGGTTTGGGGGATATATTTTGGGGAGACAGGAAATAGAAAATGACAGGCAGCTGAAATGTCAGAGATATGCAGTCCATCTTAAAAACTGTGTAATAACACTTGGGAAAAAAGTTTTATTACTACTTTTACTACTGGAATAGATTTTATTATTATGAAACTTGTTTGAGGAGGAACATGCGTTAACTCTCACCAAGTAAAGTAGAACTTAAACTTTGATAAGCTCTCAAAATATGTAGAAGAAAATCTTTGTATGAAAAATAACCTTGATTTCATTAGACTACTATATAGTTTGAATTGCATCTGATAGAGCAGATGAAAAACTTTTAACAATTTAACTTGAAGAAAGAAACACAAAATACAAATAAAAATAAACAAATAAATAAATATACAACTTTCTCTAAAGATCCTCAAAGCCCATTTGATCAGAACTCTTTCTGGGTTTACATTTATTTATTTATCTAATATACCCATCATGCTATTCCCCCCTTTCAGGTTCAGTAACATTATGCAAACCACAGAAAGGAAGTAAGAAATAGAACAAATCAATTAAAGGCATGAGAGAAAAAAATACAGCTAGATTTGATTAGACAAAACCATTTGCTCTCCTTCTCCATTTCTATCTTTGTACTGCACCTTTGCTTCAACCATATCTGTATGCCACTTTGTTCTTTGTTTTTTTAATTTCTCGTCTCTCTCTTTTTGGCGATCACCATTCAACTACAACTTCCTTAATCTTTCCTTTGCTATCAACCATTTGTCTCTTCTTATATCTATGTGTTCTGTGTTTCAGTCCTAATTCAATTCTCTCCATGGGGCCAAACCAACTCAATGTACATCTTCATAGGGTTCACTCCCAATCCCCATCCATTCTTGACTCTGTATCTTTCTTGTTTTACTACACTTATTTATTTGTATCCTGCCTTTATTATTTTACAAATAACTCAAGGCAGCGAAAATATCCAACACACCTCCTTCTCCTATTTTCCCCACAATAACCCTATGAGGTGGGTTGGACTGAGAGAAAGTGACTGACCCAAAGTCACCCAGCTGGCTTTCATGGCTAAGATGGGACTTTAATTATGGTCTCTTGCTTTTTAACCTGATGCCTTAACTTCTATACCAAACTGGCTTTCTACATGCTCACTGAATTCAGCATATTTTTATGCTTCTCCTGAGGTATTTATCTTTCTCTTCCGCATAACAATATGGACACCAGCACACTCTTATTCACAGCCATTTTTGCCTCTTTCAAATGAAGATTTATTGCCACAGTGGAGCACAAAATTCCCCGCTTCTTAGCTTAGGTCAAGATCCTGGTCATTATTTCTAAAACCTTTATGGCTGGGGTTTGCAATATCTTTGGGACTATCTACTGCAGGTGCAATCTGCCCACCTAATACATGCTAGTGGGAGCGACCTTTTTGGGCTCCCATCCTCAAGAGGTTAAGTGAGTGGAGATCAGAAGGATAGCCTTCTTGGTGGCAAAACCCTGACTCTGGAGTAACTTGCTTCTTACAGAGATCAAGATAGCTGCCACCCTATTAATGTTCAGGAAGGCAGTGAGAATTAGGCTCTTTCGAAGAGAAAACTTTTAACTGTGAAGACACAGGCCAAGAATTTCCAAGGCTATTACAGTAGGTTTATAATTGATAGTGGTGTCTTTATGACCATAAATCCCTAGAGTCCATGGGGTGGGCAGCATACCATTAATCTATGTATTTATTTGATTTCTATGGTTATCCATCTTGTAACAGTAGCTGTATGACTCATATATAATGAAATCACAGAGTACTTACAATGTACAGTGTTATCTTGGTACTCATTGTTAATTGGTTCCAGGAAATTTGATGAGTACCAAAAGTAATGAGGCCTGAACAAATTTTTCCCATTAGGAATAATGTAGTGAGCCACAAGGCAGCTGACACTGACAAATTCTAGCTTGTGTGTTGAGTACTAAAGAAATGAGCCCCAAATGCTGGGACAAAATTGTCACGTCAAAATGTATTGAGTAGCAAATTCAATGAATTTCAAAGCAGTTGAGTATCAAGATACCACTGTACTGACACACTCAGGATGTATTCATAATACACAAAAAACAATCAGCCACCCAAAAATGGGGCAATGAATTCTCTTTCAATTTCCATATGGATCTTTACACATTCTAAACACTTGATAAGAGACTGTCATTTGCGTGCAAAACTGTGGGGCTTTTTTTTGGGAAATTGGAAAAAAAAGAAAAAAGAAAATTCACAGATGGATCAGAGTTTGAGACATTCCCAATCACTGACCTTATTTGTGTTGCCACAATCATGGTGCCCTCCGAACAGATAAAAAACCCTGTCCATGCAGACAGCACAGCTGCCTGACATAGAGGGAGGCACATCTCCCGTTGTTCTGTGTTTTGTCCTAAGATGGAAGAGGCAAAAAAAATAAATTAAAAAAATGAGCTTTAATCAAACAAGAAAACTTTTTATCTTCAATGCTTAGCTGTCCTTCACAACACTGGGAATCAATTTGATACATTGCTTATTTAGCACATACTGATTAGAAGCTAGTTGGCCCAGCAGCACCTGCCTTCCCCAAAATGCAGGCCCTTATCTTTTTTGCGATAGGTACCTTGGTAACGATGTTATTTTTCAGGATGCCATATGAACAGAAATCACATCTTTTAAAATTCAAATGTAATAAACACAGCATTAGCAAAGTATGATTAGGTTGGTTTTAAACAGAATTAAAACATTGGGGGGAGGAAATATATTTCTGATATTAAAGGAAAGAAAGCTAGGTTCCAAGCAAATTTGGGGAAGTGAATTCTACAGCTATGACACTATGAAGATTCTTTCTGCCCTAGATCGCTTTATATAGCAAGTATACCTGGGCAGGAAAAGTAGACTGAAGGAGTCCTTAGGTGCTTTGGTATCAAGCCACAAAGGACTTTAAACAAATCCATCAGGCAATAACCTTATGAAAACTGAATCTGCTCGTCTGGTCTCTTCACTGAGCAAGGATCCAGTGAATCTGCAGACTCTGGATGATATGGCAGCCCTTCTCTTGTAAGATCCCTGCAGGATGGAATACTCTCTCCATGCCTGCGCCCCCCCCCACCCCCAAGGAATTTGAAAGAAAACCCCTCATAATTTTTTTTTTCTATGAAACATTAAAGTCGATAAGCAGATAAGAGGAGATACAGGTAGTTCTCAACTTACAACAGTTCATTTACTGATTGTTCAAAGTTACAACACTGATAAAAGTGACTCATGACCATTTTTCACACTTACGACCGTTGCACCATCCCTGTGGTCATGTGATCAAAATTCAGATGCTTAGCAACTGAATTTGCTGTCATAATTTATGACAGTTACAGTGCCTTGGGGTCATGTGATCAACTATTGCAACAATAGCTGACAAGCAAAATCAATGGGGAAGTCAGATTCACTTAACGACCATCTTACAAACTTGACAAGTGCAGTGATTCATGCAACAACGGTAGCAAGAAAAGTTGTAAAATGGGGCAAAATTCACTTAACAAATGCTTCACTTAGCAACAGAAATTTTGGGCTTAATTTGGTCGTAAGTCAAGGACTTCCTGTAATGTCTTTTTAAATTAAAGACTTTATCTATAAAATTGAATTGAAGCAATGAAAGAAAAAAAAAATCTGTGGTTCTATTGTTTCAAGTTCCAGCAGCAAAGCTTCTCTTTTTTCCTGGCCTCTGCTGTTGATACTGCATCCTTTCTCACGCCCATGTTTTGCAACTGAATCCCTCCAGTTCTTACCCAGAACAAGGGTAGAAAGGCAACTGTCATGAGTCTTGTGAAACTTTTTTCTGACTCCTTCTAAAAATCAGTAATTGCATGTAACTACACATGACAAAAATTCCATCCTCTGACAGAAGGGGTGAAGGGTATCCAGGGAAGTTATTTAAGTGCCTTACCATTGTTTAGTTTCCATGTTATAGATCCAGATTTCATCTTTTGGCAGATAGAAGTCATAAATGCCCCTCACTTGAGCATTCTGAATCAGGAAGGAAGGAAGGAAGATGCTGCAGCTTAATAAAATATAGCAACGGAGAAGCATCCCAGACTTTTTATGCTAGTTACAGCACACAGATTACGAACTATCCCTCAAGCCCAAATATATATTGATAAGCATACCATTTCTGGGCTCAAAAAAGGCAATGCCTCTTTTGTGAAATGCCAATCCTATTCCCTCAAATCATTTTATACCTGGCTTTTTATTTTCATCTCAACATATCAAAATATAGCTTATAATTTTTTAGCCAAGACAAAATGATGGGAATGCTTATCAAATGCAAACATACAAAATGGTGGGATAACTCTTATTTTAGAAGAGAAGCAATTTAAAATTAAGCTTAAAAAATAAATACATTTGAAATGTATTTCTGTATCAGCGTGCAACAGGGATTGCACCAATTTGCATATTACCAAAACCCTCACCTTATATCCACCCCAAACAAACATGCATTTTCCATCAGTAACAGCCACATGACCACTCCGTTCAGGTGGGCTCCCCATGCTCAGCTGTTCCAAATTTTCTTCTGTTTCAGGCAGATCTTCCTCTGCTGGCAATTCTTCATTGTCATCTGCCATACTGATAATAGGATATTATCCTTCAAAAAGAGACAGAAAGCAGGAATGGATTGTGGCAATTTCAAATATACTTAACCAAAAGGTAGCATCCCCCCCCAAGCTATTTTCTCCATCTGTACTAAGATATGACACTGTAGATTGAAAAATGCCTTCGGCAGTCCCAGAAAACTAACTTTCACCCGTTTTTCTTATACGTAATAACTTTCAAATTTCCTAGGGTTGGTAGAGATTGCTTATCTTGAGAAACCAGATTTTGTTTACATCAGCAGGGCAGAAGCCAGCTATAGTTTAGGTCTAAAGGTAGTACTTGCTTAATAACCATTCTTTTAGTGACCATTGAAAGTTACGACAGCACTGAAAAAAATGACTTACGACTGTCATAACATCCCCGCAATCATATGATTGTGATTTGGGTGCTTGGCAACATCACACATTTACAACCATAACAGCAACCTATGTTCATACGATTTGTGACCTTCCCAGCCAGCTTCTGACAAGCGAAGTCAATGGGGAAGTTAGCAGGAGGTTGCAAGTTGTGGTCATGCAATGTATCGCTTAATGACTATGGTAAAAAGGTTGTAAGATCGGGTGCAGTCATGTAATGTCTCTTAATATGCACCCCTAAACGATAAATTTTCCAGTTCTTATTGTGGTCAGGAACTACCTGTATGCACTTTAGAACTGCATTTGCTTTTCCAACTCTGCAGACTGCATAGGCACTGTACAAGAAAACAAAGAGAACACCAAGACAGTTTTGAATTAGACTGATTTTTTTTTAGATTTTTCATAACCCAAGTGCAGCACCAGACTGAACATATTACAATAGTCTTGATACTACAACCAGGCCTGAATCCTGACTGAAAGGGGACCAAATAATCCAATTCTTCCAGTATAGTCTAGAACTGTAAACCAATTATCTTCTCAACAACCTTCACTAGGGATGGAAGATTGGCAATCAGACAAAAATTGTCTCAATTTATTGGGTCCTGGTGTAATTTCTTCAACCTGTTATGTTTGTTCCTTGTAAAGATAAAATATGTCTCAAAACAGTGAGGATTATGAAAAGAAAAAAAATAGTCCATATGAATTATCATGCTTGACCAAGATATGCAATCCCAAGAGAATGCACATTCAGAATTATTTAACTTCCAATAGGGAACCTTTATCAAGTTAACACAAAGTCACCCACACATCTCTTCCCAATCGTCTGCAAAAAATAATTATTATTTAATTATGCTGAAATTCTTATTCAGAACTTCTCTTGTAAACCACAGTGGTCATCACCAGGAAGAAAGCAGAAACAGTAAGAAAATCCAAAATACGATTAATCGGAGATGCTCCAAAAACCTTCACCTGCTAACAACCGAGGCTGTCACCAATGCTTTCAATAGAAAAATCAACCGTGGGCCAGAAAAAGATGGAAAGCAGGTGACGGGAAAAGAAAAAGCTGGTTTTCAACTATTTTCTTTTTTCCTAGTCATGAAAGAAACCTGAGCTTCCCACCCTCATTGTCAGCCTCAAGACTGGGAGGTTGTGCGTCGATGAAACAAAAGCACAACCCAAAGCAGCCATGAAATCTTTGGTGTTGACATGAGCTTAAACACAGCCTCTTCTATGGTGTATTTTCATGGATCCTCCTCCCTAACACAAAATGAAGGAACCACCGCTACGTTTGCCTTTATGGGACTCATGTTTTAGGGTCACGTTAGGCTCGTTCTTAAAATGTTCCCAAAAGGCGCCCCTCTTCCTCCCTGCCCTGTCCGAATAGTATCTCCACCTCCTCATTCTGCCGCAGAGGGAGCTTTAAAGAGCGGGACGCCATTAACGTCAACCGCTTTATCAGCTCACTGATTTCACGACCGCCACCGCCCCCTCCCCTCAATTTAAGCTGAAGTGGGGGAAGGATCCCTTCCCCCAATCCTCCGCCTTACTGTATGCCGGGTCTTTCAGACTGTCAACATTCGGCGACGCAGAACAGACATCCACCCCACCCATTGTCAGAAGCCCCGCCCCTCTGGTGAAAGGTCGCCTTGCGTTTTTCCTCCCTCTTCAGGCCAGGCGTGGAATTACTTCCCTGGAGGTCTTCCCGTGAGATGTTTATCCGTGGTTTAAGGACAAACCCGTATTTCTTTATTTCTGTGATGTAGGCGCAGCACGAAGCGGGAATCGGTGTTTCACGTTAACTACCCCCCCCCCAAAAAAAAACAGCTTCTAAGATCTTTCGCGGGATTTGGCGAATTAATGGGGCGTTCCCAACATTAGGTAGAAAGATGCAGCTGTATCAGTTCTGGGCGGGTGGCAAATTATTAATGATATTAGTAGTGGGTGTAAGTGAATGGATTGTTAATTTGTTTTATTGTTGTTTCTGCTTTGTCGTCCAAAATCACTTTGCTAGCTTGTGTTATTAGGTACCGTGCCCTGCAGAGGGGAGCCTTTCGTTTTTCAACATCAAACTGCTTGTTAGTGTGGGTGAATCCAGCTTCAGAGCTGAAATGTATAAAATGCAAACTATTGTATACACTTGGCTGGAAATTATTCTGTGAACTGCGGAGGCTGTTGATTCTACAAAACCACATCATTCTAATCATTTTAATGTTTGGGCAATCGCCTTAAGCTGCATTCTGGGCAATGCATGTTAGTTGTGGCAGAACTTACACAACATGCACACCTATGACTTCTCTACACCTAGCCATAAAAATTTTGAGAGATTATTGATATTACTAAAAGTCATATTGGAATTTAGCAGAATTAGTTTCCCCAATTGGGGAAACTTAGAAGTTACAATAGGAGGTCTGGTTCTGGTCTTGGCTAATGTAAATAAAAACAAAGGATTAGATCTGCTTAATATTTGCATGCAAAAACAAAAGAAACTCCTTAGATTAGCAAACTGAAAAAACAATTCAGAAGCAATGGCAAACTGTTTTATCCATGCTAAGAAAAGTGCATGCATGTGACGACATCAGAAATAATTAAGCTGAATTTTCTTGATCTGCATTAAAAGTTGCATTAATTTTAACATGCTTCCCTCAAAATAGTGAGAAATTGTACAAACAATTTATCAATGACGCTCAGAGGCAACAATTAAGTGTGAACCAGAGAATGCACTTTTGCCCACCTTGCTGTATTCAATGACATTGCATCTGAGGTCCTTATCCCCACCAGCAATATGGTCAGGCTGACTGAAAGGGAAAAATGAAATAAAATGCTGCAAATGAGTGCTTCTGTTCAGAGGCTTGCTCTTTTTTTAGGCACTTTTCAATTCTCCCCTCAAATTTTCTTACATGACTGTCCTTGGAATTCCATCTTTCCTTTCAACATGCTTTTTTTGCAGGGTCCTTCTGTGGGAAGCCCCCCTCCTCGAAGAATGAAATATTTTGAGGAATATTAAAAAGGCGGAATATTGTATTTCCCTAAATGTGAAATGAAGAAACATGTTTTTTAGAGGCAGGAAGCAGCTCCCAAGTCTTTCTTAATAGCCCACAGTTGATGCTAGCACTTAAGAGATAAAGAGCTTATTGAAAGAGGAAGACAAGTATCTAGATAGCTCTATTCATAAGCAAAGCAAATACTGCAGACAGAAATCCATTCAAGACAGGATATTTCGAAACTCCCTGCAGCAAAGTCTGAACAAAGGCAGAATTAGAAGTAGCCCCTCACCCAAGACAGGATGAAAGCCATTAAGCCATAATAGGAATTGCCCAACACCCTTTCAGAAGACAAGCCCCTTCATTGCACCATCCCAGAGCAGTCCAAACTTCAAACCTGGGAGCTCAGATAAGCCAGAGGTTGACCAGATTAGCTCAAACACCTAGGATTTGCATTTTCTCATTTGCCTATAGAGCCACTACGACCCCTACATAACACCTACATGACCCCATAGGAATCAGGCAACAGCCAATAGAATATTAAAGGACATGTTCTTGCACAGGAACAGGAAGCTCAAATACAAAGCCCAAAGAAAGTATAACCTCCCCCTCCCAACTCCATTTTGTCAGCTGCATGAGAACCATAAACACTGGTGATTCTGTTCATCATTAAACCATCTTTCCAATCAGCCTCCATATTTCCAGTGTTTTTCTCCCAGCTTGGAACTGAACCATGTGGATATTTCTTCCAACACTTCAAGCCTTTCCTAGTATTTACAAGAAGTAATAAGGACACTATATAGAGGAACTAAATGTTTCCGCACAGTATTCTGCAATGCCAATCCCCTTTTAAAATTGATTTTATCTTGAAAGAACATCGCTTAACATTTTCTACTTTGATACTCCTTTGAATACCTATTTATCTATTGTATCTGTTCAAAATCCAAATCATCAAAACAAACCTGAAATTAGCAAATACTGGGGCATCCATGTATATTTTTATCCCAGGAAAAAAAATTCACCTCAATAATTTTAGTATAGCTTTTAGACCTATTCTTTTGTTTAAAGAAACCCCTTTATTACCAGATGAACATTTTTAGTAATTGTCATTTAGTCAAATATTATTTATTTGGCAAGCTACCCAGCTAATGAGAAGGAAACCTTACATTCCCCTTTTAATGTCTAAAATATTCCTGCACAAAGAATAAGGCAGCAAGTATCATTTATATGTTGCCTATTGATAGTCTATTATCAAAAATCTCCTTAAAGGGATATAAAAAGAGTATTTTATATGGCATAATCTACCCAAATATTTTAGCTTCATATGAGCTTAATTATTACTATAATTAAAGTTCAGGAGTAGAACTACCATACTTTTTCAAGGTTTTGTTCAAAATGGCACACTGGCAAGAGACTAACGGATGTTCAGTAAATTACATTCAGACTCTAACAAGTGTTAATCACAAAACACAAAAAGAATAGAAAACAGGATTTTATAAACACTTTTTACAATAAATTAAGGACATATTTTCAACTGTTAAAATACGAAGTTTATACAATCAACAGAATAAGCAACTTTGTCAAAATGTTGTGAAAGGATTTTGAATTTGTACATTTTTTAAACACAATTCAACTTTTTTTTTTAAAATCCTTTTCAAATACCAGCAGAAGATAAACTACCTAATATGACCAAACACCATTTTTACTGTTTGGGATCCCATTATCTTTAATAACAATAATCAAATCAAATTGCTCTTAAGTCCAAGAATATTTTTAATCTTCAGCGCCTTGAACTGGAGCTGTTATGACACTGATAACCTTTGAAACTGTTTCTTGTGCATCCAGAAATTTAGAATTTAGTTCAAACAATTTACCAATAATAGTCAGTGTTGTTTGTTTTAAAATAATGGAACTGTTGTTTAAAGGACATTAATCTACTCGTTCTCCTCTGCTTTGGCTTTTTTTTTCTGACGATGATTAACAGCAACCCAAAAAGTTATCTTATTCACAACTTCTTCCAGAAGTCTAGATGGCAACCACGGTATTTGTTTCTCCAAGAGAACAGCATTTTTACCAATACAATCAAGACTCAATCTAAAAGAAACAATATGAAGGTTATAAAGTTTTTCTCTCTATAAATTACATAGTAGTAAATTAGTTAAAACATCTAAGAATGGCAATATGCACTCCAGTGGTGGTATTCAGCTGGTTCTATCCAGTTCGGGAGAACTGGTAGTGGCAGCTGTGAGAGGCTCTGCCCACCCACACGGACATCATCATGTCACATTTTTGACGCTCTGAGCATGCGTGGAAGGTAAGTGAACACCACCCCGATGCACTTTCACAGCAATGTTCTCAGTCTTAATACGTCAGCTCTTTCATTAGATAACTATTACTGAAAATAATATATTCTTTGTTAGAATTTTATTGAAACATCATACTTTTTATGATTTGCTTGAATCATAGATTATGGATTTGGCTTAAACAGCTGTTATATAATAATGACACAAGAGAGTTTATATTAAGAATGCAAAATGTATTAAAATTTCTATAAGAGAAAATATCCTTTCATTAATGGAAAACAGCCACCGTGTGTACACAGCATTACTTGACTCTCAAAACAATAGGACATATTTAATATCCTATTACATATTTAGTATGTAATATCAATTACATATTTAAATGTCTATGGAGATTCTCAGTTATCCAGGTCATGGTTGTCCCAAAGGTGCTTTTTCAAGAGGCAAGCGGACTTTCTGGTTTTTCTCTGAAGACATTTCGCTTCTCATTCTCCAAAGCACTTGAGGGCAGGACAAGAAACAATGGGTGGAAACTAATCAAGGAGAGAAGCAACCTAGAATGAAGGAGAAATTTCCTGACAGTTAGACCAATTAATCAGTGGAACAACTTGCCTCCAGAAGTTGTAAATGCTTCAACACTGGAAGTTTCTAAGAAGAAATTGGATAACCATTTGTCTGAAATAGGGTTTCCTGCCTAAGCAGGGGGTTGGACTAGAAGACCTCCAAGGTCCCTTCCAACTCTGTTATTCTATATATAGGTTTTTGTGTGTTTCATCCAAGAAGCTTCTTCAGCTCTGACTGGATGGTGGGGAATGGAAGGATTTATATTCCTTGCAGACAGTTGGCATATAAATCCTTCCATTTCCCACCATCCAGTCAGAGCTGAAGAAGCTTCTTGGATGAGAAGCAAAATCAAGAAAAGAAAAATCAGAAAGTCCAGTTGCCTCTTGAAAAAGCATCTTTGGTGTTACAAATTTAGGTTTCCGCATGCCAGAGTCCTTTAAATAGCTCTGCACACTGGAGTTGTTATATAAGGATAGTTATTCCTGTAATAGTTGCTATTAGTATTTGCTTAAGTATATTATTCCGGAGGCTTTACAATATTATTAGTTCTGTTTTTTTTCTCAACTCACCTGAGAAGTGAATATGGTTGGGTTTGAAAAATCAATAAATCACTGCAATGTCCCTAAGGAAGAGAAAAAGCAATGATTTCAAATATATGCAGTTCTCTTTCCTACAAAAGTATTGAAAACCATATACACAATTAAAAAGTGTCAAAGCTGCCAGTTGTTAAAACCAAAAAATGCAGCAAAGCAAGACAAGCATGGTGGTGTGTATTCTGGAATTCTTTTGAAATTCTTAATAGTAGATCTATCCTGTGACCAAGTGTAAGTAGGATTAAAAATGGAACAGCCTGACACATTTCAAACTGTTGCCCATCTGATTCTCTCATAGAGATGTGCTGGGAAATGTTTTTCTGATTGTTTTTTCCCCACCACAGCATCCAGCTGGAACTAATCATTTTTTGTTGTAACTAGCTTCTCCTGCCACATGAACTCAGATCCTGTTTTGTTCACTTTTTGGAGAGTTATACTACTGATGGAAACAAATATATGCTGAGTCCCAAATCCTGATTTTCCCCCCAGAAAATTCATTTGTTTTTTCACTTTCATCTAAGCCCAGAATATGTTGATCCCATGGTTCCAGTGTTAAAAAGTAACAAGTATCAAGTTTTACTCTCAATCTTTGAAGCTAGAGAGGGGATGTTAAAACAAAGTGGAATCTTGCTCTGGCTTGTTCAGGGCAGAAAAAGTGATTGAGTGCTAGATCATCCCTTAAGGCATGGAAGCCAGACTCATCTCACACTGTTGTTAGAAAAGGAATAATGATGCATGCTGCCTTGAATTATACAAAATAAAGGTGGGATATTAACATCTGGCCTCCACTAAAATGTTGTTTTTTATATACTATATGTAGGATATGCCTGTAGAAAAAGCAAACTGGATGAAATAATTAGAACTTTTTAACTCCGTGCACACTGAATATAGCATGAAAATTAGACAATGCTGTGAAAAACTAAAGCAAAGTATTTTCTGGGTCTCCCGATGCCACTGTCATTAAGAAGAATCAAAACTGATCCCAAATTATCTTCTCTCCTTAAATATTCTGCCATAAAAAAGCGGAATGTGCATTTCCTTTAAAATGTATAAAAAGCAATTAGATCCTTTAAGGTACTTACCCTATCCAGGAAATGCAAATCATCTTTACTTCCTCCAAAGACTAATACTTCACCTTCTTTGCCAGCACAGGCTGTATGCCATAACCTAGAATGTATTATACTTAGAATGAATGCTTAAATAACTGATTTTGGAGAAGCATTTACTTACATGTTTTAGAGGTTCATATTATATCTACATTATAGGACCTTTCACTTAATATCCAACATATAATATCTATATTGTCTTAAGAGTGATTACTCAATTCTTTAGAATATTTTGAACGTTAGTAGTGAACGAAGAAATTTAAATCTTACTGATATTTTCCTGTTTACTATTAGTGGACTTACTTTCTTAACAAGAAGAACAGGAAGAATTTTAAAAATTAGTAATGCATTTGATTCAATCTTAAAAATGGTTTGCACTGATGAGTGATGGTTTAAATATCAAAACAGCTTATTCTATCTCTATAAAATAGATTATATAATACTTTAAGTACAATTTAAACTTGTTTTATACTATTCATGAAAATGTAAAAAATTCTTTTAATATTCATAAGCCATAATATGAAATTTGGCATGAATATCAAAGTATGAATATTCAAGATGGCATCACTTAGAAACTCAGCTATCTGAAATATTCTATTTTTCCAGTCGTGGCATTAATTTAAGGCAACCCCTAGTCATTATTCATTAGAATTTGTATTTCTTTTTACAAGAAATGAAAGCTTTGAAAATGCTGGACTAGGATCATCTCTTCTTTCTTTACTTTCTTTACTATAATCTTCTTTAACATTAATTGTCTGCCTGCATTAATTGGAGAAAGAAATCATATGGACCAATATTTTTTTCTATCACTATATAGGCTGGCAGTGGGTTAAATAGAAAGGCACTATGTGTGTTAATAACAAGTTGGAAGTGTGATGCGTCTTTCTTTTAAAAAATCAAGGAAACAGGCAAAAACAGAGATGAGATCTATTTGACTAAAAAGACATTTGGGGGCAAAAATGTACCAAAAATCATAGCAACTCTACATAGAATGCAGTTTTCTATGAGTATTACCTGAGCTGTAATAGTTCCATCTTCTTACTTTACTATGAACCATGAACATGATTGGGAACCAAAGTAAATAGGGCATTCTGTTCTCTCATTCCTCCTTTGCATCCTACAAAAGTTGGGTGTTATTTTGCACACACTAGTGCAAAGTAAACAAACTGATGCAGGGCATTGCCTTTGGGTCCCCCCACCCCCGTTTGCTAAACTGCCAGAATTATTGGAGTTTGGTGGCATAGAAATTTGCACTATAAATAAATAGACACAGATATAGACTGTTGAGAATGCAACTCATTTGTATAGGATCACAGCAATAACTGTTAGGACAGCTTCACTGTGTGTGAAGTCATTTTCTAGAAATTAAATTAACAGATGAAACTCATTGGGTAATAAGATTGTGAGATTAGTTCCCTTTTATTTATATACAAAGTATGTGCAAGATTACTGTAAAACTTACTTCATTCATTTATTTCAGCAATTATATACCATTCTCCTTACACTAAACTGTATCCCACCTGTTCTCTTCCTCATACCTGTTGATAGCTCTGCCTCTGTCTTATCTGCATTAGGAAAACTCTGGCCTGGATTGGATCATCGCAGAACACTGGAATGCCTTTCCTGCCTTCACTCTGGGCCTTGACTCCTAGCTTGAAACCTGAGGCTTTTTCTATTGACTGACAGAGTTTATGTCCTCTCACAGCTGCTCTAACTTAGCACCTAGACATTCTAATAAAGCATGTTATTTGCATTATTAATCAACTAAATTAACATCATCTGTTTAAACAAATCCTTGTCAAAAACTACAGTATCTGTTGTAATTCAAATATACCACATTATAACTGAATTGTACACATATCTATCAGGGCTGGCATCTAAACCAGAAAATTGAGATCTGTAGTGCATAATGTACATAATTAGTTTAATAAGGTAAAGAATTACCCCTCAAAAGTCAGATGTTGTAAATCTGATCTTCAGCATACTTATTTGAATAGCAGGATAAGGGGGCAATATTTATCAGCTTATTTGTTGTAATGTCAATGGATAAATTATAGATTAATACTATAAAGTTTTTATATACTGGTTTCCCTTTCCCCAATAAAAATAATATTTTGGTGAATTGTACTGTTACATTCAATATTAAATTATGAAGTTCTGAAGAGAGCTTGCATATCTTCATATTATCAGAGCAAAAATACAAATGTCAATATAATCAATATACTTATCTAAAATCTACAAAATATAAAAGCATTGTAAAGTAATAGAATTCAAACTATAACAATCTTACTATAAAATGAAAATTTTTCAGAGGTCAAAAGGACAAGGTCTCTTATTCATTTTCTGTCTCTGGTAAAGTGTCTCTCTGGTAACCACTCGCTCATCTGAGGTATTGCAGCCCTAATGATCATGTATTTGAACTTAAGAGTACTCAGACTCAAGACCTTTCCCCTTTCATCTACATGAAACCCACCTATATGAAATTCAATATGCAAGATTCATAAATGTTTGATCTATTTTGATTTATTCTAGAGATATTGTAATGTTTCATTCTGTCTTATTTTGTGTTCAAAATTTGTAATTACAAGTGGTCTCTGTTTAATGACACGTGTTCAGCAATTATTAGTGCTGAATGAGTGGTAGTTACAACCAGTCCTTCCACCTATGGCCATTACAGCATAACCATAGTCACATGATTACAATTTACGACCTTCCCTGCCAGCTACTGGTACCAACAACCAAGGCCAATGGAGAAGCTGGCAGGAAGTCACAAGTCTGGGTCACTTGAAGCCCTCACTTAGTGACCTACAGGTTTCTTGCTTAATGACAACAAATGGAACTGCTGGAACTGCCGTTAAGCAGTGCAAACTTTTTGACATATGACCACATTGCTTAAAAATTAGAGTATTCAGTCCCAATTAGCACTACTACCTTAGGACTATCTGTAGTTATTTTTACTCTTATGAGTGACTAGATAGTGACTATGGACATAGAGATATAGCACGGATGTATGATCTTACTTCTGTACTTATGTGTTTCCTTCTCATACGCATATTTTTGAAAAGGTAGGATTAAGTGGCCAATATTTGCTTTCCTAACTTCAGGTACTATGAAGCAATATTTGTTGAAATTCCTGTGCCTCTTTCCTCAAATAAATGCACTAGGAAGGAAACCTGAAAAGCTAAACAAGTATCCTTACAGTTTATGGGTTTTTTTCTGATAATGGCAGCCTTATTCAGGCTTTTGCCCACTAGGATAGAGAAGTGCATGTAAAGGACCATTAGTTCCTGACCTCCACAGGTTGAGTAAAGATGATTTTTCCTGCTCTCAGAGAAGCATCAATCCAGTTAAAAAAACATACACAATTTTATGGAGGTCTTCACTGGCGTTAACGAGCCCCAACTTGAAGCTATTTTGGGGTCACATTATTAAGCATGGAGAAAACAAAAGCTATGGCATGGGATACATTTGAATGAAGATACTGTGGGTGGAACTACAATACGAGACATTTTTACCCTTTTTTTAGGCATAAGGTCTGAACAGAACTATCAAAACAAATTATTTTTAATAACTTTGCTGACAACTATAGGAAATATTTAAGCAGTCAAATCTGGTAAAATGATAAAAACAGAAATTGTACTAAGTAATTTAAGCCATGTTTTTAATTTAATGAATTGAAGCATGTGAATTATAAATTTCAATTGTTACACAATTTTGTTTTTCCCCATTATAATACCATGCAAAATGACTTCTGAGGGCTATAGGACTCTTTGGAATTGTAATAGATATGACAACAGGCTATGACTGGGAAAATGGGAGCCTGGAGAAACTGTGAGTGATGACTAGCAATAGCACTTAGCTAGCTATTAGCTAGCAATAGCACTTAGACTTATATACCGCTTTATAGTGCTTTTACAGCCCTCTCTAAGCGGTTTACAGAGTCAGCATACTGCCCCCAACGATTTGGGTCATTTTACCCACCTCGGAAGGATAGAAGACTGAATCAACCTTGAGCCTGATGAGATTTGAACTGCCAAATTGCATGCAGCCGGCAGTCAGCAGAAATAGCCTGCAGTACTGCATTCTAACCACTGTTCCACTGTGGCAGATGTTCTTTTCTACTTTTATAAGCCAAAATTAGATCCACAAAGGAGAATATTTATAGTTCAGGATTGAAATGAGTCCTTGGTGCTCTCTGAGCTTGATTGTTTTCTTGCAGTGCACTGATGATGTTACCTAGTTTGGGTAATAATGAAACGTCTACAAGAAAACAACCAAGCTTAGAAAGCACCAAGGATACCTCAACATTAGATCAAAATCTATATTTGAATTCTCAAAATTAAACAATTACAAAGTCTTATGGTTTTCAATTTCAGGATATGACTAGCATATTATACCTAGGTCTAGTCTGCGGTAAATATGTAAGTTGTTGCCATTCATTTGTTGCAACATCATAAATCCAACCATCACCTGAAAATAGAGATAAAAAGATTAGTGCTATTGTTTTTATTTAAAAGTGACAAGAAATTATGTAACAAATTGTTTTGTATTGTAGGTGAATGATTTTCAGCATGAAAAACAGGTGCTATTTTGACCAGGACTTAAAAGAGAAGCAGGTACTAGTTTAGTAGGTTTTTACATTGTTCTTTGACTATAGTACCTTTCTTCCTTTTTCCATCACCTAGCTCACCTCAGTTTCAGAAGTAGCTGGAAAGAGTAGCATTGCTTATTTTCCTAAAAAAAGCAATCTACTCTCCTTTAAGTGACCCGAATCTTCATTTCAGAATATGGCAAATGTTTCATGAACATTTGACTTTTCTGCATGGACTATAAGTCATACTGTTTAAATTAATTAAGCAGCTTGGTTTATTACCAGTTTGTCCTCTTGTTTGCTGAAAACCAGTTTGAGATCATTAATGGTACTGTTCAAAATCACGCTGCTAATGGACACTAACTGTGATCCAGGCACTTATGTGTCTGCCTCACCATTACTGTGTAACATTGCAGGGAGCCGCAGTTGCATGATTGCCATTTGCAATCATAAGCAAACTCAATGGAGAAGGTGTTAGGGCAGATCGCAAGCCATGTTCAGGCTCTGTGGGCCCTTCCAGATCTTCTCCTGCCTTCCCATGACTTGCATACAGCCTGGGCCAACCCGCCTCTGGCCTCCCATACAGCCTGCACCAGCTCTTTCCTGCCTTCCTGCAACCCATTCTCCCTACCTGGGATTCTGCTTCTTCCCACTTAAGGACATGTGCATTTTGGGACTACAACAATAATTGTGACTGCCAAGCAATGCAGCCACATGACATGTGCACTTTATAAGTGAATCACTTAGTGGTGGCAATCCCAGTCCCAATTGCCACGGTAACTCAAATACTAGCTATATCTGTATCACATTCTCAACATTTCAGGACAAATGCTACTTACTTAAGGGTACATTGTCTGAACTCAGCCCACCAAATAGGAAAAGTTTCCCATCTGCCACAGGAGTCAACGTGTGCCATGATCTGTCTCTTGGTTTTTCTCCATTTGTAGCAATTCTAAGTAGAAGAGCAATCAAAAGCACAACTGCTTATAAAATTCAAACAAACAAATCCCAAATAATTATTGAATATTACAGCATGGGGGATGGGTGTGAAGAAATATTTCCTAAGGCAGCTTATATGATATAAATTATTTCATTAACTGCTGAAACTGAATTGTATAGATTCAAAACAACTAGGATTCAATCACTCCTTTGAGCTTTCTTCGGTTGACAACTCAACTAAACCAGGAAGCAAGGAGCCATGTTATAATCACCAATTTCTGCAACTTACAAGTAACACACACACACATAAGTTTTTCATTTATTTATATATTTATTTAGGAAATTTATTTGCCACCCATCTCGTATCCAACTAAATCTATATATGATGGTTAATATGAATTGTCAGCCTGACAATCTAATGTATAACTAAAAATAAATCTCTTCATTTCTCTGTAAAAATTCTTAGAAACTTCATCTAAGAAATCCTTGCAGTTTAATAAAATCATAAGATGTGTTTTGTTGACCTATTTTCTTCACTTTTAAATTTTACAATTTAAAATTTAAAAAACTTTTTAAATTAAAGCAGTCTACAACAGCAAAAGGATGGATCATAGCAAAATCAGTCGCTGATATTGTGAGGGAGGAACCTTAACTTTAAGTGCTTTTGCATTTATATTTAAGTTGGTCTTTTATCCTCTGAAAATTTCATCCACATAATATGCAGAAATCCATCTATAAATTATAAATTTGCTTACTATCATAAAAACATTATTATGTGACATTAATAGAAATAGTAGTGATTTATTATCAAAAAGCAAATCCCAAGAAAATGTTCAAAACTAACTTGCATTTAACTAGGGTATTTATATACAACAGAAAAAACGACATTGAAGAAAAAAACTTACTTTCCTGACCAAACCCAGGTGTCTAAATTCAGAGAATGTAAATCATTCATCCTTGTTTGCTATTTAAAAAATACAACATCCATTTTATTTTAAAATAAAATATAGTATCAATTTCAGTTTATAAATTCCTCAGATAAGAAAATTTATCTAACTGTATCAATTGAGATTATGTATATTATGGTCAACAAGAACATGAAGAAAATAAATAGTATTGTTATGTAACTGTTCTCATACTATTTTCATTCTGTTATGTTCATTTGAATTATGTAATTTGATTTTCAACAAAATCAAATTAAACTATTCAACATAAAGTTCCAAGTGACTATTCACACCAACTCAACTAATTCCTACTAGCCTAGAGTGTATGTGTGGTCACATTCCATTTACAGTATTTTTCAGAACACACAGGTAAAGTATTTTAGAATTTCTGGTTTAAGACTGAAGGGCTTCATCTTTTTCTGCTGAAGCCTTTCAAATAAATACTCCTTCCTTTTTTGGTGCATGGTTACTTGCTGCCGTTATCCAGAATGAGCAGCATTAAACGCACTTAGCAGCTGCTGGACAGCTCTACACGTAAAAATATTAGGCTAGATGGACAACAGTCTCATTTAATATAGTGAACATTCTTCTTTCCTATTCTTCAATAAGCCCTTTTAAGTCTTTGATGACTAAATTTTGGAATCAAGTTACAGCCAGAGAAAAAGTGAGGGGGAAAATTCCTCATAGCAATATTTTAACAGTCTCTTTTTACTTCAGAAAGATATATTTTTCCTTTTCTGCATTAAAGCATCCTTCTCATAAAAAAATAAATGGGCACTGAGTACAAACCAAAACCCGTCCTCCAAAAACATAGCCTGTATTTCCTATGACTGCACATGAGTGAGCTGCTCGAGGCTGAGGTGCAATTCCACGCTGCAAGCAAGAGAATAACAGTAATCAGAATATGCCTACAACAAATATGTTGTGTCACCAATGCACCTGGCTATATCTATACACAGAGTTACAACGCTTACTTTAATTTTTGGCTGATACCAAGTTTGAGTACTTGTATCAAAAACATGGACATCATTGTGCCATCCCCAGAATATTTGACCTTCCTAAAAAAAGTAAAAGACATTAGTAGTAGTAGTAATAATAATAATTTAAAAAAACACAATAAAAACACTAATAATAAATCAGCTTCTATTTTTTGCTTGGAATTAAATTTTATCTTACCCAAAATGCATCATGAACATCAAAACAGTCACTTAGCTCATTTTGTTTCCTACAGCCATAACCACCAAAGTAGATTAACCTGAAATAATTAGAATTAAAATTACTAATTAATTTCTCTGCAATAATCCTAAAAATACTATAGTTCTGCCCTTTCATTTTCCACAAGACTTCTCAAATGTCACCTGTAGTAATCTGTTTATTTGCCTTATATGTATTCCCAACTCTACATAAATAAGAAAGACATCCAAAGTATACTACTTTTCTGTCAGCAATGCACTGGCAATATCAAGAGAAAAATGAATTCAATATTCAAAACATTTTACCTTTTAAAAAATCCTAAATATTACAGCCTATTGTTATTTACTTATAATGTAAGTGTTGTTCATAGTAGTATATCCCACTGATAAATGTTATCAAACCATTAAGATACCAGATATTTTTTAATCAGCTATCAATTTCCTCCCCATTTATGAAATCATTTATGGAATTACCTGTCTTTATACACCCAGCAAGCAAGCTTGTCACGTGGTGTAGGAGGCTGACCTTTAAAGTCTGTGATTTGCTTCCATACATAAATTCCATTTTTTGTTCGCAAATTAACATGATAGAGCTTTAAAGAAAATTAAAATATACAATATTTTAATATTATGTTTAATATATAAACATAAGTGCTAATGGAAAAAAGATAGTGAATTGAAAAATCAATATTCCATTACTATTTTAATGAAAAGGATTAAATTCTCTTATTTCCAATATTTAAATAAGCTTTTCTGCTAACAACATTCAGACATTTTCTAATTGTGAAATTGTGATCTGTTTTTGAACTGATGCTCCCTTTCAGGCCAAATTCTAGTAACGAAAATGCTTAGTAGTTCCAGTGAAGTGAAACTAGCTGCAAATTTAATGCCCATGGTTTTCAGAAAAAACATATATTGGAAACTAAATTTTCCTCACTGCATGGACCTACAAAAACAAGTTACTAAACAAGTAATGTTATTGAAACCAGGGTATCCCAAACTAATACATTCTAATTTAAAGTATGAAGACCTGATGGCCATAAAAGGCCTTAAGTTAAAGTCTTAGAATTTTTTATGATGCTTCTAAATATTTTTTTCTTCTGTTCAATCATGTCTGATACTCTTAGATCAGGGGTGTCAAACTGGCAGCCTGAGGGCCGGATGCATCATGTACAGGCCATGCCCACCAGGGGTGGGTTCTAAATGTTTTTACTACCGGTTCTGTGGGCATGGCTTGATGGTCATGTGACAATTATTTAGGATTTAGCAGAGGTACTGGTCTACCAGGCTTTTAACTGCTTGCAGAGCTGTACCGATCTACCCATTTATTTTTTGCAGGGACTTGTCTACTCATGTATTTTTGCAGGCACTGATCTACTCATGTATTTTTGCAGGCACTGGTCTACTCATTTGTTTTCTTTTAACACTGATCAGCTGTAGAGCGGCCCTTTGAAGCCCCGCGGCAAGAGTTTAAACAGGTTTTTTCCCTCTAGCCATGAGCTGGGACTCAGGAGGCAGCAATAGATTGGGGGAGGGCCAAATAAAAGGTAAGAATAACGCGGGGGTCGGTGGGTGGGTGGCGCAGGGGGGCGCAAGTGGGCAGAACCGGTTCAGTGACGTCATATCGTCACCGCTACTGGCTCGGGAGAACCGGGCCGAACCGGGAGGAACCCACCACTGATGCCCACCCCAGCTTCACGAAGGGAAAAAATGTTGCGAAGCTTCATGTGACGGCAACATGATGCTGCAAGTTTGACACCCGTCAAGTCTCTGCAGTTTTCTTCACAAGGTTTTTTGAAAGTGGTTTGCCATTGCCTCCTTCGTAGGGCTGAAAGAGTGACTGGCCCAAGTTTGGTTCTCTCCTAAACATATTTATCAATAAAGTCCCACTGCTATCAAACGGTAGTTCTGTTGGTCATCATTCACCTGGAAGTGATATCAAGATGTAATTAACATTGGTAGTACTTACGTTTAGCATACAAGAATTAACAATGCTAAATATATTCATTCTGTGAGATATGTTATTTTTATTTCCCATACAGCATTTATGTCATATACAAGAAAGATTATACTGTCAAATGAAAAATAAACTATGCCATATGAGGTACTCAAGTACCTAGATATCCCAAAATTATTATCTGTGCTGATTAGTCTTTATCTGTGAAAAATCCCAAATTCAGATCTTATTCTTGACATTTCTTGATCATTATAAATTCTTACCACTATGTATTTTTAAGTTTTAATATAGCTACAACAATGAATCATAAAAACATAAATGTGAAACACAAAAAGGTTAATACATAAAAACATGGAAGAATTATAAATATATAAAAAGATAGTTCAGTTTTAAATAAATTGAACAATATTTTTCACCATTTAAGACATTTCTTATTTTGTTGGGAAAGTTTTTAACAATGAAAGGAATCCAATACCCGATTGCTGTATCCTTTGTCATCAAATCCTCCAAAGATATAGAGCTTCCCATTAATGCAAGCTCCACAGCTTCCAGACATAGATGGAGGTAACTCTCCTTTCATTAGATGCATTGACCTGCAATTCAGGCAATACAGAATATACTTTAACTTTGCTCAGAGTGTATGAGAAACAGATAAAAGAAATAATACTTTTAAGTACTTTGAAATAATATTTTTGCCGAAAAATGTTATCTACCTCAATCTATGTCATTCTCTTCCAGTCATTATACATTAGTACTCCCAAACTTGATGCCTACCAGATATGATCATTACATGTCATTATTTTCAGGCAACATAAGGTATAAGTAAATTGGGGGAATTATTTCATCACAATCAGGTAAATACACTGGAAACAATAGCAACATTCTTTGGCTAGTCCAATACTTTCTGACTCATTCCTAAAGGAGAACAGAACCTTCTAGTTACAATAGCCTCTGAGAAGGAAAAGAATTATCACTGATATCCATTTCCAAATGCATTAAAATCACATAAAAATTAACAGGGCTCTTTTATACAATGTAGGCAATCTAGGATTGGTTTGTCCAGTTAATCAAGTTACCTAAATTTCCACAAAATACTGAACCATAAATTGTACTTGCTGTAACCTAGAACTAGCCAGTCATATTTCAACATATTCTGGCATGGAAATCTAGCCTTAAGACCGTATTTCTTTTTCAAGAAATTAATTAAAAGAACAAGGAAGTAAAAAGCTTATTTAGCTAAAATAATAATTTCAATAAATAAAGTTTCTTATATAAATTATCTTCTGATAAATTAACAGTACAGTAAATAATGTAACTTACCATAATCCACTGTCAATTTCATAAATCCAAAGTTCATCATTTGGTAAATAAACTTCGTTTTCTTCAATAGACTATGCAGAAAAAAACAGTAGTTCTGACATAATTTTTATTTTCAAAAAGCCACATGTATTTCTGAATACTTTCCATTTCAAATTCTAGCTCTATAATAGATAACTTGGCCTGCTGGAGCATTGTTTTAGTAATCATAAAGCACACACATTATTTTCCTTTCATTTACTATCAATTACATGCATAACTCAATGTACCATTCATTAGTCTTTTGTTGGAAAGGAAATTTCAAGTGGCAAATCAGTGAAATCATAGAAAGTGACACTGCAGATCTTAGCACATTTTAAAGGTACTTAGTAGTATACTTATATATAATTTATGTCTGCAAGAATTAAATATATGTTGACAGAAAAGTAGTATATAAAGAATTTGTTGAAAATTATCATAATCTCACTGCAAATATTGCCAATATCCCAGAACTAGGACATTTATCCCATAAATATAAAAAGCTTTGCATTTATGACACCAGTTATCATTAGCGATCCTATATATTTTGCCATTTCCAGAATACCAAAGCCCAATAGTAATGGTAATAGATGTCCTTATTCCAAATTAACTCTAATGAAATAATGCTCATGAAAGCAGTGAAGGAAATCCTTTACTTTGCAATGAATTATTATAATAATAAAAGCAATATATTTAGGGGAATAAATAGTGATTATATTTTCCTTTTCTTGAAGGGCAGGAAAAGACTGGTGATTTGATAGTTTGGTCATGAGTAGCTTGTACAAATGGGGAGAAACACATCCTAGCCATATTGATCATCTCCCTTATCCATAAGCCAGTCACATCTTGGCTGTTAACACCTAAATAACAAATGATAGACCTCAGATCTCCTCCCATCATGCTATATTCTCAATTATTCTAAAAATAATTGAAATTAACTGGACAGGGGGCTAGCTTGCATCGTCTGCTATCCTAAAACAGGAGACCAAGTCAAGGCAGCTCCGACTGACAGTAACAAAGAAAAATGTGATGTCATCAATGATCATAGTGTTCATTTACAAATGGGATTGAGATAAATTGATACTCTCATTTGCTTGGAGATGCACAAATTGTTATGTCTTGACCAGCCAGCCATTTGGCATAAAACTAATCAAGTCAATGGAAGCACTCAGCACTCAGTTGCTTCACTCTTGATACTGATTACATCAGAATGGCTGGGTTCCAATCTAACACTAAGCCAAGCCAAGCCAAGCCAAGCCATAAACCATGACTTTAAACCCATATGAGATCATAAATGGTTAGCCCAAACACAAACTTTTAAGGATTCAGTATACAAGCAGTCCTCGGTTTACCACCATTCCTTTAGCAGCTGTTCAGTTACAATGGCTCTGAAAAAAAAGTGATAACTGGTCCTCAACCATTGCAGCACATCCCCTGGGGGGCAAGGGGGGGCAAAATTTGGGTTGCCGTATCCTGGGATGCATTCTTCCCATCTGGCTTTCCACAAGCAAAATCAATGGGGGAAGCCAAATTCGCTTAGCAAAAGATTGTCAAGTTGGGTGCGACTCCTTACTTCATATCTTACATAACAATGGAAATTCTGGTTCCAATTGTGGTCTGAAGTTGAGGACTATCTGCAACTATCTGGGTGTCTTGAGTGGGAACTCAAGACACCCATAAGGGCCATTATTAACAACTCCTAGGCTTTCAAATCTGCCTTCGCAGACAAGGAAAAGAATAGTGCCACACTTTTAAGACAAAGGCGAGTTTATTATAGCAAACCATCTGACACAACAACAGGTTGTCAAGCTTCTTAAGGCGCCACGAGATTCTGGCGCTCAAATACAATATATAATTCAGCCTCCTGGAGGTGGGGAGAGAGGCGGGCCAGCTGCTGTCTCACGAGGCGCCACCGTCCAATCAGGTAAACAGCTGTCAAACACCCAACCTCCTCCTCCCCCATCCACGGCCAAAAGAGGCGCGTGCCCCTTTTTCTTTCCCGCCCATTTCGCTCTTGAAGGAGGAGCAACAGCGAGCTTTCTCTTTAAAATAACACAGGGGAGGGGGAGGGGGAGGGGAGGAAAAAGGCGAGATAAACCGAACTGCTTCTCTCGCCCCTCCCCCCGCCCGTGGTTTCTTCCATTGCACGGTTAATACGAGACTGCTTTTTTTTTTCTTTCCCACACGTATTTGTCCAACCATTCGGCTTCCCCGTTGACCCTAATTTCCTTACCACATATCCCCCCCACACATAAAGACAATTCCCATCGACCACGGCGCAATGCCCGCTCCGTTCCTCGGCCACGCCGAACTCTTCAGGAGGAGGATCCGCCGCCATCTTAGTGCGGGGTGGATTAGGTGGGAATGAAGTTTGTAAACCCAGTCACCGTCGCCGTGGCAGTCCCCTCAGCAACCGCGTCCGCAGCCGCCGCCCCCTCGTTTAGAACGCCGGACGAGAGCGGTGTGTTGCTGACATCGCCCCCTGCCGTTGGCAGAGAAGAGCGCAAGCACCGCGGAGGCCTCTGCTGCCTGAGCAGAGGGACGTTTTTCTATCTTTCGAAGTGCGCAGCTATTCAATTTACGTAGTTAGTTTTTTTTTTTTTTGGATTTGAACAATAGGCTGAACAAGAACTGGATGTACAATGTATTGGATGCACGATGCATTAGTCCATATAAGAAAGTAAATCGAAGATATTCCCAGCCAAGCTGTGAGCACTGTGCAAATGCATTTGCATTATGTTTTGGATAATAAACGTCAGGTGGCTGGTGAATGCAAAATGTACATTTTCAATTGTGGTAGTCACTCCTAAAACGTGTGTGAACTAATTTTTCCCCTGGCAATCTTCACACCCTCATGGATTATTGTATGATTATGATGGGAGAATTTAAGCATTAGAAGAAATTGAATTGATCCCGTCGTACATTCTCATTTCTGCTCATCCATACAGTACTTTTGAATTAAAAATATATCAGTACCTTGATGCATAAATATACCAAATCAAAACTGCATTACACATTTAATAAAATTTATAATAGCAAAGAAACACATCCATTCCTAAGGTATGTATCAAAATACTAATTAATATAAGACCAAATAGATAAAAATTAGCTAATAAACATTTTGACAACTTTGTCTTGAGGATATGTTGCAGATGAACTTGTTCTTGCAAACATGCTGCCCTAAGTCTTATCTACAAATCTGTCAGTCAAAAGTTATAGTTCCATAAACTTTATGGACAGATACCAAATGCTGATGCCTTTATAAGCCTGTTTACACATGACATCATCACAAGTTGGTAGGGAAAAATCCACAATCACTGATTTGGAAGTTTTGATAGAAGCCTAGACCAGTAGGTTTAGTTATTTGTCAAAACTGCAGTCCAGGTTTTGCAAAAACTCAACAGTATCTGATTGCCAGGCCTGATTGAATTGATCCATGTGATCAGAGACTGGTGCATACTGTAATCAGCTCTTATTTCATCTTGCCTCTTCTTCCAAGAACATCACAGCTCAGCTCCCCACTTCCACCACCTGTTGGTGAAGCTTAAAAAACAGCTGACAGGTACTGGGTAAATTGCAGGGAGAAGCAGAAGAAACCCTGTATTTAAAAGTAGTCCCTCAGCATTACTACCTGTCAGCTCTTGTCAGGCTATTTTAAAAAGGGGGTTCTGAAAGAGGGATAAACTTATTTAATAAACAAAAAAAAGGTCAAGGAGGAATTGCCTGGTAGAGGAGTCTCCCTTTGTCTTGTGCGTGCTCCTCCTTTATGTCACATGTAAATCAGATGAAGAAACTCTTCAAAGCTTCTTCAGCTCTGACAGGATAGTGGGGAATGGAAGGAAGAAGCTTCTTGGATGAGAAACTACGTCTTCAAAGAAAAAAACAAGAAAATCCAATTGCCTCCTGAAAAATGCACCTTTGGGAAGAGAAGTGCAGGATTCTTTTTTGAATCCTCCACAACTTGAATGGTTGGACAGAGAGGAGGGGGGGGGTCAACCTATTGTCCAAAGCCGCTGAAGGCCAGATAAAGAACAATGGATGGAAACTGACCAAGGAGAGATTCAACCTAGAAATAAGGAGAATTTTTCTGACAGTGAGAACAATCCACCCATGGAACAGAAGTTGCCTTCAGAACTTGCAGGAGCTTTATCACTGGAGGTTTTCAAGAGATTGGACTGCCACCTGTCAGAAACTGTAGGTTCTCTTGCTGGGGGTGGGGGTGGGGGGTTGGACTAGATGACCTACAAGGTCTCTGTTAATTAATTTACCATCCCTGAAAGTTTTCAAGAGACTCGACTGCCACCTGTCAGAAACGGTGTAGGTTCTCCTGCTTTGGGGGGGTGGACTAGATGACCTCTAAAGTCCCTTCCAACTCTGTTAATCTGGATCTGGATTCTGCGTTGCCCCATAGTCCTAAAATCCAGCGCCTAGGGTTGGTGCCCTCCAGATACCATCATCAGCCAATAAACTGATTACAATTCACCGGATTGGGGGGGGGAGAAATAATTCTACGGGATAATAAAACCCGTCAATGGTAGCGAGGCTGTCTTTACCGAACGCCGAAGAACGGCGGCGGTAGAGCTGCTATAATCACCAGCTTGGCGGGAGAGCTTTGGGCTGGAGCTCGGATGGGGCGGAGTCGCGTTGTGGCGCGAACCGTTCAAGATGGCTGCGGAGAAGCTGAGAAGTAAAGTGGGCGCTGCTTTCAAAATGCACGGCTTGGTCCTCCGCGCGTGAGTAGTAAAAAAAAAGAAAGAAATTCCCCAAAATCTTTAATCTGAATATCGATAAACACTCTGAATGGCTATTTCTGCGTAAGGAAACTATATAAACAAAACACGATGGCTAAACCAAAATCAAACCGCCAGATTAATGTGTTGACTGAACCAGGCTAATCTGTTAACCCATCATTTTGCTTTGCTGCTTCTTTAACCACTGTGGCTTGTTAACCTTGGTTTACAATATAACGTGTACTAATGCAAGCTATAATTAAACTTGTATGTTGCCTTGACTTCCAATGACCGTGCAGCTCCCAACAGTCAAATTAAAAATTTAAAAATAAAATAGAAACTGGCAAGCGCAACAGACCAGATGGAATGAAAACCTGCTCAGAAGGTACTATTTTTAGTTAAAGGAATACAGCAGTCACATTTTATATAAGTAGGTAGTGTTTTCCAAACTGGACAACTTTCAGATGTATGGACTTCAACTCCCAAAATTCTCTATCCACTTAAAGTCATGTTTTGAGAAACTGACAGGTACAGTAGTTTATTTGCACTTAATAGACTTATTCTAAGTAATGCATTTAATTGCATCTCAAGATGTTGCTAAGTGTAAGTTCCTTTTTGCATACCTCAGTTGCATGTATAATAAAAAATAAGCCACTTAATAGTGGACACGAATCACTTAAATACAATATAGCATAGCATAGTGGATTGAACCCTGCACAAATAATAAGTTTGTTGTGTGATCTTTGAAAATTGGGTCCACTGAGTTAATCATAGTTCAGTAAAAAATTGGTAAGCATGTTTTGTAAACACAACCATAAGAATTTTGTAATAAAGATATTTAGAAGTTCAAGATTTAATTTTCCAAATATATCTTACCTTGTTTGCCATAGTAAAGTTTGGTTATATGCATAACATATTTACCCAGCGTTAATTTAACTGGCTCACAAAGATCAGTTGCCCAGACTCACATGACACATTGACTATAAAGTAACCCGTTTTACCTAATACCTCATGTCAAGTTAAATTATGATGGCAACTAGTGTTTAGCATGTTATACAAATAAGGTAATCCTCGATTCATTTAGTAACTGTTCAAAGTTACAACAGCACTGAAAAAAGTGACAATTGACTTATTTTTCTCAAGACCATTGCAGCATCGCTGTGGTCACATGATCAAAATGCAGATGCTTGGCAACTGGTTCATATTTATGACAGTTGTATATCCCAGGGACATGTGTTCACCATTTGCGACCTTCTGACAAGCAAAGTCAGTGGGGAAGCCAGATTCATTTAACAACCATGTTACTAACTTAACTGTAATAATTCACTTAACTGTGGCAAGAAAACTTGTAAAATGGGGCAACTTTCACTTAACTGTCATCTAGCAACATAATTTTTGGGCTCAATTGTGGTAAGTTGATGACTATCTGTACAGCATCTGTATGTTGAACCATAACCAACCCCTGTCCATGGACCAGTACTGGGCGCGACATGCCAGAAACCAAGTTGTGCAAACAAGTAAAGCCCCATCCGCAGGATGCAGTAGCACACAAAACCATGCCCCCTCCAGTCCGTGGAAAAACCTCATCATGGGATTGGTCCCTGGTGCCCAAAAAGTTGGCCACTGAGTTAAACTACAATCTTGATTGACGTTGGCAGTAAAGTTAATAGCTGACTATGTGGTTGGAGCTGTGATGGGAATTGTAACGGAAAAAGTGCAGAACACAAATGGAGAAAAACAAAACACAAATATGCTGTTATTGATAGGTAATGTATTTTTGAATATAGTAACTATTTTCCAGTTCTTCCTTTTTTAAAACTTCAAAACAGACCTCAGTAAACCAAACAGACCTGCACTTTAGAAAATGCCGCTTCAAAAACTAAATGTTTCATATCATAAGTGCCTGTGACTTAGGTACTGTGGCCTTCTAGGTATATGATACCTTCTTAAATCAAAGAAGTTTATACTTTCTGCATGAAAGCCAATGATACATAATAATCATACATGAAAATTGCCATACATGAAGAAAATGTCTACAACATAGAACTAAATCCTATTGGATACAAGGATTTGTATACTTGCAAAGCATTGTATGGAATGCATTTCTTTGTAAACCAGTTTGGTCTAGCAGTTAAGACCATGCTAGAAGAAAGCAGAGGCTGTGAGTTCTAGTCCCACCTTAGCCATGAAAGCCAACTGGATGACCTTGGGCCAGTCACTCTCAGCCCAACTCACCTCAGAGAGTTGTTACTGTGGGGAAAATAGGAGAAAGGTATGTTGGATATATTTGCCACCTGAGTTATTTGTAAAAATAATAAAGGTGGGGATACAATTAAATAAACACAGATTTGAAATCAGAAAGCATTGGACAGCTCTTACCTAGACAATGATGCTAACTTAGCTTTAATGATCCTGTTATAATTGCAGCTTGACAAATAATTACTCTTCAACATATTAATGGAAAGTTGAGTGAAATAAAACACTGTCCTTAGCTAAATGCTCCCACATTTATCTTTGAGAAATTGAAACAACTTCTTTAGGTCATTATCTATTCTCTGAACTGCAGCTACTATCAAAGCTTTGTGCAAATTGATAGTCATGATTAGTATTCCATCAGTGAATTGATCTGACCACTGCAGCATATTATTCATATTTACTGTAGGGAATATTAAGCTGTAACTATCTAGGAAAGACACCAAGTTTATCTGAATGGCTAGAAAAATACTCCAGATGATTGAACTGGAAAAGTTTCATATTAATATTTTACTTTTTTATAAGTGTATATCAGATGTTTTGGAGGAAGTAATCTGAATATTTATTACTAATCATCAGGGAGGCTACAAAGTATCTCACAGAAGCTCTTCAAGCAACTAATGAAGTGGAACTAGAAGACATGATAGAAAATATAATTGATGCTGTTGAAAAACAGTCTTGTAAGTAAATTTTCAGTTTTCTTAATGTTTGAAAAATAATAAAAAAATTGTCTTAATTATTGGAAGTAGCACTGTAGAACTGTGGTGTTCATCATAATGTGTGGTATATTGTGTGACAAGCTGCTGGCTTGTCTGTCCTACATAGGGGCTGTTACAGTCTTTATACTATATATTGCAGATGACTCCTGGTTTTTTCCCCCCTTGGGGCTATTGCATCTTTTGGTTTATTTAAGATGTTCTGGAAGATTTTATATGGTTTGTGTGCATACCTGAGCACCAACAAGCAATATGATGAAAACTCCTTAATCTGACAATTCAGTCACAATGTCAACTGAGAAACTGAACATTCTAGACCAGGCCAAATCCAGAAATGTTAGGGATTTCCTGGAAGCTTGACATGAAAACAATTCAGTCATCAATAGGCACATAGAAACAAGCTATAGTTACACAACATTTAAAAGAGGCAATAAAAACTAAGAAGGAAACAAAAAGACCAGATACTCTTGAGCAGCCAGATAAATCAAAGACAAGGCAACCAGGCAAACAATCAAGCAGAATAGAGTTTTATTTTATTTACTTATAAAACTTGTATGCCGCCCATCACTTAGAGGGGACTCTGGGCGGCTTATAATTATAAAAACACAAAACCTTAAAACAAGTATTAGTACTAAAATTGTTTCAAAGTTGACAAGACGGGAAAGAAGGGAGCAACATCACCCAGGAAGAAGATGGGGTCTTAGTATGTTAGTCACCTCCAGAATGACATGCCTCCATTGGGGCCCCAGACCAGTTGGCAGAGCCAAATCTCAGCTTTCCATCCTCGGTAAAATGGGGACCCAGATTGTTGGGGGCAATATGCTGACACTGTAAACCGCTTAAAGAGGGCTATAAAGCACTGTGAAGTGGTATATAAGTGTTATTGCTAACTTTATTTTGAGCATTGGAGGTCATGCATTGTAAATGCATGCAATTCTACCTATGGTATCATTTACTCTGAAGAGATTTAATACCATTTCAAATTATTTTTTCTGTCTAATTGCATAGACTACCAGTTCAATATTTTGGAATTTTCTTTTCAGTGTCATGCAACATGATTGAAAGGTCCATGGTGGAAGCAGCAGTCTTGGAGTGTAGCAGATCAATAGATGAAACAATGTACGTTAGCCTCCTTAATTTTAAAACATACCAGGATTTTTTTTTGCAGTCACATTATTAATTGTCCTGTGTCTGTCTTCCCCTATTGATACTTGGATTTAAAACTCATTAACATTCAGTTTTTTCTCTGATGAATAGACCTCCTAGAGAGTTTTAACATTAAAATGTTTCTAATATTAATATGTTATGTCTAGAAGCATTATGGCTTAAACCAGGGAGTATAGATAATAGTATTTTAAATGGAAATTGTTTTAGAAGAATCTGTATAACTTTTTGAATGCAAATGTGCTTTTTTGTACTACAAATGATCTTGTTTGCTCAGGGACTTTACAATAGACGTATGGTGCTATGTTACATATTGTTTTAAATATTTTTAAGATGCTACAAAGAGTTGGAGTCACTTCCTGAACTGGCAAAAGGACCAAACAAATTATTCTTTAATTTACAAAGGAGCTATATAAACACTTTAAAATAGTTGAAATAGTATCTAGTTAGAATAGAAAGCAAAATAATTTATTTATAAATGTAAAAACAGATTATGGTAGAATTTTTCAAAGGATGCATTTTTTTTATTGCAGAGAACATATTTTCAACATTATTGGAGCTTTTGATATTCCACGATATATTTATAATTCTGAACGAAAGAAGTTTCTCCCGTAAGTTTTTATTATATAATTGTTAAATAGTTTAAATTTCAGCTACTTTCACATTTTAAAGTTATGTAAAATTGATTTCCTATTCCTTTATAAGAAACAGTTTTAAACAGTGTTTTGTTTCCTTTCAAAAATACATTTTTTTACCCAAGTCTATATTCATTTCAGCCTTTCTATGACCGACCACTCTGCACCTAATTTATTTGGCTCTGCCAGGGATAAAGCAGAATTGTTTCGTGAACGTTATATCATTTTGCAACAGGTAGGAAAAATGGAAAGAAGTTTTAAGTTCACTTAGTGCTTAATCATAACACAAATGGTTTTTTGAGAAAACATGTATACTATGAAACTGTTCAGTTTGAGAGAATGAGTCACCAAGAATCTAGCTTACTTCAAGGGAGACTTTTATTCTGGTATTTATAAATTATTACGGTCCTAAATATCCTTGCTAGGAGCTAAGTCTTAGATGCTTCTTATGAATATAGAAGCTTCTTATGAAGCTTATAAGATGCTTCTTATGAATATAAATCAATTTCTAGGTAGGAGTTCATTGGTTAGTCTGTTACTGAGTTCTAGAGAGTTGCTGTACTATTCCACAATCATTCGGGTTTCTTCTGTAGGGGTGGGATAGTCACAGTAGGGCTTATTCAACAGTCTTTCTCTGCTGCCCTTTATGTTTGAAGTTCGATGAAGTCTAAAAGCCATAAAATTACTTTTTCTGAATATTATTGTTGAATAAGAATTTGAGAGTAGTCCTGCCTGAAAAAAATTGCTGGAATCATAATTTCATGTTGCTTTTCTTTTTAATTGACTCATATTTATTTTGTGCAGCGAACCCACAGGCATGAATTATTCACACCATCTGCTATTGGCACACAAACAGATGAAAGCAAAAGTAAATTTCAGGTAAAATCAAAATGCTAATGACACATACAACTAAATTGACCTCAATCCTTCGAGTAATCTTCCCTGCAAGATGTCTTGGACTGTATTTCCCATAAATTTAAGCCAGTGTGGGAGTGATTGGTGAGTGAATTCAACCCTTCGGGAGGGCCTTTGATTGGAGGGTTAGGATTGGTGGGTTAAGGTTGGAGAAAGCTGCTTTTGAATTTTGGGGGATGTTTTATTGTACCTGAGAAGTTCTACTGAAGACTTTGAAATAGATGGACAATCTTTTGATGCTTGTGGGCCACACATCATTGGGGAGTAGCTGAGGACTAGATAGGAATTGGGACCACAAGTGGTTGGGGCTATTCTTGAAATAATCTATTTTAATTGTATTTCACCTAAAAATGGCAGGTTTTGCTTCCAGTTTTTGGGAATCATGGGGGAGAGGGTTGGTTTCCAAGGGCCACAAAAAAGTCTTAGAGGTCACATGTAAGCTACCTCTAATGTAGTTCTTACTAATCTGGTATCTCTTGATTCCAGCTCAAAACTGTAGAAACTCTTTTGGGCAGCTCTGCCAAAATGGGAGAAGTGATTGTTCTTGGCATGATCACCCAGCTTAAGGAGGTAAGTTCTGTGGTAGCAGTGATCTGCGGTGCTATATTCTAATGGTAACACATAGTATTTATGTTCAGTTGGCTACGAAAGAGAAGAACATTATTTCTAAATATTAACACTATTTGTTTGGTTTTTTGTTTCCCACCTTTATGATTTTTACAAATAATTCAAGGCGGCAAACATCTGGTGCCTTATCCACTAGACCAAACTGACAAAAATAATTATTGTTAAATAAATGTTGGGAAAAGGTAGGAATATGGTCTTAGCTAATGAGCAATTACTAAAACGGAGTTTTAATGGTTTTTTTCCTCCCAATCCTTTCAAGGGAAAGTTTTTCTTGGAAGATCCTACTGGAGTTGTGCTATTAGACCTTAGTAAAGCAATATCCTTTATCTATATATATACAATATGGACAGGAGCTTTATCTTTTATTTAAATGAAATTAGCATATTTTGCAATGTGGCAGTTTAAGATTTTCATCTAATTATGGTAGATGTTAAATGATAAGTTACGATTTACGGTGATAAGGGTTCTATTTTTAATATTACATTGGGATAGATAGCAATTTATTTTTGTGCAACCTTAATTTTTGCCTATCAATTTTGTGCTATTGTGCAATTAATTTATTACAAATGGTTCTTTCAGGCTTGGTTTACTTAAATATTTCTTTATCTAATAAATATTACCCTTAACTATTAATACCAGTTCCACAGTGGTTTATATACAGAGTCATGTTTTGTTTTAACAGAAGGTAAGATTTCTGTAATGGATTATATATATATATAAAATCATGTTCTAGTTTAATAAAAAAAAATGAAATAAAACAGATTGTGTATAATCAGTTCTGCTAATTTAATTATATTACTTCAGTAAGGTCTGATTTGGGATACAGCATGTTTCTGGGAATCTGATTTATAATTTTGTTCAACTCATGTACAATTATCCTTATTCCTGTCACACATAAATCACATACAGTACAAGATAACCATAATGATAGGTTTCAGATGCTGCATTAAACCATAATGTGAAGTATGTGGTTTGGCTTAGTAATTCTAGCCATTTATTTTATAAATCATTTTTATGATTTAGTGCACTGAATCATGGCTTAGTTAACAATAATTAAACAAGCCATAGCTTAACTTAACCAGTCAAGTATATTCTAAGTGGTACTGTGGAGTATAAATCTGACAGTAAGAAGATTTTGTGCTAATTTTATATTTGAAGTTCTTGTTCATGCTTTAAATTTACTGTTGTTTTTTTTACTGGAAAAGAGGATTGAATAAAAAAGGCTGAAAATGGTTGTTTTTCTACTCAGTGGAGTTTTATGTAACTGGTTCAAGAAGACACTTGCTGTACTGTATTACATTTCCTTTGTGAGGAAAATGGCAAATCTAATACGATAGCAACATTAAAATATTCCAAGAATATAAACGTTTTGTGAGCCATTTTTAAATTTCTTTTCATTTTTTTCCTTTTTAACGACCTCATAATCCCTTAATTCAGCATAGAATTGGAGCGACTCAATTGCTAAACCTTCCAAGTGGAAGGCAAGCATCTTCACCACTAGGCCACCACGCTGCTCTTCCATTTCTTTTTTAATAATACTTATATATTCTGGCTATATAATTTTTGGAAAAAAATGCCCTGATACTTAATTTGTAACATATACAAAATGTTAATTTTGTAAAAAATAAAATAAATCCGGTGGGAGATAACTCACTGAAAGCAGACTGGTCATACTGATCTTACTTTATTTTCTGATGTTGGTTGTTTTCCCCACTGACCAGTTCACTTATTATGCTTAGTTATGCTTAGGATACTGCTCACAAACTATTTTCTGTGGTTTGCAAAATTCAGGGTCCCCGAAACCTTTTTCTTGGTTATGCAAATTCAAATGAGTATTTTAAAATGTATCCATTGTAATTTTTAATACAGATATAGCCCACCTAAACCAATGCTCTTTGGAGTCCTCAAATTGTTTCTAAGAATGTAAAGGGGTCCTGAGACCAAAATGTTTGAGAACCACTGCCAGTCATGACTGTACAGTCTGGATTCTAGTAAGCTGGAAACAATATTGTGCATTTGGTTACAAAAATCATTTTGCAAATTACAGGGAACTGTTTATAGGTAATATTGGTTTGCTAGTTCACAAGGCTTTAAAAGAATATATTCACTACTTAATCATTTAATGGATAAGTATGGTATGTGAATGTTCCTATTAATCACTATATTTCTACCATGAAACAAAAACAATGTATTTTTGATGAGTTTTCAACTGAAGGAACATTTGACTGGTTTTGAGTAACTGCTTTCAAAATATTCTGATTACATTTGAGTCTCAAAAAAATGTGAGATTTAGATTGAAACTGTGGTTATAGGTATCATTTCTCGTTTTGAAATGATGACAAACATACCAGGGGTTTTGCTTACTTTATTCCACAGGTTGGTACGAAGATGAAGTATTTCATGTCACTGCTTTTGGATTTCCACCTACAGAGCCTTCTGCTACTACTAGGTATTTTTCTTATTTCCAATAACCTCAGGAGGGATGATCTGTGCTTATGGAAGAAAAAAATCAGCAGCTATGGACATGAAAATGGAATAATTGTGCGGTAAAATACCCGAAGGTTTACAAAAATACTTACAAAAGAAACTTTAAGGAGGAAGTGATCTTATAAAAAGAAAGTCCCATAATTTTCAGCAGGATAGAATACTGATTGAGAATTTAAAAAAACCGTATGAGTTAAAGGGGGAATGGATTACAATATGCTATATAGAAAAAGAGAGAAATAGAAACAGATAAGGTATTCAGTAGAAAGTTTATTGGATTGGCATGCTATATTGAGTAGACGTTTCTTGATCAGAACTGAAGAAACGTCTTGGATGAGAAGTGAAACATCTTCAAGGAAAAACAAAGTCCATTTGCTTTTTGAAAAAGCACCTTTGGGATTATTTTTAAAATGTTTCCACATCTCAAAACTGAGAGTTGCCCATAGTCACCATTTAGGAAACCTGAGATTGTAATATCATTAAAATTGGATATGAATAATTGTACCCTATTATACCCCCTAAAAATAAGCTTGCAGCGAAAAGGAATGTTCCTGCTTTTTAATTTTTTAACTCTATTAGAGCAGATTATAATGCAAATAGAGTATGTTGCCCTTTTTTCAAGTTGGACATTTTATTTATTTTTATTTTATTTATTAAATTTATTTGCCACCCATCTCGCCACAAGGCGACTCTTGTGGCAGCAGTTGTCTTATGACAGATTGTAATGTGGTTCATATTGAATAGCGCAAGTTTGAACTGGATTGAAAGAGCCTGGCAACTTTATTACTTCAGATTTGACAAAGTTTAAAACTATTTTTAAGCAGTAAGATAGGGAGGTGAGTAAGACAACTCTGTCCAGTTTTTATTACTATAAACCCTAATGTAATCCATATAACTAAGCTCAAAATAGTGTAAAACAGACCTCAGTTATTAACACTACAAATCAAGATAGGACTAATTTTCTAAATATTTTTTCCACTAAATAGTTTAGGCCAATCTTTTAAAACATCCTTTTAGGTTAAGTCAAATAATCTGGCTATGTTTATACAATAAAGAGCCATGGTTCATTAACAAGACAGTAAATTGATTTAAATAAAACACTAAGAATTATTTACAAAGCATAATGGTTTGGATCATCCATATACTAAACAAAAACCAAATATTTGTTTAACATGATGGGTAAACTCATGACACTTTATTTTATTGATAATTTCCATTCCATTTTCCACATGAATATACAGCCAAGGCAGTGTTCAGAAAGTGCATGTAGAAGTTTCTTTTCATTGTAAGCTTACCCTTTTCAGTGAAAGTGAAAACATAAAGTTTTGTATGTGAAATAAAAGCCAAACTTTGGCAAAGAGAATAATTTTTGATTTGGTTATTATTCTTAACAGTGGGTTCCATGATTTGGGAATACAGGTGATTAAAAAGAATATTTAAATTTTAGAAACTTTGTATAATTAAGTGAAGGTGAATGTGAGAGTTGAGGTTTATTTTTAATGTGTAATATACAGGTAGTCCTCAACTTACAACAGTTTGTTTAGTGACCAAGGTTACAATGGCATTGGAAAAAAAATGACTTAATACCATTTTTCACATTTATAATCATGGTGACGTGATCAAAATTGTTTAGCTACTGACTCATATTTATGATGGTAAAAATGTCCAAGGGTCAAGGGATCAACGCTTACGACCTGACAAGCAATGTCATTTGGGAAGCCAGATTCACTTAACAACCGTGTTACTAACTTAACAGCTACAGTGATTCACTTAATAACTTTGGCAAGAAAGGTTGTAAAAGGGGGCAAAACTCACATAACAACTGTCTTGCTTAGCAACAGAAATGCTGGGCTCAATTATGGCCATAATTCGAGGATTACCTTTACTTGCTTCATGATTCATGAAGTATGAGCTTCAGTACAGCCTGTAAATATTTGTTTATGCTGCAGGGCATATTATGGCAACATTAACTTTTTTGGAGGGCCTTCTTCAACCTCTGTAAAATCTTCTGCAAAACTGAAACAAATGGAGGAAGAAAATGAGGATGCCATGTTCGTGTTCCTTTCAGATGTTTGGCTGGACCAAGCAGAAGTTTTAGAAAATCTCCGCATTATGTTTTCAGGTAATCCTGTTGCTCCACATATATGTACTGGATTTATGCAAGGAAAGGCCAAAGTATTCCAAGCTGTTCATTTATGCAATGAAGCAAATTAAGAAGTTACTCAAGTTTATAGTATAGAATGTTGATCTTTCAATGATATCCGTTGGTAGTAGAATCAGGCAAGGATTTTTATCTTGCAGAGCAGATCATCACATAATACATTTATAGAACTTGCTCCACGATATGGTTAGCATGCCACACATTTTGATTGTAACTGATAATTATCTCAGAATATTTAATTACCACGACTGCCCAGTTATTGTTGGTTTTTTTTACTTTTTCAGCCTTGTGCTGCAACTCTAAAGCTGTGGAAAATGCTTTGCTCCTATCTCTAGCTTCAGGTTTGGAAGTGGGTTAGGATGGCTGCCTTTTGGACATTTGAGGTTTCCAAGAAAGGAGACATTCCTTCTGTAATTAGGCAACACTTAGGAATGCACACAAATTATGGGTTTACCCCAAGCTTCACAATTAATCACAGTTCATTTTCCATTTGTGAACTGACAGCCTTTTTTACATAGTTCTCAAAGAAAATTAGTTCACAAAGCAAGGAGCCATATTAACAGCTATTAAATATGGTGGTTAAGTAGAAACCTACTACTAGAAGATAACACCGAGACATCACAGGGAAGGGAGGATTGATGTATTAAATATTTGTCTTAAATTTTTTTTAAAAAAATATTGTTTTAAAAAAAGTAGAACTCTACTGTACAGAGGTAATGAACTATTAAAAAACAATTGCCTGGAGGCAAAAGCAGTAAAGAGTTATTGTCAATATGCTTTAATGTTTTCTAAAAATGCTGGTTAGGGTTAGGGACTTGTGATACAGCAGAACTCTTACTACCTAAGGTAGTTAGCTTGAAAAGTTTAATAAACGTTTTGCATAAGTAAAAAAAATATTTCAGTCTCAAGAATTATGTATTTTGTTGCCTTTCCTTAGGAAGTCTTAATTTATCCAGGTTAATACAAGTTTCCTGGTTTTCTAGCTCAAGGCTTATAGAACAAACTGATCTCAGATGCAAGGGTGAATGAGATGAAATGTCAGGCATAAATATATTTACAATCAGAATAATATTAAATATTGTTTTGATATGTGAGATTGATGCAAGTTTTGATTTGTCCTTAGTGATGTATTATATTCTCAATGGAGAAGAGCTTTCCTACAAACCAAATAGAAATAGTCCTTGTTTCTCCATCCAGGTTATTCGGCCATGCCTCCAACTTGTTTTTTTTTCTGTGGGAATTATTCTTCTACTCCATATGGAAAAAATCAAATTCAGTCACTAAAAGGTACTTGGAATCCATCACCTTCCTGGTTTTTTTAAATAAATAAAATATTATTTTGTATTTTATATGTCAGTTAAATATTGATTTTCAAGACAATAATGCTTATTCTCTATAAAAATATTATTTGTATTTGCCTTTTGAACCCCATCGGGCTTTTTATTTTTCTGGTTTTGTTTTCTAATTCTGAAATGAAGGTTGACAAGAGGGAACGAAAATAACTACAGTACTTTTTTATGTCTTTAGATTCTTTGAAAGCCCTAGCAGATATAATATGTGAATACCCCAGTATCCATGAAAGGTATGTTCCATATGATTTGCTTGGTGAAATATCTTTATAGAACAGGTTCCTTACATTAATCACATAGAAATCATCCCCATTTCGAAATTTATTTCAGCTGTAAAAAAAAAGACACTTAAACTGAGCTTAATATATTTTGTAAATTAGCTAAAAATTCTACTCAAACAATTCTACTGAATATTGTGTTAGCTGGGAACTGAAGCTACAAAATCCAGAGGTATTGTGACTATTTATGTGTCAGACTTGGAGGCCACAAGAGCACATTGTGGGTAGCAAATGATACAAATATGTGTGACATCATACAAGGGTCCTAACCTATGTACTTGGAATGGATTCGTGACATCTAGATGCATGTCAACATTTTGGTGTCATAATTTGTTGTAGATGCTGCTAGAAGCTGCATTCAGTTTAACTCTTTACTTTATTTTGGAAGGGCTGGTTCTACAGATGAGAACTCCCAGGAGAATTGCCTAGTTCAAGCCATATATTACTTGCCCCAGCTTCTTAAACCCTAATTATCGTTAATAACATTATACTAAATTTTAATGAACATTTCATTTTATACCCACCAGTAATATTAAATCAAATGTATTCATTCATTATTTGTAGAAGTCGATTTGTATTTGTTCCTGGATCTGAAGACCCTGGTCCAGGCTCCATTTTACCAAGGTACATCTTTGACCTAATATCTATAACAAGATTATGTTATTAAAGGATGCTTTGAGAATCTGTAGTGTTTTTCATTCGTATGTATGTATGTATGTATGTATGTACATACACATATACTTTTTTTAGGCCACCACTTACTGAAAACATTACTGAAGAATTCAGACAACAGGTGCCATTTTCAGTTTTCACAACAAATCCTTGCAGGTATGTGTCCTTCATATGGCCATTTAATAATAATGGATTTCTGCACTGGGCACAGCATTGGAATAAATGGTCACCAAAGTGTTCCTATTTTATTTATTTATTAAAACATTGGTATTCCATGATAACTGACGTTTTACTCTACAGCAACCTTTGCTATGAAGTAAAATTGTCTTCTGACCTTCCAGAGGACCACTGGAAGCAATCTGGTGATCTATCACCAGAAAGGTCGGGTTACAATTATTTCATCCCAATTAGAGGGTAAGAGGCCTTTGAAAGCCAAATGTTTTTGATCCTCAGCCTTATGTTATCCCTAACCTATTAATAAGAGCCCCCAAACACTTCTTAGTGGGAATTTGAGCTATGTTTGTTGCCAAATATTGATTTCAAGAAATCCCCCTTCCACTTCCATACCCTCCCCCTCCCAAACCACAAAAAATGAGCTGAAACTGCTACTTGAGGGTACATTAGGTAATTTAGGAGTTCAACAATGTAATCTTGAAGTATTTGTTAGGTTGCAGGTACATAGAGACCACTTATCTCTATTACTTAGCAACAAATCTATACAAAAATTTGGGACAGAGCTGCTGGCTTATTTGGCTTAATAGTAAATTCTCTTTGGGTTATTGGTGATCCCTCAGAAGAGATAAAAGTTGCATTTGTTACTTTCAGAGTCCAGTACTGTACACAGGAAATAATAATCTTTCGGGAAGACTTGGTAAACAAGATGTGCCGTAACTGTGTCCGTTTCCCTAACAGTAGTTTGGATATTCCTAATCATGTAAGATCAAAAAAGCATTCAATATTTTGAATTAAAGTTTGGGTTGAGGGGTTTTAATTGGCTAAGAAATTAAAGGAAGTATAGGAGGAAGGTATTTCCCTTGCTTGAAATTCTTATTGATTTAGTTATGGTTTAGGCAGATAACCAAACAAGTTTACAAAGATTTTGTGCAGGAAATAATGCAAAGAAAATGAGAGGCAGAATGGAAAGGGTAACTTAGTGGAATAACTATATTAAAAGATAATATGGATTAAGGTAACTAAAATGGAGAATAATTTTCCCAGCAAAGAATGGTTCATTGAAATATTCTGCAGCTATTCACCAGCTCTGCATGGTGATCACTCTGCTTTATATGGTGTAATTTTAAGGGAATCTCACAATATTGCTCAGAATAGTGTTCTCACATTCCTTCAAAACTGAGGGAATTGAAACAAATCTTAGATCTGGTTCCACAATCTGGTAAACCAATCAGGTCTGTTAACAAACATATTTTACTGATCAACAAACAGGACAAAATCAATTTTGAAATCTGTAGTTATTTATTTGCAATAATTCATGCTGTGCTGAGGGGTTCTATTTTATTATATGAAGTTTACCTTCATATGTAATTTAATAGCACTGTTTTTCATCTTTCAGTTTGTAAAAACTATTTTATCACAAGGACATCTGACTCCACTGCCTCTTAATGTCAGCCCTGTCTATTGGGCGTATGACTACACCTTGAGAACCTATCCTTTGCCAGATCTAATTGTTTTTGCTGACAAATATGACCCATTCACTGTAACCAACACCGATTGCCTTTGTATAAATCCGGTAAGACCTTGCTTATATTTTTCCATCCTCAATGATGAAAACATGTTTCTAACAAGCAAAATATATTAGAAATAACAAAGCTGCTCATATCCCAGACTTACAAATCCTCCAGATAGTATTTGTTGTGGACTTTTGTTGTTGTTGCTCATAATAGATATTATCTGCAGCATTATGAAGCATAGTAGTATTTTCTATCATTAAAAATAATCTTTCTGTCAGAGCATCCATCTTACTTTCAAATGTTTTAAGATAGGCTAAAAGTATTTCTTGTTGACAGAAAATAAAAGAAAAAAATATATTTGTAATGACTATTTATGTCAGATTAATTTTCACTAATAAAGAGTTACCGCATGATGTATTTGAAATTATATTTAGAGATGTTAGGTATGTATTTTAAAATTATGCCTAAAGAAAAGACGTATATTCAAGAAGGTGACATGGATGAAAATTTTTCCTATGATGTTTTTCTTAAATACCAGGGATCTTTTCCAAGAAGCGGCTTTTCATTCAAAGTATTCTACCCCTCTAGCAAAACTGTTGAAGACAGGTAAGGTCACTTTTTAAAGAAAAATTACTGAGTATACAAGAACATCTAATTTACTGTTCTTCATGCTGTCTGATAAAAACAGATAATACCTTGATGGTTGTAGAATTATTGAATAAACATAGCTTGACAAAATAAATTATCACCATTTTTATTTTGTATCTCCAGCACTATTAATTATATAAAATAAATGTGCTTTTTATATAGGTATAATATGGAATTAATAAGAATGTAGAGGTAAAAGCTATTAAGAACAGTAACATGAAGGAGTTGTTATTGTGCTGAAGGGCACAGCTCTGACAAGGATAAGGTAGTGAGACATCTTTTGCTGGCTCTCCTTTCAGACTGCATGGTGCCTGCGCTCAGTAGTAAAGGTAGCCTGTCTTCAGTTTATATTTGAAAATGCTATAAATAAATGCAGATTTGATAATATGGAAACAGTTACTGTTAATGAAATGATACTGGAGCAATATGTAACAGTGGCTCATGTTACCTAGGTGGGTAAAATGTAGAAACCTTTTCCAAATATGTCTTGCAGGCTATTAACTATAATTGACATGACTGAAGAGCTAATGTACACCATATTGGGACTTAATTTCTTAACAACACTGTTCCATAATGATACCAAGCTGAACATATTTGGGAGGGTTCCCAGTGGATCTGGAATTCTGCTAGGGCAAAATGATTCATGTATTCATAATTGTATTGGTGTAAATTATTGCCTGATTGATTTTCAAGCTCATTATAACCCCTGAAGAACTGGATGGCCATTTTTAGGCCTTTGAGTTGGCTTCTGCAACGTAAGCATCTTGAGCTATTTGTACCCTAATGTAATAGAATAGGGAGGCAAATGATCTATTGACGTCAATCCTAAAAGTCCTAAATCAAATTACAAAACTATCTCAATAGAGAAATATTTGGATTGAAACTTAAAAAACAGAATTCTCATTGTGAGCACTAATAAGTATGTTCAGCCTGTTTCTGAATTTGATAATGGTACAGTATTTCTCTATTAAATACATCCATAGAATGTCAGCTGATAAACAAGGTTAATGGTGTCCTTTCCTTAGATACCCGAGATAATAATGTATTTTGGCATTATTAATGATTTCTAACTATACTCAGATTAGGTATACTGTGGGACCGCTTTAGAAAGATACAGAATTTGCTTGATAGATTGTGTTGAAAGCAAACAATCAAAACGGAACACCAATTCTGTAGCAGTTATGAAATGCTGGGCTTGAGTTTTACTATCTTAATAGTTTGGCACCATTTTATTAGAGTACTATTACACAGACCCAATTGGATATTATGATTTTTCTTACAGGTCTCTTACGTAGTGAACCTCATACCATAAAAAAACAAGTGGCTTTAGTGTATAAATGTTGAAGGTTTTTTAAAAAATGTGTTTTCTGGGTTGCCTTTCCTTCCATCTGGTTTGAATACCGGTAATTGAATTGAATATAGTAGATTGCTTCTGTAGGGATTTTTAAATATTGTTATCTGACTTCTGAAAGTTATGTTCCAGGACAAAATATATGTATGAATAATTCAGTCAGATATATAAATAAATTGATAATGTTTTGCATTATCAAGTCATAATAAAGGATAAAGAAGTAAATGCTTTTTAAATACTTTAAGAAAAGTACTATGTTGGTTTCAAGACTGCCAATGTAGTTACAAGTAACATTAACATTGTTTTTTGTTTTAAATTTTCAGCAAACTCCACGGTCTCTAAATCTCAAGCAAGAAGAATAAGCCAGTTTCTGGCCTTGAAATGACTGAAGTACAACTGTTTTAAATTTAGGATCATGATTGTAACGTCATGTTATAGCTAATATAACTTATGTATTGTTATATATCTTGTAAATACATTTTTATATAAGGATATTCATGTGTCACATCTTATACTTCAAATAATTTAACTTTATTCTTACAAAAAGAAATATTTTCTACTGCTCCTCACTTTCAAAATATTCAAAGCAAAAAATCTATTTAACTTCTGATTAGTATTAAGCAGATAACCTGGATATTCTTTAGAATATTCAGCCAAGGAAGGAAGGTATTTGAAAGAAAACAGATACAATAGCTGTTCTTGATACCAGCAGCTTATTTCTTGTCTTCTAGGCAAATAAGAGAACTGAGGGCTGAGTCTATTCTGCTGCACTACCCCAAAAATGTTCAGGGGTAACAAAACTTGATGTTTGGATTCTAAAAAGACTTATTAAACTTAATAGACAGGCAACTTTACACCTGCTGCTGAGTTGTTTTCCTACTTTAGTTTGGCAGTTGTTTGGAAGGTTCCTAATCCGTTGTCAAGTATCTGTCATAATTTGGCTCTGATCCCGTTCCTTATATTTTCCGGCAAAGATCCCTTTGCCATAAAGAGGTCCACGCTCTCAAGAGCGCTTCCAAAAGGGGATGAACTGCCATTCCGTTTACCGTGGTCGCTATGGCAACAGACCAGACCCGCCATATTGTTATGAACGTTTCCATGGCAACAAACGCGCTAGCAACCGCCACATCGTTTGATTTGGTATCTACAGGGACCAGGACGCCTCTGTCTGTCGAGCCGGCCGAACAAAGGAAACGAAGCCCGCTTTGCAGGCATGACGGACCATTTAGGCCTGGAGGACTTGAATCTGACAGGAGAAGAAGCCGAGTGCCTGACGAACGCTTTCAAGGAGGAGGGATTCCGCACTCTTTTCGCGGAATACGTGGCCGAACTGAACGATCCCGAACAAAGGGCCATTTATGAGGCCGAAGTGATAGCTATGGAGCGGCAGCGGGGCGTCGAAGCCCGCTTCCTTCACCCCACACCCGGCTGGGTCCTGCGCACGAGCCAGGCTGGTAGCCGGCGCTGTTACATCAACATCTGCAGCAACCGGCTAATCGGGAGGCCGGAGTTTCGGCCAGAGCCTGGAGGTTCCTGCTGGTTACTGCCACACTCCTTAGCACCGGGCCGCGAGGAACTGAGCCGCAAACAGCCGCGTGGGCCACGCCGCCTGGTCTACGACGTCGTCTTCCACCCGCGCACCCTGAGCTTGGCCGGCCGCATGACCCAATTCCGCCGCCTGGTGAACGACACGGCCTTGGAGGCGATAGAGAAAAATTTCTCCCCGCAACTGGACCGCACGAACGCCGTCCCCCTCAACCGCATCAAGTATAAGGGCGTTCCGCAGGCCACGCTGCTCCGGACGCCGCTGGCCGCAGGAGCTCGACCGTCCCCAGAAGAGGCTGGAGAGCCAGACGATTCCCCCTTGCCGCCTTTCCCTTCGCCCTACACCTATCCGCCGCCCAGCCCGCAGTACGAAGCTCCGAGACCCCCTCCGCCGAAGCAACCCCCGCCTGCCACCACTCCGCAATGGAGTCTCCGGCACCGCTCCTACGTCGACCTTCAGGATTATCGCAACAGCCGGGACTCCACGCCTAGCCCGATCCCCCGCGAGTTGGTGATGACCATTGAACTGCCGTTGCTCAGCTCTGCCGCCCAGGCCCAGCTGGAGATCCTTGGTCAGGAACTCCAGCTGGACTCGCAGCGCCCTGCTGCCTACCATCTGCGCGTCCCGTTGCCCTACGCAGTGGACGAGAGCCGTGGCCGGGCCACCTTCAACAAAGCCAAGAAACAACTGGTGGTCGTCTTGCCGGTTTCGCGGAAGCCTGACCCGGGGCTTCCTTTCAGCGTTCAAGCTGCGGAGGAGCAAATCGAGGCTTCGCCGGAAAACGAGGAGCAGCTGCCAGAAGACAGCTGCATCAGCCCGTATAAGGACGGTGCGGAAGTGTGTCGAAAGACCAGCTGTTCTGAGCAGCCGCTTCCCGTTCTTGCGTCCGACGTAGAAATAACTCCGACGCCCTCTTTGGCTGTTGCTACAACCAATGATGCTGTGGATGCTGCTTTACTTTCTGATTTGAACGGCCCAGTTCCGCTCAGTGCCCACGAACGCCCTAGACGTAACAATCTGGAGTTTTCGATGCATGCGGGAGAAGAGCACCCCGTCGTTTCTTGTGCTTCTGAATTTAGTGCTGCACTTCCCGTGTGCAGCGAGAACAATAGTGAAGGGGATCCGGATTTAACCAGAAGCAGTAACAACGTGATCTTGGGTGCACAGCCTGAAGGTACCGGCTTAGATTCCCTTTCCACCTCTCTGCATACTGACCACACTTGGAAACTCCATACAGATCCTGCTGTTTCTTTAAATCAGGAACATCTCTGTACCGACATGGAACTTAATAAAAATCCCAACATCGCTAATGTTGAACTCCCATTGTGTCCAGATAACAGCAGAATCCCGCGTAAATGGCCCTCTGATAACTTGGATCATTCGGAGACAATTTTGTCAACTGACAATCTAGATCAGAGTCCAGAGTTTTCTGGAAACTCAGATACAGCAAACCCAACTACTACTAACCACGTGGAACATTCTGTTTTATATCCTGGAAAGAGACCCACTGTTTCTTCAGTTCAGTCTTCACAAAAGCTTGAAGTTGCTGTAGATACTCATATAACTTCTACTTGCATTCCTGATCCTTCAATATCTCCTGCCAGCGCTCTGTGTCCTCCTTTTAACTGTACTCAGGATGAAAAGTCTTTGGTGATCCTCTTACAGGTTCCAGATATTGTTCCCCTGAGTTTCCAAGGGGAAGTGGGCACAAATTACTACTCGGTGAATTTTGCAAACAGAGACTCTATTTCCTACAGTTTCCTATTGCAGTTTCTTCCTGAAAATAAATTATCTTCTCCAGAAAGTGAAGTTAATGTATCACCTAATAATGTTGTCATTATCCTCACCAAATCACCTGAAACCACTGGAATTTGGACAAAGTTTTACTTTGGTTCAAATTATGCTACTTTACAGGTAAATTACTTTTTAGATTTTTATGTTGCCTCCTATAGACTACTGTATTTAAATACACTTTGGAAATACAGGATTGTACATTCAAAATTCAAAATTGTACATGTATTTCATCCTTTCAGTACAGAATGTGGGGTAGTAGATTTTAGCTAATTTACCCAGTAATTTAATTCTTTCAGCAATTATTTGATATAATAAATTAGTGATTGACCAAATTTACACTTGTTTGCTATTTTGTTATCACAGTGTGAAGGTCAGCATAGCAAATATACTCCGAAGAAGCAGGTTCTCAAAGCTGTATTGTAGGTTGTAGCTTTATTTGATGCAGTAAATATGTAATTGCTTAATTACTGTACATTTCTGATATTTTTTATAGTGGCTTGATGTCCTGTGAATGGAAATCATAGGACTCTTTAGAAATAAGATGTATCAGAATACTGGACTATTGGAAAGAGAGACAGTTATGCCACTGCCTGAGTGAACAGTGGTTTCCCTTTGCTGTTTTTCTTTAACTGCTCAGCTGATATTGTAGTTGGAAATAAAAGTTATTACTTGATGGCAGTAGTTAGCTCAATTTTTAATACTAGAAAGTTATAAGGTTCTTCTTATTTATCTTCTCCCTTTTGCAGCAGCATTCATTGGATATGGAATCTGTACAGACTTTCAAGGTAGAGTTTAGAAATCTGGAATATTTTCATTTGGAACAAGGTTTTGTTAAAAAGAATACTGATTTAATACATTGCTCTCTTTAGACTAATATTCTATGGTATATTGTCCCATTCTTAACTCTTATCTGCCTTTTCTGTCAAACAATCTGAACACTGAATCACTCACAAGATCACTGATAAAAAAGTTCTAGATTGTAGAAGCTCTATGTTTTGGTACACTTTTCATGTAATGCTAAATTCTTCCCAGCAGAAGATGCCTATATAAAACCCCTGGTTTAAACATTCTCTCTTTTCATCATTGTCTGTGGGATGGAGGAGAAATCAAATCAAATCTAGCTTCTAAGATTCTTGGTTTCATCATACTACATGTGAAATAGGAATTTCAGTTTAAAATCTGCTTTTGCTAAATAACAATGAAAAACAATTCATGGCTTGATCTTTTTGTTCAGCAATATCTGTTTTAAAATATATAATATAATTATAGTTATATGCTCACAAAATAAAAACTAATAAGAGATTTTGTTCATTTTGAAGATATAAACTAGATATAAAACAAACGATTTTTTATTTTGTTGGAAAATTCACTACAAATATGCGATGTAGCTCTGTAGAAAGAGAATTTTAAAGTCTAGGAATAGCCACTGCAATCCCAACCATTTGTCATGTAGTTAGTAGAACATCTAAGGCCGTGGTCCTCAACTTTTCTGGCTCTGTGGCCTGGTGGTGCCGGCAGGGGTGGAAGGGATGGTTTCTCATGCACACCCGCCACTTCCACAATTGGAGCTTCGCGAACTCATCTGCTGCTTGTGCAGACCAGTCCCCCACAGTCCGTGGGCTAATTTAGTGGACTAGGTTGGGGACCCCTGATCTAAGGGATCTAAGTATATGGACAGCTAGTATGTAAGATATACTATAGTCATGTTTAATTGTTTCAAGTCATTTAGGATTTCAAGGTTACTGACCAGCCCTTTATATTAAATTTAAAAAAATGGAGCAGCCACCAGTGAAATTGTTTCAATTAATGAAATACATACTCTTTTTTTTTGAACAGGTTTTATTAAAAAAAATTTTCCACATACATATTTTATGAACAAAGTATTGAGCAGGTCACAGCTTATACAACTTATAACATAGTTATATATTGATTTTTATAATCTATTTCAATCTTTTTTGTTTTTTCCAAATACAATTTACATATTTCAATTTCTGCCATAATATTCTTTTTCCCTACTTTTTTTATCTTATCTTAATCTCTTCTTAAAACATAATATGAACAATATCACCATCCATAGTTAAATCCTAATTTCTTAGCATTACTTCAATTAATTCTTATTCCTCCATTTGTAAGTGTGTTTCTCAAAATCCCCATCACACTTTTTGACTATAAACAATGTACTTCATCTTATTCAATTCTTACATTGAAACCCTTTAACTTAATTGATCTTCCACATCTTATCTTAATCTCTTCTTAGTACATAATAAGCAATATCACTATCTGCCCTTAATTCCTGATTTTTATAGCATCAATTATTTTATTTCATCATTTACAAATTATTTCAAAATCCCCATCACTTTTTTTTTTTAATTTGATTTATATGCCGCCCTTCTCCGAAGACTCAGGGCGGCTTACAATGTGCTCAGCAATAGCCTTCATCCTTTTGTATATTTATACAAAGTCAGCTTATTGCCCCCACAACTGGGTCCTCAATTTACCTACCTTAGAAAGGATGGAAGGCTGAGTCAACCTTGAGCCTTGGCGAGATTCGTACCCTGCAGTAATTGCAGGCAGCTGGTCTTAATAACCAGCTTAATAACAGGGTGCCTTAAACCCCTGTACTACCAAGGCTCTTTACATTTCAATTTTGTTTCTTGTTTTCAGTTATTTTCATAATTGAACCAAATTACCACTTCATATTTCATCTGCTGTTCCATTTTACAATACACAGTATACATCATCATATTTACTTCTTACATTCACAATTACTAATGTTAATACAGTTCCCTTAGGTCTACTAATATATACCTTATTTTCCTTCCTCCTTTCCACTATTCTTCCTCTTTTAACCATTTTCTCTTGGTCTCTCTAAAATTCCACTTCTTAATAATTTTCTCCCTTCATCCCATTCTCTTATCTTCTTCTTCTTCTTCTTTTTATATTTATTGTATCTTTTCTCCTACATCCTCTCTCTAACTTTTGAGTCTATTACTTGCATAATTCTCCCCAAGCTTTTACCTAATCTTTTTCCATTTCCTTCTCTTCCCTTTGATTGATTCTTTTTTGGAAAATATTTCCCCCATCCATTCTTTTTTTGCCACTAAATCCCAGTGTAATCATCTAACTTTTTACTTTCGATTCCTTTTCCTTCAATATTATTTTCTTGCTTCTCATTTATATTATTTTTCCTGATTTGTGTGTTCTAACGTGTGTTAGAACACACAAATTTCAAATAAATAAATATTTCACACTAATAAATTTCACACACAATAAATATTATTGCCCTTTATTGATTCATACACGTTTTTAAGCATCTCAATTAATTCCTCACACATTCAAGACTCCATATTGTCAGTTTAAAAAAATATTATTTTAACTTATATTTAATTAAGATTTAAGTCCATATGATCTCTTTTTTATTTCCAGATAATATCCAGTAAAAATGTTTGTCTAATCCACTCCAATTTAAAACTTTATTGTTTTTTACCTCCTTTGAAAGTCGAGACTGAGCAGTTTAAAAAGAAACAAATATTCCTTAAAGTTTCTCTCAGTTCTTCAAGGTCACTGTTGGTTATTTCTTTCCATTTTCAGGCCAATTGGTAGTGCTTTCTTTCTACCAGCAGATGTCTCTCTCCAATCCACAAATCTCAGAACAACAAAGTATCAAGCTTACAAAAGTATTTTAAATCCACATAGAAAACTTTCTCTCAAATTTCTTTTCCTTTTATTGTTTTTAATTTCTCCAAATTCAGTTTTAAATCCAGTTGTAAAAATTCCTTTCTTGGGCTTTAATATTTTACCCTCCTCCTTCTTCTTCCTTAAATATCAAAACTGTCAAAAATACTTCAAATCCTCATTAAAAAGTGCTTTCCCTAGGGCTTCTTTTTTCTTGTATTAGTTTTAATTTCTCCAAATCTAATTTTAAATCCAAATATTAAGTTTTCTTTTTTGGGCTTTAAACTTCCTCTTTGTTCTTCTCCCTCCATTAAAATTCTTAAATGCCAATTAGCCACTCGTTTCCTCACCAGGACACCTTTTAAAGTTTTTTTTAAAATTTAAATTTCCTTTTTTACCCGTGAGTTGGCCAATCACTCACCCGGTACCAATACTCCAGACACCGCTCCTGCACAAAATCTTATTCCAGTTGCCCCAGCTTCAAACCGATCGTTTTTAATGGCCGCCACCCGGTTCGAAGAGCTGCCTCTGACCTTTCGAGGAACTTGTCTATTCCTCTTGGTTGTCCGAGGCACCTCTCCTTCTTCACCGTCCCTACAGGACGGTTCCAGTCCAAAGACCCCCCGACAATGGTTTGTCTGGCTGGATTTTCATGGAGCTCGTCAGACCCCACTATTTCCCAGCCAGTCTCACCACAATGCTTCCGGTTTCCTCCTAATGAAATACATACTTCTGATAACTACAAGTAGTCCTCAGTTTACAATCACAATTGAGCCCAAGATTTCTGTTGATAATTGAGATAATTGTTAAGTGAATTTTGCTTCTTTTCATAACTTTCTTGCCACAGTTGCTTAGTGAATCATTACAGTTTTTAAATTAGTAACATGGTTGTTAAGTAAACCTGGCTTCCTCATTGACTTTGCTTGTCAAAATATCACAAAAGGTGATCATATGACCCCCAAGACACTATCACCATCATAAATATGAGTCAGTTGCCAAATGTCTGAATTTCGATCACATGTCCATGGAGATCCTATAAAGGTCATAAGTGTGAAAAATGGTTGTAAATCACTTTTCTGCAACATTTGCCATGCTTCTTTGTTATTAGGATTTCTGTTTACCTTTTCTGACAATCTTCCTTATTTTTATTCTGGTATTACTGAAGACTGGCCTGATTTCTCTCCCATTCCTTCCACATTTTGCCAACCACTGTGGAAAAGTTTTTTCTTCTTCTTGTAATAGTAATTAGTTCCATGACTTGTTGAACTTTGGTCTTGTCATTCAGTATGTACCCATTACTTGGGAAAATTGATTAATTTTTTTGAGAGAGTTCTGTATAATGACAGTTTGCCTCTGTAAACATTTGTAAATGCTGTGTCCATTGGAGAGGCAATATAATTTTTCATCTACTCAAAGGTTACTAATTTGTTAAATGGAGTTTCAAAAGTCAAGTGTTCTTTTGAATAAAAAGATCTGTCCATTTTATTATCTTCTTCATTACGGATCAGTGATGACAGGGAGGTACACAAATAACTCTGGTGTTTTTATCAGAGGCTGCTGCAAAGTCATTAATGGTTTACTGAACCTATGAATTTATTACAAATATTGCCATTGGTATGAGGATTTCACAATGAAGATAAAATTACAAATAACTGTCTTTACTTCACTGAAGTCAGGTAAGATTTTCAGCATGTAGAACCATATAGAGATTGGGGTAGGCTCATATATCCATGCCTTTTATTGTTAGCATTGAAACACCCAAAATTTGATTGCTGGTGTGAGCTGGATAATTGTTTCCTGAGACATGAAGTTTTGGTTGACCTATACATCTACTATTATTAACTTTGTTGCCTATGGCTGTTTTTTTGCCTATTCAAATGTTCCATGTATAAAGAAAAAGGATTGAATTTTGAAATGTATCCTGTCCCATCAATATTACCTACATTAGTGGAACATTTAATAATTTAGGAAAAATGACGTGTAGTACTATTGGCTGATATTATATCAATTCTGTCCTTTTTTTGTCTAGGCATTTCCAAGCTTAACTTTGGATTTATATATTATAGAAACAGACAGGTAGAAGCAAAGATAAGCAGAGAATCCAAATAAGCTTCAAGTAAAAGTGCATTCAATAGAATTCTTATGAAGGAACAGGGAATGTTGGATTTGCTATCTGATGAGGAAAATACTTGGCATCTCTTCCCAGAGGATTTGTTCTTCTAGTATAAGTAATTCAAATAGCGGCACTTTTTTTTTCAGTTTATTGCATATATACATACATATAAGCTGCAATGAGTGCTGTGTCTAATGAATTGTATAAATCAACAAATTTTCTGAAAATAACTATTTTACATAGTCAATTTGACATATTGCAATAGATAATTCTACTTATGATTGACATTGCTGATTTTATTGAACATGTATTTGTTATAGTTTTTTAAAATGCTTATTTGATTGATATAATAGATTGAGATTTAATGGTAGCATCTGAAATACTTTTTGAACACTGCAAATATTTCTAGTTCTCATTTGAGAAAATTAATCCAGATGGTTATATCTTGCTTCATTATGGCTGGCATCATGTTGACATTTGTATATTTTCAGCCTGCATGGGAAAACAAGTTTATTCCTTCATGCAGAAATCATAGTACAGGTTGTCCTCAACTTACAGGAGTCCATTTAGTGACTATTTGAAGTTACAATGACACCGAAAAAAGTGACTTACAACTATTTTTTACACTTATGATCTTTGCAGCATCCCAGTGGTCATGTGATCAGAATTCAGATACTTGGCAATTGACTCATATTTATGACAGTTGCAATGCTCCAGGGTTCTGTCATTCTCTTTTGTGACCTTCTGACAAGCAAAGTCAATGGGAAAGCCACATTCACTTAAGAACCACGTTACTAACTTAAAACTGTAGTGATTCACTTAACTGTTGTAAGAAATATTGTAAAATGGGACAACAACTCATTTAAACTGTCTTACTTAGCAACAGAAATTTTGGGCTCAATTTTGATCATAAGACAAGGAGTATCAGTACTGTAACCAGCTACGTTCCAATCAAAAACTTGAAGGAATGTTCTCAGTATTTCTTAGATATTTCACTTAAGCTTCTGAAGACTTACAAAAAACACAAAATCTTTAACACTGACAATGAAAAATTACAATGAGCAGTACAGTGCAGTTCTGCATTGAACACGAAGAAATCAAAGGTAAACTATACCGATTTAATGGTGGCCCATAAGAAAGAAAATTAACAAAAGTTTGTATTTGGGCTTGAAATAATTGCATATATGCCTGAAAAACTACCGTAATTTTCTCTATATCCTCTAAATCACTTTTCCCATTCTTGCTCCATTTATTCACATTACAGCAAAATTATTTTGCCTGCTTTTTTGACAGAATATACTGTACTATATTGTGGTACAGCCATACTTGCTTAGATGAAATAGTA